>NW_027142128.1:1405000-2005000 GCF_036365525.1 Heterodontus francisci
GAACGCTAACACCCCATATGCCTTCTTCACAGCCCTATCCACTTGAGTTGCAACTTTCAACGATCTATGCACATAGACCCCAAGGTCTCTCTGCTCCTCCACATGCCCAAGAACCCTACCGTTAACCCAGTATTTTGCATTCGTGTTTGTCCTTCCAAAATGGACGACCTCACACTTTTCAGGGTTAAACTCCATCTGCCACTTTTCAGCCCAGCACTGCAACCTATCCAAGTCCCTTTGCAGACGACAATAGCCCTCCTCGGTATCCACAACTCCACCAACCTTTGTATCATCTGCAAATTTACTGACCCACCCTTCGACTTCCTCATCCAAGTCGTTAATAAAAATCACAAACAGGAGAGGACCCAGAACTGATCCCTGCGGCACGCCACTGGTAACTGGGCTCCAGGCTGAGTATTTACCATCTAAGACCACTCTCTGCCTTCTATCAGTTAGCCAATTCTTAATCCAACTGGCCACATTCCCCACTATCCCATGCCTCCTGACTTTCTCCATAAGTCTACCATGGGGGACCTTATCAAATGCCTTACTAAAATCCATGTACACCACATCCACTGGTTTACCCTCATCCACTTGCTTGGTCACCTGCTCAAAGAATTCAATCAGGCTTGTGAGGCAAGACCTACCCCTCACAAAACCGTGCTGACTGTCCCGAATCAAGCAGTGTCTTTCCAGATGCTCAGAAATCCTATCCCTCAGCACCTTTTCCATCAACTTGCCTACCACCGAAGTAAGACTAACTGGCCTGTAATTCCCAGGGTTGTTCCTATTCCCTTTCTTGAACAGGGGCACAACATTTGCCACCCTCCAATCACCTGGTACCACCCCCGTCAACAGAGAAGATGAAAAGATCATTGCCAGCGGCTCTGCAATTTCATCCCTTGCTTCCCATAACATCCTTGGATATACCCCGTCAGGCCCGGGAGACTTGTCTATCTTCAAGTTATTCAAAAACCCCAACACATCTTCCCTCCTAACGAGCACTTCCTCGAGCTTACCAGTCTGTTTCACACCGTCCTCTTCAGTAATACACCCCTTCTCATTCGTAAATACCGAAGAGAAGTACTCATTCAAAACCTCACTTATCTCTTCCGGCTCAACACACAGTCTCCCGCTATTGTCCTTGACCGGACCTACGGTCCCCCTAGTCATCCTCATATTTCTGACATACGCGTAAAAGGCCTTGGGGTTTTCTTTTATCCTACCCGCCAAGCATTTTTCATGCCCTCTCTTAGCTCTCCTAATCCCTTTCTTCAGATCCTTCCTGGCCATCTTGTATCCCTCCAGAGCTATGCCTGTGCCCTTTTTCCTCAACCTTATATACGCATCCTTCTTCTTCCTAACAAGGCTCTCAACCTCTCTTGTCAACCACGGTTCCCTCACATGACCATCCCTTCCCTGTCTGACAGGGACATGCTTATCAATGGCCCCTACTATCTGCTCCTTGAAAAAGTTCCACATTTCGACCGTGCCCTTCCCTGCCAGCATATGCTCCCAACTTATGCTCCTCAGTTCCTGCCTGACAGCATCATATCTACCCTTCCCCCAATTGTAAACCTTGCCCTGTTGCACATACCTATCCCTCTCCATTACCACAGTGAATGCTACAGAATTGTGATCACTATCTCCAAAGTGCTCGCCCACCAACAGCTCTATCACTTGCCCTGGTTCATTACCTAGTACCAAATCCAATATTGCCTCCCCTCTGGTCGGGCAGTCTACATACTGAGTCAGAAAAGCTTCCTGGACATACTGCACAAACACTACCCCATCCAAACTATTCGATCTAAAGAGTTGCCAATCAATATTTGGGAAGTTGAAATCCCCCATAATTACTACCCTGTGACTTCTGCTCCTTTCCAAAATCTGTTTCCCAATCTGCTCTTCCACCTCCCTGCTGCTATTGGGGGGCCGATAGAAAACTCCCATCAAGGTGACTGCTCCTTTCCTGTTCCAGTCTGATGTCTAATTTCTCTGTTTATTTCTGACACTCACACACATACACTGATCTGGTAACTTTGCTCCAGTCTGATGTCTAATTTCTCTGTTTATTTCTGACACTCACACACATACACTGATCTGGTAACATTGCTCCAGTCTGATGTCTAATTTCTCTGTTTATTTCCCTTCCTCACAGTTAACTTGCTGACGATTGGGATCCTGTCTCGGGGAAAGTGCGGTCTCTCCAAATGTGTCACTCGGTACCTGGTGGCCATGTCAGCGGCGGATCTACTGGTCATTATCCTGGACCTGATATTCAGACACATTCCCATTGTTTATTTTGAACAGTTTCAGTTCCTGTATTACATCCCCGTGTGTAATATCCACGCCGTCCTGCTTTACACAGTCACAGACTGTTCTGTCTGGTTCACCGTCACTTTCACCTTTGATCGATTTGTGGCCATTTGTTGTCAGAATCTGAAAAGTAAATATTGCAGTGAGAAAACATGTGCTGTGGTTGTGGGAACAGTGAGTGTGCTGAGCTGTTTAAAGAACATCTTCTGGTATTTTATGTTCACGGGTCGGTATTGGCTGGTGAACAGTCCCTGGTTTTGTGATGTAACAATGGGTGTTCCGGATTCTCGTGTCTGGGGAACAATCGAGTTCCTCCACAACATTCTAACCCCGGCCGTCCCATTTGTGCTGATTCTGCTGCTCAACGCTCTCACCGTCAGACACATTTTAGTGAGCAGCAGAGGACGCAGGAGACTCCGGGCTCACAGCAGTGGAGAGAGTCACAGAGACCCCGAGATGGAGAGTCGAAGGAAATCTATCATTTTACTGTTAGTTATCTCTGGTAATTTCATGCTGTTGTGGGCCCTGTTAATGGTGTATTCGATATGGAGGAGGATGTACTGGATGGGTTATGAGTCTGTTTATCTCCCTCTGTTTCTGCAGGAATTGTCCTTCATGCTCCAGCTCCTGAGCTGCTCCACAAACACTGTGATTTACGCCGTGACCCAGACTCAGTTCAGAGAGCAGGTGAAGAATGTGCTGAAATATCCATTTAATACAATTGTTAAATTAATTCAATAATCAGAGGAGGGGGAGGGGCCTGTCACCATGGAGACAGAGCGGGGGAGGGACCTGTCACCATGGAGACAGAGGGGGGGAGGGGCCTGTCACCATGGAGACAGAGGGGGGGAGGGGCCTGTCACCATGGAGACAGAGCGGGGGAGGGGCTGTCACCATGGAGACAGAGCGGGGGAGGGGCCTCTCACCATGGAGACAGAGCGGGGGAGGGGACTGTCACCATGGAGACAGAGCGGGGGAGGGGCCTCTCACCATGGAGACAGAGCGGGGGAGGGGCCTCTCACCATGGAGACAGAGCGGGGGAGGGGCCTCTCACCATGGAGACAGAGCGGGGGAGGGGCCTCTCACCATGGAGACATAGCGGGGGAGGGGCCTGTCACCATGGAGACAGAGCGGGGGTGGAGCCTGTCACCATGGAGACAGAGCGGGGGAGGGGCCTCTCACCATGGAGACAGAGCGGGGGAGGGGCCTCTCACCATGGAGACAGAGCGGGGGAGGGGCCTCTCACCATGGAGACAGAGCGGGGGAGGGGCCTCTCACCATGGAGACAGAGCGGGGGAGGGGCCTGTCACCATGGAGACAGAGCGGGGGAGGAGCCTGTCACCATGGAGACAGAGCGGGGGAGGGGCCTCTCACCATGGAGACAGAGCGGGGGAGGGGCCTCTCACCATGGAGACAGAGCGGGGGAGGGGACTGTCACCATGGAGACAGAGCGGGGGAGGGGCCTCTCACCATGGAGACAGAGAGGGGGAGGGGCCTCTCACCATGGAGACAGAGCGGGGGAGGGGCCTGTCACCATGGAGACAGAGCGGGGGAGGAGCCTGTCACCATGGAGACAGAGCGGGGGAGGGGCCTCTCACCATGGAGACAGAGCGGGGGAGGGGACTGTCACCATGGAGACAGAGCGGGGGAGGAGCCTCTCACCATGGAGACAGAGCGGGGGACGGGACTGTCAACATGGAGACAGAGCGGGGGAGGGGCCTCTCACCATGGAGACAGAGCGGGGGAGGGGCCTCTCACCATGGAGACAGAGCGGGGGAGGAGCCTGTCACTATGGATACAGAACGGGGGAGGGGCCTCTCACCATGGAGACAGAGCGGGGGAGGAGCCTCTCACCATGGAGACAGAGCGGGGGAGGGGACTGTCACCATGGAGACAGAGCGGGGGAGGGGCCTCTCACCATGGAGACAGAGCGGGGGAGGGGCCTCTCACCATGGAGACAGAGCGGGGGAGGGGCCTGTCACCATGGAGACAAAGCGGGGAGGGGACTGTCACCATGGAGACAGAGCGGGGGAGGGGCCTCTCACCATGGAGACAGAGCGGGGGAGGGGCCTCTCACCATGGAGACAGAGCGGGGGAGGGGACTGTCACCATGGAGACAGAGCGGGGGAGGGGCCTCTCACCATGGAGACAGAGCGGGGGAGTGGCCTCTCACCATGGAGACAGAGCGGGGGAGGGGACTGTCACCATGGAGACAGAGCGGGGGAGGGGCCTCTCACCATGGAGACAGAGCGGGGGAGGGGACTGTCACCATGGAGACAGAGCGGGGGAGGGGACTGTCACCATGGAGACAGAGCGGGGGAGGGGCCTCTCACCATGGAGACAGAGCGGGGGAGGGGCCTCTCAACATGGAGACAGAGCGGGGGAGGGGACTGTCACCATGGAGACAGAGCGGGGGAGGAGCCTGTCACCATGGAGACAGAGCGGGGGAGGGGCCTCTCACCATGGAGACAGAGCGGGGGAGGGGCCTCTCACCATGGAGACAGAGCGGGGGAGGAGCCTCTCACCATGGAGACAGAGCGGGGGAGGGGACTGTCACCATGGAGACAGAGCGGGGGAGGGGCCTGTCACCATGGAGACAGAGCGGGGGAGGGGACTGTCACCATGGAGACAGAGCGGGGGCGAGGCCTCTCACCATGGAGACAGAGCGGGGGAGGGGCCTGTCACCATGGAGACAGAGCGGGGGAGGAGCCTGTCACCATGGAGACAGAGCGGGGGAGGGGCCTCTCACCATGGAGACAGAGCGGGGGAGGGGCCTCTCACCATGGAGACAGAGCGGGGGAGGGGCCTCTCACCATGGAGACAGAGCGGGGGAGGGGCCTCTCACCATGGAGACAGAGCGGGGGAGGGGCCTCTCACCATGGAGACAGAGCAGGGGAGGGGCCTCTCACCATGGAGACAGAGCGGGGGAGGGGCCTCTCACCATGGAGACAGAGCGGGGGAGGGGCCTCTCACCATGGAGACAGAGCGGGGGAGGGGCCTCTCACCATGGAGACAGAGCGGGGGAGGGGCCTCTCACCATGGAGACAGAGCGGGGGAGGGGCCTCTCACCATGGAGACAGAGCGGGGGAGGGGACTGTCACCATGGAGACAGAGCGGGGGAGGAGCCTGTCACCATGGAGACAGAGCGGGGGAGGGGCCTCTGACCATGGAGACAGAGCGGGGGAGGAGCCTGTCACCATGGATACAGAACGGGGGAGGGGCCTCTCAACATGGAGACAGAGCGGGGGAGGGGCCTCTGACCATGGAGACAGAGCGGGGGAGGAGCCTGTCACCATGGACACAGAACGGGGGAGGGGCCTCTCACCATGGATACAGAACGGGGGAGGGGCCTCTCACCATGGAGACAGAGCGGGGGAGGGGCCTGTCACCATGGAGACAGAGCGGGGGAGGGGACTGTCACCATGGAGACAGAGCGGGGGAGGGGACTGTCACCATGGAGACAGAGCGGGGGAGGGGCTGTCACCATGGAGACAGAGCGGGGGAGGGGACTGTCACCATGGAGACAGTGCGGGGGAGGGGCCTCTCACCATGGAGACAGAGCGGGGGAGGGGCCTCTCACCATGGAGACAGAGCGGGGGAGGGGCCTCTCACCATGGAGACAGAGCGGGGGAGGGGCCTGTCTCCATGGAGACAGAGCGGGGGAGGGGCCTCTCACCATGGAGACAGAGCGGGGGAGGGGCCTCTCACCATGGAGACAGAGCGGGGGAGGAGACTGTCACCATGGAGACAGAACGGGTGAGGGGCCTCTCACCATGGACACAGAGCGGGGGAGGGGTCTGACACCATGGAGACAGAGCGGGGGAGGGGCCTCTCACCATGGAGACAGAGCGGGGGAGGGGCCTCTCACCATGGAGACAGAGCGGGGGAGGGGACTGACACCATGGAGACAGAGCGGGGGAGGGGCCTCTCACCATGGAGACAGAGCGGGGGAGGGGCCTCTCACCATGGAGACAGAGCGGGGGAGGGGCCTCTCACCATGAAGACAGAGCGGGGGAGGCGCCTGTCACCATGGAGACAGAGCGGGGGCGGGGCCTCTCACCATGGAGACAGAGCGTGGGAGGGGCCTCTCACCATGGAGACAGAGCGGGGGAGGGGCCTGTCACCATGGAGACAGAGCGGGGGAGGGGCCTCTCACCATGGATACAGAACGGGGGAGGGGTCTCTCACCATGGATACAGCGCGGGGGAGGGGCCTGTCACCATGGAGACAGAGCGGGGGAGGGGCCTCTCACCATGGATACAGAACGGGGGAGGGGCCTCTCACCATGGAGACAGAGCGGGGGAGGGGCCTCTCACCATGGAGACAGAGCGGGGGAGGGGCCTCTCACCATGGAGACAGAGCGGGGGAGTGGCCTGTCACCATGGAGACAGAGCGGGGGAGGGGCCTCTCACCATGGAGACAGAGCGGGGGAGGGGCCTCTCACCATGGAGACAGAGCGGGGGAGGAGCCTGTGACCATGGAGACAGAGCGGGGGAGGGGCCTCTCACCATGGAGACAGAGCGGGGGAGGAGCCTGTCACCATGGTTACAGAACGGGGGAGGGGCCTGTCACCATGGAGACAGAGCGGGGGAGGGGACTGTCACCATGGAGACAGAGCGGGGGAGGGGACTGTCACCATGGAGACAGAGCGGGGGAGGGGACAGTCACCATGGAGACAGAGCGGGGGAGGGTCCTCTCACCATGGAGACAGAGCGGGGGAGGGGACAGTCACCATGGAGACAGAGCGGGGGATGGGACTGTCACCATGGAGACAGAGCGGGGGAGGGCACTGCACCATGGAGACAGAGCGGGGGAGGGGACTGTCACCATGGAGACAGAGCGGGGGAGGGTCCTGTCACCATGGAGACGGAGCGGGGGAGGGGCCTCTCACCATGGAGACAGAGCGGGGGAGGGGCCTCTCACCATGGAGACAGAGCGGGGGAGGGGCCTCTCACCATGGAGACAGAGCGGGGGAGGGGCCTCTCACCATGAAGACAGAGCGGGGGAGGCGCCTGTCACCATGGAGACAGAGCGGGGGCGGGGCCTCTCACCATGGAGACAGAGCGTGGGAGGGGCCTCTCACCATGGAGACAGAGCGGGGGAGGGGCCTGTCACCATGGAGACAGAGCGGGGGAGGGGCCTCTCACCATGGATACAGAACGGGGGAGGGGTCTCTCACCATGGATACAGCGCGGGGGAGGGGCCTGTCACCATGGAGACAGAGCGGGGGAGGGGCCTCTCACCATGGATACAGAACGGGGGAGGGGCCTCTCACCATGGAGACAGAGCGGGGGAGGGGCCTCTCACCATGGAGACAGAGCGGGGGAGGGGCCTCTCACCATGGAGACAGAGCGGGGGAGTGGCCTGTCACCATGGAGACAGAGCGGGGGAGGGGCCTCTCACCATGGAGACAGAGCGGGGGAGGGGCCTCTCACCATGGAGACAGAGCGGGGGAGGAGCCTGTGACCATGGAGACAGAGCGGGGGAGGGGCCTCTCACCATGGAGACAGAGCGGGGGAGGAGCCTGTCACCATGGTTACAGAACGGGGGAGGGGCCTGTCACCATGGAGACAGAGCGGGGGAGGGGACTGTCACCATGGAGACAGAGCGGGGGAGGGGACTGTCACCATGGAGACAGAGCGGGGGAGGGGACAGTCACCATGGAGACAGAGCGGGGGAGGGTCCTCTCACCATGGAGACAGAGCGGGGGAGGGGACAGTCACCATGGAGACAGAGCGGGGGATGGGACTGTCACCATGGAGACAGAGCGGGGGAGGGCACTGCACCATGGAGACAGAGCGGGGGAGGGGACTGTCACCATGGAGACAGAGCGGGGGAGGGTCCTGTCACCATGGAGACGGAGCGGGGGAGGGGCCTCTCACCATGGAGACAGAGCGGGGGAGGGGCCTCTCACCATGGAGACAGAGCGGGGGAGGGGCCTCTCACCATGGAGACAGAGCGGGGGAGGGGCCTCTCACCATGGAGACAGAGCGGGGGAGGGGCCTCTCACCATGGAGACAGAGCGGGGGAGGAGCCTCTCACCATGGAGACAGAGCGGGGGAGGGGACTGACACCATGGAGACAGAGCGGGGGAGGGGCCTCTCACCATGGAGACAGAGCGGGGGAGGGGCCTCTCACCATGGAGACAGAGCGGGGGAGGGGCCTCTCACCATGGAGACAGAGCGGGGGAGGCGCCTGTCACCATGGAGACAGTGCGGGGGAGGGGCCTCTCACCATGGAGACAGAGCGGGGGAGGGGACTGACACCATGGAGACAGAGCGGGGGAGGGGTCTCTCACCATGGAGACAGAGCGGGGGAGGGGCCTCTCACCATGGAGACAGAGCGGGGGAGGGGCCTCTCACCATGGAGACAGAGCGGGGGAGGCGCCTGTCACCATGGAGACAGAGCGGGGGAGGGGCCTCTCACCATGGAGACAGAGCGGGGGAGGGGCCTCTCACCATGGAGACAGAGCGGGGGAGGGGCCTGTCACCATGGAGACAGAGCGGGGGAGGGGCCTCTCACCATGGATACAGAACGGGGGAGGGGCCTCTCACCATGGAGACAGAGCGGGTGAGGGGCCTGTCACCATGGAGACAGAGCGGGGGAGGGGCCTCTCACCATGGAGACAGAGCGGGGGAGGGGCCTCTCACCATGGAGACAGAGCGGGGGAGGGGCCTCTCACCATGGAGACAGAGCGGGGGAGGGGCCTCTCACCATGGAGACATAGCGGGGGAGGGGCCTGTCACCATGGAGACAGAGCGGGGGTGGAGCCTGTCACCATGGAGACAGAGCGGGGGAGGGGCCTCTCACCATGGAGACAGAGCGGGGGAGGGGCCTCTCACCATGGAGACAGAGCGGGGGAGGGGCCTCACACCATGGAGACAGAGCGGGGGAGGGGACTCTCACCATGGAGACAGAGCGGGGGAGGGGCCTGTCACCATGGAGACAGAGCGGGGGAGGAGCCTGTCCCCATGGAGACAGAGCGGGGGAGGGGCCTCTCACCATGGAGACAGAGCGGGGGAGGGGCCTCTCACCATGGAGACAGAGCGGGGGAGGGGACTGTCACCATGGAGACAGAGCGGGGGAGGGGCCTCTCACCATGGAGACAGAGAGGGGGAGGGGCCTCTCACCATGGAGACAGAGCGGGGGAGGGGCCTGTCACCATGGAGACAGAGCGGGGGAGGAGCCTGTCACCATGGAGACAGAGCGGGGGAGGGGCCTCTCACCATGGAGACAGAGCGGGGGAGGGGACTGTCACCATGGAGACAGAGCGGGGGAGGAGCCTCTCACCATGGAGACAGAGCGGGGGAGGGGACTGTCACCATGGAGACAGAGCGGGGGAGGGGCCTCTCACCATGGAGACAGAGCGGGGGAGGGGCCTCTCACCATGGAGACAGAGCGGGGGAGGAGCCTGTCACCATGGATACAGAACGGGGGAGGGGCCTCTCACCATGGAGACAGAGCGGGGGAGGAGCCTCTCACCATGGAGACAGAGCGGGGGAGTGGACTGTCACCATGGAGACAGAGCGGGGGAGGGGCCTCTCACCATGGAGACAGAGCGGGGGAGGGGCCTCTCACCATGGAGACAGAGCGGGGGAGGGGCCTGTCACCATGGAGACAAAGCGGGGGAGGGGACTGTCACCATGGAGACAGAGCGGGGGAGGGGCCTCTCACCATGGAGACAGAGCGGGGGAGGGGCCTCTCACCATGGAGACAGAGCGGGGGAGGGGACTGTCACCATGGAGACAGAGCGGGGGAGGGGCCTGTCACCATGGAGACAGAGCGGGGGAGTGGCCTCTCACCATGGAGACAGAGCGGGGGAGGGGACTGTCACCATGGAGACAGAGCGGGGGAGGGGCCTCTCACCATGGAGACAGAGCGGGGGAGGGGACTGTCACCATGGAGACAGAGCGGGGGAGGGGACTGTCACCATGGAGACAGAGCGGGGGAGGGGCCTCTCACCATGGAGACAGAGCGGGGGAGGGGCCTCTCACCATGGAGACAGAGCGGGGGAGGGGACTGTCACCATGGAGACAGAGCGGGGGAGGAGCCTGTCACCATGGAGACAGAGCGGGGGAGGGGCCTCTCACCATGGAGACAGAGCGGGGGAGGGGCCTCTCACCATGGAGACAGAGCGGGGGAGGAGCCTCTCACCATGGAGACAGAGCGGGGGAGGGGACTGTCACCATGGAGACAGAGCGGGGGAGGGGCCTGTCACCATGGAGACAGAGCGGGGGAGGGGACTGTCACCATGGAGACAGAGCGGGGGAGGGGCCTCTCACCATGGAGACAGAGCGGGGGAGGGGCCTGTCACCATGGAGACAGAGCGGGGGAGGAGCCTGTCACCATGGATACAGAACGGGGGAGGGGCCTCTCACCATGGAGACAGAGCGGGGGAGGGGCCTCTCACCATGGAGACAGAGCGGGGGAGGGGCCTCTCACCATGGAGACAGAGCGGGGGAGGGGCCTCTCACCATGGAGACAGAGCGGGGGAGGGGCCTCTCACCATGGAGACAGAGCGGGGGAGGGGCCTCTCACCATGGAGACAGAGCGGGGGAGGGGCCTCTCACCATATAGACAGAGCGGGGGAGGGGCCTCTCACCATGGAGACAGAGCGGGGGAGGGGCCTCTCACCATGGAGACAGAGCGGGGGAGGGGCCTCTCACCATGGAGACAGAGCGGGGGAGGGGCCTCTCACCATGGAGACAGAGCGGGGGAGGGGACTGTCACCATGGAGACAGAGCGGGGGAGGAGCCTGTCACCATGGAGACAGAGCGGGGGAGGGGCCTCTGACCATGGAGACAGAGCGGGGGAGGAGCCTGTCACCATGGATACAGAACGGGGGAGGGGCCTCTCACCATGGAGACAGAGCGGGGGAGGGGCCTCTGACCATGGAGACAGAGCGGGGGAGGAGCCTGTCACCATGGATACAGAACGGGGGAGGGGCCTCTCACCATGGATACAGAACGGGGGAGGGGCCTCTCACCATGGAGACAGAGCGGGGGAGGGGCCTGTCACCATGGAGACAGAGCGGGGGAGGGGACTGTCACCATGGAGACAGAGCGGGGGAGGGGACTGTCACCATGGAGACAGAGCGGGGGAGGGGCTGTCACCATGGAGACAGAGCGGGGGAGGGGACTGTCACCATGGAGACATTGCGGGGGAGGGGCCTCTCACCATGGAGACAGAGCGGGGGAGGGGCCTCTCACCATGGAGACAGAGCGGGGGAGGGGCCTCTCACCATGGAGACAGAGCGGGGGAGGGGCCTGTCTCCATGGAGACAGAGCGGGGGAGGGGCCTCTCACCATGGAGACAGAGCGGGGGAGGGGCCTCTCACCATGGAGACAGAGCGGGGGAGGAGACTGTCACCATGGAGACAGAACGGGTGAGGGGCCTCTCACCATGGAGACAGAGCGGGGGAGGGGACTGACACCATGGAGACAGAGCGGGGGAGGGGCCTCTCACCATGGAGACAGAGCGGGGGAGGGGCCTCTCACCATGGAGACAGAGCGGGGGAGGGGACTGACACCATGGAGACAGAGCGGGGGAGGGGCCTCTCACCATGGAGACAGAGCGGGGGAGGGGCCTCTCACCATGGAGACAGAGCGGGGGAGGGGCCTCTCACCATGGAGACAGAGCGGGGGAGGCGCCTGTCACCATGGAGACAGAGCGGGGGAGGGGCCTCTCACCATGGAGACAGAGCGGGGGAGGGGCCTGTCACCATGGAGACAGAGCGGGGGAGGGGCCTCTCACCATGGATACAGAACGGGGGAGGGGCCTCTCACCATGGAGACAGCGCGGGGGAGGGGCCTGTCACCATGGAGACAGAGCGGGGGAGGGGCCTCTCACCATGGATACAGAACGGGGGAGGGGCCTCTCACCATGGAGACAGAGCGGGGGAGGGGCCTCTCACCATGGAGACAGAGCGGGGGAGGGGCCTCTCACCATGGAGACAGAGCGGGGGAGGGGCCTGTCACCATGGAGACAGAGCGGGGGAGGGGCCTCTCACCATGGAGACAGAGCGGGGGAGGGGCCTCTCACCATGGAGACAGAGCGGGGGAGGAGCCTGTGACCATGGAGACAGAGCGGGGGAGGGGCCTCTCACCATGGAGACAGAGCGGGGGAGGAGCCTGTCACCATGGTTACAGAACGGGGGAGGGGCCTGTCACCATGGAGACAGAGCGGGGGAGGGGACTGTCACCATGGAGACAGAGCGGGGGAGGGGACTGTCACCATGGAGACAGAGCGGGGGAGGGGACAGTCACCATGGAGACAGAGCGGGGGAGGGTCCTCTCACCATGGAGACAGAGCGGGGGAGGGGACAGTCACCATGGAGACAGAGCGGGGGAGGGGACTGTCACCATGGAGACAGAGCGGGGGAGGGCACTGTCACCATGGAGACAGAGCGGGGGAGGGGACTGTCACCATGGAGACAGAGCGGGGGAGGGGCCTGTCACCATGGAGACGGAGCGGGGGAGGGGCCTCTCACCATGGAGACAGAGCGGGGGAGGGGCCTCTCACCATGGAGACAGAGCGGGGGAGGGGCCTCTCACCATGGAGACAGAGCGGGGGAGGGGCCTCTCACCATGGCGACAGAGCGGGGGAGGGGCCTCTCACCATGGAGACAGAGCGGGGGAGGAGCCTCTCACCATGGAGACAGAGCAGGGGAGGGGCCTGTCACCATGGAGACAGAGTGGGGGAGGGGACTGTCACCATGGAGACAGAGAGGGGGAGGGGACTGTCACCATGGAGACAGAGCGGGGGAGGGGACTGTCACCATGGAGACAGAGCGGGGGAGGGGCCTGTCACCATGGAGACAGAGCGGGGGAGGGGCCTCTCACCATGGAGACAGAGCGGGGGAGGGGACTGTCACCATGGAGACAGAGCGGGGGAGGGGCCTGTCACCATGGAGACAGAGCGGACAGAGCGGGGGAGGGGCCTGTCACCATGGAGACAGAGCGGGGGAGGGGCCTCTCTCCATGGAGACAGAGGTTGGGAGGGGCCTCTCACCATGGAGACAGAGCGGGGGAGGGGCCTCTCACCATGGAGACAGCGCGGGGGAGGGGCCTCTCACCATGGAGACAGAGCGGGGGAGGGGCCTCTCACCATGGAGACAGAGCGGGGGAGGGGACTGTCACCATGGAGACAGAGCGGGGGAGGGGCCTCTCACCATGGAGACAGAGCGGGGGAGGGGCCTCTGACCATGGAGACAGAGCGGGGGAGGGGCCTCTCACCATGGAGACAGAGCGGGGGAGGGGCCTCTCACCATGGAGACAGAGCGGGGGAGGGGCCTCTCACCATGGAGACAGAGCGGGGGAGGGGACTGTCACCATGGAGACAGAGCGGGGGAGGGGCCTATCACCATGGAGACAAAGCGGGGGAGGGGACTGTCACCATGGATACAGAACGGGGGAGGGGCCTCTCACCATGGAGACAGAGCGGGGGAGGGGCCTCTGACCATGGAGACAGAGCGGGGGAGGAGCCTGTCACCATGGATACAGAACGGGGGAGGGGCCTCCAACCATGGATACAGAACGGGGGAGGGGCCTCTCACCATGGAGACAGAGCGGGGGAGGGGCCTGTCACCATGGAGACAGAGCGGGGGAGGGGACTGTCACCATGGAGACAGAGCGGGGGAGGGGACTGTCACCATGGAGACAGAGCGGGGGAGGGGACTGTCACCATGGAGACAGAGCGGGGGAGGGGACTGTCACCATGGAGACAGTGCGGGGGAGGGGCCTCTCACCATGGAGACAGAGCGGGGGAGGGGCCTCTCACCATGGAGACAGAGCGGGGGAGGGGCCTCTCACCATGGAGACAGAGCGGGGGAGGGGCCTCTCACCATGGAGACAGAGCGGGGGAGGGGCCTCTCACCATGGAGACAGAGCGGGGGAGGGGCCTCTCACCATGGCGACAGAGCGGGGGAGGGGCCTCTCACCATGGAGACAGAGCGGGGGAGGAGCCTCTCACCATGGAGACAGAGCAGGGGAGGGGCCTGTCACCATGGAGACAGAGGGGGGGAGGGGACTGTCACCATGGAGACAGAGAGGGGGAGGGGACTGTCACCATGGAGACAGAGCGGGGGAGGGGACTGTCACCATGGAGACAGAGCGGGGGAGGGGCCTGTCACCATGGAGACAGAGCGGGGGAGGGGCCTCTCACCATGGAGACAGAGCGGGGGAGGGGACTGTCACCATGGAGACAGAGCGGGGGAGGGGCCTGTCACCATGGAGACAGAGCGGACAGAGCGGGGGAGGGGCCTGTCACCATGGAGACAGAGCGGGGGAGGGGCCTCTCTCCATGGAGACAGAGGTTGGGAGGGGCCTCTCACCATGGAGACAGAGCGGGGGAGGGGCCTCTCACCATGGAGACAGCGCGGGGGAGGGGCCTCTCACCATGGAGACAGAGCGGGGGAGGGGCCTCTCACCATGGAGACAGAGCGGGGGAGGGGACTGTCACCATGGAGACAGAGCGGGGGAGGGGCCTCTCACCATGGAGACAGAGCGGGGGAGGGGCCTCTGACCATGGAGACAGAGCGGGGGAGGGGCCTCTCACCATGGAGACAGAGCGGGGGAGGGGCCTCTCACCATGGAGACAGAGCGGGGGAGGGGCCTCTCACCATGGAGACAGAGCGGGGGAGGGGACTGTCACAATGGAGACAGAGCGGGGGAGGGGCCTATCACCATGGAGACAAAGCGGGGGAGGGGACTGTCACCATGGATACAGAACGGGGGAGGGGCCTCTCACCATGGAGACAGAGCGGGGGAGGGGCCTCTGACCATGGAGACAGAGCGGGGGAGGAGCCTGTCACCATGGATACAGAACGGGGGAGGGGCCTCCAACCATGGATACAGAACGGGGGAGGGGCCTCTCACCATGGAGACAGAGCGGGGGAGGGGCCTGTCACCATGGAGACAGAGCGGGGGAGGGGACTGTCACCATGGAGACAGAGCGGGGGAGGGGACTGTCACCATGGAGACAGAGCGGGGGAGGGGACTGTCACCATGGAGACAGAGCGGGGGAGGGGACTGTCACCATGGAGACAGTGCGGGGGAGGGGCCTCTCACCATGGAGACAGAGCGGGGGAGGGGCCTCTCACCATGGAGACAGAGCGGGGGAGGGGCCTCTCACCATGGAGACAGAGCGGGGGAGGGGCCTGTCACCATGGAGACAGAGCGGGGGAGGGGCCTCTCACCATGGAGACAGAGCGGGGGAGGTGCCTCTCAGCATGGAGACAGAGCGGGGGAGGAGCCTGTCACCATGGAGACAGAACGGGGGAGGGGCCTCTCACCATGGAGACAGAGCGGGGGAGGGGACTGACACCATGGAGACAGAGCGGGGGAGGGGCCTCTCACCATGGAGACAGAGCGGGGGAGGGGCCTGTCTCCATGGAGACAGAGCGGGGGAGGGGCCTCTCACCATGGAGACAGAGCGGGGGAGGGGCCTCTCACCATGGAGACAGAGCGGGGGAGGAGACTGTCACCATGGAGACAGAACGGGTGAGGGGCCTCTCACCATGGAGACAGAGCGGGGGAGGGGACTGACACCATGGAGACAGAGCGGGGGAGGGGCCTCTCACCATGGAGACAGAGCGGGGGAGGGGCCTCTCACCATGGAGACAGAGCGGGGGAGGGGACTGACACCATGGAGACAGAGCGGGGGAGGGGCCTCTCACCATGGAGACAGAGCGGGGGAGGGGCCTCTCACCATGGAGACAGAGCGGGGGAGGGGCCTCTCACCATGGAGACAGAGCGGGGGAGGCGCCTGTCACCATGGAGACAGAGCGGGGGAGGGGCCTCTCACCATGGAGACAGAGCGGGGGAGGGGCCTGTCACCATGGAGACAGAGCGGGGGAGGGGCCTCTCACCATGGATACAGAACGGGGGAGGGGCCTCTCACCATGGAGACAGCGCGGGGGAGGGGCCTGTCACCATGGAGACAGAGCGGGGGAGGGGACTGTCACCATGGATACAGAACGGGGGAGGGGCCTCTCACCATGGAGACAGAGCGGGGGAGGGGCCTCTCACCATGGAGACAGAGCGGGGGAGGGGCCTCTCACCATGGAGACAGAGCGGGGGAGGGGCCTGTCACCATGGAGACAGAGCGGGGGAGGGGCCTCTCACCATGGAGACAGAGCGGGGGAGGTGCCTCTCAGCATGGAGACAGAGCGGGGGAGGAGCCTGTCACCATGGAGACAGAACGGGGGAGGGGCCTCTCACCATGGAGACAGAGCGGGGGAGGGGACTGACACCATGGAGACAGAGCGGGGGAGGGGCCTCTCACCATGGAGACAGAGCGGGGGAGGGGCCTGTCTCCATGGAGACAGAGCGGGGGAGGGGCCTCTCACCATGGAGACAGAGCGGGGGAGGGGCCTCTCACCATGGAGACAGAGCGGGGGAGGAGACTGTCACCATGGAGACAGAACGGGTGAGGGGCCTCTCACCATGGAGACAGAGCGGGGGAGGGGACTGACACCATGGAGACAGAGCGGGGGAGGGGCCTCTCACCATGGAGACAGAGCGGGGGAGGGGCCTCTCACCATGGAGACAGAGCGGGGGAGGGGACTGACACCATGGAGACAGAGCGGGGGAGGGGCCTCTCACCATGGAGACAGAGCGGGGGAGGGGCCTCTCACCATGGAGACAGAGCGGGGGAGGGGCCTCTCACCATGGAGACAGAGCGGGGGAGGCGCCTGTCACCATGGAGACAGAGCGGGGGAGGGGCCTCTCACCATGGAGACAGAGCGGGGGAGGGGCCTGTCACCATGGAGACAGAGCGGGGGAGGGGCCTCTCACCATGGATACAGAACGGGGGAGGGGCCTCTCACCATGGAGACAGCGCGGGGGAGGGGCCTGTCACCATGGAGACAGAGCGGGGGAGGGGCCTCTCACCATGGATACAGAACGGGGGAGGGGCCTCTCACCATGGAGACAGAGCGGGGGAGGGGCCTCTCACCATGGAGACAGAGCGGGGGAGGGGCCTCTCACCATGGAGACAGAGCGGGGGAGGGGCCTGTCACCATGGAGACAGAGCGGGGGAGGGGCCTCTCACCATGGAGACAAAGCGGGGGAGGGGCCTCTCACCATGGAGACAGAGCGGGGGAGGAGCCTGTGACCATGGAGACAGAGCGGGGGAGGGGCCTCTCACCATGGAGACAGAGCGGGGGAGGAGCCTGTCACCATGGTTACAGAACGGGGGAGGGGCCTGTCACCATGGAGACAGAGCGGGGGAGGGGACTGTCACCATGGAGACAGAGCGGGGGAGGGGACTGTCACCATGGAGACAGAGCGGGGGAGGGGACAGTCACCATGGAGACAGAGCGGGGGAGGGTCCTCTCACCATGGAGACAGAGCGGGGGAGGGGACAGTCACCATGGAGACAGAGCGGGGGAGGGGACTGTCACCATGGAGACAGAGCGGGGGAGGGCACTGTCACCATGGAGACAGAGCGGGGGAGGGGACTGTCACCATGGAGACAGAGCGGGGGAGGGGCCTGTCACCATGGAGACGGAGCGGGGGAGGGGCCTCTCACCATGGAGACAGAGCGGGGGAGGGGCCTCTCACCATGGAGACAGAGCGGGGGAGGGGCCTCTCACCATGGAGACAGAGCGGGGGAGGGGCCTCTCACCATGGCGACAGAGCAGGGGAGGGGCCTCTCACCATGGAGACAGAGCGGGGGAGGAGCCTCTCACCATGGAGACAGAGCAGGGGAGGGGCCTGTCACCATGGAGACAGAGGGGGGGAGGGGACTGTCACCATGGAGACAGAGAGGGGGAGGGGACTGTCACCATGGAGACAGAGCGGGGGAGGGGACTGTCACCATGGAGACAGAGCGGGGGAGGGGCCTCTCACCATGGAGACAGAGCGGGGGAGGGGCCTCTCACCATGGAGACAGAGCGGGGGAGGGGACTGTCACCATGGAGACAGAGCGGGGGAGGGGCCTGTCACCATGGAGACAGAGCGGACAGAGCGGGGGAGGGGCCTGTCACCATGGAGACAGAGCGGGGGAGGGGCCTCTCTCCATGGAGACAGAGCGTGGGAGGGGCCTCTCACCATGGAGACAGAGCGGGGGAGGGGCCTCTCACCATGGAGACAGCGCGGGGGAGGGGCCTCTCACCATGGAGACAGAGCGGGGGAGGGGCCTCTCACCATGGAGACAGAGCGGGGGAGGGGACTGTCACCATGGAGACAGAGCGGGGGAGGGGCCTCTCACCATGGAGACAGAGCGGGGGAGGGGCCTCTGACCATGGAGACAGAGCGGGGGAGGGGCCTCTCACCATGGAGACAGAGCGGGGGAGGGGCCTCTCACCATGGAGACAGAGCGGGGGAGGGGCCTCTCACCATGGAGACAGAGCGGGGGAGGGGACTGTCACCATGGAGACAGAGCGGGGGAGGGGCCTATCACCATGGAGACAAAGCGGGGGAGGGGACTGTCACCATGGATACAGAACGGGGGAGGGGCCTCTCACCATGGAGACAGAGCGGGGGAGGGGCCTCTGACCATGGAGACAGAGCGGGGGAGGAGCCTGTCACCATGGATACAGAACGGGGGAGGGGCCTCCAACCATGGATACAGAACGGGGGAGGGGCCTCTCACCATGGAGACAGAGCGGGGGAGGGGCCTGTCACCATGGAGACAGAGCGGGGGAGGGGACTGTCACCATGGAGACAGAGCGGGGGAGGGGACTGTCACCATGGAGACAGAGCGGGGGAGGGGACTGTCACCATGGAGACAGAGCGGGGGAGGGGCCTCTCACCATGGAGACAGAGCGGGGGAGGGGCCTCTCACCATGGAGACAGAGCGGGGGAGGGGCCTCTCACCATGGAGACATAGCGGGGGAGGGGCCTGTCACCATGGAGACAGAGCGGGGGTGGAGCCTGTCACCATGGAGACAGAGCGGGGGAGGGGCCTCTCACCATGGAGACAGAGCGGGGGAGGGGCCTCTCACCATGGAGACAGAGCGGGGGAGGGGCCTCTCACCATGGAGACAGAGCGGGGGAGGGGCCTCTCACCATGGAGACAGAGCGGGGGAGGGGCCTGTCACCATGGAGACAGAGCGGGGGAGGAGCCTGTCACCATGGAGACAGAGCGGGGGAGGGGCCTCTCACCATGGAGACAGAGCGGGGGAGGGGCCTCTCACCATGGAGACAGAGCGGGGGAGGGGACTGTCACCATGGAGACAGAGCGGGGGAGGGGCCTCTCACCATGGAGACAGAGAGGGGGAGGGGCCTCTCACCATGGAGACAGAGCGGGGGAGGGGCCTGTCACCATGGAGACAGAGCGGGGGAGGAGCCTGTCACCATGGAGACAGAGCGGGGGAGGGGCCTCTCACCATGGAGACAGAGCGGGGGAGGGGACTGTCACCATGGAGACAGAGCGGGGGAGGAGCCTCTCACCATGGAGACAGAGCGGGGGACGGGACTGTCAACATGGAGACAGAGCGGGGGAGGGGCCTCTCACCATGGAGACAGAGCGGGGGAGGGGCCTCTCACCATGGAGACAGAGCGGGGGAGGGGCCTCTCACCATGGAGACAGAGCGGGGGAGGGGACTGTCACAATGGAGACAGAGCGGGGGAGGGGCCTATCACCATGGAGACAAAGCGGGGGAGGGGACTGTCACCATGGATACAGAACGGGGGAGGGGCCTCTCACCATGGAGACAGAGCGGGGGAGGGGCCTCTGACCATGGAGACAGAGCGGGGGAGGAGCCTGTCACCATGGATACAGAACGGGGGAGGGGCCTCCAACCATGGATACAGAACGGGGGAGGGGCCTCTCACCATGGAGACAGAGCGGGGGAGGGGCCTGTCACCATGGAGACAGAGCGGGGGAGGGGACTGTCACCATGGAGACAGAGCGGGGGAGGGGACTGTCACCATGGAGACAGAGCGGGGGAGGGGACTGTCACCATGGAGACAGAGCGGGGGAGGGGACTGTCACCATGGAGACAGTGCGGGGGAGGGGCCTCTCACCATGGAGACAGAGCGGGGGAGGGGCCTCTCACCATGGAGACAGAGCGGGGGAGGGGCCTCTCACCATGGAGACAGAGCGGGGGAGGGGCCTGTCACCATGGAGACAGAGCGGGGGAGGGGCCTCTCACCATGGAGACAGAGCGGGGGAGGTGCCTCTCAGCATGGAGACAGAGCGGGGGAGGAGCCTGTCACCATGGAGACAGAACGGGGGAGGGGCCTCTCACCATGGAGACAGAGCGGGGGAGGGGACTGACACCATGGAGACAGAGCGGGGGAGGGGCCTCTCACCATGGAGACAGAGCGGGGGAGGGGCCTGTCTCCATGGAGACAGAGCGGGGGAGGGGCCTCTCACCATGGAGACAGAGCGGGGGAGGGGCCTCTCACCATGGAGACAGAGCGGGGGAGGAGACTGTCACCATGGAGACAGAACGGGTGAGGGGCCTCTCACCATGGAGACAGAGCGGGGGAGGGGACTGACACCATGGAGACAGAGCGGGGGAGGGGCCTCTCACCATGGAGACAGAGCGGGGGAGGGGCCTCTCACCATGGAGACAGAGCGGGGGAGGGGACTGACACCATGGAGACAGAGCGGGGGAGGGGCCTCTCACCATGGAGACAGAGCGGGGGAGGGGCCTCTCACCATGGAGACAGAGCGGGGGAGGGGCCTCTCACCATGGAGACAGAGCGGGGGAGGCGCCTGTCACCATGGAGACAGAGCGGGGGAGGGGCCTCTCACCATGGAGACAGAGCGGGGGAGGGGCCTGTCACCATGGAGACAGAGCGGGGGAGGGGCCTCTCACCATGGATACAGAACGGGGGAGGGGCCTCTCACCATGGAGACAGCGCGGGGGAGGGGCCTGTCACCATGGAGACAGAGCGGGGGAGGGGCCTCTCACCATGGATACAGAACGGGGGAGGGGCCTCTCACCATGGAGACAGAGCGGGGGAGGGGCCTCTCACCATGGAGACAGAGCGGGGGAGGGGCCTCTCACCATGGAGACAGAGCGGGGGAGGGGCCTGTCACCATGGAGACAGAGCGGGGGAGGGGCCTCTCACCATGGAGACAAAGCGGGGGAGGGGCCTCTCACCATGGAGACAGAGCGGGGGAGGAGCCTGTGACCATGGAGACAGAGCGGGGGAGGGGCCTCTCACCATGGAGACAGAGCGGGGGAGGAGCCTGTCACCATGGTTACAGAACGGGGGAGGGGCCTGTCACCATGGAGACAGAGCGGGGGAGGGGACTGTCACCATGGAGACAGAGCGGGGGAGGGGACTGTCACCATGGAGACAGAGCGGGGGAGGGGACAGTCACCATGGAGACAGAGCGGGGGAGGGTCCTCTCACCATGGAGACAGAGCGGGGGAGGGGACAGTCACCATGGAGACAGAGCGGGGGAGGGGACTGTCACCATGGAGACAGAGCGGGGGAGGGCACTGTCACCATGGAGACAGAGCGGGGTAGGGGACTGTCACCATGGAGACAGAGCGGGGGAGGGGCCTGTCACCATGGAGACGGAGCGGGGGAGGGGCCTCTCACCATGGAGACAGAGCGGGGGAGGGGCCTCTCACCATGGAGACAGAGCGGGGGAGGGGCCTCTCACCATGGAGACAGAGCGGGGGAGGGGCCTCTCACCATGGCGACAGAGCAGGGGAGGGGCCTCTCACCATGGAGACAGAGCGGGGGAGGAGCCTCTCACCATGGAGACAGAGCAGGGGAGGGGCCTGTCACCATGGAGACAGAGGGGGGGAGGGGACTGTCACCATGGAGACAGAGAGGGGGAGGGGACTGTCACCATGGAGACAGAGCGGGGGAGGGGACTGTCACCATGGAGACAGAGCGGGGGAGGGGCCTCTCACCATGGAGACAGAGCGGGGGAGGGGCCTCTCACCATGGAGACAGAGCGGGGGAGGGGACTGTCACCATGGAGACAGAGCGGGGGAGGGGCCTGTCACCATGGAGACAGAGCGGACAGAGCGGGGGAGGGGCCTGTCACCATGGAGACAGAGCGGGGGAGGGGCCTCTCTCCATGGAGACAGAGCGTGGGAGGGGCCTCTCACCATGGAGACAGAGCGGGGGAGGGGCCTCTCACCATGGAGACAGCGCGGGGGAGGGGCCTCTCACCATGGAGACAGAGCGGGGGAGGGGCCTCTCACCATGGAGACAGAGCGGGGGAGGGGACTGTCACCATGGAGACAGAGCGGGGGAGGGGCCTCTCACCATGGAGACAGAGCGGGGGAGGGGCCTCTGACCATGGAGACAGAGCGGGGGAGGGGCCTCTCACCATGGAGACAGAGCGGGGGAGGGGCCTCTCACCATGGAGACAGAGCGGGGGAGGGGCCTCTCACCATGGAGACAGAGCGGGGGAGGGGACTGTCACCATGGAGACAGAGCGGGGGAGGGGCCTATCACCATGGAGACAAAGCGGGGGAGGGGACTGTCACCATGGATACAGAACGGGGGAGGGGCCTCTCACCATGGAGACAGAGCGGGGGAGGGGCCTCTGACCATGGAGACAGAGCGGGGGAGGAGCCTGTCACCATGGATACAGAACGGGGGAGGGGCCTCCAACCATGGATACAGAACGGGGGAGGGGCCTCTCACCATGGAGACAGAGCGGGGGAGGGGCCTGTCACCATGGAGACAGAGCGGGGGAGGGGACTGTCACCATGGAGACAGAGCGGGGGAGGGGACTGTCACCATGGAGACAGAGCGGGGGAGGGGACTGTCACCATGGAGACAGAGCGGGGGAGGGGACTGTCACCATGGAGACAGTGCGGGGGAGGGGCCTCTCACCATGGAGACAGAGCGGGGGAGGGGCCTCTCACCATGGAGACAGAGCGGGGGAGGGGCCTCTCACCATGGAGACAGAGCGGGGGAGGGGCCTGTCACCATGGAGACAGAGCGGGGGAGGGGCCTCTCACCATGGAGACAGAGCGGGGGAGGTGCCTCTCAGCATGGAGACAGAGCGGGGGAGGAGCCTGTCACCATGGAGACAGAACGGGGGAGGGGCCTCTCACCATGGAGACAGAGCGGGGGAGGGGACTGACACCATGGAGACAGAGCGGGGGAGGGGCCTCTCACCATGGAGACAGAGCGGGGGAGGGGCCTCTCACCATGGAGACAGAGCGGGGGAGGGGACAGACACCATGGAGACAGAGCGGGGGAGGGGCCTCTCACCATGGAGACAGAGCGGGGGAGGGGCCTCTCACCATGGAGACAGAGCGGGGGAGGCGCCTCTCACCATGGAGACAGAGCGGGGGAGGCGCCTGTCACCATGGAGACAGAGCGGGGGAGGGGCCTCTCACCATGGAGACAGAGCGGGGGAGGGGCCTCTCACCATGCAGACAGAGCGGGGGAGGGGCCTGTCACCATGGAGACAGAGCGGGGGAGGGGCCTCTCACCATGGATACAGAACGGGGGAGGGGCCTCTCACCATGGAGACAGAGCGGGGGAGGGGCCTGTCACCATGGAGACAGAGCGGGGGATGGGCCTCTCACCATGGATACAGAACGGGGGAGGGGCCTCTCACCATGGAGACAGAGCGGGGGAGGGGCCTCTCACCATGGAGACAGAGCGGGGGAGGGGCCTCTCACCTTGGAGACAGAGCGGGGGAGGGGCCTGTCACCATGGAGACAGAGCGGGGGAGGGGCCTCTCACCATGGAGACAGAGCGGGGGAGGGGCCTCTCACCATGGAGACAGAGCGGGGGAGGAGCCTGTCACCATGGAGACAGAGCGGGGGAGGGGCCTCTCACCATGGAGACAGAGCGGGGGAGGAGCCTTTCACCATGGTTACAGAACGGGGGAGGGGCCTGTCACCATGGAGACAGAGCGGGGGAGGGGACTGTCACCATGGAGACAGAGCGGGGGAGGGGACTGTCACCATGGAGACAGAGCGGGGGAGGGGACAGTCACCATGGAGACAGAGCGGGGGAGGGTCCTCTCACCATGGAGACAGAGCGGGGGAGGGGACAGTCACCATGGAGACAGAGCGGGGGAGGGGACTGTCACCATGGAGACAGAGCGGGGGAGGGCACTGTCACCATGGAGACAGAGCGGGGGAGGGGACTGTCACCATGGAGACAGAGCGGGGGAGGGGCCTGTCACCATGGAGACGGAGCGGGGGAGGGGCCTCTCACCATGGAGTCAGAGCGGGGGAGGGGCCTCTCACCATGGAGACAGAGCGGGGGAGGGGCCTCTCACCATGGAGACAGAGCGGGGGAGGGGCCTCTCACCATGGAGACAGAGCGGGGGAGGGGCCTCTCACCATGGAGACAGAGCGGGGGAGGAGCCTCTCACCATGGAGACAGAGCAGGGGAGGGGCCTGTCACCATGGAGACAGAGCGGGGGAGGGGCCTGTCACCATGGAGACAGAGCGGGGGAGGGGCCTCTCACCATGGAGACAGAGCGGGGGAGGGGCCTCTCACCATGGAGACAGAGCGGGGGAGGAGCCTGTCACCATGGAGACAGAGCGGGGGAGGGGCCTCTCACCATGGAGACAGAGCGGGGGAGGAGCCTGTCACCATGGTTACAGAACGGGGGAGGGGCCTGTCACCTTGGAGACAGCGCGGGGGAGGGGCCTGTCACCATGGAGACAGAGCGTGGGAGGGGCCTCTCACCATGGAGACAGAGCGGGGGAGGGGCCTCTCACCATGGAGACAGAGCGGGGGAGGGGCCTCTCACCATGGAGACAGAGCGGGGGAGGGGCCTCTCACCATGGAGACAGAGCGGGGGAGGGGACTGTCACCATGGAGACAGAGCGGGGGAGGGGCCTCTCACCATGGAGACAGAGCGGGGGAGGGGCCTGTGACCATGGAGACAGAGCGGGGGAGGGGCCTCTGACCATGGAGACAGAGCGGGGGAGGGGCCTCTCACCATGGAGACAGAGCGGGGGAGGGGCCTCTCACCATGGAGACAGAGCGGGGGAGGGGACTGTCACCATGGAGACAGAGCGGGGGAGGGGCCTATCACCATGGAGACAAAGCGGGGTTGGGGACTGTCACCATGGAGACAGAGCGGGGGAGGGGACTGTCACCATGGAGACAGAGCGGGGGAGGGGCCTCTCACCATGGAGACAGAGCGGGGGAGGGGCCTCTCACCATGGAGACAGAGCGGGGAGGGGCCTCTCACCATGGAGACAGAGCGGGGGAGGGGCCTCTCACCATGGAGACAGAGCGGGGGAGGGGACTGTCACCATGGAGACAGAGCGGGGGAGGGGCCTCTCACCATGGATACAGAACGGGGGAGGGGCCTCTCACCATGGAGACAGAGCGGGGGAGGGGCCTGTCACCATGGAGACAGAGCGGGGGATGGGCCTCTCACCATGGATACAGAACGGGGGAGGGGCCTCTCACCATGGAGACAGAGCGGGGGAGGGGCCTCTCACCATGGAGACAGAGCGGGGGAGGGGCCTCTCACCTTGGAGACAGAGCGGGGGAGGGGCCTGTCACCATGGAGACAGAGCGGGGGAGGGGCCTCTCACCATGGAGACAGAGCGGGGGAGGGGCCTCTCACCATGGAGACAGAGCGGGGGAGGAGCCTGTCACCATGGAGACAGAGCGGGGGAGGGGCCTCTCACCATGGAGACAGAGCGGGGGAGGAGCCTTTCACCATGGTTACAGAACGGGGGAGGGGCCTGTCACCATGGAGACAGAGCGGGGGAGGGGACTGTCACCATGGAGACAGAGCGGGGGAGGGGACTGTCACCGTGGAGACAGAGCGGGGGAGGGGACAGTCACCATGGAGACAGAGCGGGGGAGGGTCCTCTCACCATGGAGACAGAGCGGGGGAGGGGACAGTCACCATGGAGACAGAGCGGGGGAGGGGACTGTCACCATGGAGACAGAGCGGGGGAGGGCACTGTCACCATGGAGACAGAGCGGGGGAGGGGACTGTCACCATGGAGACAGAGCGGGGGAGGGGCCTGTCACCATGGAGACGGAGCGGGGGAGGGGCCTCTCACCATGGAGTCAGAGCGGGGGAGGGGCCTCTCACCATGGAGACAGAGCGGGGGAGGGGCCTCTCACCATGGAGACAGAGCGGGGGAGGGGCCTCTCACCATGGAGACAGAGCGGGGGAGGGGCCTCTCACCATGGAGACAGAGCGGGGGAGGAGCCTCTCACCATGGAGACAGAGCAGGGGAGGGGCCTGTCACCATGGAGACAGAGCGGGGGAGGGGCCTGTCACCATGGAGACAGAGCGGGGGAGGGGCCTCTCACCATGGAGACAGAGCGGGGGAGGGGCCTCTCACCATGGAGACAGAGCGGGGGAGGAGCCTGTCACCATGGAGACAGAGCGGGGGAGGGGCCTCTCACCATGGAGACAGAGCGGGGGAGGAGCCTGTCACCATGGTTACAGAACGGGGGAGGGGCCTGTCACCTTGGAGACAGCGCGGGGGAGGGGCCTGTCACCATGGAGACAGAGCGTGGGAGGGGCCTCTCACCATGGAGACAGAGCGGGGGAGGGGCCTCTCACCATGGAGACAGAGCGGGGGAGGGGCCTCTCACCATGGAGACAGAGCGGGGGAGGGGCCTCTCACCATGGAGACAGAGCGGGGGAGGGGACTGTCACCATGGAGACAGAGCGGGGGAGGGGCCTCTCACCATGGAGACAGAGCGGGGGAGGGGCCTGTGACCATGGAGACAGAGCGGGGGAGGGGCCTCTGACCATGGAGACAGAGCGGGGGAGGGGCCTCTCACCATGGAGACAGAGCGGGGGAGGGGCCTCTCACCATGGAGACAGAGCGGGGGAGGGGACTGTCACCATGGAGACAGAGCGGGGGAGGGGCCTATCACCATGGAGACAAAGCGGGGTTGGGGACTGTCACCATGGAGACAGAGCGGGGGAGGGGACTGTCACCATGGAGACAGAGCGGGGGAGGGGCCTCTCACCATGGAGACAGAGCGGGGGAGGGGCCTCTCACCATGGAGACAGAGCGGGGAGGGGCCTCTCACCATGGAGACAGAGCGGGGGAGGGGCCTCTCACCATGGAGACAGAGCGGGGGAGGGGCCTCTCACCATAGAGACAGAGCGGGGGAGGGGCCTGTCACCATGGAGACAGAGCGGGGGAGGGGCCTCTCACCATGGAGACAGAGCGGGGGAGGTGCCTGTCACCATGGAGACAGAGCGGGGGAGGAGACTGTCACCATGGAGACAGAGCGGGGGTGGGGCCTCTCACCATGGAGACAGAGCGTGGGAGGGGACTGTCACCATGGAGACAGAGCGGGGGAGGGGACTGTCACCATGGAGACAGAGCGGGGGAGGGGCCTCTCACCATGGAGACAGAGCGGGGGAGGGGCCTCTCACCATGGAGACAGAGCGGGGGAGGGGCCTCTCACCATGGAGACAGAGCGGGGGAGGGGCCTCTCACCATGGAGACAGAGCGGGGGAGGGGCCTCTCATCATGGAGACAGAGCGGGGGAGGGGACTGTCACCATGGAGACAGAGCGGGGGAGGGGACTGTCACCATGGAGACAGAGCGGGGGAGGGGCCTCTCACCATGGAGACAGAGCGGGGGAGGGGACTCTCACCATGGAGACAGAGCGGGGGAGGGGCCTGTCACCATGGAGACAGAGCGGGGGAGGGGCCTCTTACCATGGAGACAGAGCGGGGGAGGGGACTGTCACCATGGAGACAGAGCGGGGGAGGGGACTGTCACCATGGAGACAGAGCGGGGGAGGGGCCTGTCACCATGGAGACAGAGCGGGGGAGGGGACTGTCACCATGGAGACAGAGCGGGGGAGGGGCCTCTCACCATGGAGACAGAGCGGGGGAGGGGACTGTCACCATGGAGACAGAGCGGGGGAGGGGCCTCTCACCATGGAGACAGAGCGGGGGAGGGGCCTCTCACCATGGAGACAGAGCGGGGGAGGGGCCTCTCACCATGGAGACAGAGCGGGGGAGGGGACTGTCACCATGGATACAGAGCGGGGGAGGGGACTGTCACCATGGAGACAGAGCGGGGGAGGGGCCTCTCACCATGGAGACAGAGCGGGGGAGGGGCCTGTCACCATGGAGACAGAGCGGGGGAGGGGCCTGTCACCATGGAGACAAAGCGGGGGAGGGGACTGTCACCATGGAGACAGAGCGGGGGAGGGGACTGTCACCATGGAGACAGAGCGGGGGAGGGGCCTCTCACCATGGAGACAGAGCGGGGGAGGGGCCTCTCACCATGGAGACAGAGCGGGGAGGGGCCTCTCACCATGGAGACAGAGCGGGGGAGGAGCCTGTCACCATGGAGACAGAGCGGGGGAGGGGCCTCTCACCATGGAGACAGAGCGGGGGAGGGGACTGTCACCATGGAGACAGAGCGGGGGAGGGGCCTCTCACCATGGAGACAGAGCGGGGGAGGAGCCTGTCACCATGGAGACAGAACGGGGGAGGGGACTGTCACCATGGAGACAGAGCGGGGGAGGGGCATCTCACCATGGAGACAGAGCGGGGGAGGGGCCTCTCACCATGGAGACAGAGCGGGGGAGGGGCCTCTCACCATGGAGACAGAGCGGGGGAGGAGACTGTCACCATGGAGACAGAGCGGGGGAGGGGACTGTCACCATGGAGACAGAGCGGGGGAGGGGCCTCTCACCATGGAGACAGAGCGGGGGAGGAGCCTGTCACCATGGAGACAGAGCGGGGGAGGGGCCTGTCACCATGGAGACAGAGCGGGGGAGGGGCCTGTCACCATGGAGACAGAGCGGGGGAGGGGCCTGTTTCCAAGGTGACGGCGAGTGGGGGCGGGGTCTGTTTCCAAGGTGACGGCGAGTGGGGGCGTGGTCTGTTTCCAAGGTGATGGCGAGTGGGGGCGGGGTCTGTTTCCAGAGTGACGGGAATGTGGGCGGGGTCTGTTTCCAGCGTGACGGGAGTGGGGGCGGGGTATGTTTCTAAGGTGACGGGAGTGGGGGCGGAGTCTGTTACCAAAGTGACGGCGAGTGGGGGCGGGGTCTGTTTCCAAGGTGACGGCGAGTGGGGGCGGGGTCTGTTTCCAGAGTGACGGGAATGTGGGCGGGGTCTGTTTCCAGGGTGACGGGAGTGGGGGCGTGGTCTGTTACCAAGGTGACGGGAGTGGGGGGGGTTTTGTTACCAAGGTGACGTGAGTGGGGGCGTGGTATGTTACCTAGGTGACGGGAGTGGGGGCGGGGTCTGTTACCAGGGTGACGGAGTGGGGGCGGGGTCTGTTACCAAGGTGACGGGAGTGGGGGCGGGGTTTGTTACCAAGGTGACGGGAGTGGGGGCGGGGTCTGTTTCCAGGGTGACGGGAGTGGGGGCGGGGTCAGTTTCCAGGGTGACGGGAGTGTGGGCGGGGTCTGTTTCCAGGGTGACGGGTTTGGGGGTGGGGTCTGTTACCAAGGTGACGGGTGTGGGGGCGGGGTCTGTTTCCAAGTTGACGGGAGTGGGGGCGGGGTCTGTTTCCAGGGTGACGGGAGTGGGGGCGGGGTCTGTTTCCAGGGTGACGGGAGTGGGGGCGGGGTCTGTTTCCAGAGTGACGGGAGTGGGGGCGGGGTCTGTTTCCAGAGTGACGGGAGTGGGGGCGGGGTCTGTTTCCAGGGTGACGGAGTGGGGGCGGGGTCTGTTTCCAGGGTGACGGGAGTGGGGGCGGGGTCTGTTTCCAGAGTGACGGGAGTGGGGGCGGGGTCTGTTTCCAGGGTGACGGGGAGTGGGGGCAGGGTCTGTTTCCAGGGAGACGGGAGTGGGGGCGGGGTCTGTTTCCAGGGTGACGGGAGTGGGGGCGGGGTCTGTTTCCAGGGTGACGGGGAGTGGGGGCGGGGTCTGTTTCCAGGGTGACGGGAGTGGGGGCGGGGTCTGTTTCCTGGGTGACGGGAGTGGGGGCGGGGTCTGAATCTTTCTGATTCTTTTATAATCCCTTTCAAACTAAAAGAATCCTGATAATTATTGATAATAATTTATAATAATTTATAAACATTTACTGACCTTTACAACCTTTATAAACTGTTTATAATTCTTCCTCTCACTTTGTAAATCTTTATAATATTTATGATTGTCTGTGATTTATTATCCTTTATGAGATTTTATTCTCATTTATAATCTGTTACATTCACTGCCCTGGACAGAAAACGTTGAAAATGATCCCCGTGGATTACTCTCAATTCAAACAGATCACAGAGCATATCATTTAAAATGGCCGCAGCACATGTCACGTAAAATGGCCGCAGTGAAGGTGACATCAAACAGACCACAGAGCATAACATTTAAAATGGACGCAGTGACGGTGACATCAAACAGACCACAGTGCATATCATTTAAAATGGCCGCAGCACATGTCGCGTAAAATGGCCGCTGTGAAGGTGACATCAAACAGACCACAGTGCATATCATTTAAAATGGCCGCAGCACATGTCACGTAAAATGGCTGCAGTCAAGGTGACATCAAACAGACCACAGAGCATAACATTTAAAATGGACGCAGTGACGGTGACATCAAACGGACCACAGTGCATATCATTTAAAATGGCCGTACCATATGTCACGTAAAATGGCCGCAGTGAAGGTGACATCAAACAGACCACAGAGCACATCATTTAGAATGGCCGCAGCACATGTCGCTTAAAATGGCCGCGGTGCAGGTGACATCAAACAGACAACAGTGCATATCATCAGATCGAACTGGCCTTTGTTAAAACCAGCTGGAGTGGTACTGAGTCCCACACACACACCAGGAAACAGCCAATTCAATCCAGACCTCTATTAATGCCAGCTGGAGTGGTACTGAGCCCCACTCACACACCAGATAAGAGCCAATTGAATTTGAGCCTATATTAATACCAGCTGGAGTGGTACTGAGGCTCATTCACATACCGGGAAAGAACCAATTCAATCCAGGCCTCTATTTATACCAGCTGGAGTAAAATTAACTCCCATTCACACACCAGGAAAGAGCCAATTGAAACCGAGCCTATATTATCACCAGCTGGAGTGGTACTGAGTCCCACTGACACACCAGGAAAGAGCCAATTCAATGCAAACCTTTATTAATACCAGCTGGAGTGGTACTGAGCCCCACTCACACACCAGGAAAAAGCTAATGAAAGCCATACCGCCATTGATACCAGCTGGAGTGGGACTGAGACCCACTCACACACCAGGAAAGAGATAGTTCATTCCAGGCTTCCATTAATACTAGCTGGAGTGGCACTGAGTCCCACTAACACCCCAGAAAGAGCCAATTCAGTCCAGGTCTCTATTAATACCAGCTGGAGTGGAATTAACTCCCACTCACACACCAGGAAAAAGCTAATTAAAGCCAGACCGCCATTGATACCAGCTGGAGTGGGACTGAGTCCCACTCACACAGCAGGCAAGGGACAGTTCATTACAGGCCTCTATTAATACCAGCTGGAGTGGCAGTGAGTCCCACTCACACCAGGAGAGAGCCATATCAATCGAGGCTTATATCAATACCAGTAGGAGTGGTATTGAGTCCCACTCACACACCAGTAAAGTGCCAATTCAATCCAGGCCTCTATTTATACCAGCTGGAGTGGGACTGAGAGCCACTCACACACCAGGAAAGAGGCAATTCAATCCAGGTATCTATTAATAGCAGCTGGAGTGGTACTGAGTCCCACTCACTCACCAGGAAGGAGCCAATTCAATCCAGACCTCTATTAATAACATTTGGAGTGGGACTGAATCCCACTCACACAGCAGAGAAGAGACAGTTCATTCCAGGACTCTATTAACACCGGGTGTTCTGGCACTGTGTCCCACTCACACACCAGAAAGAGCCAATTCATACTAGGCCTCTATTAATACCAGCTGGAGTGATACTGATTCTCACGGACGCACCAGGAAAGAGACTATTCCATCCAGACCACTAATAATACCAGCAGGATGGTACTGAGCCCCCCTCAGGCACCAGCAAGAGCCAATTCAATCCAAGCCTCTATTAATACCAGCTGGAGTGGTACTGAGTCCCACACACACATCAAGAAGTGCCAATTCAATCCAGACCTCTTTTAATACCAGCTGGAGTGGTACTGAGTCCCACTCACACACCAGGAAAGAGCCAATTCAATCCAGACCACGATTAATAACAGCTGGAGTGCTACTGAGCCCCACTCACTCACCAGGAAGGAGCCAATTCAATCCAGCCCTCTATTCATACCAGCTGGAGTGGTACTGAGTCCCACTCACTAACCATGAAAGAGCCAATTCAATCCAGCCCTCCATTCATACCAGCTGGAGTGGTACTGAGTCCCACTCACTAACCATGAAAGAGCCAATTCAATCCAGCCCTCTATTCATACCAGCTGCAGTGCGACTGAGTCCCACTCACACAGCAGGAAAGGGACAGTTCATTCCAGGCTTCTATTAATCCCAGCTGGAGTGGTTCTGAGCCCCAGTCACACACCAGGAAATGGCCAATTCAATCTAGGCCTCTATTAATACCAGCTGGAGTGGAATTAACTCCCACTCACACACCAGGAAATAGCCAATTCAATCCAGACCTCTATTAATACCAGCAGGAATGGTACTGAGCCCCACGCAGACACCAGAAAGATCCAATTCAATCCAGGCCTCTATTAATACCAGCTGGAGGGGTACTGAGTCTCACTCACAAACCAGGAAAGGGCAGTTCATTCCAGGCCTCTATTAATACCAGCTGGAGTGGAATTAACTCCATCACACACACCAGAAACAGCCAATTCAATCCTGACCTCTATAATACCAGCTGGTGTGCGTCTAAGTCCCACTCACATGCCATGAAGGGGTCAGTTCATTGCAGGCTTCTATTAATACCAGCTGGAGTGGTACTGAGTCCCACTCACAAACCAGGAAAGAGCCAATTCAATTCAGGCCTCTATTAATACCAGCTGGAATGGTACTGAGCCCCACGCAGACACCAGAAAGATCCAATTCAATCCAGGCCTCTATTAATACCAGCTGGAGGGGTACTGAGTCCCACTCACAAACCAGGAAAGGGCAGTTCATTCCAGGCCTCTATTAATACCAGCTGGAGTGGAATTAACTCCATCACACACACCAGAAACAGCCAATTCAATCCTGACCTCTATAATAGCAGCTGGTGTGCGTCTAAGTCCCACTCACACGCCATGAAGGGGTCAGTTCATTGCAGGCCTCTATTAATACCAGCTGGAGTGGTACTGAGTCCCACTCACACCCCAGGAAAGAGCCAATTCAATTCAGGCCTCTATTAATACCAGCTGGAGTGGTACTGAGTCCCACTCACACACCAGGAAAGAGCCAATTCAATCCAGGCCTCTATTAATTCGAGCTGGAGTGGTACTGAGTCCCACTCACAAACCAGGAAAGAGCCCATTCAATTCAGGCCTCTATTCATACCAGCTGGAGTGGAATTAACTCCATCTCACACTCCAGAAAGAGCCAATTCAATCCTGACCTCCATAATAGCAGCTGGTGTGCGTCTGAGTCCCTCTCACACGCCATGAAGGTGTCAGTTCATTCCAGGCCTCTATTAATACCAGCTGGAGTGCGACAGAGTCCCACTCACACAGCCGGAAAGGGACAGGTCATTCCAGGCCTCTATTAATACCAGCTGGAGTGCGACTGAGGATCACTCAGACACCAGGAAAGAGGCCCATTCAATCCAGACCTCTTAATACCAGCTGGAGTGGTACTGAGCCCCACTCACACACCAGGGAAGAGAGAATTCAATCCAGACCTTTATTCATACCAGCTGGAGTTGTACTGAGCCCCACTCACACACCAGGAAAGAGCCAATTGAATCCAGACCACTAATTAATACCAGCTGGAGTGCGACTGAGTCCCACTCACACACCAGGAAAGAGCCAATTCAATTCAGACCTCTGTAATACCAGCTGGAGTGCGACTGAGTCCCACTCACACAGCAGGAAAGTGACAGTTCATTCCAGGCCTCTATTAATACAAGCTGGAGTTGAACTGATCCCCACTCACATCAGGAAAGTGCCAATTCGATCCAGACCTCCATTAATAGCAGCTGGAGTGGTACTCAAAGAACAAAGAACAAAGAACAAAGACAGTTGCAGCACAGGAACAGGCCCTTCGGCCCTCCAAGCCTGCGCCGATCCAGATCCTCTCTCTAAACATGTCGCCTATTTTCTAAGCTTCTGTATCTCTTTTCTTCCTGCCCATTCATGTATCTGTCTCGATACATCTTAAATGACTCCATCGTGCCCGCATCTACCACCTCCGCTGGCAATGCGTTCCAGGTGCCCACCACCCTCTGCGTAAAGAACTTTCCACGCATATCCCCCCTAAACTTTTCCCCTTTCACTTTGAACTCGTGTCCTCTAGTAATTGAATCCCCCACTCTGGGAAAAAGCTTCTTGCTATCCACCCTGTCTATACCTCTCATGATTTTGTACACCTCAATCAGGTCCCCCCTCAACATCCGTCTTTCTAATGAAAATAATCCTAATCTACTCAACCTCTCTTCATAGCTAGCGCCCTCCATACCAGGCAACATCCTGGTGAACCTCCTCTGCACCCTCTCCAAAGCATCCACATCCTTTTGGTAATGTGGCGACCAGAACTGCACGCAGTATTCCAAATGTGGCCGAACCAAAGTCCTATACAACTGTAACATGACCTGCCAACTCTTGTACTCAATACCCCGTCCGATGAAGGAAAGCATGCCGTATGCCTTCTTGACCACTCTATTGACCTGCGTTGCCACCTTCAGGGAACAATGGACCTGAACACCCAAATCTCTCTGGACATCAATTTTCCCCAGGACTTTTCCATTTACTGTATAGTTCACTCTTGAATTGGATCTTCCAAAATGCATCACCTCGCATTTGCCCTGATTGAACTCCATCTGCCATTTCTCTGCCCAACTCTCCAATCTATCTATATTCTGCTGTGTTATCTGACAGTCCCCTTCACTATCTGCTACTCCACCAATCTTAGTGTCGTCTGCAAACTTGCTAATCAGACCACCTATACTTTCCGCCAAATCATTAATGTATATCACAAACAACAGTGGTCCCAGCACGGATCCCTGTGGAACACCACTGGTCACACGTCTCCATTTTGAGAAACTCCCCTCTACTGCTACTCTCTGTCTCCTGTTGCCCAGCCAGTTCTTTATCCATCTAGCTAGTACACCCTGGACCCCATGCGACTTCACTTACTCCATCAGCCTGCCATGGGGAACCTTATCAAACGCCTTACTGAAGTCCATGTATATGACATCGACAGCCCTTCCCTCATCAATCAACTTTGTCACTTCCTCAAAGAATTCTATTAAGTTGGTAAGACATGACCTTCCCTGCACAAAACCATGTTGCCTATCACTGATAAGCCCATTTTCTTCCAAATGGGAATAGATCCTATCCCTCAGTATCTTCTCCAGCAGCTTCCCTACCACTGACGTCAGGCTCACTGGTCTATAATTACCTGGATTTTCCCTGCTACCCTTCTTAAACAAGGGGACAACATTAGCAATTCTCCAGTCCTCCGGGACCTCACCCGTGTTTAAGGATGCTGCAAAGATATCTGTTAAGGCCCCAGCTACTTCCTCTCTCGCTTCCCACAGAAACCTGGGATAGATCCCTCCGGACCTGGGGACTTGTCCACCTTAATGCCTTTTAGAATACCCAACACTTCCTCCTTATGCCGACTTGACCGAGAGTAATCAAACATCTGTTCCTAACCTCAACATCCGTCATGTCCCTCTCCTCGGTGAATACCGATGCAAAGTACTCGTTTAGAATCTCACCCATTTTCTCTGAGTCCAAGCATAACATTCCTTCTTTGTCCTTTAGTGGGCCAATCCTTTCTCTAGATACCCTCTTTCTCCTTATATATGAATAAAATGCTTTGGGATTTTCTTTAACCCTGTTTGCTAAAGATATTTCATGACCCCTTTTAGCCCTCTTAATTCCTCGTTTCAGATTGGTCCTACATTCCCGATATTCTTTCAAAGCTTCGTCTTTCATCAGCCGCCTACACCTTATGTATGCTTCCTTTTTCCTCTTAGCTAGTCTCACAATTTCACCTGTCATCCATGGTTCCCTAATCTTGCCATTTCTATCCCTCATTTTCACAGGAACATGTCTCTCCTGCACGCTAATCAACCTCTCTTTAAAAGCCTCCCACATATCAAATGTGGATTTACCTTCAAACAGCTGCTCCCAATCGACATTCCCCAGCTCCTGCCGAATTTTGGTATAGTTGGCCTTCCCCCAATTTAGCACTCTTCCTTTAGGACCACTATCATCTTTGTCCATGAGTATTTTAAAGCTTACGGAATTGTGATCACTATTCCCAAAGTAGTCCCCTACTGAAACTTCAACAACCTGGCCGGGCTCATTCCCCAACACCAGGTCCAGTATGGCCCCTCCCCGAGTTGGACTATTTACATACTGCTCTAGAAAACCCTCCTGGATGCTCCTTACATATTCTGCTCCATCTAGACCTCTAACACTAGTGAATCCCAGTCAATGTTGGGAAAATTAAAATCTCCTATCACCACCACCCTGTTGCTCCTACATCTTTCCATAATCTGTTTACATATTTGTACCTCTATCTCACGCTCGCTGGTGGGAGGCCTGTAGTACAGCCCCAACATTGTTACCGCACCCTTCCTATTTCTGAGTTCTGTCCATATTGCCTCACAGCTCGAGTCCTCCATCGTGCCCTCCTTCAGCACAGCTGTGATATCCTCTTTGACCAGTAATGGAACTCCTCCACCCCTTTTACCTCCCTCTCTATCCCGCCTGAAGCATCGATATCCTGGGATATTCAGTTGCCAATCATGGCCTTCCCTCAACCAAGTCTCAGTAATAGCAATAACATCATACTCCCGGGTACAAATCAAAGCCCGAAGTTTATCTGCCTTACCTACTACACTTCTTGCATTAAAACAAATGCACCTCAGACCACCAGTCCCTTTACATTCATCATCTGCTCCCTGCCTGCTCTTCCCCTTAGTCACACTCACACACCAGGAAACAGCCAATTCAATCCAGACCTCTATTCATACCAGCTGGAGTGCGACTGAGTCCCACACACACAGCAGAAAAGGGACAGTTCATTCCAGGCCTCTATTTAACCAGTTGGAGTGGTCCTGAGCCCCACGTAATCACACCAGAAAGAGCCAATTCAATCCAGGCCTCTGTTAATACCAGCTGGAATGGTACTGAGCCCCCTCACACACCAGGAAAGAGCAAATTCAATCCAGAACTCCATGAAAAGCAGCTGGACTGGTACTGAGCCCCCTCACACACCCGGAAAGAGCGAATTCAGTCCAGACCTCTTTTAATCCCAGCTGGAGTGGTTCTGAGCCCCACTCACACACCAGGAAAGTGCCAATTCAATCCAGACCTCAATAATACAAGCTGCAGTGCGACTGAGTCCCATTCACACAGCAGGAAAGGGACAGTTCATTCCAGGCTTCTATTAATACCAGCTGGAGTGGTTCTGAGCCCCAGTCACACACCAGGAAACGGCCAATTCAATTTAGGCCTCGAATAATACCAGCTGGAATGGAATTAACTCCCACTCACACACCAGGAAATAGCCAATTCAATCCAGACCTCAATTAATACCAGCAGGAATGGTTCTGAGCCCCACGCAGACACCAGAAAGAGCCAATACAATCCAGGCCTCTATTAATACTAGCTGGAGGGGTACTGAGTCCCAGTCACAAACCAGGAAAGGGCAGTTCATTCCAGGCCTCTATTAATACCATTTGGAGTGGTACTGAGTCCCACTCACAAACCAGAAAGAGGCAATTCAATCTGGGCCTCTATTAATACCAGCTGGAGTGGTACTGAGTCCCACTCACACACCAGAAAGAGGCAATTCAATCTGGGCCTCTATTAATACCAGCTGGAGTGGTACTGAGTCCCACTCACACACCAGGAAAGAGCCAATTCAATCTGGGCCTCTATTAATACCAGCTGGAGTGGTACTGAGTCCCACTCACAAACCAGGAAAGAGCCAATTCAATTCAGGCCTCTATTAATACTAGCTGGAGTGGTACTGAGTCCCACTCTCAAACCAGGAAACAGCCAATTCAATCCAGACCTCTATTCATACCAGCTGGAGTGCGACTGAGTCCCACTCACACAGCAGGAAAAGAACAGTTCATTCCAGGCCTCTATTAATACCAGTTGGAGTGGTACTGAGCCCCACACACACACCAGAAAGAGACAATTCAATCCAGGCCTCTATTAATACCAGCTGGAGTGGTACAGATCCCCACTCACACACCAGGAAAGAGCCAATTCAATCCAGGCCTCTATTAATACCAGCTGGAGTGGTACAGATCCCCACTCACACACCAGGCAAGAGCCAATTCAATCGAGACCACTATTCATACCAGCTGGAGTGGTTCTGAGTCCCACTCACACACCAGGAAAGAGCCAATTCAATCCAGGCCTCTATTAATACCAGCTGGAGTGGTACAGATCCCCACTCACACACCAGGAAAGAGCCAATTCAATCCAGACCTCTATTAATACCAGCTGGAGTGGTACAGATCCCCACTCACTCCCCAGGAAAGAACCAATTCAATCCAGACCTCTATTAATACCAGCTGGAGTGGTACAGAGTCTCACGCACACACCAGGAAAGAGTCAATTCCATCCAGACCTATATTAATACCAGCAGGATTGGTACTGAGCCCCACTCAGACACCAGAAAGAGCCAATACAATCCAGGCCGCTATCAATACCAGCTGGAGTTGTACCGAGCCCCACTCACACACCAGGAAAGAGCCAATTCAATCCAAACCTCTGTTAATACCAGCTGGAGAGGTACTGAGTCTCACTCAAACACCATGAAAGAGCCAATTCAATCCAAACCTCTTTTAATACCAGCTGGAGTGGCACTGAGTCCCACTCACACAACAGTAATGCGCCAATTCAATGCAGGCCTCGATTAATAACATTTGGAGTGGGACTGAGTCCCACTCAAACAGCTGAGAAGAGACAGTTCATTCCAGGACTCTATTAACCCCGGGTGATCTGGCACTGTGTCCCACTCACACACCAGGAAAGGGACAGTTCATTCCAAACATCTATAAATATCAGCTGGAATGGTACTGAGTACCACTCACACAACAGAAGGAGCCAATTCATTCCAGGCCTCTATTAATACCAGCTGGAATGGTACTGATTCTCACGGACACACCAGGAAAGAGACAATTCCATCCAGACCTCTATTAATACCAGCAGGATGGTACTGAGCCCCCCTCTGGAACCAGCAGCAACCAATTCAATCCAGGCCGCTATTAATACCAGCTGGAGTGGTACTGAGTCCCACTCACACACCAAAAAGAGCCAATTCAATCCAGACCTCTTTTAATACCAGCTGGAGTGGTACTGAGCCCCACTCACACACCAAAAAGAGCCAATTCAATCCAGACCTCTTTTAATACCAGCTGGAGTGGTACTGAGTCCCATTCACACACCAAAAAGAGCCAATTCAATCCAGACCTCTTTTCATACCAGCTGGAGTGGTTCTGAGCCCCACTCACACACCAGGAAAGAGCCAATTCAATGCAGGCCTCTATTAGTAACATTTGGAGTGGGACTGAATCCCACTCACACAGCTGAGAAGAGACAGTTCATTCCAGGACTCTATTAACTCCGGGTGATCTGGCACTGTGTCCCACTCACACACCAGGAAAGGGACAGTTCATTCCAAACATCAATCAATACCAGCTGGAGTGGTACTGAGCCGCCCCACTCACACACCAGGAATGAGCCAATTCAATACAGGCTTCTATTAATACCGGCTGGAGTGGTACTGAACCCCACTCACACACCAGGAATGAGCCAATTCAATACAGGCTTCTATTAATACCGGCTGGAGTGGTACTGAACCCCACTCACCCACCAGGAATGAGCCAATTCTACCCAGACCACTATTAATAACAGATGGGGTGGTACTGAGTCCCACTCACACACCAGGAATGAGCCAATTCAATACAGGCCTCTATTAATACCGGCTGGAGTGGTACTGAACCCCACTCACCCACCAGGAATGAGCCAATTCTACCCAGACCACTATTAATAACAGATGGGGTGGTACTGAGTCCCACTCACACATCAGGAATGAGCCAATTCAATACAGGCTTCTATTAATACCGGCTGGAGTGGTACTGAACACCACTCACCCACCAGGAATGAGCCAATTCTACCCAGACCACTATTAACAGATGGGGTGGTACTGAGTCCCACTCACACACCAGGAATGAGCCAATTCAATACAGGCCTCTATTAATACCGGCTGGAGTGGTACTGAACCGCACTCACCCACCAGGAATGAGCCAATTCTACCCAGACCACTAATCGAATTTAGAATTAGAGCATTGCAGCGCAGTACAGGCCCTTCGGCCCTCGATGTTGCGCCGACCTGTGAAACCATCTGACCTACACTATTCCATTTTCATCCATGTGTCTATCCAATGACCACTTAAATGCCCTAAACGTTGGCGTATCTACTACTGCTGCAGGCAGGGCTTTCCACGCCCTTACTACTCTCTGAGTAAAGAAACTACCTCTCACATCTGTCCTATATCTATCACCCCTCAACTTAAAGCTATGTCCCCTCGTGTTTGCCATCACCATCCGAGGAAAAAGACTCTCACTATCCAACCTATCTAACCCTCTGATTATCTTATATGTCTCTATTAAGTCACCTCTCCTCCTCCTTCTCTCCAACGAAAACAACCTCAAGTCCCTCAGCCTTTCCTCGTAAGACCTTCTCTCCATACCAGGCAACATCCTAGTAAATCTCCTCTGCACCCTTTCCAAAGCTTCCACATCCTTCCTATAATGCGGTGACCAGAACTGCACGCAATACTCCAGGTGCGGTCTCACCAGAGTTTTGTACAGCTGCAGCATGACCTCGTGGCTCCGAAACTCGATCCCCCTACTAATAAAAGCTAACACACCATATGCCTTCTTAACAGCCCTATTAACTTGGGGAGCAACCTTCAGGAATTTATGCACATGGACACCAAGATCTCTCTGTTCATCTGCACTACCAAGAATCTTCCCATTAGCCCAGTACTCTGCATTCCTGTTACTCCTTCCAAAGTGAATCACCTCGCACTTTTCCGCATTAAACTCCATTTGCCATCTCTCAGCCCAGCTCTGCAGCCTATCTATGTCCCTCTGTAACCTACAACATCCTTCGGCACTATCCACAACTCCACCGACCTTAGTGCCATCCACAAATTTACTAACCCACCCTTCTACACCCTCTTCCAGGTCATTTATAAAAATGACAAACAACAGTGGCCCCAAAACAGATCCTTGCGGTACACCACTAGTAACTAAACTCCAGGATGAACATTTGCCATCAACCACCACCCTCTGTCTTCTTTCAGCTATCCAATTTCTGATCCAAATCTCTAAATCACCTTCAACCCCATACCTCCGTATCTTCTGCAATCGCCTACCGTGGGGAACCTTATCAAACGCCTTACTGAAATCCATATACACCACATCCACGGCTTTACCCTCATCCACCTGTTTGGTCACCTTCTCGAAAAACTCAATAAGGTTTCTGAGGCACGACCTACCCTTCACAAAACCGTGCTGACTATCTCGAATGTACTTATTCTTTTCAAGATGATTATAAATCCTGTCTCTTATAACCTTTTCCAACATTTTACCCACAACCGAAGTAAGGCTCACAGGTCTATAATTACCAGGGCTGTCTCTACTCCCCTTCTTGAACAAGAGGACAACATTTGCTATCCTCCAGTCTTCCGGCACTATTCCTGTCGACAATGACGACATAAAGATCAAGGACAAAGGCTCTGCAATCTCCTCCCGAGCTTCCCTGAGAATCCTAGGATAAATCCCATCTGGCCCAGGGGACTTATCTATATCTCAGTATTCTCCTCAACAAAATTTTCATTCTCCACTGTAAATACTGACGCAAAATATTCATTTAACACTTCCCCTATCTCCTCTGATTCCACACACAACTTCCCACTACTATCCTTGATTGGCCCTAATCTAACTCTAGTCATTCTTTTATTCCTGATATACCTATAGAAAGCCTTAGGGTTTTCCCTGATCCTATCCGCCAATGACTTCTCGTGTCCTCTCCTTGCTCTTCTTAGCTCTCCCTTTAGATCCTTCCTGGCTAGCTTGTAACTCTCAAGCGCCCTAACTGAGCCTTCACGTCTCATCCTAACATAAGCCTTCTTCTTCCTCTTGATAAGCGCTTCAACTTCTTCAGTAAACCACGGCTCCCTCGCTCGACAACTTCCTGCCTGCCTCACAGGTACATACTTATCAAGGACACACAGTAGCTGCTCCTTGAATAAGCTCCACATTTCGATTGTTCCCAACCCCTGCAGTTTCCTTCCCCATCCTACGCATCCTAAATCCTGCCTAATCGCATCATAATTTCCTTTCCCCCAGCTATAATTTTTGCCCTGCGGTATATACCTGTCCCTGCCCATCGCTAACGTAAACCTAACCGAATTGTGATCACTATTACCAAAGTGCTCACCTACATCTAAATCTAACACCTGGCCGGGTTCATTACCCAGTACCAAATCCAATGTGGCATCGCCCCTGGTTGGCCTGTCTACATACTGTGTCAGAAAACCCTCCTGCACACACTGGACAAAAACTGACCTATCTAAAGTACTTAATAACAGCTGGAGTGGTACTGAGTCCCACTCACACACCAGGAAATAGCCAATTCAATCCAGACTTGTGGCGAAGGGGAGTTGGAGTGAGGAGTGGAGAGTGGGGGAGGGCAGTGGGGGAGGGGAGTGGGGGATGGGAGAGGAGGGGAGTGGGGAGGGGAGTGGGGGAGCGAAGTGGGAAGAGGAGTGGAGAGGGGAGTGGAGGTGAGAGGGGAGGGGAGTGTGTGAGGGGTGAGGAATAGGGGAAATGGAAGTAGAGTGGGTATGGGGAGGGGAGTGGAGGGGAGAGGTGGAGGTGAGTGGAGGAGGGGTGAGGGATAGGGGAGTGAAAAGTGGAGTGATGAAAGGAGTGGGGGAGGGGTGTACGGGAGTGGAGATTGGGGGACGAGAGTGGAGAGTGGGAAGTGGTGGAATTGAGTCGGGAGTGGGGAGTGGGGGAGAAGAGTGGAGAGGAAGCGTAGTGGGGGAGGAGAGAGGAGGCAAGTGTGGGAGGGGAGGGGAGAGGAGGCGTAGTGGGGGAGGAGAGAGGAGGCAAGTGTGGGAGGGGAGGGGAGAGGAGGCGAGTGGGAGAGGGGAGGGGAGAGGAGGCGTGTGGGGGAGGGGAGGGGAGAGGAGGCGTAGTGGGGGAGGAGAGAGGAGGCAAGTGTGGGGGAGGGGAGTGGAGAGGAGGCGTAGTGGGGGAGGAGAGAGGAGGCAAGTGTGGGAGGGGAGGGGAGAGGAGGCGAGTGGGAGAGGGGAGGGGAGAGGAGGCGTGTGGGGGAGGGGAGGGGAGAGGAGGCGTAGTGGGGGAGGAGAGAGGAGGCAAGTGTGGGAGGGGAGGGGAGAGGAGGCGAGTGGGAGAGGGGAGGGGAGAGGAGGCGTGTGGGGGAGGGGAGGGGAGAGGAGGCAAGTGGGGGAGGGGAGGGGAGAGTTGTGGAGTGGGGGAGGGGAGGGGAGAGTTGTGGAGTGGGAGGAGAGAGGGGGAGTGGGAGGGCTTTGGGGGAGGGGTGTGGGACATGTGGGAGGTCAGTTGGGAGTGGAAGAGTGGAGGAGGGGAGTAGAGGAGGGGAGTGGGGAGTGGGGAGTGAGAGGGGTGGGGGAATTGGGAGTTGGGGAGGGGAGTTGGAGTGTCTTGTATGTGAGTGGGGAGTGAGGAGTGGGGATTGGAGGAGGTGAGTGGGGAGTTGGGGAGGGGAGTGGGGGAGTGGAGTGGGGGAAGGGAGTGGGGGAAGGGAGTGGGCGAAGGGAGTGGGGCAATGGAGTGGGGAGTGAGGAGGGGGAGTGGGGGAGGGGCGTGGAGAGTGCGGGAGGGGAGTGAGGAGGAGGAGTGGGGGTGGGAGAGTGGGAATGTGACTTGGGAAGGGAGTGAGGATGGGGAGTGGGGGTGGGGAGTGGGGAGGTGAGTTGGGAGCGCAGGACTGAGAGTGGGGAAAGGATTGTGTGTGGGTGTGGTTGTGGGGAGAGGTAAGGAGGGCAATGAGGAGTGGGGGTGGGAAGTGGGGGAGGGTGGTGGGGGAGAGGAGTGGAGAGTGGGAGAGGGGAGTGGTGGACGGGAGTTTAGAGTGGGATAGGGGAGTGGAGAGTGGGGGAAATTGAGTCTGGAGTGGAGAGTGGGGGAGGGAAGTGGGTAGTGGAGAATGGGGGAGTGGAGTGAGGACTGGGGGTGGGGAGTGGGGTGTGGGGGAGTGGAGTGGGGAGTGAGGAGAGGGGTGTGGAGGAGCGTTGCGGGGTGTGGGGGTGGGGGTGGGTGATGGGAGTGGGGAGTGGGGTAGGGGAGTGGGGTGGTGAGATGGGAGTGTGGAGTGGGGGAGGGGAGTGAGGAGTCGTGGAGGGACTGTGGAGTGGGGAGTGGGTGTGGGGGGGTGGGGTGTGGGGGAGGGGACTGGTGAGTGGGTGACATGAATGAGGAGTAGGGAGGGGAGTGTGGAGTTGGAAGTGGAGTTGGGAGTGAGGAGTGGGCAGTGGGGTAGTGGGGCGTGATGTGGGGAGAGAGGAGTGGGGAGTGATGGAGTGGGGAGTGGAGTGAGGAGTGGGGAGCGGGGTTGGGGAAGGGATGGTTGAGAGGGGAGTGTGTGAGGGGAGTGGAGAGTGAGGAGTAGAGTGGGGAGTGAGTAGTGGGCAGTGGGGGAGTGGGGAATGGTGTGGGGAGTGAGGAGTAGTGAGTGGATTGGGGAGTGAGGAGTGGGGAGTGAGGAGTGGGGAGTGGGGAGTTGGGAGTGGGGAGTTGAGTGGGGAGTGAGAAGTGGGGAGTGAGAAGTGGGGAGTGGGGGAGTGGAGTGAGAAGTGGGTAGTAGGGAGTGGGGGAGTGGAGAGGGGAGTGAGGAGTGGGGTGTGGGGGAGGGGAGTTGGGAGTGGGGGAGGGGAGTGGGGAGTGGGTGAGGGGAGTGGGGTTTGTGGGAGGGGAGTGAGGAGTGGGGGAGGGGAGTGAGCAGTGCGGGAGGGGATTGGGGATTGGGTAGTTGGGGAGGGGAGTGGTAAGTCGGTGAGGGGAGTGGGGGAGGGGAGTGAGGAGTGGGGAGTGGAGTGGAGAGTGAGGAGTGGAGAGTGGGAGAGAGGTGAGTGGGGGAGTGGGGAGTGAGGAGTCGGGGAGTGGGGAGTGAGGAGTCGGGGAGTGGGGAGTGGAGTGGGGAGTGAGGAGTGGGTGAGTGGGGGAGTGGGGAGGTGGTGGGGTGTGTAGGAGTGGAGTGATAGAGGGGCAGGGCCTTGTCGGGGAGGGGGAGTGCGGGGGGGAGGTGAGGGGAATGGAGAGTGAGGACAGGGGAGTGAGGAGTGGGGAGTGGGGGAGGGGAGTGTGGAGTGCGGGAAGGGAGTGGGGAGGGAGAGGGGGTGAGGAGTTAGGGAGGGTAGTGAGGGAGGAGAGTGAGGGTGTGCGGTGTTGAGGAGGGTAGTGCGGAGTGAGGAGTGGGGTAGGGATGAGCGGATTGTGGGAGAGGAGTGGGGAGGGTGGTGGGGAGGGCAATGGGGGAGGGGAGTGAGGGAGGGGGAGTTGTGGAGGGGAGTGGAGGGGGAAATGGAGTGGGCGAGGCAGATAGGCAAGTGGGGAGGGGAGTGGAGTAGGTGAGGGGTGTGGATGAGGGGAGTTGGGGAGGGGAGTGAAGGATGGAAGTGAGGGATGGAGTGTTGAGAAGTGGAGTGGGGGAGGGGAGTGCGGTAGTGGAGCGGGGAGTGAGGGAGGGGAGGGTGATGTGAGTGGGGGAGGGGCAGTGGGATTCGGGGATGGGAGTGGGGAAGGAGAAGGAGTGTGAGGGGGAGAAGGAGGTGAGTGGGAAGTGTACGGCAGGGTAGAGTGGAGTTGGGAGTGGAGTGGAGGATGGGAGTGAGGGAGGAGAGTAGGGGAGTGGTGAAGCGGAATGAAGGAGGGGGGAGGGGAGCGGTGTGGGTGAGGGTAATAGGGGACAGAAGTGTGGGAGGGGACTGGGGGATGGGAAGGGGAGTGGGAGACGGGAGGGGAGGAGGGAGGGGTGCGGGGAGCGGAATGGGGGTGGGCAGTGGGGTGAGGGGAGTGGGGAGGGGAGTGGGGGAGGGTAGTGGAGGTGGGGGTAGGGGAAGGGAGGCAGAAGAGGAGTGGGGAGGTGCTGGGGAGTGTAGGAGGGGGTGTTGCGTGAGGGGGAAGGGGAGGGAAGGGTTGATGGGACTGGGGGAAAGGTGTGGGGGAAGGGATTGGGGATGGGGCGTGAGGGAGGGGGAGGGCAGAGCAGAAGGGGCACGGGGGAGGGAGAGTGGGGGAGGGTGAGTGGGATTGGGGAGGGTAGTGGGGAGTGAGAGGGAGTGTGAGGGGAGAGGGCGGTAAGGGGACGGGAGAGAGGAGTAGGAACTAGAGTGGAGGATGCGAGTGAGGGAGGAGAGTGGGGTGTGTGGGAGGGGAGTGCAGGGGGTTGGGGAGGGGAGTAGGGGAGGGGACTGGGCAGGGGAGGGTGAGGGAGCAGGGAGAGGAATGTGCAAGGTGGCAGTGAGAGTGGAGTGGGAAATGGGAGAGTTTGCAGTGTTGGTTAGAGGATGGAAGAGGGGTGTGGGGAAGGGAGGGGAGTTGGTAGGGCAGTGGAGAAGGGATGTGGGGAAGGGGACTCGTGGAGGGTAACGGGGTAGGTGGATGGTAGTGGGGGAGGTGAGTGGCGGAAGGAAATGGGGTTAGCCAATGAGGAGTAGGGTAGGTGAGTGGTGGAGGGGATTGGGGAGGGGGAGAAGGGGAGAGGGAAGGGAGTGGGGAATAGAGTGGGGAAGGGGAGGGGGAAGGGCAGGGAGGGGGATGGGAGTGGTAGAGGGGGAGCAGGAAGGGAATAAGGGAGGGAAGTGGGGTGGGGTGCAGGGAACAGGGAGGGGAGTTGGAGAGTGGGGGTGCAAAGTTAGGGGACTGGGGGAGGGTGAGTGGGCAGGGGGAGGGTTGTGGGGAGGGAGAGGGGATATGAGGGGGAGAGGGTGGTGAGTGAAAGGGTGTACGGGAGGGGAGAGAGGAGTGAGGAGTGGAGTGGCGGATGGGAGTGAGGCAGGAGAGTAGTGGAGTGGGGGAGGGAGTGGGGAATGGGGGTCTTGGAGTGGGGGAGTGGAGTGAGGATGTGAGTGGAGGAGGGGGGATGTGAGAAGTTAAGGGGAGTGATGCAGGGGAAGGGGAGTAGGGGAGAGGGGGAGTGGGGAGGGGTAGGGAATGGGAGACGGGAGTGAGTGTGCAGAGTGTGGTGGGGAGGGGGAGGGAGGGGAGTGGAGTGAGGAAAGGAGGGGAGTGGACAGGGCAGTGGAGAAGGGGACTCGCGGAGGGTAGTGGGGGAGGTGTGGGGGTAGTGGGGGAGGGTAGTGGGTAAGGGTACTGGGGGAGGGTAGTGAAAGATGGGAACGGCGGAGAGGAGTGGGGGAGGCCGATGAGAAGTAGGGGGTGGGTGTTGTGGAAGGGATTGGGAGGGGGTAAGGCGGAAGGGGAAGGGGAGATGGAAGGGAGTGGGGGAATAGAGTGGGGAGGGAGGGGGAAGGGCGGGGAGGGGGATGGGAGTGATAGAGGGGGAGCAGGAAGGGAATAAAGGAGGGCAGTGGGATGGAGTGCAGGGAACAGGGAGGGGAGTTAGGGGAGTGGGGGAGAGTGAGTGGGGCAGAGGGAGGGTTGTGGGGAGGGAGAGGGGATGTGAGGGGGAGAGAGAGGGTATGTGAGGGGGAGAGTGTGGTAAGTGAAGGGGTGTAGGGGAGGTTAAAGAGGAGTGGGGAGTGTAGTGGTGGATGGGAGCGAGCGAGGAAAGTGGTGGAGTGGGGGGATGGGTGGGGAATGGGGGCTTGGAGTGGGGGAGGTGGAGGGGGAAGGGGAGTTTGGGAATGGAGTGGGGAGGGGGATGTGGGACGGGAAGGGCAGGGGAGGGGAGAGTGGCAGGGGAGGGGGAGTAGGGGAGTGGGGAGGGGGAGGGAAGTGGGAGATGCAGGTGAGTGTGCAGCGTGTGGTGCGGGAGGGGAGAGGGGAGTGGAGTGGGGAAAGGAGGCGAGGTGGACAGGGCAGTGGGGAAGGGGACTCGAGGAGGGTAGTGGGGGAGGTGTAGGGTAGTGGGGGAGGGCAGTGAAAGATGGGAGTGGCGGAGGGGAGTGGCGGAAGCCGATGAGAAGTAGGGGGTGGGTGTTGTGTAGGGGATTTGGGAGGGGGAAGGGGGAAGGGGAGAGGGAAGGGAGTGGGGGAATAGAGTGGGCATGTTGAGGGGGAAGGGGCGTTGTGGGTGGGGGGTGGGGGAGGGGGAGGGGAAGGGAATGGGGGAGGGTAGTGGGGGAGGGGGAGGGGAGTGGAGAGGGGATTGGGGGAGGGGAGTTGAGGGGGAGGGGGTGTTGGGGAGGAGAGTGGAGGGGTAAGTGGGAGGTTGTTGGGGAGGAGAGGGGAGGGGGTAGGTGATGGGGTATTGGGGAGGAGAGGGGAAAGGGACTGGGGGTGGGGGAAGGAAATGGGGGAGGGGAGTGGGTAGGGGAGTGGAGAGGGCAATGGGAGAGGGGAGGTGGAGGTGAGTGAGGAGGATGAGGGGAGTGAATGTGTGAATTGGGGAAGTGGAAAGGGGAGGGGAGTCATGAGGGGCGTGGGGAAGGGAGGGAAGTGGTGAGATAGGTGTTGAAGGGGGTGAGGGAGGGAAGAGGGGGATGGGAGTGGGGGAGTGGAGTGGGAGAGGGTGAGTGGTCTTGGGGGAGTGCGAGTGGTATTGGGGGAGGGTGCGTGGGATTGGGCGAAGGTGAGTGGGATTGGGGGAGGGGAGTGGGATTGGGGAGGGTGAGTGGAATTGGGAGAGGGTGGTGGGGAGTGGCGTGGAGGATGTGAGTGAGGGAGTAGGGGATGTGGCAGGGGGGTGGGGGATGGAGATGTGGCAAGGATATTAGGAGGGGAGTGAGAGAGCAAAGATGGGAGAGATGGAGAGGAGTGGGGGAGCGCAGAGTTGGGGGTTAGGGGAGGGGATTGGGGAGGGGAGCGGGGGAGGGAAGTGGGGGAGGGGTTGGGGTGTTGGGCAGGAGAGGAGGGTGAGGAGGGGAGTGTGGGAGGGGTTGGGGTAGGGAGTGTGGCAAGTCGGGGAGGAGTGGTGGGATTGGCAGAAGAGTGGGGGAGGGGAGTGGGGGAGGGGAGTGGGAGAGGTGTGTTGGGGAGGGGAGTTGGGGAGGGGCGTGAGGGAGGGGTTGGGGGGGTAAGGGTTGGGGAGGGAGGGAGTGAGGGAGGGGAGTGGGGAGAGGAGTGAGGGAGGGGTCGGAGAGGGAAGGGAGTGGGGGAATGGAGTGGGGAAGAGGAGGGGAGTTCGGGGGTGGGGGAGGGGAGTGGGAGTGGATTGGGGTGGGGAGGGTTCTGCTGGAGGGGTGTGCGGGAGAGGAGTGGGTGAGGTGAGGGAGTGGGGGGAGGGGAATGGGAGACGGGACTGGGTGAAAGAAGTGGGAGTTAGGGAGGGACTAGGAAAGGGGAATGGGGGAAGGTGAGTGGGAAAATTGGAGTGAGTGTGTGAGGTGGGGTAGGGGAAAGGAGGGGAGTTGGGAAGGGGTGGGGGAGGGAAGGGCGGTGGGAGATGTAGGAGAGGAAGCGGAGTGGAGTAGGGGGCTGTGAGGGGAGGGAGATGTGAGAGGTGAAGGGAGTCGCGGAGGGGAGGGCAATGGGGGGCAGCGGGTGTGGAGGAGGAAAGTGGGGGAGGGGATTGAGGGATGGGAGATGAGTGGGAAGATGAGTGGGGAGGGAAATGGGGGAGGGGAGTGGGCGAGTGGAGGGGTGGGGAGAGGATGGGGAGAGGAGTGGGGAGAGGAGTGGGGGAGAGGAGTGGGGAAGAGGAGTGGGGGAGAGAAGTGGGGAGAGGAGGGGTGGGGAGTGGAAGGGGAGAGGAATGGGGAGGGGACGGGTAAGGGAGTGAGTGAATGGAGTGGGTGGGATAGTAAATTGGGTTAAGGAGGGGGAAGAGAGTGGGGGAGAGGTGTTGGAGAGGGGTGAGTGCGGAGGGCAGTGGACTGAGGAGGGGAATGTACGAGGGCAGTGGAGGAGGGGCGTGGGGGAAGTGAGAGTGGGGAGGGAAATGGGAGGGGAGTGGGGAGTGGGGTAGGTGAGTGGGGGAGAGTAGTGGGGGAGGGGAGCTCTTGGGGAGGGGAGAGGCTGGGGGAGCGGTTTGAGGAAGGGGAGTGGGGGAGGGGAGTAGGGAGGAGTGGGGGAGGGGAGTGGGGGCGGAGTGGGGGAGGGGAGTGGGGGGATGGGACTGGGGACAGGAGTGAGGGGAGGGGTTGGGGAGGGAGGGAAGAGGGGGAATAGAGTGGGCAGAGGGACGTTAGGGGAGTGCAGCACGGAGTTAGCAGAGTGGGTGAGGGGATTTGGAGTTGGGAGTGGGAGGAGTGGGGGAGGGTTGGAGGAGGGAAGTGTGGGGAGGAGTGGGGGAGAAGTGGGGGAGGGGTGGGCGAAGGGAGTGGGGGGAGGGGTTTGGGGACAGGAGTGAGAGGAGGGGTTGGGGAGTGAGGGGAGTGGAGTGGGGAGAGGGTAGTTAGGGGAATGGAGGAGGGGATTTGCAGTTGGGAGTGTGAGGGGAGTGGAGGGGAGGGGGTGGGGAGGCATGTGGGGGAGGGGCAGGGATGTGGGTGAGGGAGAGGTGGAATGAGGATGTAGGGGAACGAGAGTGGGTTAGGGTTAGGGTGAGTGCGGGACGCGAGTGGGGGAGGGGAGTGTGGGGAGAGTTGGGGAGGGCAGAGTGGGAGGGGAGGGGGAGGGGAGTGGGGGGCGGTAGTGGAGGATGGGAGTGGGGAGTGGAGTGGGGTGGAGGAGGACGGGAGTAGGGGAGGGGTGTTTGGAAGTGGAGCGGGGTAATGGTAGGGGAGGGAGAGAAGTGGGAGATGGGAGGGAGTGGAGTGGGGAGGAGAGGGAGGGGATTGGGGGAGGGGGGACAGGAGAGCTGGGAGTGGGTAGGGCTTAGGGGCACGGGAGTGGGGGTGAGGTGGGGTTGGGAGGGTTGTGAGGGAGGGGATTTGGTGCAGGGTGTTGGGGGGAGGTAGAGGGGCAGGGGTATGGGCGAGGGGAGCGGGGGAGGGGGCGGGGGTGAAGGTGAGTCGGCAGAGGAGTTGGGAGGGGTGTTTGGCAGGGGAGGTGGAGGTGTGGGGAGTGGGGAAGGGGAGTGGGGGACGAGGGACGGGAGAGAAGGGAGTGGGGGAGGGGAGTTGACCGAGTGGGGTGGGTAGTGGCGGAGGGTAGTGGAGCAAGGTAGTGGGGGAGAGGGTTTTGAGGGTAGGGCAGATGGAGGGGAGTGGCGGATGGGTGTGTGTGAGAGGGAGTGTGGGAGTGGAAGTGGGGGATGTGAGAGGGAGGGCAGTGTGGAGGGAGACCAGGTCTGAGCGGGGAGAGGATGCGAACAAGGGGTGTAGGGGAGCGAAGTGAGGAGTGGGGGACTGGAGTGGACGATAGGAGTGAGAGAGGGGAGTGGGATGTGGGAGGGGAAAGGGGAGTGGGGACCGGGGACGAGTGGGGGAGGGGTGCGTTGAGGGGAATGGCAGAATGAGAGGGGAGGTGAGTGGGGAATGCGGAAGTAGAGTGGAGGATGGGGAGTGGGGAAATAGGAGAGGGGAAGGGGAGGGTGTGTAATGGTGAGGGGGAGGGGAGTGTTAGGGGGAGGGGAGTGTGAGGGGAGGGAGAGGGTAGTGTGGAAGGAAGTTGGGGAGGGGAGTGGGGGATGGGGAGGGGAGTGTGGCAGAGAGTGGGGAGGGGAGTTTGAGAGGAGAGTGGGGGAGGGCAATGGTCAGAAAGGAGGGGGAAAGTGGGAGGAGGAGTGTGGAAGAAGGAGAGAGTGCGAGATTGGCGGAGGGGAGAGTGGAAGGGAGTGGGGGAAGGGAGTGGGGGAGAGGGTAGGGGAATGAAGAGGGGGCGGGAGGAGGAGGGGAATGAAGAGGGGGAGGGAGGGAAATGTGGGGGAATGAAGAGGGGGAGGGAGGGGAAGGTGGAGGGGAAATAGAGGGGGAGGGAGGGGGTGGTGGAGGGGAATGAAGAGGGGGGAGGGGAGGTGGAGGGAATGAAGGGGGCGGGAGGGGGTGGTGGAAGGGAATGCAGAGGGGCAGGGAGGTAGAGGTGGAGGGGAATGAAGAGGGGGGAGGGGGGTGGAGGGCAATGAAGAGGGGGAGGGAGGGGGAGGTGGAGGAGAATGAAGAGGGGGAGGGAGGGGGAGGGAGGGGGAGGTGGAGGGAAATGAAGAGGGGGAGGGAGGGGGGGTGGAGGGGGATGAAGAGGGGGAGGGAGGGTGTGGTGGAGGGGAATGAAGAGAGGGAGGGAGGGGTGGTGGAGGGGAATGAAGAGAGGGGGAGGGAGGGGTTGGTGGAGGAGAAAGAAGAGGGGGAGGGAGGGGGTGGTGGAGCAGAATGAAGAGGGGGAGGGAGGGGCAGGTGGAGGGGAATGAAGAGGGGGAGGGAGGGGGAGGTGGAGGGGAATAAAGAGGGGAGGGAGGGGGTGGTGGAGGGGAATGAAGAGGGGAGGGAGGGGAGGTGGAGAGGAATGGAGGGAGGGGGAGTTGGAATGGAATGAATAGGGGAGTGAGGGGGTGGAGGAGGGGAATGAAGAGGGGGAGGGAGGGTGTGGTGGAGGGGAATGAAGAGAGGGAGGGAGGGGTGGTGGGGGGGAATGAAGAGGGGGAGGGAGGGGTTGGTGGAGGAGAAAGAAGAGGGGGAGGTGGGGGTGGTGGAGGAGAATGAAGAGGGGGAGGGAGGGGCAGGTGGAGGGGAATGAAGAGAGGGAGGGAGGGGTGGTGGAGGGGAATGAAGAGGGGGAGGGAGGGGTTGGTGGAGGAGAAAGAAGAGGGGGAGGGAGGGGGTGGTGGAGGAGAATGAAGAGGGGGAGGGAGGGGCAGGTGGAGGGGAATGAAGAGGGGGAGGGAGGGGGAGGTGGAGGGGAATGAAGAGGGGAGGGAGGGGGTGGTGGAGGGGAATGAAGAGGGGGAGGGAGGGGAGGTGGAGAGGAATGGAGGGAGGGGGAGTCGGAATGGAATGAATAGGGGGTGTGAGGGGGTGGTGGAGGGGAATGATGAGGGGGAGGGAGGGTGTGGTGGAGGGGAATGAAGAGAGGGAGGGAGGGGTGGTGAAGGGGAATGAAGAGGTGGAGGGAGGGGGTGGTCGAGGGTAATGAAGAGGGGGAGGGAGTTGGAGGTGGAGGGGAATGAAGAGGGGGGAGGGAGGGGGAGGTGGAGGGGAATGAAGAGGGGGAGGGAGGGGATGGTGGTGGGTAATGAAGAGGAGGAGAGTGGGGGAGGTAGATGGGAATGATGAGGGGGAGGGAGGGGGAGGTGGAGGGGAATGAAGAGGGGGAGGGAGGGGGTGGTGGAGGGAAATGAAGAGGGGGAGGGAGGGGTTGGAGGAATTGAATGAGGTTGGGCCGGAGGGGCTGGTGGAGGGGAATGAAGATGGGGGAGGGGGTGGTGGATGGGAATGACGAGTGGGAGGGAGCGGTGGTGGAGAGGAATGAAGAGGGGCAGGGAGCGGGAGGTGGGGAATGAAGAGGGGGAGGGAGGGTGTGGTGGGGAATGAATAAGTGGAGGGAGGGGGTGGTGGAGGGGAATGAAGAGGGGGAGGGAGGGGGGAGGTGGGGAATGAAGAGCGGGAGGGAGGGGGGTGGTGGGGAATGAAGAGGGGGAGGGAAGATGTGGTGGAGGGGAATGAAGAGGGGGAGGGAGGGGGAAATGGAGGGGAATGAAGAGGGGGAGGGAGGGGGTGGTGGAGGGTCATGAAGATGGGGAGGGAGAGGGTGGTGGAGCGCAATGGAGAGGGGGAGGGATGCGGTGGTGGAGTGGAATGGAGAGGGTGAGGGAGGGGGTGGTGGAGTGTGGTAGCGGAGTGGGTGATTGGTTTGGGGTAGGGGTGTGGGGTAGGGGTGTGGGGTAGGGGTGTTGTGGAGCGGAGTGCGTTCTGGGAAGTGGGGGAGGGTAGTGGGGGATGGCAGTGTGGGGTGGGAGTGTGGTAGAGACGGGCAGTGAGGACGTGAATGTAAGCGGAGTGGGGTAGGGGTGTGGGAGAGGGAAGTGGGGGAGTGGGGTAGGTTAGTGTGAGAGGGGAGTTGGGGAGTGGGGGAGGGGAATGGGGAGGCGAGTGAGGGAGGGCAGCGGGGTGAGGGTAGTGGGTGAGGGGAGTGGGGGGAGGGGAGTGGGGGTGGGTTTGAGGGAGGGGAATTGTGGAGGGGGGTTGTCGAGGGTTGTGGGGTAGGGGAGTGGGGTATGGGAGTTGTTGAGGGGACTGGGGGAGATGAGTTAAGGTGCGGGGTTGGGGAGTAGAGTTGGGGAGGGGAGTTAGGGAGGGGAGTTGGGGAGGGGAGTGGGGTAGGGGAGTGAGGTAGGGGAGTGGGGTAGGGGAGTGAGGTAGGGGAGTGCGGTAGGGGAGTGAGGTAGGGGAATGTAGGAGGGCAGTTGGGGAGGGGAGTGGGGGAGGGGAGTGGGGTAGGGGAGTTGGTTAAGTGTGTGGGGTAGGGGAGTGGGGGAGGGGATTGAGGTAGTGTTATGGGGAGGGGATTGAGGTAGTGGATTGGGGGAGGGGAGTGGGGGAGGGGAGTGGGGTGGGGTAGTGGGGTAGGGGAGTGGTGGAGTGGGGTGGGGTAGTGTGGTAGGGGAGTGGTGGAGTGGAGTGGGGTGGGGTAGTGGGGTGGGGTAGTGGGGTAGGGGAGTGGTGGAGTGGGGTGGGGTAGTGTGGTAGGGGGAGTGGTGGAGTGGGGTGGGGTGGGGGTAGTGGGGTGGGGTAGTGGGTTAGGAGAGTGGAGATGGGGAGTGGGGGTGCAGAGTGGTGTCAGGGAGAGTGGTAGGGGTGGGCTCTAAGGAGGTGGAGGGAAGGGGAGTGGGGAGGGGAGTTGGGGAGGGGAGTTGGAGAGGGAAGAGGGGTAGGGGAGTGGGGTGAGTCGTGATGTAGGGGAGTGGGGGAGGGGAGTGGGGGAGGGAAGTGGGGTGTTGGAGTGGCTGAGGGGAGTGGCGGATGGGAGTGGATGAGGGGAGGGGAGGGCAGTGAGGAGGTGGAGGAAAGGGGAGTGAGGCAGGGCAGTTGGGGTTGGGGAGAGCAGTGAGGATTTGGCGGGAAGGGGAGTGGGGAGGGTAATGGGAGGGGAGTGGGGGAAGGGTGTGTGATAGGTCAGTGGAGTAGGGGAGTGGGGTATGGGTGTGGGGTAGGGGTGTGGGGTAGGGGAGTGGGGTAGGGGAGTGGGGGTGGGGAATGGGGGAGGGGAGTGGGGGAGGGGAGTGAGGTAGATGTGTGGGAGAGGGGATAGAGGGAGTGGAATGGGGGAAGGGATTGGGGGAAGGGAGTGGGGTAGGGTCGTGGGGTCGGTAACTGGTTGAGTGGAGTGTGGTAGGGCAGTTTGAGACGGGAGTGGTGTGGGGGTGTGGGGTAGGGGAGGGCAGTGAGCAGGTGGAGGGAAGGGGAGTGACGTGGGGAGTGAGAGAGGCAGTGGCGTAGGGGAGCTGGGTAGGGGAGGGCAGTGAGGAAGAGAATGAAGGGGAGTGGGGGAGGGAAGTGAGTTAGGGGAGTGGGGTAGGGGAGTGGGAAAGTGCAGTGGGAAAGGGGAGTGGGTAGGGGGAGCGCAGTGAGGAGGTGGAGAGAAGGGGAGTGGGGGAGGGTATTGGGGTCGGAGTGTTGGGAAGCGGAGTTGGGTAGGGGTGTGGGTGACGGGTGTGGTGTCAGGGAGTGGGGTAGGGGAGTGTAGTAGCAGAGTGGGGTAGGGTCGTAGGGGAGCGAGTGGGGTAGGGGTGTGGGGGAGGCATGTGGGATCGTGGAGTGGGGTAGGGGAGTTGTGGAGGGGAGTGCGGAAGGGGAGTGGGGGAGTGGAGCAGGGTAGGGAAGTGGGGTAGGGGAGAGGGGAAGGGTCGTGGGGGATGGGAGTGTGGTAGGGGAGGGCAGTGAAGAGGTGCTGGGAAGCGGAGAGGTGGACGGGAGTGGGGGGAGGGGAGTGGGGGAGGGGAGTGGGGGAGGGGGTGGGGTATGGAAGTGGGGCAGGGGAATGGGGAAGGGGAGTCGGGTAGTGGAGTTGGGTAGGGGAGTGATTTAGGGGATTGGGGCAGGGGAGCGCAAGTGAGGAGGTGGAGGGAAGGGGAGTGGTGGAGTAGAGTGGGGGAGGTGTCTGGGGTAGGGGAGTTGGGTAGTGGAGGGCAGAGAGGAGGTATGGGAAGGGGAGTGGGGGAGGGGTGTGGGGTAGGAGAGTTGGGGTGCGGAGTGGGGTCGGGGAGTGGTGTCGGGGATTTGGGTGGGGGGGTGGGGGAGCAGAGTGGCGGAGGGGAGTGTGGTATGGGTGTGGTAACGGGGGTTGGATAAGGGAGTCGGGTAGGGGAGTTGTGAAGGGGAGTGCGGTAGGTGAGTGAGGGAGCGTGGTGGGGGAAAGGTGTGTGGTAGGGGAGGGAAGTGAGGAGGTGCAGGGAATCGGAGTGGTGGACGGGAGGGGAGTGGGGGAGGGGGTGGGGTAGGGGAGTGAGGGAGGAGAGTGGGGGAGGCGAGTGGGGGAGGCGAGTGGGGGAGGCGAGTGGGGGAGGCGAGTGTGAGAGGAGGGGAGTGGGGGAGGGGAGTGCGGTAGGGGTTTTGGCGTAGGGGATTTGGGGAAGGGAGTGCGGGAGGGGAGTGGGGGAGGGGGAGTGCGGTAGGGGTTTTGGCGTAGGGGATTTGGGGAAGGGAGTTCGGGAGGGGAGTGGGGGAGGGGAGTGGGGGAGGGGAGTGGGGGAGAGGAGTGGGGAGGGGTGTGGGGGAGGTTAGTGTGATGGGGAGTGGGGGAGGGGAGTGGGGGAGGGGTGTATGGGAGGAGAGTTGGGGAGGGTAGAGGGTTAGGGGAGTGAGGGAGCGGAGTGGGGGAGGGGAGAGAGGGAGGGGAGTGGGGGAGGGGAGTGAGGAAGGGGAGTTGAGGAGGGGAGTGGGGGAGAGGGGTGGAGTAGGGCAGTGGGGTATGGGATTATGTGAGGGGAGCGGGCGAGGAGAGCTGGGGACGGGGGTGGGGTAGGGGTGTGGGTAGCGGAGTGGGGGAGGGGAGTTGAGGCAGGGAGTGAGGTGAGGAGTGGGGGAGGGGTGTTGTGGTGGAGGGGAGTGGTGGAGGGGAGTGGTGGAGGGGAGTGGGGGAGGGGAGTGGGGGAGGGGATTGGGGGAGGGGAGTGGGAACCTGGGAGTGGGGGAGGGGAGTGGGGAAGGGGAGTGGGGGAGGGTTGTGGGGGGGGAATGGGGAATGGGAGTTGGGAGGGGAGTGGGGGAGGGGAGTGGGGGAGGGGAGTGGGCGAGGGGAGTGGGGGAGGGTGTGGGGGAGGGGAGTGGGGAGGGGAGTGGGGAGGGGAGTGGGGAGAGGCGTGATGCAGGGGAGTTGAGGAGGGGAGTTGAGGCAGGGGAGTTGAGGCGGGGAGAGGAGTGTGGCAGAGGAGTGGGGAGAGGAGTGGGGGAGAGGAGTGGGGTAGAGGAGTGGGGGAGGGGATTAGGGGACGGCGTGGGGGACGGGCGTGGGGGAGTGGGGTCGGGTTGTGGGGTCGGGGAGTGGGGTCGGGGTGTGGGGTCGGGGTGTGGGGTCGGGGAGTGGGGTCGGGGTGTGGGGTCGGGGAGTGGGGTCGGCGAGTTCGGTCGGGGAGTGGGGTCGGGGAATGGTGTCGGGGAGTGAGGGAGGGGAGTGCAGTGAGGAGGTGGAGGGAAGGGGATTGGGGGAGTGGAGTGGGAGAGGTGTCTGGGGTAGGGGAGTTGGGTAGTGGAGGGCAGTGAGGAGGTGGAGGGAAGGGGAGCGGGGAGGAGTGTAGAGTAGGAGAGTTGGGGAGCGGAGTGGGGTAGGGGAGTGGGGTAGGGGAGTGGGGTAGGGGAGTGGGGGATGGGAGTGGGGTAGGGGTGTGGTGCCGGGGAGTTTGGTAGGGGAGTGGGAGAGCGGAGTGGGGGAGCAGAGTTGGGTAGGGGAGTGTGGTAGGGGAGTGTGGTCGGGGAGTGTGGTAGGGGAGTGTGGTAGGGGAGTGTGGTAGGGGTGTGGTGACGTGGGTTTGAGTAGGGGAGTCGGGTAGGGGAGTTGTGGAGGGTTGTTGTGCAGGGGAGAGCAGTAGGCGAGTGGGGGAGGGGATTTGGGGAGGGGATTTGGGGTCGGGGATTTGGGGTGGGGGATTTGGGGTAGGGGATTTGGGGAGGGGAGTGGGGAGGGGAGTGGGGGAGGGAAGTTGGCTAGCTGAGTGAGGGAGCGTAGTGGGGATAGGAGTGTGGTAGGGGAGGGCAGTGAGGTGGTGCAGCGAATCGGAGTGGTGGACGGGAGGGGAGTGGGGGAGGGGGTGGGGTAGGGGAGTGGGGGAAGCGAGTGGGGGAGGCGAGTGGGGGAGGGGAATGATGAGGGGAGTGGGGGAGGGGAGTGGGGGAGGGGAGAGGGGAGGGGTGTGGGGGAGGTTAGTGTGGTAGGGGAGTGTGGTAGGGGAGTGGGGAGGGGAGTGGGGGAGGGGAGTGGGGGAGGGGAGTATGGGAGGAGAGTTGGGGAGGGTAGAGGTTTAGGGGGTGAGGGAGGGGAGTGGGGGAGGGGAGTGAGGGAGGGGAGTTGGAGAGGGGAGTGAGGAAGGGGAGTTGAGGAGAAGGAGTGGGGTAGGGGGGTGGAGTAGGGGAGTGGGGTATGGGAATATGTGAGGGGAGTGGGGGAGGAGAGTTGGGGAGGAGAGTGGGTAGGGGTGTGGAGTAGGGGAGTGGGGGAGGGGAATTGAGGCAGGGAGTGAGGTGAGGAGTGGGGGAGGGGTGCTGTGGTGGAGGGGAGTGGGGGAGGGGTGTGGGGGAGGGGAGTGGGGGAAGGGAGTGGGAACCTGGGAGTGGGGGAGGGGAGTGGGGGGAGGGGAGTGGGGGAGGGTTGTGCGGTAGGGGAATGGGGAATGGGAGTGGGGAGGGGAGTGGGGGAGGGGAGTGGGGGAGGGGAGTGGGGGAGGGGTGTGGGGGAGGGGTGTGGAGAGGGGAGTGGTGGAGGGGAGTGGGGAGGGGCGTGATGCAGGGGAGTTGAGGAGGGGAGTTGAGGCAGGGGGGTTGAGGAGGGGAGTTGAGGCAGGGGAGTTGAGGCGGGCAGGGGAGTATGGGAGAGGAGTGGGGTAGAGGAGTGGGGCAGAGGAGTGGGGAGAGGTGTGCGGAGAGGAGAGGGGAGGAGAGTGGGGTAGAGGAGTGGGGGAGGGGATTAGGGGAAGGCATGGGGGACGGACGTGGGGGAGTGGGGTCGGGTTGTGGGGATTGGGTTGTGGGGTCGGGGAGTGAGGTCGGGGAGTGGGGTCGGGGAGTGGGGTCGGGGAGTGAGGGAGGGGAGCGCACTGAGGAGGTGGAGGGAACGGGGAGTGGGGGTGTGGAGTGGGAGAGGTGTCTGGGATAGGGGAGTTGAGTAGTGGAGGGCAGTGAGGAGGTGGAGGGAAGGGGAGCGGGGAGGAGTGTAGTGTAGGAGAGTTGGGGAGCGGAGTGGGGTAGGGGAGTGGGGTGGGGAGTGGGGTAGGGGAGTGGGGTAGCGAGTGGTACCGGGGAGTTTGGTAGGGGAGTGGGAGAGCGGAGTTGGGGAGCGGAGTGGGGGAGGGGAGTGTGGTAGGGGAGTGTGGTGGGGGAGTGTGGTGGGGGAGTTGTGACGGGGGTTTGGGTAAGGGAGTCGGGTAGGGGAGTCGGGTCGGGGAGTTGTGGAGGGGGTTTGTGGAGGGGAGAGCAGTAGGCGAGTGGGGGAGGGGATTTGGGGGAGGGGATTTGGGGTAGGGGATTTGGGGTAGGGGATTTGGGGGAGGGTATTTGGGGGAGGGGAGAGGGGGAGGGGAGTGGGGGAGAGGAGTGGGGGAGAGGAGTGGGGGAGAGGAGTGGGGGAGTGGATTGGGGGAGGGGTGTTGCGGAGAGGAGAGGGGATAAGAGTGGGGTAGAGGAGTGGGGGAGGGGATTAGGGGAGGGGCGTGGATTGAGGAGATTAGGGGAGGGTCGTGGGGGAGGGGTACGGGGAGTGGGGTCGGGGAGAGGGGTCGGGGAGAGGGGTGGGGGAGTGGGGTCGGGGAGTGGGGGAGGGGTGAGCAGTGAGGAGGTGGAGGGAAGGGGTGTGGGGGTGTGGAGTGGGGGAGGTGTCTGGAGTAGGGGAGTTGTGTAGTGGAGGGCAGTGAGGTGGTGGAGGGAAGGGGAGCGGGGGAGGAGTGTGGGTTAGGAAAGTTGGGGAGCGGAGTGGGTTAGGGGAGTGGGGTAGTTGTGTGATGCAGGGAAGTGGGGTCGGGGAGTGAGGGAGGGGAGCACAGTGAGGAGGTGGAGGGAAGGGGAGTGGGGGAGTGGAGTGGGAGAGGTATCTGGGGTAGGGGAGTTGGGTAGTGGAGGGCAGTGAGGAGGTGGAGGGAAGGGGAGCGGGGAGGAGTGTGAGGTAGGAGAGTTGGGGAGCGGAGTGGGGTAAGGGTGTAGAGTAGGGGAGTGGGGTAGGGGAGTGGGGAAGGGGTGTGGTACCGGGGAGTTTGGTAGGGGAGTGGGAGAGCGGAGTGGGGGAGCAGAGTGGGGGAGGGGAGTGTGGTAGGGGAGTGTGGTAGGGGAGTGTGGTAGGGGTGTGGTGACGTGGGTTTGGGTAGGGGAGTCGGGTAGGGGAGTTGTGGAGGGGGGTTGTGGAGGGGAGAGCAGTAGGCGAGTGGGGGAGGGGATTTGGTGCAGGGGCTTTGGGGGAGGGGATTTGGGGGAGGGGAGTGGGGGAGGGGGTTGGGGAGGGGACTGGGGGAGAGGAGTGGGGGAGTGGAGCGGGGTAGGGAAGTGGGGTAGGTGAGTGAGGGAGCGTAGTGGGGGATAGGTGTGTGGTAGTGGAGGGCAGTGAGGTGGTGCAGGGAATCGGAGTGGTGGACGGGAGGGGAGTGGGGGAGGGGGTGGGGTAGGCGAGTGTGGGAGGCGAGTTGCGGAGCTGAGTGGGGGAGGGGAGTGGGGGAGGGGAGTGCGGTAGGGGTTTTGGGGTAGGGGATTTGGGGAGGGGAGTGGTGGAGGGGAGTGGGGGAGGGGAGTGATGAGAGGAGTGGGGGAGGGGAGTGGGGGAGGGGAGTGAGGAAGGGGAGTTGGGGAGGGGAGTGAGGAAGGGGAGTTGAGGAGAAGGAGTGGGGTAGGGGGTGGAGTAGGGGAGTGGGGTATGGGAATATGTGAGGGGAGTGGTGGAGGTTAGTGTGGTAGGAGAGTGTGGTAGGGGAGTGGGGAGGGGAGTGGGGGAGGGGAGTGGGGGAGGGGAGTATGGGAGGAGAGTTGGGGAGGGTAGAGGTTTAGGGGGTGAGGGAGGGGAGTGGGGGAGGGAGTGAGGGAGGGGAGTTGGGGAGGGGAGTGAGGAAGGGGAGTTGAGGAGAAGGAGCGGGGTAGGGGGGTGGAGTAGGGGAGTGGGATATGGGAATATGTGAGGGAGTGGGGGAGGAGAGTTGGGGAGGAGAGTGGGTAGGAGTGTGGAGTAGGGGAGTGGGTGAGGGGAATTGAGGCAGGGAGTGAGGTGAGGAGTGGGGGAGGGGTGCTGTGGTGGAGGGGAGTGGGGAGGGGAGTGGGGGAGGGGAGTGGGGGAAGGGAGTGGGAACCTGGGAGTGGGGGAGGGGAGGGGAGTGGGGGAGGGTTGTGCGGTAGGGGAATGGGGAATGGGAGTGGGGAGGGGAGTGGGGGAGGGGAGTGGGGGAGGGGAGTGGGGGAGGGGTTGTGGGGGAGGGGAGTGGAGAGGGGAGTGCGGGAGGGGAGTGGGGAGGGGCGTGATGCAGGGGAGTTGAGGAGGGGAGTTGAGGCAGGGGGGTTGAGGAGGGGAGTTGAGGCAGGGGAGTTGAGGCGGGCAGGGGAGTATGGGAGAGGAGTGGGGTAGAGGAGTGGGGCAGAGGAGTGGGGGAGAGGTGTGCGGAGAGGAGAGGGGAGGAGAGTGGGGTAGAGGAGTGGGGGAGGGGATTAGGGGAGGGCATGGGGGACGGGCGTGGGGGAGTGGGGTCGGGTTGTGGGGATCGGGTTGTGGGGTCGGGGAGTGAGGTCGGGGAGTGGGGTCGGGGAGTGGGGTCGGGGAGTGAGGGAGGGGGAGCGCACTGAGGAGGTGGAGGGAAGGGGAGTGGGGGTGTGGAGTGGGAGAGGTGTCTGGGATAGGGGAGTTGGGTAGTGGAGGGCAGTGAGGAGGTGGAGGGAAGGGGAGCGGGGAGGAGTGTAGTGTAGGAGAGTTGGGGAGCGGAGTGGGGTAGGGGAGTGGGGTAGGGGAGTGGGGTAGGGGAGTGGGGTAGCGAGTGGTACCGGGGAGTTTGGTAGGGGAGTGGGAGAGCGGAGTTGGGGAGCGGAGTGGGGGAGGGGAGTGGGGGAGGGGAGTGGGGGAGAGGAGTGGGGGAGAGGAGTGGGGAGAGGAGTGGGGGAGGGGTGTTGCGGAGAGGAGAGGGGATAAGAGTGGGGTAGAGGAGTGGGGGAGGGGATTAGGGGAGGGGCGTGGGGGTAGGAGATTAGGGGAGGGGCGTGGGGGAGGGGTACGGGGAGTGGGGTCGGGGAGAGGGGTCGGGGAGAGGGGTGGGGGAGTGGGTCGGGGAGTGAGGGAGGGGAGCGCAGTGAGGAGGTGGAGAGAAGGGGAGTGGGGGAGTGGAGTGGGAGAGGTATCTGGGGCAGGGGAGTTGGGTAGTGGAGGGCAGTGAGGAGGTGGAGGGAAGGGGAGCGGGGAGGAGTGTGGGGTAGGAGAGTTGGGGAGCGGAGTGGGGTAGGGGTGTAGAGTAGGGGAGTGGGGTAGGGGAGTGGGGAAGGGGTGTGGTACCGGGGAGTTTGGTAGGGGAGTGGGAGAGCGGAGTGGGGGAGCAGAGTGGGGGAGGGGAGTGTGGGAGGGGAAGTGTGGTAGGGAGTGTGGTAGGGGTGTGGTGACGTGGGTTTGGGTAGGGGAGTCGGGTAGGGGAGTTGTGGAGGGGGGTTGTGGAGGGGAGAGCAGTAGGCGAGTGGGGGAGGGGATTTGGTGCATGGGATTTGGGGGAGGGGATTTGGGGTAGGGGAGTGGGGGAGGGGGTTGGGGAGGGGACTGGGGGAGAGGAGTGGGGGAGTGGAGCGGGGTAGGGAAGTGGGGTAGGTGAGTGAGGGAGCGTAGTGGGGGATAGGTGTGTGGTAGTGGAGGGCAGTGAGGTGGTGCAGGGAATCGGAGTGGTGGACGGGAGGGGAGTGGGGGAGGGGGTGGGGTAGGGGAGTGGGGGAGGCGAGTGGGGGAGGCGAGTTGGGGAGCTGAGTGGGGGAGGGGAGTGGGGGAGGGGAGTGCGGTAGGGGTTTTGGGGTAGGGGATTTGGGGAGGGGAGTGCGGGAGGGGAGTGGGGGAGGGGAGTGATGAGGGGAGTGGGGGAGGGGAGTGGGGGAGGGGAGTATGGGAGGAGGGTTGGGGAGGGTAGAGGGTTAGGGCAGTGATGGAGGGGAGAGGGGGGAGGGGGAGTGAGGGAGTGGGGTGGGGGAGGGGAGTGAGGAAGGGGAGTTGAGGAGGGGAGTGGGGGAGGGGTGGTGGAGTAGGGGAGTGGGGTATGGGATTAGGTGAGTGGAGAGGGGGAGGAGAGTTGGGGAGGGGAGTGGGGTAGGGGTGTGGCGTAGGGGGGTGGGGGAGGGCAGTTGAGGCAGGGAGTGAGGTGAGGAGTTTGGGAGGGGTGTTGTGGTGGAGTGGAGTGGGGGAGGGAGTGGGGGAGGGGAGTGGAACCTGGGAGTGGGGGAGTGGAGTGGGGGAGGGGAGTGGGGGAGGGTTGTGGGGGAGAGGAACGGGGAATGAGATTGGGGAGGGGAGTGGGGGAGGGGAGTGGGGGAGGGGAGTGGGGGAGGGGTATGGGGAGGGGAGTGGGGAGGGGAGTGGGGAGGGGAGTGGGGAGGGGCGTGATGCAGGGGAGTTGAGGAGGGGAGTTGAGGCAGGGGAGTTGAGGCAGGGGAGTTGAGGCAGGGGAGTTGAGGCGGGGAGGGGAGTGTGGGAGAGGAGTGGGGAGAGGAGTGGGGCAGAGGAGTGGGGGAGGAGTGTTGCGGAGAGGAGAGGGGAGGAGAGTGGGGTCGAGGAGTGGGGGAGGGGATTAGGGGAGGCGTGGGGGACGGGCGTGGGGGAGTGGGGTCGGGTTGTGGGATCGGGGAGTGGGGTCGGGGAGTGGGGTCGGGGAGTGGGGTTGGGGAGTGAGGGAGGGGAGCGCAGTGAGGAGGTGGAGGGAAGGGGAGTGGGGAGTGGAGTGGGAGAGGTATCTGGGGTAGGGGAGTTGGGTAGTGGAGGGCAGTGAGGAGGTGGAGGGAAGGGGAGCGGGGAGGAGTGTGAGTAGGAGAGTTGGGGAGCGGAGTGGGGTAGGGGTGTAGAGTTGGGGAGTGGGGTAGGGGAGCGGGGAAGGGGTGTGGTACCGGGGAGGTTGGTAGGGGAGTGGGAGAGCGGAGTGGGGGAGCAGAGTGGGGGAGGGGAGTGTGGTAGGGGAGTGTGGTAGGGGTGTGTGGTAGGGGTGTGGTGACGTGGGTTTGGGTAGGGGAGTCGGGTAGGGGAGTTGTGGAGGGGGGTTGTGGAGGGGAGAGCAGTAGGCGAGTGGGGGAGGGGATTTGGTGCAGGGGATTTGGGGGAGGGGATTTGGGGTAGGGGGAGTGGGGGAGGGGGTTGGGGAGGGGACTGGGGGAGAGGAGTGGGGGAGTGGAGCGGGGTAGGGAAGTGGGGTAGGTGAGTGAGGGAGCGTAGTGGGGGATAGGTGTGTGGTAGTGGAGGGCAGTGAGGTGGTGCAGGGAATCGGAGTGGTGGACGGGAGGGGAGTGGGAGGGGGTGGGTAGGGGAGTGGGGGAGGCGAGTGGGGGAGGCGAGTTTGGGGAGCTGAGTGGGGGAGGGGAGTGGGGGAGGGGAGTGCGGTAGGGTTTTGGGGTAGGGGATTTGGGGAGGGGAGTGCGGGAGGGGAGTGGGGGAGGGGAGTGATGAGGGGAGTGGGGGAGGGGAGTGGGGGAGGGGAGTATGGGAGGAGGGTTGGGGAGGGTAGAGGGTTAGGGCAGTGATGGAGGGGAGTGGGGGAGGGGAGTGAGGGAGTGGAGTGGGGGAGGGGAGTGAGGAAGGGGAGTTGAGGAGGGGAGTGGGGGAGGGGTGGTGGAGTAGGGGAGTGGGGTATGGGATTAGGTGAGGGGAGTGGGGGAGGAGAGTTGGGGAGGGGAGTGGGGTAGGGGTGTGGCGTAGGGGGGTGGGGGGAGGGGAGTTGAGGCAGGGAGTGAGGTGAGGAGTTTGGGAGGGGTGTTGTGGTGGAGTGGAGTGGGGGAGGGGAGTGGGGGAGGGGAGTGGGAACCTGGGAGTGGGGGAGTGGAGTGGGGGAGGGGAGTGGGGGAGGGTTGTGGGGGAGAGGAACGGGGAATGAGATTGGGGAGGGGAGTGGGGGAGGGGAGTGGGGGAGGGGAGTGGGGGAGGGGTGTGGGGAGGGGAGTTGAGGAGGGGAGTGGGGGAGGGGTGGTGGAGTAGGGGAGTGGGGTATGGGATTAGGTGAGGGGAGTGGGGGAGGAGAGTTGGGGAGGGGAGTGGGGTAGGGGTGTGGCGTAGGGGGGTGGGGGAGGGGAGTTGAGGCAGGGAGTGAGGTGAGGAGTTTGGGAGAGGTGTTGTGGTGGAGTGGAGTGGGGGAGGGGAGTGGGGGAGGGGAGTGGGAACCTGGGAGTGGGGGAGTGGAGTGGGGGAGGGGAGTGGGGGAGGGTTGTGGGGGAGAGGAACGGGGAATGAGATTGGGGAGGGGAGTGGGGGGAGGGGAGTGAGGGAGGGGAGTGGGGGAGGGGTGTGGGGAGGGGAGTGGGGAGGGGAGTGGGAGGGGAGTGGGGAGGGGCGTGATGCAGGGGAGTTGAGGAGGGGAGTTGAGGCAGGGGAGTTGAGGCAGGGGAGTTGAGGCAGGGGAGTTGAGGCGGGGAGGGGAGTGTGGGAGAGGAGTGGGGGAGAGGAGTGGGGCAGAGGAGTGGGTGAGGAGTGTTGCGGAGAGGAGAGGGGAGGAGAGTGGGGTAGAGGAGTGGGGGAGGGGATTAGGGGAGGGCGTGGGGGACGGGCGTGGGGGAGTGGGGTCGGGTTGTGGGAACGGGGAGTGGGGTCGGGGAGTGGGGTCGGGGAGTGGGGATGGGGAGTGAGGGAGGGGAGCGCAGTGAGGAGGTGGAGGGAAGGGGAGTGGGGGAGTGGAGTGGGAGATGTGTCTGGGGTAGGGGAGTTGGGTAGTGGAGGGCAGTGAGGAGGTGAAGGGAAGGGGAGCGGGGAGGAGTGTGGGGTAGGAGAGTTGGGGAGCGGAGTGGGGTAGGGGAGTGGGGTAGGGGAGTGGGGTAGGGGAGTGGTGCCGGGGAGTTCGGTAGGGGCGTGGGAGAGCGGAGTGGGGGAGCGGAGTGGGGGAGGGGAGTGTGGTAGGGGGAGTGTGGTAGGGGAGTGTGGTGGGGGAGTGGTAACGGGGGTTTGGGTAGGGGAGTCGGGTAGGGGTGTCGGGTCGGGGAGTTGTGGGGGGGGTTGTGGAGGGGAGAGCAGTAGGCGGGTGGGGGAGGGGATTTGGGGTAGGGGATTTGGGGGAGGGGATTTGGGGGGAGGGGAGTGAGGGAGGGGGACTGTGGGAGAGGAGTGGGGGAGAGGAGTGGGGGAGAGGAGTGGGGGAGGGGAGTGGGGGAGGGGAGGATGGGAGGAGAGTTGGGGAGGGTAGAGGTTTAGGGGGTGAGGGAGGGGAGGGGGGAGGGGAGTGAGGGAGGGGAGTTGGGGAGGGGAGTGAGGAAGGGGAGTTGAGGAGAAGGAGTGGGGTAGGGGGGTGGAGTAGGGGAGTGGGGTATGGGAATATGTGAGGGGAGTGGGGGAGGTTAGTGTGGTAGGAGAGTGTGGTAGGGGAGTGGGGAGGGGAGTGGGGGAGGGGAGTGGGGGAGCGGAGTATGGGAGGAGAGTTGGGGAGGGTAGAGGTTTAGGGGGTGAGGGAGGGGAGTGGGGGAGGGGAGTGAGGGAGGGGAGTTGGGGAGGGGAGTGAGGAAGGGGAGTTGAGGAGAAGGAGCGGGGTAGGGGGGTGGAGTAGGGGAGTGGGGTATGGGAATATGTGAGGGGAGTGGGGGAGGAGAGTTGGGGAGGAGAGTGGGTAGGGGTGTGGAGTAGGGGAGTGGGGGAGGGGAATTGAGGCAGGGAGTGAGGTGAGGAGTGGGGGAGCGGTGCTGTGGTGGAGGGGAGTGGGGGAGGGGAGTGGGGGAAGGGAGTGGGAACCTGGGAGTGGGGTAGGGGAGTGGGGGAGGGGAGTGGGGGAGGGTTGTGCGGTAGGGGTATGGGGAATGGGAGTGGGGAGGGGAGTGGGGGAGGGGAGTGGGGGAGGGGAGTGGGGGAGGGGTGTGGGGGAGGGGAGTGGAGAGGGGAGTGGGGGAGGGGAGTGGGGAGGGGCGTGATGCAGGGGAGTTGAGGAGGGGAGTTGAGGCAGGGGGGTTGAGGAGGGGAGTTGAGGCAGGGGAGTTGAGGCGGGCAGGGGAGTATGGGAGAGGAGTGGGGTAGAGGAGTGGGGCAGAGGAGTGGGGGAGAGGTGTGCGGAGAGGAGAGGGGAGGAGAGTGGGGTAGAGGAGTGGGGGAGGGGATTAGGGGAGGGCATGGGGGACGGGCGTGGGGGAGTGGGGTCGGGTTGTGGGGGTCGGGTTGTGGGGATCTGGTTGTGGGGTCGGGGAGTGAGGTCGGGGAGTGGGGTCGGGGAGTGGGGTCGGGGAGTGAGGGAGGGGAGCGCAGTGAGGAGGTGGAGGGAAGGGGAGTGGGGGAGTGGAGTGGGAGAGGTATCTGGGGTAGGGGAGTTGGGTAGTGGAGGGCAGTGAGGAGGTGGAGGGAAGGGGAGCGGGGAGGAGTGTGAGGTAGGAGAGTTGGGGAGCGGAGTGGGGTAAGGGTGTAGAGTAGGGGAGTGGGGTAGGGGAGTGGGGAAGGGGTGTGGTACCGGGGAGTTTGGTAGGGGAGTGGAGAGCGGAGTGGGGGAGCAGAGTGGGGGAGGGGAGTGTGGTAGGGAAGTGTGGTAGGGGAGTGTGGTAGGGGTGTGGTGACGTGGGTTTGGGTAGGGAGTCGGGTAGGGGAGTTGTGGAGGGGGGTTGTGGAGGGGAGAGCAGTAGGCGAGTGGGGAGGGGATTTGGTGCAGGGGATTTGGGGGAGGGGATTTGGGGGAGGGGAGGGGGAGGGGGTTGGGGAGGGGACTGGGGGAGAGGAGTGGGGGAGTGGAGCGGGGTAGGGAATTGGGGTAGGTGAGTGAGGGAGCGTAGTGGGGGATAGGTGTGTGGTAGTGGAGGGCAGTGAGGTGGTGCAGGGAATCGGAGTGGTGGACGGGAGGGGAGTGGGGGAGGGGGTGGGGTAGGCGAGTGTGGGAGGCGAGTTGCGGAGCTGAGTGGGGGAGGGGAGTGGGGGAGGGGAGTGCGGTAGGGGTTTTGGGGTAGGGGATTTGGGGAGGGGAGTGGGGGAGGGGAGTGGGGGAGGGGAGTGATGAGGGGAGTGGGGGGAGGGGAGTGGGGGAGGGGAGTATGGGAGGAGGGTTGGGGAGGGTAGAGGGTTTAGGGCAGTGATGGAGGGGAGTGGGGGAGGGGAGTGAGGGAGTGGAGTGGGGGAGGGGAGTGAGGAAGGGGAGTTGAGGAGGGGAGTGGCGGGAGGGTGGTGGAGTAGGGGAGTGGGTATGGGATTAGGTGAGGGGAGTTGGGGAGGAGAGTTGGGGAGGGGAGTGGGGTCGGGGTGTGGCGTAGGGGGGTGGGGGAGGGGAGTTGAGGCAGGGAGTGAGGTGAGGAGTTTGGGAGGGGTGTTGTGGTGGAGTGGGGGAGGGGAGTGCGGGAGCGGAGTGGGAACCTGGGAGTGGGGGAGTGGAGTGTGGGAGGGGAGTGGGGGAGGGTTGTGGGGGAGAGGAACGGGGAATGAGATTGGGGAGGGGAGTGGGGGAGGGGAGTGGGGGAGGGGAGTGGGGGAGGGGAGTGGGGGAGGGGTGTGGGGAGGGGAGTGGGAGGGGAGTGGGGAGGGGAGTGGGGAGGGGCGTGATGCAGGGGAGTTGAGGAGGGGAGTTGAGGCAGGGGAGTTGAGGCAGGGGAGTTGAGGCAGGGGAGTTGAGGCGAGGAGGGGAGTGTGGGAGAGGAGTGGGGGAGAGGAGTGGCGCAGAGGAGTGGGGGAGGAGTGTTGCGGAGAGGAGAGGGGAGGAGAGTGGGGTAGAGGAGTGGGGGAGGGGATTAGGGGAGGGCGTGGGGGACGGGCGTGGGGGAGTGGGGTCGGGTTGTGGGATCGGGGAGTGGGGTCGGGGAGTGGTGTCGGGGAGTGGGGATGGGGAGTGAGGGAGGGGAGCGCAGTGAGGAGGTGGAGGGAAGGGGAGTGGGGGAGTGGAGTGGGAGATGTGTCTGGGGTAGGGGAGTTGGGTAGTGGAGGGCAGTGAGGAGGTGAAGGGAAGGGGAGCGGGGAGGAGTGTGGGGTAGGAGAGTTGGGGAGCGGAGTGGGGTAGGGGAGTGTGGTAGGGGAGTGGGGTAGGGGAGTGGTGCCGGGGAGTTCGGTAGGGGCGTGGGAGAGCGGAGTGGGGGAGCGGAGTGGGGGAGGGGAGTGTGGTAGGGGAGTGTGGTAGGGGAGTGTGGTGGGGGAGTGGTAACGGGGGTTTGGGTCGGGGAGTCGGGTAGGGGTGTCGGGTCGGGGAGTTGTGGGGGGGGGGTTGTGGAGGGGAGACCAGTAGGCGGGTGGGGGAGGGGATTTGGGGTAGGGGATTTGGGGGAGGGGATTTGGGGAGGGGAGTGAGGGAGGGGACTGTGGGAGAGGAGTGGGGGAGAAGAGTGGGGGAGAGGAGTGGGGGAGGGGAGTGGGGGAGGGGAGGATGGGAGGAGAGTTGGGGAGGGTAGAGGTTTAGGGGGTGAGGGAGAGGAGTGGGGGAGGGGAGTGAGGGAGGGGAGTTGGGGAGGGGAGTGAGGAAGGGGAGTTGAGGAGAAGGAGTGGGGTAGGGGGGTGGAGTAGGGGAGTGGGGTATGGGAATATGTGAGGGGAGTGGGGGAGGTTAGTGTGGTAGGAGAGTGTGGTAGGGGAGTGGGGAGGGGAGTGGGGGAGGGGAGTGGGGGAGGGGAGTATGGGAGGAGAGTTGGGGAGGGTAGAGGTTTAGGGGGTGAGGGAGGGGAGTGGGGGAGGGGAGTGAGGGAGGGGAGTTGGGGAGGGGAGTGAGGAAGGGGAGTTGAGGAGAAGGAGCGGGGTAGGGGGGTGGAGTAGGGGAGTGGGGTATGGGAATATGTGAGGGGAGTGGGGGAGGAGAGTTGGGGAGGAGAGTGGGTAGGGGTGTGGAGTAGGGGAGTGGGGGAGGGGAATTGAGGCAGGGAGTGAGGTGAGGAGTGGGGGAGGGGTGCTGTGGTGGAGGGGAGTGGGGGAGGGGAGTGTGGGAGGGGAGTGGGGGAAGGGAGTGGGAACCTGGGAGTGGGGGAGGGGAGGGGAGTGGGGGAGGGTTGTGCGGTAGGGGAATGGGGAATGGGAGTGGGGAGGGGAGTGGGGGAGGGGAGTGGGGGAGGGGAGTGGGGGAGGGGTGTGGGGGAGGGGAGTGGAGAGGGGAGTGGGGGAGGGGAGTGGGGAGGGGCGTGATGCAGGGGAGTTGAGGAGGGGAGTTGAGGCAGGGGGGTTGAGGAGGGGAGTTGAGGCAGGGGAGTTGAGGCGGGCAGGGGAGTATGGGAGAGGAGTGGGGTAGAGGAGTGGGGCAGAGGAGTGGGGGAGAGGTGTGCGGAGAGGAGAGGGGAGGAGAGTGGGGTAGAGGAGTGGGGGAGGGGATTAGGGGAGGGCATGGGGGACGGGCGTGGGGGAGTGGGGTCGGGTTGTGGGGATCGGGTCGTGAGGTCGGGGAGTGAGGTCGGGGAGTGGGGTCGGGGAGTGGGGTCGGGGAGTGAGGGAGGGGAGCGCACTGAAGAGGTGGAGGGAAGGGGAGTGGGGGTGTGGAGTGGGAGAGGTGTCTGGGATAGGGGAGTTGGGTAGTGGAGGGCAGTGAGGAGGTGGAGGGAAGGGGAGCGGGGAGGAGTGTAGTTTAGGAGATTTGGTTAGCGGAGTGGGGTAGGGGAGTGGGGTAGGGGAGTGGGGTAGGGGAGTGGGGTAGCGAGTGATACAGGGGAGTTTGGTAGGGGAGTGGGAGAGCGGAGTTGGGGAGCGGAGTGGGGGAGGGGAGTGGGGGAGGGGAGTGGGGTCGGGGAGTGGTGTCGGGGAGTGGGGATGGGGAGTGAGGGAGGGGAGCGCAGTGAGGAGGTGGAGGGAAGGGGAGTGGGGGAGTGGAGTGGGAGATGTGTCTGGGGTAGGGGAGTTGGGTAGTGGAGGGCAGTGAGGAGGTGAAGGGAAGGGGAGCGGGGAGGAGTGTGGGGTAGGAGAGTTGGGGAGCGGAGTGGGGTAGGGGAGTGTGGTAGGGGAGTGGGGTAGGGGAGTGGTGCCGGGGAGTTCGGTAGGGGCGTGGGAGAGCGGAGTGGGGGAGCGGAGTGGGGGAGGGGAGTGTGGTAGGGGAGTGTGGTAGGGGAGTGTCGTGGGGGAGTGGTAACAGGGGTTTGGGTCGGGGAGTCGGGTAGGGGTGTCGGGTCGGGGAGTTGTGGGGGGGGGGTTGTGGAGGGGAGAGCAGTAGGCGGGTGGGGGAGGGGATTTGGGGTAGGGGATTTGGGGGAGGGGATTTGGGGAGGGGAGTGAGGGAGGGGACTGTGGGAGAGGAGTGGGGGAGAAGAGTGGGGGAGAGGAGTGGGGGAGGGGAGTGGGGGAGGGGAGGATGGGAGGAGAGTTGGGGAGGGTAGAGGTTTAGGGGGTGAGGGAGAGGAGTGGGGGAGGGGAGTGAGGGAGGGGAGTTGGGGAGGGGAGTGAGGAAGGGGAGTTGAGGAGAAGGAGTGGGGTAGGGGGGTGGAGTAGGGGAGTGGGGTATGGGAATATGTGAGGGGAGTGGGGGAGGTTAGTGTGGTAGGAGAGTGTGGTAGGGGAGTGGGGAGGGGAGTGGGGGAGGGGAGTGGGGGAGGGGAGTATGGGAGGAGAGTTGGGGAGGGTAGAGGTTTAGGGGGTGAGGGAGGGGAGTGGGGGAGGGGAGTGAGGGAGGGGAGTTGGGGAGGGGAGTGAGGAAGGGGAGTTGAGGAGAATGAGCGGGGTAGGGGTGTGGAGTAGGGGAGTGGGGTATGGGAATATGTGAGGGGAGTGGGGGAGGAGAGTTGGGGAGGAGAGTGGGTAGGGGTGTGGAGTAGGGGAGTGGGGGAGGGGAATTGAGGCAGGGAGTGAGGTGAGGAGTGGGGGAGGGGTGCTGTGGTGGAGGGGAGTGGGGGAGGGGAGTGGGGGAGGGGAGTGGGGGAAGGGAGTGGGAACCTGGGAGTGGGGGAGGGGAGGGGAGTGGGGGAGGGTTGTGCGGTAGGGGAATGGGGAATGGGAGTGGGGAGGGGAGTGGGGGAGGGGAGTGGGGGAGGGGAGTGGGGGAGGGGTGTGGGGGAGGGGAGTGGAGAGGGGAGTGGGGGAGGGGAGTGGGGAGGGGCGTGATGCAGGGGAGTTGAGGAGGGGAGTTGAGGCAGGGGGGTTGAGGAGGGGAGTTGAGGCAGGGGAGTTGAGGCGGGCAGGGGAGTATGGGAGAGGAGTGGGGTAGAGGAGTGGGGCAGAGGAGTGGGGGAGAGGTGTGCGGAGAGGAGAGGGGAGGAGAGTGGGGTAGAGGAGTGGGGGAGGGGATTAGGGGAGGGCATGGGGGACGGGCGTGGGGGAGTGGGGTCGGGTTGTGGGGATCGGGTCGTGAGGTCGGGGAGTGAGGTCGGGGAGTGGGGTCGGGGAGTGGGGTCGGGGAGTGAGGGAGGGGAGCGCACTGAAGAGGTGGAGGGAAGGGGAGTGGGGGTGTGGAGTGGGAGAGGTGTCTGGGATAGGGGAGTTGGGTAGTGGAGGGCAGTGAGGAGGTGGAGGGAAGGGGAGCGGGGAGGAGTGTAGTGTAGGAGATTTCGTTAGCGGAGTGGGGTAGGGGAGTGGGGTAGGGGAGTGGGGTAGGGGAGTGGGGTAGCGAGTGATACAGGGGAGTTTGGTAGGGGAGTGGGAGAGCGGAGTTGGGGAGCGGAGTGGGGGAGGGGAGTGGGGGAGGGGAGTGGGGGAGAGGAGTGGGGGAGAGGAGTGGGGGAGAGGAGTGGGGGAGGGGTGTTGCGGAGAGGAGAGGGGATAAGAGTGGGGTAGAGGAGTGGGGGAGGGGATTAGGGGAGGGGCGTGGGGGGAGGAGATTAGGGGAGGGGCGTGGGGGAGGGGTACGTGGAGTGGGGTGGGGGAGTGGGGTCGGGGAGTGAGAGAGGGGAGCGCAGTGAGGAGTTGGAGGGAAGGGGAGTGGGGGAGTGGAGTGGGAGAGGTATCTGGGGTAGGGGAGTTGGGTAGTGGAGGGCAGTGAGGAGGTGGAGGGAAGGGGAGCGGGGAGGAGTGTGGGGTAGGAGAGTTGGGGAGCGGAGTGGGGTAGGGGTGTAGAGTAGGGGCGTGGGGTAGGGGAGTGGGGAAGGGGTGTGGTACCGGGGAGTTTGGTAGGGGAGTGTGAGAGCGGAGTGGGGGAGCAGAGTGGGGGAGGGGAGTGTGGTAGGGGAGTGTGGTAGGGGAGTGTGGTAGGGGTGTGGTGACGTGGGTTTGGGTAGGGGAGTCGGGTAGGGGAGTTGTGGAGGGGGTTGTGGAGGGGAGAGCAGTAGGCGAGTGGGGGAGGGGATTTGGTGCAGGGGATTTGGGGGAGGGGATTTGGGGTAGGGGAGTGGGGGAGGGGGTTGGGGAGGGGACTGGGGGAGAGGAGTGGGGGAGTGGAGCGGGGTAGGGAAGTGGGGTAGGTGAGTGAGGGAGCGTAGTGGGGGATAGGTGTGTGGTAGTGGAGGGCAGTGAGGTGGTGCAGGGATTCGGAGTGGTGGACGGGAGGGGAGTGGGGGAGGGGGTGGGGTAGGGGAGTGGGGGAGGCGAGTGGGGGAGGCGAGTTGGGGAGCTGAGTGGGGGAGGGGAGTGGGGGAGGGGAGTGCGGTAGGGGTTTTGGGGTAGGGGATTTGGGGAGGGGAGTGCGGGAGGGGAGTGGGGGAGGGGAGTGATGAGGGGAGTGGGGGAGGGGAGTGGGGGAGGGGAGTATGGGAGGAGGGTTGGGGAGGGTAGAGGGTTAGGGTAGTGATGGAGGGGAGTGGGGGAGGGGAGTGAGGAAGTGGAGTGGGGGAGGGGAGTGAGGAAGGGGAGTTGAGGAGGGGAGTGGGGGAGGGGTGGCGGAGTAGGGGAGTGGGGTATGGGATTAGGTGAGGGGAGTGGGGGAGGAGAGTTGGGGAGGGGAGTGGGGTAGGGGTGTGGCGTAGGGGGGTGGGGGAGGGGAGTTGAGGCAGGGAGTGAGGTGAGGAGTTTGGGAGGGGTGTTGTGGTGGAGTGGAGTGGGGGAGGGGAGTGGGGGAGGGGAGTGGGAACCTGGGAGTGGGGGAGTGGAGTGGGGGAGGGGAGTGGGGGAGGGTTGTGGGGGAGAGGAACGGGGAATGAGATTGGGGAGGGGAGTGGGGGAGGGGAGTGGGGGAGGGGAGTGGGGGAGGGGTGTGGGGAGGGGAGTGGGGAGGGGAGTGGGGAGGGGAGTGGGGAGGGGCGTGATGCAGGGGAGTTGAGGAGGGGAGTTGAGGCAGGGGAGTTGAGGCAGGGGAGTTGAGGCAGGGGAGTTGAGGCGGGGAGGGGAGTGTGGGAGAGGAGTGGGGGAGAGGAGTGGGGCAGAGGAGTGGGGGAGGAGTGTTGCGGAGAGGAGAGGGGAGGAGAGTGGGGTAGAGGAGTGGGGGAGGGGATTAGGGGAGGGCGTGGGGGACGGGCGTGGGGGAGTGGGGTCGGGTTGTGGGATCGGGGAGTGGGGTCGGGGAGTGGGGTCGGGGAGTGGGGATGGGGAGTGAGGGAGGGGAGCGCAGTGAGGAGGTGGAGGGAAGGGGAGTGGGGGTGTGGAGTGGGAGATGTGTCTGGGGTAGGGGAGTTGGGTAGTGGAGGGCAGTGAGGAGGTGAAGGGAAGGGGAGCGGGGAGGAGTGTGGGGTAGGAGAGTTGGGGAGCGGAGTGGGGTAGGGGAGTGGGGTAGGGGAGTGGGGTAGGGGAGTGAGGGAGTGGAGTGGAGGAGGGGAGTGAGGAAGGGGAGTTGAGGAGGGGAGTGGGGTAGGGGTGTGGCGTAGGGGGGTGGGGGAGGGGAGTTGAGGCAGGGAGTGAGGTGAGGAGTTTGGGAGGGGTGTTGTGGTGGAGTGGAGTGGGGGAGGGGAGTGGGGGAGGGGAGTGGGGGAGGGCTGTGGGTGGGAGGAACGGGGAATGAGATTGGGGAGGGGAGTGGGGGAGGGGAGTGGGGGAAGGAGTGGGGGAGGGGAGTGGGGGAGGGGAGTGGGGAGGGGCGTGATGCAGGGGAGTTGAGGAGGGGAGTTGAGGCAGGGGAGTTGAGGCAGGGGAGTTGAGGCGGGGAGGGGAGTGGGGGAGGGGAGTCGGGAGGGGAGTGGGGGAGGGGAGTTGGGGAGGGGTGTGGGGAGGGGAGTGGGGAGGGGAGTGGGGAGGGGAGTTGAGGAGGGGTGTGAGGGAGTGGAGTGGAGTAGGGGAGTGGTGTAGGGGAGTGGAGTAGGGGAGTGGGGCAGGGGAGTGGGGTAGGGGAGTGGGGTAGGGGAGTGGGGTAGGGGAGTGAATGAGGGGAGTGGGGGAGGAGAGTGGGGGAGGGGAGAGCGTGAGGGGAGTGGGGGAGGGGAGTGGGGGAGGGGAGTGGAGGATGGGAGTGCGGTAGGGGAATTGGGGCAGGGGATTTGTGAGAGGGGAGTGGGGGAGGGGATTTGGGGGAGGGGAGTGAGGGTGGGGATTGGGCGAGGGGAGTGGGGGAGAGGAGTGGGGGAGGGGTGTTGCAGAGAGGAGTGGGGGAGGAGAGTGGGGTAGAGGAGTGGGGGAGGGGATTAGTGGAGGGGCATGGGGGTGGGATGTGGGGTTGGGGTGTGGGGGTGGGGAGTGGGGTCGGGTGAGTGGTGTCGGGTGAGTGGTGTCGGGTGAGTGGGGTCGGATGAGTGGGGTCCGGTGAGTGGGGTTGGGTGAGTGGGGTCGGGTGAGTGGGGTCGGGTGAGTCGGGTCGGGGTGTGGGGTCGGGGAGTGGGGTCGGGGAGTGGGATAGGGGAGTGGGGGAGGGGAGTGTGGTAGGGGTGTGGTGACGGGGAGTTGGGTCGGGGAGTCGGGTAGGGGAGTTGTGGAGGGGAGTGCGGTATGCGAGTGGAGTGGGGGAGGGGATTTGGGATAGGGGATTTGGGATAGGGGATTTGGGGCAGGGGATGTGGGGTAGGGGTGTGGGGGAGGGGATTTGGGGTAGGGGAATTGGGGTACGGAATGTGGGGTATGGAATTTGGGGTACGGAATTTGGGGTAGGGGTGTGGGTGAGGGTAGTGGGGGAGGGTAGTGGGGGAGGAATGTGGGGAGGTTAGTGTGGGGGAGGTTAGTGGGGGTGGGGAGTGGTTGAGGGGAGTGGTGGAGGGGAGTGGGGGAGGGGAGTGTGGTTGGGGGTGGTGACGGGGAGTTGGGTAGGGGAGTCGGGTAGGGGAGTTGTGGAGGGGAGTGCAGTATACGAGTGGAGTGGGGAGGGGAATTGGGGGAGGGGATTTGTGGGAGGGCATTTGGGGGTAGGGATTTGGGGGTAGGGATTTGGGGTCGGGGATTTGGGGTAGGGGACTGGGGGAGGACTGTGGGGAGGAGTGTGGGGAGGAGTGTGGGGATGAGAGTGGGGTCAGGGAGTGGGGTCAGGGAGTGGGGGAGGGAGTGGGGGAGGGGAGTGTGGTAGGGGTGTGGTGACGGGGGGTTGGGTAGGGGAGTCGGGTAGGGGAGTTGTGGAGGGGAGTGGGGGAGGGGATTTGGGGTAGGGGAATTGGGGTACGGAATGTGGGGTATGGAATTTGGGGTACGGAATTTGGGGTAGGGGTGTGGGGGAGGGGAGTGGGGGAGGGGAGTGGGGGAGGAGTGTGCGGAGGAGTGTGGGGAGGAGTGTGGAGGAGGTTAGTGTGGGAGGGGAGAGGGGGAGGGGAGTGGGGGAGGGGAGTGTGGTAGGGGTAGGGGGTGTGGTGACGGACGGTTGTGTAGGGGAGTCGGGTAGGGGAGTTGTGGAGGGGAGTGCGGTATGCGGGTGGAGTGGGGGAGGGTATTTGGGGGAGGGTATTTGGGGAGGGTATTTGGGGGAAGGGATTTGGGGTAGGGGACCTGGGGTAGGGGAGTGGGGGAGGACTTTGGGGAGGAGAGTGGGGAGGAGTGTGGGGAGGAGTGTGGGGGAGGTTAGTGTGGGAGGTTAGTGTGGGAGGGGAGTGGGGGAGGGGAGTGGGGGAGGGGAGTGGGGGAGGGGAGTTGGGGAGGGTAGTGGGTTAGGGAAATGGGGGAGGTTAGTGGGTTAGGGGAGTGAGGGAGGGGAGTTTGGGAGCGGCATTAGGGAGGGGAGTTAGGGACGAGAGTTGAGGTGGGATGTGGGGGAGTGGAGTAGAGTAGGGGAGTGGAGTTCAGAGTGGAGTAGGGGAGTGGAGAAGGGTAGTGGGGCTGGGAGTGGGGTAGGGGAGTGTGATAGGGGAGTGGGGGAGGGGAGTGGGGGAGGGGAGTGGGGGAGGCGAGTGGGGGAGGGGAGTGTGGTAGGGGTGTAGTGAAGGGGGGTTGGGTAGGGGAGACGGGTAGGGGAGTTGTGGAGGGGAGTGCGGTTTATAGTGGAGTGGGGGAGGGGATTTGGGGTAGGGAATTTGGGGTACGGAATTTGGGGTACGGAATTTGGGGGAGGGGAGTGGGGGGGAATGGGGGAGGGGAGTGGGGGAGGAGTGTGGGGGAGGTTAGTATGGGAGGGGAGTGGGAGAGCGGAGTGGGGGAGGGGAGTGTGGTAGGGGGTGTGGTGACGGGGGGTTGGGTAGGGGAGTCGGGTAGGGGAGTTGTGGAGGGCGGTGCGGTATGCGGGTGGAGTGGGGGAGGCTATTTGGGGAGGGGATTTGGGGGAGTGGATTTGGGGGAAGGGATTTGGGGTAGGGGACTTGGGGTAGGGGAGTGGGGGAGGACTTTGGGGAGGAATGTGGGGAGGAGTGTGGGGGAGGTTATTGTGGGGGAGGTTAGTGTGGGAGGTTAGTGTGGGAGCGGAGTGGGGGAGGGGAGTGGGGGAGGGGAGAGGGGGAGGGGAGAGGGGGAGGGGAGCTGGGGAGGGTAGTGGGTTAGGGAAATGGGGGAGTGTAGTGGGTTAGGGGAGGGAGGGAGGGGAGTTGGGGAGGGGTGTTAGGGAGGGGAGTTAGGGAGGGTTGTTGATGAGGGGTGTGGGGAAGTGCAGTGGAGTATGGGAGTAGAGTGTAGAGTGAAGTATGGGAGTAGGGGAGGGGAGTGGGGGAGGGGAGTGGGGGAGGGGAGTGTGGTAAGGGGTGCGGTGACGGGGGTTGGGTAGGGGAGTCGGGTAGGGGAGTTGTGAAGGGGAGTTGTGGAGGGGAGTGCGGTATGCGGGTGGAGTGGGGGAGGGGATTTGGGGGAGGGGATTTGGTGGAGGGGATTTGGGGGAAGGGATTTGGGGTAGGGGACCTGGTGTAGGGGAGTGCGGGAGGACTTTGGGGAGGAGTGTGGGTAGGAGTGTGGGGTGGAGTGTGGGGGAGGTTAGTGTGGGAGGTTAGGGTGGGAGGGGTGAGGGAGAGGGGAGTGGGGGAGGGGATTGGGGAGGGGAGTGGGGGAGTGGATTGGGGGAGGGGAGTGAGGGAGGGGAGTTGGGGAGGGGAGTTAGGGAGGGGTGTTAGGGAGGGGAGTTGAGGAGGGGTGTGGGGGAGTGGAGTGGAGTAAGGGAGGGGAGTTGAGGAGGGGTGTGGGGCAGTGGAGTGGTGTAGGGGAGTGGAGTGCAGAGTGGAGTAGGGGAGTGGAGTAGGGGAGTGGTGTCTGGGAGTGGGGTAGCGGAGTGCGGTAGGGGAGTGGGGGAGGAGAGTGGGGGAGGGGAGTGTGGTAGGGGTGTAGTGACGGGGGGTTGGGTAGGGGAGTCGGGTAGGGGAGTTGTGGAGGGGAGTGCGGTATGCGAGTGGAGTGGGGGAGGGGATTTGGGGTAGGGGATTTGGGGTAGGGGATTTGGGGTAGAGGATTTGGGGTACGGGATTTGGGGGAGGGGAGTGGGGGAGGGGAGTGGGGGAGGAGTGTGGGGAGGAGTGTGGGGAGGAGTGTGGGGAGGAGTGTGGGGGAGGTTAGTGTGGGAGGTTAGTGTGGGAGGGGAGTGGGGGAGGGGAGTGGGGGAGGGGAGTGGGGGAGGGGAGTTGGTGCGGGGAGTTGGGGAGGGTAGTGGATTAAGGAAATGGGGGAGGGTAGTGGGTTAGGGGAGGGAGGGAGGGAGGGGAGTTGGGGAGGGGTGTTAGGGAGGGGAGTTAGGGAGGGGAGTTGAGGAGGGGTGTGGGGGAGTGGAGTGGAGTATGGGAGTGGAGTGGGGAGTGGAGGAGGGGAGTGGAGGAGGGGAGTGGGTTAGGGGAGTGGGGGAGGGGAGTGGGGGAGGGGAGTGGGGGAGGGGAGTGTGGTAGGGGGTGTGGTGACGGGTGGTTGGGTAGGGGCGTCGTGTAGGGGAGTTGTGGAGGGGAGTGCGGAATGCGGGTGGAGTGGGGGAGGGTATTTGTAGGAGGGGATTTGGGGGAGGGGATTTGGGGGAAGGGATTTGGGGGAAGGGATTTGGGGTTGGGGACCTGGGGTAGGGGCGTGGGGGAGGACTTTGGGGAGGAGTGTGGGTAGGAGTGTGGGGAGGAGTGTGGGGGAGGTTAGTGTGGGGGAGGTTAGTTTGGGAGGTTAGTGTGGGAGGGGAGTGGGGGAAAGGAGTGGGGGAGGGGAGTTGGGGAGGGTAGTGGGTTAGGGAAATGGGGGAGGGTAGTGGGTTAGGGGAGTAAGGGAGGGAAGTTGGGGAGGGGTGTTAGGGAGGGGAGTTAGGGAGGGGAGTTGAGGATGGGTGTGGGGGAGAGGAGTGGAGTAGGGGAGTGGAGTGCAGAGTGAAGTAGGGGAGTGGAGTAGGGGAGTGCCGTCTGGGAGTGGGGTAGGGGAGTGGGGTAGGGGAGTGTAGTAGGGGTGTTTTGACGGGGGGTTGGGTAGGGGAGTCGGGTAGGTCAGTTGTGGAGGGGAGTGCGGTATGCGAGTGGAGTGGGGGAGGGGATTTGGGGGAGGGGATTTGGGGTAGGGGATTTGGGGGAAGGGATTTGGGGTACGGAATTTGGGGGAGGGGAGTGGGGGAGGGCAGTGGGGGCGGGTAGTGGGGGAGGAGTGTGCGGAAGAGTGTGGGGAGGAGTCTGGGGGAGGTTAGTGTGGGAGGGGGTGGGGGAGCGGAGTGGGGGAGGGGAGTGTGGTAGGGGGTGTGGTGACGGGGATTGGGTAGGGGAGTCGGGTAGGGGAGTTGTGGAGGGGAGTGCGGTATACGGGTGGAGTGGGGGAGGTTATTTGGGGAAGGGATTTGGGGGAATGGATTTGGGGGAAGGGATTTGGGGTCGGGGATTTGGGGATGGGGATTGGGGAGGACTTTGGGGAGGAGTGTGGGGAGGAGTGTGGGGAGGAGTGTGGGGGAGGTTAGGGTGGGAGATGAGTGGGGGAGGGGAGTTCGGGAGTGGAGTTGGGAGGGTCGGGGGTTAGGGAAATGGGGGAGGGTAGTGGGTTAGGGGAGGGAGGGAGGGGAGTTGGGGAGGGGTGTTAGGGAGGGGAGTTAGGGAGGGGAGTTAGGGAGGGGAGTTGAGTATGGGTGTGGGGGAGAGGAGTGGAGTAGGGGAGTGGAGTGCAGAGTGGAGTAGAGGAGTGGAGTTGGGAAGTGGGGTCTGCAAGTGGGGTAGGGGAGTGGGGTTGTGGAGTGTGGGAGGGGATTTGTGGGAGGGGATTTGGGGTAGGGGATTTGGGGTACAGAATTTGGGGTACGGAATTTGGGGGAGGGGAGTGGGGAAGACAGTGGGGGAGGGGAGTGGGGGAGGAGTGTCCGGAGGAGTGTGGGGAGGAGTGTGGGGGAGGTTAGTGTGGGAGGGGAGTGGGGGTGCGGGGTGGGGGAGCGGGGTGGGGAGGGGAGTGTGGTAGGGGGTGTTGCAGAGAGGAGAGGTGAGGAGAGTGGGGTAGAGGTGTGGGGGAGGGGACTAGGGGAGGGGCATGGGGGTGGGGAGTGGGGTTGGGTGTGTGGGGTGGGGAGTGTGATCGGGTGAGTGGGGTCGGGTGAGTGGGGTCGGGTGAGTGCGGTCATGGAGTGGGGTCGTGGAGTGCGGTCGGGGAGTGGGGACGGGGAGTGGGGTAGGGGTGTGGGGTATGGGAGTCGGGTAGCGGAGTGGGGAGGGGAGTGTGCTAGGGGTGTGGTGACGGGGGGTTGGGTAGGGGAGTCGGGTAGGGGAGTTGTGGAGGAGAGTGCGGTATGTGAATGGAGTGGGGGCGGGGATTTGGGGGAAGGGATTTGGGGAGGGGATTTGGGGTAGGGGATTTGTGGAAGGGGATTTGGGGTAGGGGAGTGGGGGAGGGGTGTGGAGGAGGGTAGTGGGGAGGACTGTGTGGAGGAGTGTGGGGAGGAGTGTGGGGAGGTAAGTGTGGGGGAGGTTAGTGGGGGAGGGGAGTGTGGTAGGGGTGTGTTGACGGGGGGCTGGTTCGGGGAGTCGGGTAGGGGAGTTGTGGAGGGGAGTGCGGTATGCGAGTGGAGTGGGGAGGGGATTTGGGGGAGGGGATTTGGGGGTAGGGATTTGGTGTAGGGGATTTGGGGGAGGGGATTTGAGTCGGGGATTTGGGGTAGGGGATTTGGGGTAGGGGATTTGGGGTAGGGGAGTGGGGGAGGACAGTGGGGAGGAATGTGGGGGAGGTTAGTGTGGGAGGGGAGTGGGGGAGTGGGGGAGGGGAGTGGGGGAGGGGAGTGGGGAGGGGAGTGGGTGAGGGGAGTGGGGGAGAAGTGTTGGAGAGGGTAGTGGGTTAGGGGAGTGAGGGCGGGGAGTTGAGGAGGGTGTGGGGAGTGGAGCGCAGTAGGGGAGTGGAGTACGGGAGTGGCGTATTGGAGTGGGGTAGGGGATTAGGTGAGGGGAGTGGGGGAGGAGAGTTTGGGAGGAGAGTGGGGAGGAGAGTGGAGGAGGAGAGTGGGGGAGGGGAGTGGGGGAGAGGAGTGCGGGAGGGGAGTGGGGGAGGGGAGTGGGGGTGTGGAGTGGGGGTGGGGAGTGGGGGAGGAGAGTGGGGGTGGGGAGGGGGAGTGGAGTGGGGGAGTGGAGTGGGGGAGTGGAGTGGGGGAGTGGAGTGGGGCAGTGGAGTGGGAGAGGGTAGTGGGGGAGGGTAGTTGGGGAGGGTAGTGGGGGATGGGTGTGGGGGATGGGAGTGCGGTAGGGGAGTTGGGGCAGGGGATTTGGGGGAGGGGAGTGTGGGAGGGGAGTGTGGTGGGGGATTTGGGGGAGGGCAGTGGGGAGGGGAGTGGGGGAGGGGAGTGGGGGAGGGGAGTGGTGGAGGGGAGTGGGGGAGGGGAGTGTGGGGTGGGGGAGTTGAGGCAGAGAGTGGGGCGAGGTGTGGGGGAGGGGTCTTGCCTCGAGGAGAGGAGTGGAGAGTGGGGTCGAGGGGTGGAGGAGGGGAGTTGGGGAGGTGCATGGGGGAGGCGAGTGGGGTTTGGGTAGTCAGGGAATGGATTGAGGGACAGGGAGTGGGTTAGGGGAGTGGTGTAGGTGAGTGGGGGTGGGGAGAGATTATGGGAGTTTTGGAGGGGAGTGGGGTAGGGGAGTGGTGGGGCTAGTGGGGGAGCAGAGTGGTGTAGGGAGTGGAGTAGGGGAGGACTGTCAGGACATGGAGGGAAGGGGAGTTGGGGAGGGGAGTTGTGGAGGGGCGTGGGGTAGGCCATAGCGGTAGGGTAGTGGGTGAGGGGAGTGGGGGAGGTGGAGTGGGGGAGGGGAGTGGGCGAGTGGAGTGGAGTGTGGGGATGGGTGTGGGGGAGGGGAGTGGGGGAGGGCGTCTGGTCGGGGAGTTTGGGAGGGAAGTGCGGTGGGGTAGTGGGGTAGGGGAGTGGAGGACGGGGTGGGGGTGCAGAGTGGTGTCGGGGAGTGTGGTAGGGGTGGGCTGAAAGGAGGTGGAGGGAAGGGGAGTGGGGAGGGGATTTGGGTAGTGGGGCAGTGAGGAGATGGAGGGAAGGGGGTGGGAGAGGGGAATGGGGAGGGGAGTGGGGGTGGGGAGTGTGTTACGTGAGTGGGGTAGGGGAGTGGGGGAGTGGAGTGAGGTAGGGGTATGGGGAGGCGAGTGGGGAAGGGAGTGGGGAGGGGAGTGGGAGTGGGGAGTAGGGGAGGGGAGGAGTGTGGGGAAGAGTGCGTGGTAGGGGAGTTGAGTGGGGGAGGGGAGTTGGGGAGGGGAGTGATGGAGGGGAGTGGGGAAGGGGAGTTAGGGGAGTTGAGGAGGGGTGTGGGGGAGGGGAGTTTGGGAGGGGAGTGGGGGAGGGGAGTGGGGGAGGGGAGTGGTGGAGGGGAGTGGGGGAGGGGAGTGTGGGGTGGGGAGTTGAGGCAGAGAGTGGGGCGAGGTGTGGGGGAGGGGTCTTGCCTCGAGGAGAGGAGTGGAGAGTGGGGTCGAGGGGTGGAGGAGGGGAGTTGGGGAGGTGCATGGGGGAGGCGAGTGGGGTTTGGGTAGTCAGGGAATGGATTGAGGGACAAGGAGTGGGTTAGGGGAGTGGTGTAGGTGAGTGGGGTTGGGGAGAGATTATGGAGTTTTGGAGGGGAGTGGGGTAGGGGAGTGGTGGGGCTAGTGGGGGAGCAGAGTGGTGTAGGGGAGTGGAGTAGGGGAGGACTGTCAGGACATGGAGGGAAGGGGAGTTGCGGAGGGAGTTGTGGAGGGGCGTGGGGTAGGCCATAGCGGTAGGGTAGTGGGTGAGGGGTGTGGGGGAGGTGGAGTGGGGGAGGGGAGTGGGCGAGTGGAGTGGACTGTGGGGATGGGTGTGGGGGAGGGGAGTGGGGGAGGGCGTCTGGTAGGGGAGTTTGGGAGGGAAGTGCGGTGGGGTAGTGGGGTAGGGGAGTGGAGGAGGGGGTGGGGGTGCAGAGTGGTGTCGGGGAGTGTGGTAGGGGTGGGCTGAAAGGAGGTGGAGGGAAGGGGAGTGGGGAGGGGATTGGGGGAGGGGAGTGGGGGAGGGGAGTGTGTTACGTGAGTGGGGTAGGGGAGTGGGGGAGTGGAGTGAGGTAGGGGTATGGGGAGGCGAGTGGGGGAAGGGAGTGGGGAGGGGAGTGGGGCAAGGTAGTGGGGGCGGTAACTGGGTGAGTGGAGTGAGGTAGGGCAGTGGGGGCGGGGAGTGGGTAGGGGAGGTGTGGAGTGGGGAGGGGAGTTGTGGCGGGGAGTGGGGGAGGGCAGTGCGGTAGTGGAGTTGGGGTGCGTAGTTTGTAGGGGAGTGAGTGATGGGTGTTGGGGAGGTGAGTGGGGGAGTGGGGTGAGGGAGGGGATTGGGGACAGGGAGTGGGTTAGTGGAGTGGTGTAGGTGAGTGGTGTGGGGAGAGGGTACGGGAGTGGTGTAGGGGAGTGGAGTAGGGGAGGGATGTAAGGAGGTGGAGGGAAGGACAGTTGGGGAGGGGAGTTGGGGAGGGGCGTGGTGTAGGGCATTGTGGTAGGGGAGTTGGGGAGGGGAGGATAGTGGGGGATGGGAGTTGGGGAGGACAGTTGGGGAGCAGAGAGGGAGAGGGGCGTGGGAGAGGGGCCTGGGGGAGGGGCGTGGGTGAAGGCGTCTGGTAGGGGAGTTTTGGAGGGAAGTGCAGTGGGGTAGTGGGGTAGTGGAGTGGAGGAGGGGGTGGGGGTGCAGAGTGGTGTCGGGGTGTGGTCGGGGTGTGCTGTTCGGAGGTGGAGGGAAGGGGAGTGGGGAGGGGGGTTTGGTAGGGGGCAGTGAGGAGATGGAGGGAAGGGGAGTGGGAGAGGGGATTGAGGTATGGGTATGGGGTGGGGAGTGAGGTAGGGGAATGGGGAGGGGAGTGGGGGAGGGACGTTTGGAGTGGAGTGGGGAGGGGAGTGAGGTAAGGTAGTGGGTGCGTTAACTGGGGGAGTGGAGTGAGGTAGGGCAGTGGGGGAGGGGAGTGGGGTATGGGTATGGGGTGGGGAGTGAGGTAGGAGAAAGGGGAGGGGAGTGGGGGAGGGAAGTGGGGGTGGGAAGTGGGGAGGGGAGTGGGGAGGGGAGTGGGGTAAGGTAGTGGGAGGGGTAACTGGTGGAGTGGAGTGAGGTAGGACAGTGGGGGAGGGCAGTGGCGTAGGGGATCTGGGTACTGGAGTGCAGTGAGGAGGTGGCGGGAAGGGGAGTGGGGTAGGGGAGTGGGGTAGGAGAGGTGGGTATGGGAGTATGGGAGGGGTGTGAGAGAGGAGATTGGCGATGGGACTGGGGTAGTGGACTGGGGTAGGGGAGTAGGGTAGGGGTGTGGGGTAGGGGTGTGGGGTCGGGTTTGGGGTAGGGGAGAGGGGTAGGGGTGTTGTGGAGGGGAGTGCGGTTGGGGAGTGGGGGAGGGTAGTGGGAGAGGGTAGTGGGGGATGGGAGTGTGGTGGAGTCGTGCAGTGAGGATGTGGAGGTAAGCGGAGTGGGGTAGCGGAGTGGACGAGGGGAGTTGGGAGGGGAGTGGGGGAGGTTAGTGTGGGAAGGGAGTGGGGGAGATTAGTGAGTGAGGGGAGTGGGGGAGGGGAGTTTGGGAGTGGGGGAGGGGATTGGGGAGGCAAGAGCGGGAGGGGAGTGGGGAGGGGTGTGGGGAGGCGGGTGGGGGAGGTTAGTGTGGGAGGTGAGTGGGGAGATTAGTGAGTGAGGGGAGTGGGGAGGGGAGTTTGGGAGTGGGGGAGGGGATTGGGGAGGCAAGAGCGGGAGGGGAGTGGGGAGGGGAGTGGGGAGGCGGGTGGGGGAGGTTAGTGTGGGAGGTGAGTGGGGAGGGGCGTGAGGGAGCGAGTGGGGAAGGTTAGTGTGGGAGGTGAGTGAGGAGGGGAGTGGGGGAGGGGAGTGGGGGAGGGGACTGGGGGAGGGGAGTGGGGAGGGGAGTGAGGAGGGGAGTGGGGGAGGGGAGTGGGGAGGGGAGTGGGGAGGGGAGTGCGGAGGGGAGTGGGGGAGGTTAGAGTTGTAGGGAGTTGGAGGGGAGTGAGGGAGGGGAGTGTGGGAGGAGACTGGGCGAGGGGAGTTGGGGAGGGGAGTGGGGAGGAGAGTGGGGGACAGGGAGTGGGTTAGGGGAGTGGTGTAGGTGAGTGGGGGTGGGGAGAGGGTATGGGAGTTTTGGAGGGGAGTAGGGTAGGGGAGTGGAGAGGCTAGTGGGGGATCAGAGTGGTGTAGGGGAGTGGAGTAGGGGAGCGCTGGAAGGAGGTGGAGGGAAGGGGAGTTGGGGAGGGGAGTGGGGGAGGGGAGTGGGCTTGGGGAGTGGGGGTGCGGATTGGGGGAGGGGAGTGGGGGAGGGGAGTGGGGGAGGGGAGTAGGGGAGGGGAGTGAGGGAGGGGTGTGGGGAGGGGTTTGGGGGAGGGGAGTGGGGGAGGGCGTCTGGTAGGGGAGTTTGGGAGGGAGGTGCGGTGGGGTCGTGGGGTAGGGGAGTGGAGGAAGGGGTGGGGGTGCAGTGTGGTGTCGGGAAGTGTGGTAGGGGTGGGCTGTAAGGAGGTGGAGGGAAGGGGAGTGGGGATGGGAGTTGGGTAGGGGTGCAGTGAGGAGATGGAGGGAAGGGGAGTGGGAGAGGGGAATGGGGGAGTGGAGTGGGGTAGGATGTGTGTTAGGTGAGTGGGGTGGGGGAGTGGGGGAGGGAAGTGGGGACGGGGGTGGGGAGGGGATTGGGGAGAGGAGTGTAGAGGGGAGTGGGGTAAGGTAGTGGGGGTGGTAACTGGGGGAATGGAGCGAGGTAGGGCAGTGGGGGAGTGTCGTGGGGAGTGGGGGAGGGCAGTGGCGTCGGGAGTTGGGTACTGGAGTGCAGTGAGGAGGTGGAGGGAAGGGGAGTGGGTAAGAGAGTGGGGTAGGGGAGGTGGGTAGGGGAGTATGGGAGGGGTGTGAGGTAGGGGATTGGCGACGGGACTGGGGTAGTGGAATGGGGTAGGGGAGTGGGGTAGGGGAGTGGGGTAGGGGAGTTATGTCAGGGAGTGGGAGAGGGAAGTGGTGTAGGTGAGTGGGGGTGGGGAGAGGGTAGGGGAGTTTTGGAGAGAAGCGGGGTAGGGGATTGGTGGGTCTAGTGGGGGATCAGAGTGTTGTAGGGGAGTGGAGTAGAGGAGGGCTGTAAGGAGGTGGAGGGAAGGGGAGTGGGGGAGGCGATTTGGTAAGGGGACTGGGGAGGCGATTTGGTAATGGGACTGGGGGAGGCGATTTGGGGAGGGGAGAGGGGGAGGGGAGTGGGGGAGGGGAGGGGAGTGGGGGAGGGCGTCTGGTAGGGGAGTTTGGGAGGGATGTGCGGTGGGGTAGGGGAGTAGAGGAGGGGAGTGGGGGTGCAGAGTGGTGTCGTGGAGTCTGGTAGGGGTGTGCTGTCAGGAGGTGGAGGGAAGGGGAGTGGGGAGTGGAGTTGGGTCGGAGGGGAGTGGGTGAGGGGAATGGGGGAGGGGAGTGGGGGAGAGGAGTGGGGGAGGGGAGTGGGGGAGGGGAGTGGGGGAGGGGTGTGTGTTATGTGAGTGGGGAGTGGAGTGAGGTAGGGGTATGGGGTGGGGAGTGAGGTAGGAGAATGTGGAGGGGAGTGGGGGAGGGAAGTGGGGAGGGGAGTGGGGAGGGGAGTGGGGAGGGGTGTGGATAGGGGAGGGCAGTGATGAGGTGGAGTGAAGGGGAGTAACGTGGGGAGTGGGGGAGGGCAGTGGCGTTGGGGAGTTGGGTAGGGGAGAGCAGTCAGGAGGAGAAGGAACGGGAGAAGGGGTGGTGAGTGTGGGAGGGAAGTGAGTTAGGGGAGTGGGGTCGGGGAGTGGGAAAGTGGAGTGGGATAGTAGAGTGGGTAGGAGAGTGGGGTAGGGGAGCGCAGTGAGGTGGTTGAGGTAAGGGGAGTGGGGGTGTGGAGTGGGGGAGTGGTGTAGTTTAGGGAGTGGGGTAGGGGAGTGGGGTAGGGGAGTGGGGTAGGGGAGTGGGATAGGGGAGTTGGGTAGGGGAGCGCAGGGAGGAGGTGGAGGGAAGGGGAATCAGGGAGGGGAGTGGTGGAGGTATGTGGGTAGGGGATTGGGTACTGGAGTGCAGTGAGGAGGTCGAGGGAAGGGGAGTGGGGTAGGGGAGGGGGTTAGGAGAGGTGGGTAGGGAAGTGTGGGAGGGGAGTGAGGTAGGGGATTGGCAACGGGACTGGGGTAGTGGAATGGGGTAGGGGAGTGGGGTAGGGGTGTGGGGTAGGGGTGTGGGGTCGGGGTGTTGTGGAGGGGTGTGCGCTTGGGGAGTGGGGGAGGGTAGTGGAGGAGGGTATGTGTAGGATGGGAGTGCGGTAGAGTAGGGCAGTGAGGAGGTGGAGGTAAGCGGAGTTGGGTAGGGTGCGTGGTAGGGGAATGGGCGAAGTGAGTTGGGAGGGTAGTGGGGGAGGATAGTGTGTGAGGGGTGTGGGGGAGGGGAGTGGGGGAGCGGAGTGCGGTAGGGGTGTGGGGTAGGGAGTGAGGGAGGGTAGTGGGGGATGGGAGTGTGGTAGGGGAGGGCAGTGAATAGGTGCAGGGAAGCGCAGAGGCGGACTGGAGTGGGGGGAGGGGAGTGGGAATGTGGAGTGGGATAGGGGTATGTGGAGTGGGATAGGGAAGTGGGATAGGGGAGCGCAGTGAGGAGGTGGAGGGAAGGGGAGTGTGTAAGTGGAGTGGGGGAGGTGTGCGGGGTAGGGGAGTTTGGTTGTGGAGGGAAGGGGAGTGGAGGAGGGTTGTGAGATAGGAGAGTTTGGGAGCGGAGTGGGGGATGGAGTGGGGGAGGAGAGTGGGGGAGGAGAGTGGGGGAGGAGAGTGGGGGAGGAGAGAGGGGGAGGAGAGTGGGGGAGGGGAGAGTGGGGGAGGGGAGAGGGGGAGGGGAGAGGGGTAGGGGAGTGGGGGAGGGGAGTGGGGGAGGGGAGTGGGGGAGGGGAGTGGGAGGGTTGTGGGGGAGGTTAGTGCGGGAGGGGAGCGGGTGTGGGGATCTGGGGAGGTGAGTGAGGGTGTGGAGTGTGGGAGGAGAGTGGGATCGGGGAGTTGGGGAGAGGAGGGGAGTGGGGGAGGGGAGTGGGGGAGGGGAGAGAGGTAGGGGTATGGGGTGGGGAGTGAGGGATGAGAATGTGGAGGGGAGTGGGGGAGGGAAGTGAGGAGGGGTGTGGGGAGTGGAGCGCAGTAGGGGAGTGGAGTAGGGGAGTGGCGTATTGGAGTGGGGTAGGGGATTAGGTGAGGGGAGTGGGGGAGGAGAGTTTGGGAGGAGAGTGAGAGGAGAGTGGAGGAGGAGAGTGGGGGAGGGGAGTGGGGTAGAGGAGTGCGGGAGGGGAGTGGGGGAGGGGAGTGGGGGAGGAGAGTGGGGTGGGAGGGGGAGTGGAGTGGGGGAGTGGAGTGGGGAGTGGAGTGGGGGAGTGGAGTGGGGGAGTGGAGTGGGGCAGTGGAGTGGGAGAGGGTAGTGGGGGAGGGTAGTGGGGGATGGGTGTGGGGGATGGGAGTGCGGTAGGGGAATTGGGGCAGGGGATTTGGGGGAGGGGAGTGTGGGAGGGGAGTGTGGTGGGGGATTTGGGGGAGGGCAGTGGGGAGGGGAGTGGGGGAGGGGAGTGGGAGTGGGGAGTAGGGGAGGGGAGGAGTGTGATGAAGAGTGCGTGGTAGGGAGTTGAGTGGGGGAGGGGAGTTGGGGAGGGGAGTGATGGAGGGAGTGGGGAAGGGGAGTTAGGGGAGTTGAGGAGGGGTGTGGGGGAGGGGAGTTTGGGAGGGGAGTGGGGGAGGGGAGTGGGGGAGGGGAGTGGTGGAGGGGAGTGGGGGAGGGGAGTGTGGGGTGGGGGAGTTGAGGCAGAGAGTGGGGCGAGGTGTGGGGGAGGGGTCTTGCCTCGAGGAGAGGAGTGGAGAGTGGGGTCGAGGGGTGGAGGAGGGGAGTTGGGGAGGTGCATGGGGGAGGCGAGTGGGGTTTGGGTAGTCAGGGAATGGATTGAGGGACAGGGAGTGGGTTAGGGGAGTGGTGTAGGTGAGTGGGGGTGGGGAGAGATTATGGGAGTTTTGGAGGGGAGTGGGGTAGGGGAGTGGTGGGGCTAGTGGGGGAGCAGAGTGGTGTAGGGGAGTGGAGTAGGGGAGGACTGTCAGGACATGGAGGGAAGGGGAGTTGGGGAGGGGAGTTGTGGAGGGGCGTGGGGTAGGCCATAGCGGTAGGGTAGTGGGTGAGGGGTGTGGGGGAGGTGGAGTGGGGGAGGGGAGTGGGCGAGTGGAGTGGAGTGTGGGGATGGGTGTGGGGGAGGGGAGTGGGGGAGGGCGTCTGGTAGGGGAGATTGGGAGGGAAGTGCGGTGGGGTAGTGGGGTAGGGGAGTGGAGGAGGGGGTGGGGTGCAGAGTGGTGTCGGGGAGTGTGGTAGGGGTGGGCTGAAAGGAGGTGGAGGGAAGGGGAGTGGGGAGGGGATTTGGGTAGTGGGGCAGTGAGGAGATGGAGGGAAGGGGGTGGGAGAGGGGAATGGGGGAGGGGAGTGGGGGAGGGGAGTGTGTTACGTGAGTGGGGTAGGGGAGTGGGGGAGTGGAGTGAGGTAGGGGTATGGGGAGGCGAGTGGGGGAACGGGGAGTGTGGTAGGGGTGGGCTGAAAGGAGGTGGAGGGAAGGGGAGTGGGGAGGGGATTTGGGTAGTGGGGCAGTGAGGAGATGGAGGGAAGGGGGTGGGAGAGGGGAATGGGGGAGGGGAGTGGGGGAGGGGAGTGTGTTACGTGAGTGGGGTAGGGGAGTGGGGGAGTGGAGTGAGGTAGGGGTATGGGGAGGCGAGTGGGGGAAGGGAGTGGGGAGGGGAGTGGGAGTGGGGAGTAGGGGAGGGGAGGAGTGTGGGGAAGAGTACGTGGTAGGGGAGTTGAGTGGGGGAGGGGAGTTGGGGAGGGGAGTGATGGAGGGGAGTGGGGAAGGGGAGTTAGGGGAGTTGAGGAGGGGTGTGGGGGAGGGGAGTTTGGGAGGGGAGTGGGGGAGGGGAGTGGGGGAGGGGAGTGGTGGAGGGGAGTGGGGGAGGGGAGTGTGGGGTGGGGGAGTTGAGGCAGAGAGTGGGGCGAGGTGTGGGGGAGGGGTCTTGCCTCGAGGAGAGGAGTGAGAGAGTGGGGTCGAGGGGTGGAGGAGGGGAGTTGGGGAGGTGCATGGGGGAGGCGAGTGGGGTTTGGGTAGTCAGGGAATGGATTGAGGGACAGGGAGTGGGTTAGGGGAGTGGTGTAGGTGAGTGGGGGTGGGGAGAGATTATGGGAGTTTTGGAGGGGAGTGGGGTAGGGGAGTGGTGGGGCTAGTGGGGGAGCAGAGTGGTGTAGGGGAGTGGAGTAGGGGGAGGGACTGTCAGGACATGGAGGGAAGGGGAGTTGGGGAGGGGGAGTTGTGGAGGGGCGTGGGTAGGCCATAGCGGTAGGGTAGTGGGTGAGGGGTGTGGGGGAGGTGGAGTGGGGGGAGGGGAGTGGGCGAGTGGAGTGGAGTGTGGGGATGGGTGTGGGGGGAGGGGAGTGGGGGAGGGGCGTCTGGTAGGGGAGTTTGGGAGGGAAGTGCGGTGGGGGTAGTGGGGGTAGGGGAGTGAAGGAGGGGGTGGGGGTGCAGAGTGGTATCGGGGAGTGTGGTAGGGGTGGGCTGAAAGGAGGTGGAGGGAAGGGGAGTGGGGAGGGGATTTGGGTAGTGGGGCAGTGAGGAGATGGAGGGAAGGGGGTGGGAGAGGGGAATGGGGGAGGGGAGTGGGGGAGGGGAGTGTGTTACGTGAGTGGGGTAGGGGAGCGGGGGAGTGGAGTGAGGTAGGGGTATGGGGAGGCAAGTGGGGGAAGGGAGTGGGGAGGGGAGTGGGGCAAGGTAGTGGGGGCGGTAACTGGTGTGAGTGGAGTGAGGTAGGGCAGTGGGGGGCGGGGAGTGGGTAGGGGAGGTGTGGAGTGGGGGAGGGGAGTTGTGGCGGGGAGTGGGGGGAGGGCAGTGCGGTAGTGGAGTTGGGGTGCGTTAGTTTGTAGGGGAGTGAGTGATGGGTGTTGGGGAGGTGAGTGGGGGAGGGGAGTGTGGGTGTGGGGGGAGTTGAGGCAGAGAGTGGGGCGAGGTGTGGGGGGAGGGGGTCTTGCCTCGAGGAGAGGAGTGGAGAGTGGGGTCGAGGGGGTGGAGGAGGGGAGTTGGGGAGGTGCATGGGGGAGGCGAGTGGGGTTTGGGTAGTCAGGGAATGGATTGAGGGACAGGGAGTGGGTTAGGGGGAGTGGTGTAGGTGAGTGGGGGTGGGGAGAGATTATGGGAGTTTTGGAGGGGAGTGGGGTAGGGGAGTGGTGGGGCTAGTGGGGGAGCAGAGTGGTGTAGGGGGAGTGGAGTAGGGGAGGACTGTCAGGACATGGAGGGAAGGGGGAGTTGGGGAGGGGAGTTGTGGAGGGGCGTGGGGTAGGCCATAGCGGTAGGGTAGTGGGTGAGGGGTGTGGGGGAGGTGGGAGTGGGGGAGGGGAGTGGGCGAGTGGAGTGGAGTGTGGGGATGGGTGTGGGGGAGGGGAGTGGGGGAGGGCGTCTGGTAGGGGAGTTTGGGAGGGAAGTGCGGGTGGGGTAGTGGGGTAGGGGAGTGAAGGATGGGGTGGGGGGTGCAGAGTGGTGTCGGGGAGTGTGGTAGGGGGTGGGCTGAAAGGAGGTGGAGGGAAGGGGGAGTGGGGAGGGGATTTGGGGTAGTGGGGCAGTGAGGAGATGGAGGGAAGGGGGTGGGAGAGGGGAATGGGGGACGGGGAGTGGGGGGAGGGGAGTGTGTTACGTGAGTGGGGGTAGGGGAGTGGGGGAGTGGAGTGAGGTAGGGGTATGGGGAGGCGAGTGGGGGAAGGGGAGTGGGAGGAGGGGAGTGGGGCAAGGTAGTGGGGGGCGGTAACTGGGTGAGTGGAGTGAGGTAGGGCAGTGGGGGCGGGGAGTGGGTAGGGGAGGTGTGGAGTGGGGGGAGGGGAGTTGTGGCGGGGAGTGGGGGAGGGCAGTGCGGTAGTGGAGTTGGGGGTGCGTAGTTTGTAGGGGAGGTGAGTGATGGGTGTTGGGGAGGTGAGTGGGGGAGTGGGGTGAGGGAGGGGATTGGGGACAGGGGAGTGGGTTAGTGGAGTGGTGTAGGTGAGTGGTGTGGGGAGAGGGTACGGGAGTGGTGTAGGGGAGTGGAGTAGGGGAGGGATGTAAGGAGGTGGAGGGAAGGACAGTTGGGGGAGGGGAGTTGGGGAGGGGCGTGGTGTAGGGCATTGTGGTAGGGGAGCTGGGGAGGGGAGGATAGTGGGGGATGGGGAGTTGGGGAGGACAGTTGGGGAGCAGAGTGGGAGAGGGGCGTGGGGAGAGGGGCCTGGGGGAGGGGGCGTGGGTGAAGGCGTCTGGTAGGGGAGTTTTGGAGGGAAGTGCAGTGGGGTAGTGGGGTAGTGGAGTGGAGGAGGGGGTGGGGGTGCAGAGTGGTGTCGGGGTGTGGTCGGGGTGTGCTGTTCGGAGGTGGAGGGAAGGGGAGTGGGGAGGGGGGTTTGGTAGGGGGGCAGTGAGGAGATGGAGGGAAGAGGAGTGGGAGAGGGGATTGAGGTATGGGTATGGGGTGGGGAGTGAGGTAGGGGAATGGGGAGGGGAGTGGGGGAGGGACGTTTGGAGTGGAGTGGGGAGGGGAGTGGGGTAAGGTAGTGGGTGCGTTAACTGGGGGAGTGGAGTGAGGTAGGGCAGTGGGGGAGGGGAGTGGGGTATGGGTATGGGGTGGGGAGTGAGGTAGGAGAAAGGGGAGGGGAGTGGGGGAGGGAAGTGGGGGAGGGAAGTGGGGAGGGGAGTGGGGAGGGGAGTGGGGTAAGGTAGTGGGAGGGGTAACTGGTGGAGTGGAGTGAGGTAGGGCAGTGGGGGAGGGCAGTGGCGTAGGGGATCTGGGTACTGGAGTGCAGTGAGGAGGTGGCGGGAAGGGGAGTGGGGTAGGGGAGTGGGGTAGGAGAGGTGGGTATGGGAGTATGGGAGGGGTGTGAGAGAGGAGATTGGCGATGGGACTGGTGTAGTGGACTGGGGTAGGGGAGTAGGGTAGGGGTGTGGGGTAGGGGTGTGGGGTCGGGTTTGGGGTAGGGGAGAGGGGGTAGTGGGGAGGGTAGTGGGGGATGGGAGTGTGGTGGAGTCGTGCAGTGAGGATGTGGAGGTAAGCGGAGTGGGGTAGCGGAGTGGGCGAGGGAGTTGGGAGGGGAGTGGGGGAGGTTAGTGTGGGAGGGGAGTGGGGAGATTAGTGAGTGAGGGGAGTGGGGGGAGGGGAGTTTGGGAGTGGGGGGAGGGGATTGGGGGAGGCAAGAGCGGGAGGGGAGTGGGGAGGGGAGTGGGGGGGGCGGGTGGGGGAGGTTAGTGTGGAGGTGAGTGGGGGAGATTAGTGAGTGAGGGGAGTGGGGGAGGGGAGTTTGGGAGTGGGGAGGGGATTGGGGAGGCAAGAGCGGGAGGGGAGTGGGGAGGGGAGTGGGGAGGCGGGTGGGGGAGGTTAGTGTGGGAGGTGAGTGGGAGGGGCGTGAGGGAGCGAAGTGGGGAAGGTTAGTGTGGGAGGTGAGTGAGGAGGGGGAGTGGGGGAGGGGAGTGGGGGAGGGGACTGGGGGAGGGGAGTGGGGAGGGGAGTGAGGAGGGGAGTGGGGGAGGGGAGTGGGGAGGGAGTGGGGAGGGGAGTGCGGAGGGGAGTGGGGAGGTTAGAGTTGTAGGGGAGTTGGAGGGGGAGTGAGGGAGGGGAGTGTGGGAGGAGACTGGCGAGGGGAGTTGGGGAGGGGAGTGGGGGAGGAGAGTGGGGGACAGGGAGTGGGTTAGGGGAGTGGTGTAGGTGAGTGGGGGTGGGGAGAGGGTATGGGAGTTTTGGAGGGGAGTAGGGTAGGGGAGTGGAGAGGCTAGTGGGGGATCAGAGTTGTGTAGGGGAGTGGAGTAGGGAGCGCTGGAAGGAGGTGGAGGGAAGGGGAGTTGGGGAGGGGAGTGGGGGAGGGGACTGGGGGAGGGGAGTGGGGAGGGGAGTGAGGAGGGGAGTGGGGGAGGGGAGTGGGGAGGGGAGTGGGGAGGGGAGTGCGGAGGGGAGTGGCGGAGGGGAGTGGGGGAGGTTAGAGTTGGAGGGGAGTTGGAGGGGAGTGAGGGAGGGGAGTGTGGGAGGAGACTGGCGAGGGGAGTTGGGGAGGGGAGTGGGGGAGGAGAGTGGGGGACAGGGAGTGGGTTAGGGGAGTGGTGTAGGTGAGTGGGGGTGGGGAGAGGGTATGCGAGTTTTGAGGGGAGTAGGGTAGGGGAGTGGAGAGGCTAGTGGGGGATCAGAGCGGTGTAGGGGATTGGAGGAGGGGAGCGCTGGAAGGAGTGGAGGGAAGGGGAGTTGGGGAGGGGAGTGGGGGAGGGAGTGGGCTTGGGGAGTGGGGGTGCGGATTGGGGGAGGGGAGTTGGGGGGAGGGGAGTGGGGGAGGGGATTGGGGGAGGGAGTAGGGGCGGGGAGTGGGGAGGGGTTGTGGGAGGGGTTTGGGGGAGGGAGTGGGGAGGGCGTCTGGTAGGGGAGTTTGGGAGGGAGGTGCGGTGGGGTAGTGGGGTAGGGGAGTGGAGGAGGGGGGTGGGGGTGCAGTGTGGTGTCGGGAAGTGTGGTAGGGGTGGGCTGTAAGGAGGTGGAGGGAAGGGGAGTGGGGATGGGAGTTGGGTAGGGGTGCAGTGAGGAGATGGAGGGAAGGGGAGTGGGAGAGGGAATGGGGGAGTGGAGTGGGGTAGGATGTGTGTTAGGTGAGTGGGGTGGGGGAGTGGGGGAGGGATGTGGGACGGGGGTGGGGAGGGGATTGGGAGGGGAGTGTAGAGGGGAGTGGGGTAAGGTAGTGGGAGTGATAACTGGGGAATGGAGCGAGGTAGGGCAGTGGGGGAGTGTCGTGGGGAGTGGGGGAGGGCAGTGGCGTCGGGGAATTGGGTACTGGAGTGCAGTGAGGAGGTGGAGGGAAGGGGAGTGGGGTAAGAGAGTGGGGTAGGAGAGGTGGGTAGGGGAGTATGGAAGGGGTGTGAGGTAGGGGATTGGCGACGGGACTGGGGTAGTGGAATGGGGTAGGGGAGTGGGTAGGGGAGTGGGGTAGGGGAGTTATGTCAGGGAGTGGGAGAGGGAAGTGGTGTAGGTGAGTGGGGGGTGGGGAGAGGGTAGGGGAGTTTTGGAGAGAAGCGGGGTAGGGGATTGGTGGGGCTAGTGGGGGTTCAGAGTGTTGTAGGGGAGTGGAGTAGAGGAGGGCTGTAAGGAGGTGGAGGGAAGGGGAGTGGGGGAGGCGATTTGGTAAGGGGACTGGGGGAGGCGATTTGGTAATGGGACTGGGGGAGGCGATTTGGGGAGGGGAGAGGGGGAGGGGAGTGGGGGAGGGGAGGGGAGTGGGGGAGGGCGTCTGGTAGGGGAGTTTGGGAGGGATGTGCGGTGGGGTAGGGGAGTAGAGGAGGGGAGTGGGGGTGCAGAGTGGTGTCGTGGAGTCTGGTAGGGGTGTGCTGTCAGGAGGTGGAGGGAAGGGGAGTGGGGAGTGGAGTTGGGTCGGAGGGGAGTGGGTGAGGGGAATGGGGGAGGGGAGTGGGGGAGAGGAGTGGGGGAGGGGAGTGGGGGGAGGGGAGTGGGGGAGGGGTGTGTGTTATGTGAGTGGGGGAGTGGAGTGAGGTAGGGGTATGGGGTGGGGAGTGAGGTAGGAGAATGTGGAGGGGAGTGGGGGAGGGAAGTGGGGAGGGGAGTGGGGAGGGGAGTGGGGAGGGGTGTGGGGTAGGGGAGGGCAGTGATGAGGTGGAGTGAAGGGGAGTAACGTGGGGAGTGGGGGAGGGCAGTGGCGTTGGGGAGTTGGTAGGGGAGAGCAGTCAGGAGGAGAAGGAACGGGAGAAGGGGTGGTGAGTGTGGGAGGGAAGTGAGTTAGGGGAGTGGGGTCGGGGAGTGGGAAAGTGGAGTGGGACAGTAGAGTGGGTAGGAGAGTGGGGTAGGGGAGCACAGTGAGGTGGTTGAGGTAAGGGGAGTGGGGGTGTGGAGTGGGGTAGGGGAGTGGGGTAGGGGAGTGGGATAGGGGAGTTGGGTAGGGAGCGCAGGGAGGAGGTGGAGGGAAGGGGAATCAGGGAGGGGTGTGGTGGAGGTATGTGGGTAGGGGATTGGGTACTGGAATGCAGTGAGGAGGTCGAGGGAAGGGGAGTGGGGTAGGGGAGGGGGTTAGGAGAGGTGGGTAGGGAAGTGTGGGAGGGGAGTGAGGTAGGGGATTGGCAACGGGACTGGGGTAGTGGAATGGGGTAGGGGAGTGGGGTAGGGGTGTGGGGTAGGGGAGTGGGGTCGGGGTGTCGTGGAGGGGTGTGCGCTTGGGGAGTGGGGGAGGGTAGTGGAGGAGGGTATGTGTAGGATGGGAGTGCGGTAGAGTAGGGCAGTGAGGAGGTGGAGGTAAGCGGAGTTGGGTAGGGTGCGTGGTAGGGGAGTGGGCGAAGTGAGTTGGGAGGGTAGTGGGGGAGGATAGTTTGTGAGGGGTGTGGGGGAGGGGGAGTGGGGGAAGGGAGGGGAGTGGGGGAGCGGAGTGCGTTAGGGGGTGTGGGGTAGGGGAGTGAGGGAGGGTAGTGGGGGATGGGAGTGTGGTAGGGGAGGGCAGTGAATAGGTGCAGGGAAGGGCTGAGGTGGACTGGAGTGGGGGGATGGGAGTGGGAATGTGGAGTGGGATAGGGGTATGTGGAGTGGGATAGGGAAGTGGGATAGGGGAGCGCAGTGAGGAGGTGGAGGGAAGGGGAGTGTGTAAGTGGGGTGGGGGAGGTGTGCGGGGTAGGGGAGTTTGGTTGTGGAGGGAAGGGGAGTGGAGGAGGGTTGTGAGATAGGAGAGTTGGGGAGCGGAGTGGGGGATGGGAGTGGGGGAGGAGAGTGGGGGAGGAGAGTGGGGGAGGAGAGTGGGGGAGGAGAGAGGGGGAGGAGAGTGGGGGAGGGGAGAGTGGGGGAGGGGAGAGGGGGAGGGGAGAGGGGTAGGGGAGTGGGGGAGGGGAGTGGGGGAGGGGAGTGGGGGGGGAGGGTTGTGGGGGAGGTTAGTGCGGGAGGGGGAGCGGGTGTGGGGATCTGGGGAGGTGAGTGAGGGTGTGGAGTGTGGGAGGAGAGTGGGATCGGGAGTTGGGGAGAGGAGGGGAGTGGGGGAGGGGAGTGGGGGAGGGAGAGAGGTAGGGGTATGGGGTGGGGAGTGAGGGATGAGAATGTGGAGGGGAGTGGGGAGGGAAGTGAGGAGGGGAGTGCGGAGCGGTGTGGGGTAGGGGAGGGCAGTGAGGTGGTGCAGGTAAGGGGAGTGGGGGTGTGGAGTGGGGGTGTGGAGTGGGGGAGGGGTGTAGTTTAGGGGAGTGCGATAGGGGAGTGGGATAGGGGAGTTGGGTAGGGGAGCGCTGGGAGGAGCTGGAGGGAAGGGGAATGAGGGAGGGGCATGGTGGAGGTGTGTGGGTAGGGGAGCTGGGTACTGGAGTGCAGTGAGGAGGTGGAGGGAAGGGGAGTGGGGTCGGGGAGGGGGTTAGGAGAGGTGGGTAGGGAAGTGTGGGAGGCGAGTGAGGGTCGGGGATTGGCAACGGGACTGGGGTAGTGGAATGGGGTAGGGGTGTGGGGTCGGGTGTTGTGGAAGGGTGTGCGGTTGGGGAGTGGGGATGGTAGTTTGGGATGGGAGTGTGGTAGAGTAGGGCAGTGAGGAGGTGGAGGTAAGCGGAGTTGGGTAGGGGTGTGTGGTAGGGGAGTGGGCGAGGGGAGTTGGGAGGGGATTGGGGGAGGTTAGTGTGAGAGGGGTGTGGGGGGAGGGGAGTGGGGGAGTGGAGTGCAGTAGGAGAGTGGGGTAGGGGGAGTGCGGGAGGGTAGTGGGGATGGGAGTGTGGTAGGGGAGGGCAGTGAAGATGTGCAGGGAAGCACAGAGGTGGACTGGAGAGGGGGGAGGGGAGTGTTGGAGGGGGTGTGCTAGGGGAAGGGGTTAGGGAATGGGGGAGGGAAGTGGGGTAGCGGAGTTGGGGAGGGGAGTGAGTTATGGGAGTGGTGTAGGGGAGTGGGAATGTGGAGTGGGATAGGGGAATGTGGAGTGGGATAGGGGAGTGGGATAGGGGAGCGCAGTGAGGAGGTGGAGGGAAGGGGAGTGTGTAAGTGGAGCGGGTGACGTGTGCGGGGTAGGGGAGGTGGGTTGTGGAGGGAAGGGGAGTGGCGGAGGTGTGTGAGGTAGGAGAGTTGGGGAGCGGAGTGGGGGGAGGGGAGGGAGTGGGGGAGGGGAATGGGGGAGGGGAGTGGGGGAGGAGAGTGGGGGAGGAGAGGGGGAGGAGAGTGGGGGAGGGGAGAGTGGGGGAGAGGAGAGTGGGGGAGGGGAGAGTGGGGGAGGAGAGAGTGGGGGAGGGGAGAGTGGGGAGGAGAGTGGGGGGGAGGGGAGAGTGGGGGAGGGGAGAGTGGGGGAGGAGAGTGGGGGAGGGGAGAGTGGGGAGGAGAGTGGGGGAGGGGAGAGTGGGGGAGGAGAGAGGGGGAGGAGAGAGGGGGAGGGGAGAGGGGGAGGTGAGTGGGGGAGGGGGAGTGGGGGAGGGGGAGGGTGAGGGGATCTGGTATGGGAGTGTGGGAGGGGAGTGGGGGAGGGGAGTTGACGAGGGGAGTGTGGGAGGGGAGTTGACGAGGGGTGTGGCGGAGGGGTGTGGCGGAGGGAGTGGAATGAGAGGAGTGGCGTAGGGGAGTGGGGGAGGGGAGTGTGGGAGGGGAGTTGACGAGTGGTGCGGGGAGGGGAGTGGGGAGGGGAGCGGGGGAGGTGCGTTGGGGAGGGGAGTTGGGGAAGGGGATTAGTGGAGAGGAGAGGGGGAAGGGAGTGGGGTGGAGGAGTGGGAGAGGGGAGTGGGGTTTGTGAGTGTTGGTAGGGGAGTGAGGGAGGGGAGTGGGGGACAGGGAATAGGGAGGGGAGTGGGGGACAGGAAATGGGTAGGGGAGTGGCATCAGTTAGTGGGGGCTTGGAGAGGGGAGTGGAGTGGGGGAGGGGAGGGGAGCGAATGGGAGTTGGGGAGTGGAGTGGGGGAGGTTTGTGAGGTAGGAGAGTTGGGTAGTGGAAGGCAGTGAGGAGGTGGAGGGGAGGGGAGTGGGCTGGGAAAGTTGAGGAGCGGACAGCGGTAGGGGAGGGGAGTGGGGGAGCGGAGTGGGGTAGCGCAGTGGGGTAGCGGAGTGGGGTAGCGGAGTGGGGTAGTGGAGTGGGGTAGCGGAGTGAGGCAGTGGAGTGGGGCAGGGGAGTGGGGCAGGGGAGTGGAGCAGGGGAGTGGGGCAGGGGGTTGGGGCAGCGGGTGAGGTGTCAGGGAGTGGGTGAGGGGAGTGGGGCAGGGGAGTGGGGCAGCGGGTGTGGTGTCAGGGAGTGGGGGAGGGGAGTGGGTGAGGGGAGTGGGGATGGGGAGTGGGGTTTGGGGTTGTGGGGTTGTGGGGTTGGGGGAGTGCGGTTGGGGGTGTGGGGAAGGGGGTGTGGGGTTTGGGGAGTGGTGATTGGGGAGTGGGGTTTCGGGAGTGGGGTTTGGGGAGTGTGGCTGGGGCGTGGGGCTGGGGAGTAGGGCCGGGGAGTGCGAACGGGGAGTGGGGTCGGGGAGTGGGATAGGGGGGATGTGGAGGGGAGTGCAGTAGGGGTGTGGGGTAGGGGACTGCGGGAGGGTAGTGGGGGATGGGAGTGTGGTAGGGGAGGGCTGTGAAGAGGTGCAGGGAAGCGCAGAGGTGGACTGGAGTGGGGGAGGGAGTGGGAATGTGGAGTGGGATAGGGGTATGTGGAGTGGGATAGGGAAGTGGGATAGGGGAGCGCAGTGAGGAGGTGGAGGGAAGGGGAGTGTGTAAGTGGGGTGGGGGAGGTGTGCGGGGTAGGGGAGTTTGGTTGTGGAGGGAAGGGGAGTGGAGGAGGGTTGTGAGATAGGAGAGTTGGGGAGCGGAGTGGGGGATGGGAGTGGGGAGGACAGTGGGGGAGGAGAGTGGGGGAGGAGAGTGGGGAGGAGAGAGGGGGAGGAGAGTGGGGGAGGGGAGATTGGGGGAGGGGAGAGGGGGAGGGGAGAGGGGTAGGGGAGTGGGGGAGGGGAGTGGGGGAGGGGAGTGGGGGAGGGGAGTGGGGAGGGTTGTGGGGGAGGTTAGTGCGGGAGGGGAGCGGGTGTGGGGATCTGGGGAGGTGAGTGAGGGTGTGGAGTGTGGGAGGAGAGTGGGATCGGGAGTTGGGGAGAGGAGGGGAGTGGGGAGGGGAGTGGGGGAGGGGAGAGAGGTAGGGGTATGGGGTGGGGAGTGAGGGATGAGAATGTGGAGGGAGTGGGGGAGGGAAGTGAGGAGGGGAGTGCGGAGCGGTGTGGGGTAGGGGAGGGCAGTGAGGTGGTGCAGGTAAGGGGAGTGGGGGTGTGGAGTGGGGGGTGTGGAGTGGGGGAGGGGTGTAGTTTAGGGGAGTGGGATAGGGGAGTGGGATAGGGGAGTTGGGTATAAGGGGAGCGCTGGGAGGAGCTGGAGGGAAGGGGAATGAGGAGGGGCAATGGTGGAGGTGTGTGGGTAGGGGAGCTGGGTACTGGAGTGCAGTGAGGAGGTGGAGGGAAGGGGAGTGGGGTCGGGATTGTGGAAGGGTGTGCGGTTGGGGAGTGGGGGATGTAGTTTGGGATGGGAGTGTGGTAGAGTAGGGCAGTGAGGAGGTGAGGTAAGCGGAGTTGGGTAGGGGGTGTGGTAGAGGAGTGGGCGAGGGGAGTTGGGAGGGGATTGGGGAGGTTAGTGTGAGAGGGGTGTGGGGGAGGGGAGTGGGGGAGTGGAGTGCAGTAGGGGAGTGGGTAGGGGAGTGCGTGAGGGTAGTGGGGATGGGAGTGTGGTAGGGGAGGGCAGTGAAGATGTGCAGGGAAGCACAGAGGTGGACTGGAGAGGGGGGAGGGGAGTGTTGGAGGGGGTGTGCTAGGGGAAGGGGTTAGGGGAATGGGGGAGGGAAGTGGGGTAGCGGAGTTGGGGAGGGGAGTGAGTTATGGGAGTGGTGTAGGGAGTGGGAATGTGGAGTGGGATAGGGGAATGTGGAGTGGGATAGGGGAGTGGGATAGGGGAGCGCAGTGAGGAGGTGGAGGGAAGGGGAGTGTGTAAGTGGAGCGGGTGACGTGTGCGGGGTAGGGGAGGTGGGTTGTGGAGGGAAGGGGAGTGGCGGAGGTGTGTGAGGTAGGAGAGTTGGGGAGCGGAGTGGGGGAGGGGAGGGGAGTGGGGGAGGGGAATGGGGGAGGGGAGTGGGGGAGGAGAGTGGGGGAGGAGAGGGGGGAGGAGAGTGGGGGAGGGGAGAGTGGGGGAGAGGAGAGTGGGGGAGGGGAGAGTGGGGGAGGAGAGAGTGGGGGAGGGGAGAGTGGGGGAGGAGAGTGGGGGGGAGGGGAGAGTGGGGAGGGGAGAGTGGGGGAGGAGAGTGGGGGAGGGGAGAGTGGGGGAGGAGAGTGGGGGAGGGGAGAGTGGGGGAGGAGAGAGGGGGAGGAGAGAGGGGGAGGGGAGAGGGGGGAGGTGAGTGGGGGAGGGGAGTGGGGAGGGGGAGGGTGAGGGGATCTGGTATGGGAGTGTGGGAGGGGAGTGGGGGAGGGGAGTTGACGAGGGGAGTGTGGGAGGGGAGTTGACGAGGGGTGTGGCGGAGGGGTGTGGCGGAGGGGAGTGGAATGAGAGGAGTGGCGTAGGGGAGTGGGGGAGGGGAGTGGGGGAGGGGAGTTGACGAGTGGTGCGGGGGAGGGGAGTGGGGGAGGGGAGCGGGGGAGGTGCGTTGGGGAGGGGAGTTGGGGAAGGGGATTAGTGGAGAGGAGAGGGGGAAGGGAGTGGGGTGGAGGAGTGGGAGAGGGGAGTGGGGTTTGTGAGTGTGGTAGGGGAGTGAGGGAGGGGAGTGGGGGACAGGGAATAGGGAGGGGGAGTGGGGGACAGGAAATGGGTAGGGGGAGTGGCATCAGTTAGTGGGGGCTTGGAGAGGGGAGTGGAGTGGGGGAGGGGAGGGGAGCGAATGGGAGTTGGGGAGTGGAGTGGGGGAGGTTTGTGAGGTAGGAGAGTTGGTAGTGGAAGGCAGTGAGGAGGTGGAGGGGAGGGTAGTGGGCTGGGAAAGTTGGGGAGCGGACAGCGTTAGGGGAGGGGAGTGGGGGAGCGGAGTGGGGTAGCGCAGTGGGGTAGCGGAGTGGGGTAGCGGAGTGGGGTAGTGGAGTGGGGTAGCGGAGTGAGGCAGTGGAGTGGGGCAGGGGAGTGGGGCAGGGGAGTGGAGCAGGGGAGTGGGGCAGGGGGTTGGGGCAGCGGGTGAGGTGTCAGGGAGTGGGTGAGGGGAGTGGGGCAGGGGAGTGGGGCAGCGGGTGTGGTGTCAGGGAGTGGGGGAGGGGAGTGGGTGAGGGGAGTGGGGATGGGGAGTGGGGTTTGGGGTTGTGGGGTTGTGGGGTTGGGGGAGTGCGGTTGGGGGTGTGGGGAAGGGGGTGTGGGGTTTGGGGAGTGGTGATTGGGGAGTGGGGTTTCGGGAGTGGGGTTTGGGGAGTGTGACTGGGGCGTGGGGCTGGGGAGTAGGGCCGGGAGTGCGAACGGGGAGTGGGGTCGGGGAGTGGGATAGGGGGGATGTGGAGGGGAGTGCGGTAGGGGAGTGGGGTAGGGGACTGCGGGTGGGTAGTGGGGGATGGGAGTGTGGTAGGGGAGGGCTGTGAAGAGGTGCTGGGAAGCGCAGAGGTGGACTGGAGTGGGGGGAGGGGAGTGTGGGAGGGGTGGGCTAGGGGAGTGGGAGAGGGGAATGGGGGATGGGAGTGGGGTAGTGGAGTTGGGAAGGATAGTGGGGGAGGGGAGTGGGGGTGGGGAGTGGGTGTGCGGAGTGGGGGTGCGGAGTGGGGGAGTGGAGTGGGGGAGCGGGGTTGGGGAGAGGGGTAGAGGAGCGGGGTAGGTGAGTTGTGAAGGGGAGAGAGGTATGGGAGTGGGGGAGTGGAGTGGGGTACGAGAGTGGGGGAGTGGAGTGGGGTACGAGAGTAGGGTAGGGGAGTGGGGGAGGGGAGTGTGGTACGGGATGGCAGTGAGGAGGTGCAGGGATGCGGAGTGTTGGACAGGAGTGGGGGAGGGGAGTGGAGGATGGGAATGGGTGAGGAGAGTGGAGTGGGGCAGGAGGTGGGGGAGGGAAGTGGGGGAGGGGTGTTCAGGAGGAGAGTGGCGGAGGAGAGAGGGGGAGGGGAGTGTCGAGGGGAGGGGGAGTGGGGAGGGGTGTGTGGGAGGTTAGTGTGGGAGGGGAGCGGGGGGAGGGGAGTTGGGGAGGTGAGTGAGGGAGAGGAGTTGACGAGGGGTGTGGGGGAGTGGTGTGGGGGAGGGGTGTGGGGGAGGGGAGCGAGTAGGGGAGTGGGGTAGGGTGTTTGTGATGGGAGTGGGGGAGGGGAGTGGGGGAGGGGAGGGCTGTGAAGAGGTGCAGGGAAGCGCAGAGGTGGACTGGAGTGGGGGGAGGGGAGTGTGGGAGGGGTGGGCTAGGGGAGTGGGAGAGGGGAATGGGGGATGGGAGTGGGGTAGTGGAGTTGGGAAGGATAGTGGGGGAGGGGAGTGGGGGTGGGGAGTGGGGGTGCGGAGTGGGGGTGCGGAGTGGGGGAGTGGAGTGGGGGAGCGGGGTTGGGGAGAGGGGTAGAGGAGCGGGGTAGGTGAGTTGTGAAGGGGAGTGAGGTATGGGAGTGGGGGAGTGGAGTGGGGTACGAGAGTGGGGGAGTGGAGTGGGGTACGAGAGTAGGGTAGGGGAGTGGGGGAGGGGAGTGTGGTACGGGATGGCAGTGAGGAGGTGCAGGGATGCGGAGTGTTGGACGGGAGTGGGGGAGGGGAGTGGAGGATGGGAATGGGTGAGGAGAGTGGAGTGGGGCAGGAGGTGGGGGAGGGAAGTGGGGGAGGGGTGTTCAGGAGGAGAGTGGCGGAGGAGAGAGGGGGAGGGGAGTGTCGGAGGGGAGGGGAGTGGGGAGGGGTGTGTGGGAGGTTAGTGTGGGAGGGGGAGCGGGGGAGGGGAGTTGGGGAGGTGAGTGAGGGAGAGGAGTTGACGAGGGGTGTGGGGGAGTGGTGTGGGGAGGGGTGTGGGGGAGGGGAGCGGAGTAGGGGAGTGGGGTAGGGGTGTTTGTGATGGGAGTGGGGGAGGGGTGTGGGGGAGGGGAGGGGGAGAGGAGGGGGAAGGGGAGTGGTTTAGGGGAGTGGGTAGGGGTGTGGGTAGGGGCGTTGAGGTAGGGAGTGCGGTAGGGGAGTGGGGTAGGGGAATGCGGGAGCGTAGTGGGGGATGGGAGTGTGGTAGGGGAGGGCAGTGAAGAGGTGCAGGGGAGCGCAGAGGTGGACTGGAGTCGGGGGAGGGGTGTGTGAGACGGGGTGGCTAGGGGAGGGTGGCTAGGGAGGGGGTAGGGGAATGGTGGAGTCGAGAGGGGTAGTGGAGTTGGGAGGGGAGTGAGTTAGGGGCTTGGGATAGGGAAGTGGGCAAGTGGAGTGGGATAGGGGAGCGCAGTGAGGAGGTGGAGGGAAGGGGAGTGGGTGACTGGAGTTGGGGACGTGTGTGGGGTAGGGGAGTTGGGTTGTGGAGGGCAGTGAGGAGGTGGAGCGAAGGGGAGTGGGGAGGGGTGTGAGGTCGGAGAGTTGGGGAGCGGAGTGGGGGTTAGGAGGGTCGGTGGGGGAGGGCAGTGAGGAGGTGCAGGGAAGCGGGGAGGGAGTGAGTTAGGGGCATGGGATAGGGAAGTGGGGGACGGGAGTGGGGGAGGGGAGTGGGGGAGGGGAGAGGGGGAGGGGAGAGGGGGAGGGGAGTGGTGTAGGGGAGTTGTGGATGGGAGTTAGGTATGGGAGTGGGGGTGTGGAGTGAGGGAGGGGAGTGGGGTGGGGTAGATGAGTGGGGGAGGGGAGGGGGTGAGGGTAGTGGGGGAGGGGAGGGGGAGAGGGGAGTGGGGGAGGGGAGAGGGGGAGTGGAGTGGGGGTGGAGTGGGGGAGTGGAGTGGGGGAGTGGATTGGTGGTGGGGAGTGTGGTACGGGAGGGCAGTGAGGAGGTGCAGAGATGCGAAGTGGGGGAGGAGAGTGGGGGAGGGGAGTGGGGGAGGGGAGTGGGGGAGGAGAGTGGGGAGGAGAGTTGTGTAGGGGAGTGGAGCAGGGGAGGGGCTGGGGGAGGGGGGTGGGGGAGGGGTGTTGGGGAGGAGAGTGGCGGAGGAGAGAGGGGGAGGGGAGTGTCGGAGGGGAGCGGAGTGCGGAGGGGTGTGGGGGAGGTTAGTGTGGGAGGGGAGGGGATCTGGGGAGGTGAGAGAGGGAGTAGAGTGTGGGAGGAGAGTGGCGGAAGGGAGTTGGGGAGGGGAGTGGGGAGGGGAGAGGGGGAGGGGAGTGGGGGAGTGGAGTGGGGGATGGGGGTTGACGAGGGTGTGGGGGAGGGGAGTGGTTTACGGGAGTGGGGGAGGGGAGTGGGGGAGGGGAGTGGGGGAGGGGAGTTGATGAGGGTGTGAGGGAGGGGAGCGGTGCAGGGTAGTTGTGGAGGGGAGCGGGGGAGGGGAGCGAGGGAGGGGCGTTGGGGAGGGGAGTTGGGGAGGGGGAGGGGGAAGGGGATTTGCGGAGAGAAGAGGGGGCAGGGAGTGGGGTGGAGGAGTGGGAGAGGGGAGTGGGGTTTGTGAGTGCGGTAGGGGAGTGAGGGAGGGGGTGGGGAACAAGGAATGGGTAGGGGAGTGGCGTCAGTGAGTGGGGGCTTGGTGAGGTGAGTGGAGTGGGGGAGGGGAGTGGAGGGAATGGGAGTTGGGGAGTGGAGTGGGGGAGGTGTGTCAGGTAGGAGAGTTGGGTAGTGGAAGGCAGTGAGGAGGTGGAGGGGAGGGGAGGGCTAGGAAAGTTGGGGAGCGGACAGCGGTAGGGGAGGGGAGTGGGGGAGCGGAGTGGGGTAGTGGAGTGGGGTAGCGGAGTGGGGCAGGGGAGTGGGGCAGGGGAGTGGGTCAGGGGAGTGGAGCAGGGGAGTGGAGCAGGGGAGTGGAGCAGGGGACTGGGGCAGGAGACTGGGGCAGGGGAGTGAGGCAGCGGGTGAGGTGTCAGGGAGTGGGGAAGGGGAGTGGGGCAGCGGGTGTGATGTCAGGGAGTGGGTGAGGGGAGTGGGGTTGGGAGTGGGGTTGGGGGAGTGGGGTTGGGGGAGTGGGGTGGTGGTGGAGTGGGTTTGGGAGTGGGGTTTGGGGAGTGGGGTTTGGGGAGTGGGGCTGGGGTGGGGTCGGGGAGTGGGGTCGGGGAATGGGGTCGGGGAGTGGGATCGGGGAGATGTGGAGGGGAGTGCGATAGGGGAGTGGCGGAGTGGAGAGCGGTAGTGGTGTGCGGTAGGGGAGTTGGGTAGGGTAGTGGGTGAGGGGAGTGGGGTGGGGAGTGGGGGTGCGGTGTGGGGGGTGGGGTGGGAGTGGGGGTGCGGAGTGGGGAGCGGAGTGGGGGGTGGGGAGTGGGGTAGGGGTGCGGGGTAGGGGAGTTGTGGAGGGGAGTGAGGTATGGGAGTGGGGGAGTGGAGTGGGGTTCGAGAATGGGGGAGTGAAGTGGGGTACGAGATTGGAGTAGGGGAGTGGGGGAGGGGAGTGTGGTACGGGAGGGCAGTGAGGAGGTGCAGGGATGCGGAGTGGTGGACGGGAGTGGGGGAGGGGAGAGGGGGATGGGAGTGGGTGAGGAGAGTGGAGTGGGGGAGGGGCTGGGGGAGGGGAGTGGGGGAGGGGTGTTCGGGAGGAGAGTGTGGGAGGGGAGCGGGGATGTGGAGTTGGGGAGGTGAGTGAGGGAGTAGAGTGTGGTAGGAGAGTGGCGGAGGGCGTGCGGGAGGGGAGTGGGGGAGGGGAGTGGGGGAGGGGAGTGGGGGAGGGGAGTTGACGAGGGGTGTGGGGGAGGGGTGTGGGGGAGGGATGTGAGGGAGGGGTGTGTTGGAGAGGAGCGGAGTAGGGGAGTGGGGTAGGGGAGTTTGTGATGGAAGTGGGGGAGGGGAGTGGGGGAGGGGAGTGGGGGAGGGGAGTGGGAAGGGGAGTGGTTTAGGGGAGGGGAGGTGAGTTAGGGGAGTGGGGGAGAGGAGTGGTGTGGTGATTTGGAGTGGTGTACGGGAGGTGTGGTGGGGAGTGCGGTAGGGGAGTGGGGGCGTGGAGTGATGTAGGGGAGTGGGGTAGGGGAATGCGGGAGCGTAGTGGGGGATGGGTGTGTGTTGGGGGAGGGCAGTGAAGAGATGCAGGGGAGCGCAGAGGTGGACTGGAGTGGGGGGAGGGGAGTGTGGGAGGGGTTGGCTAGGGGAGGGGGTTAGGGGAATGGTGGAGTGGAGAGGGGTAGTGGAGTTGGGGAGGGGAGTGAGTTAGGGGAGTGGGGTAGGGAAGTGGGAAAGTGGAGTCGGATAGGGCAGTGGGATAGTGGAGTGGGATAGGGGAGTGGGATCGGGGTGCGCAGTGAGGAGGTGGAGGGAAGGGGAGTGGGTGAGTCGAGTTGGGGAAGTGTGTGGGGTAGGGGAGTTGGGTTGAGGAGGGCAGTGAGGAGGTGGAAGGAAGGGGAGTGGGGGAGGGGTGTGAGGTAGGAGAGTTGGGGAGCGGAGTGGGGGATGGGAGTGTGGTAGGGGAGGGGCAGTGAGGAGGTGCAGGGAAGCGGAGTGTTGGACGGGAGGGGAGTGGGGGACGGGAGTGGGGGAGGGGTGAGGGGGAGGGGAGGGGAGTGGGGGAGGAGTGTCGGGAGTGGAGTGGGCGAGGGGTGTGGGGGAGGGGAGTGGGGGAGGGGAGTGGGGGAGGGGAGTGGGTGAGGGGAGTGGGCGAGGGAGTGGGGGAGGGAAGGGTGGAGGGTTGTGGGGCGGAGTGGGGGAGGGGAGTGGGGGAGGGGAGTGGGGGAGGGGAGTGGGGGAGGGGAGCGGGGTGGGGTAGAGGAGTGGTGGAGGGGATGGGGTGTGGGGAGTGGGCGAGTGGAGTGGGGGAGTGGAGTGGGGGAGAAGAGTGGGGGAGTGGAGTGGGGGTGAGGAGTGTGGTACGGGAGGGCAGTGAGTAGGTGCAGGGATGCGGAGTGGGGAGGAGAGTTGTGTAGGGGAGTGGGGGAGGGGAGTGGGGAGGAGAGTGGGGGAGTAGAGTGGGGGAGGAGAGTTGTGTAGGGGAGTGGAGCAGGGAGGGGGTGGGGGAGGGGTGTTGGGCAGGAGAGTGGCGGAGGAGGGAGGGGGAGGGGAGTGTCTGAGGGGAGCGGAGTGCGGAGGGGTGTGGGGGAGGTTAGTGTGGGAGGGGAGCGGGGGAGGGGAGCGGGGGAGTGGAGCGGGGGAGGGGATCTGGGGAGGTGAGAGAGGGAGGAGAGTGTGGGAGAGAGTGGCGGAAGGGGGTTGGGGAGGGGAGTGGGGGAGGGGAGCGCGGGAGGGGGGTTGATGAGGGGTGTGGGGGAGGGGAGTGGGTTACGGGAGCGGAGTAGGGGAGTGGGGGAGGGTAGTGGGGGAGGGGAGTGGGGGAGGGGGGTTGACAAGGGGTGTGGAAAAGGGGAGTGGGGGAGGGGAGCGGGGGGAGGGAGCGGGGGAGGGGAGTGGCGGAGGGGAGCGGGGGAGGGGAGCGAGGGAGGGGCGTTGGGGAGGGGAGTTGGTGTGGAGGAGTGGGAGAGGGGAGTGGGGGTTTGTGAGTGCGGTAGGGGAGTGACGGTGGGGGGTGAGGGACAGGGAATGGGTAGGGGAGTGGCGTCAGTGAGTGGGGGCTTGGAGAGGGGAGTGGAGTGGGGGAGGGGTGTGGAGGGAATGGGAGTTGTGGAGTGGAGTGGGGAGGTGTGTGAGGTAGGAGAGTTGGGTAGTGGAAGGCAGTGAGGAGGTGGAGGGGAGGGGAGTGGGCTAGGAACGTTGGGAGCGGATTGCGATAGGGGAGGTGAGTGGGGGAGCGGAGTGGGGGAGCGGAGTGGGGTAGCAGAGTGGGGTAGCAGAGTGGGGCAGGGGAGTGGGGCAGGGGAGTGGGGCAGGGGAGTGAATCAGGGGAGTGGGGCAGGGGAGTGGAGCAGGGGAGTTGGGCAGGGGAGGGGAGTGGGGGAGGGGAGTGGGCAAGGGGAGTGGGGCAGCGGGTGTGGTGTCAGGGAGTGGGGGAGGGGAGTGGGGTTGGGGAGTGGGGTTGGGGGAGTGGGGTTGGGGAGTGGGGCTGGGGAGTGGGGCTGGGGCGTGGGGCTGGGGCGTGGGGCTGGGGAGTGGGGCCGGGGAGAGGGGCCGGGGAGTGGGGTCGGGGAGTGGGGTCGGGGAGTGGGATCGGGGAGAAGTGAAGGGGAGTGCGGAAGGGGAGTGCGATAGGGGAGTGGAGGAGTGGAGAGCGGTAGTGGAGTGCGGTAGGGGTGTGGGGTAGGGGAGTGGGGTAGGGGAGTGGGGGAGGGGAGTGGGGGATGGGAGTGGGGTAGTGGAGTTGGGTAGGGTAGTGGAGGAGGGGAGTGGGGAGTGGGGGTGCGGAGTGGGGGTGCGGAGTGGGGGAGTGGGGGAGTGGAGTAGGGGAGCGGGGTAGGGGAGTTGTGGAGGGGAGTGAGGTATGGGAGTGGGGGAGTGGAGTGGGGTACGAGAGTGGGGGAGTGGAGTGGGGTATGAGATTGGAGTAGGGGAGTGGGGGAGGGGAGTGTGGTACGGGAGGGCAGTGAGGAGGTGCAGGGATGCGGAGTGGTGGACGGGAGTGGGGGAGGAGAGTGGAGTGGGGGAGGAGGTGTTCGGGAGGAGAGTGTGGGTGGAGAGAGTGCGAGGGGAGTGTCGGAGGGGAGGGGAGTGGGAAGGGGTGAGTGGGAGGTTAGTGTGGGAGGGGAGCGGGGGAGGGGATTTGGGGAGGTGAGTGAGGGAGTAGAGTGTTGTAGGAGTGTGGCGGAGGGCGTGAGGGAGGGGAGTGGGGGAGCGGAGTGGGGGAGGGGAGTGTGGGAGAGGAGCGGAGGAGGGGAGTGGGGTAGGGGAGTTTGTTATGGGTGTGGGGGAGGGGAGTGGGGGAGGGGAGTCGGGGAGGGAAGTGGGGAGGGGAGTGGGAAGGGGAGTGGTTTAGGGGAGTGGGGAGGGGAGTTGAGGTAGGGAGTGGGGGAGAGGAGTGGTGTAGTGATTTGGAGTGCTGTAGGGGAGTTGTGGAGGGGAGTGCAGTAGGGGAGTGGGGGGGGTGGAGTGCGGTAGGGGAGTGGGGTAGGGGAATGCAAGAGCGTAGTGGGGGATGGAGTGTGTTAGGGGAGGGCAGTGAAGAGATGCAGGGGAGCGCAGAGGTGGACTGGAGTGGGGGGGAGGTGAGTGTGGGAGGGTTTGGCTAGGGGAGGGGGGTAGGGGAATGGTGGAGTGGAGAGGGGTACTGGAGTTGGGGAGGGGGAGTGGGGTAGGGGAGTGGGGAGGGGAGTGGGGGAGGGGAGTGGGGGAGGGGAGTGGGGTGGGGTAGAGGAGTGGTGGAGGGGATGGGGTGTGGGAAGTGGGGAGTGGAGTGGGGGAGAGGAGTGGGGGAGTAGAGTGGGGGAGTGGAGTGGGGGTGAGGAGTGTGGTACGGGAGGGCAGTGAGTAGGTGCAGGGATGCGGAGTGGGGGAGGAGAGTTGTGTAGGGGAGTGGGGGAGGGGAGTGGGGGAGGAGAGTGGGGGAGTAGAGTGGGGGAGGAGAGTTGTGTAGGGGAGTGGAGCAGGGGAGGGTGGGGGAGGGGAGTGGGGAGGGGAGTTGGGGAGGGGTGTTGGGGAGGAGAGTGGCGGAGGAGGGAGGGGGAGGGGAGTGTCTGAGGGGAGCGGAGTGCGGAGGGGTGTGGGGGAGGTTAGTGTGGGAGGGGAGCGGGGGAGGGGAGCGGGGGGAGTGAGTGTGGGAGGAGAGTGGTGGAAGGGAGTTGGGGAGGGGAGTGGGGGAGGGGAGCGCGGGAGGGGGGTTGACGAGGGGTGTGGGGGAGGGGAGTGGGTTACGGGAGCGGAGTAGGGGAATGGGGGGAGGGTAGTGGGGGAGGGGAGTGGGGAGGGGAGTTGATGAGGGGTGTGGGGGAGGGGAGTGGGGGAGGGGAGCGGGGGAGGGGAGCGGGAGGGGAGTGGCGGAGGGGAGCGGGGAAGGGGATCGAGGGAGGGGCGTTGGGGAGGGGAGTTGGTGTGGAGGAGTGGGAGAGGGGAGTGGGGTTTGTGAGTGCGGTAGGGGAGTGACGGTGGGGGGTGAGGGACAGGGAATGGGTAGGGGAGTGGCGTCAGTGAGTGGGGGCTTGGAGAGGGGAGTGGAGTGGGGGAGGGGTGTGGAGGGAATGGGAGTTGTGGAGTGGAGTGGGGGAGGTGTATGAGGTAGGAGAGTTGGGTAGTGGAAGGCAGTGAGGAGGTGGAGGGGAGGGGAGTGGGCTAGGAAACGTTGGGGAGCAGACTGCGATTGGGGAGGTGAGTGGGGGAGCGGAGTGGGGTGCGGAGTGGGGTAGCAGAGTGGGGCAGCAGAGTGGGGCAGGGGAGTGGGGCAGGGGAGTGGGGCAGGGAGTGGATCAGGGGAGTGGAGCAGGGGAGTGGAGCAGGGGACTGGGGCAGGGGAGGGAGTCGGGGAGGGGAGTGGGCAAGGGGAGTGGGGCAGCGGGTGTGGTGTCAGGAGTGGGGAGGGGGAGTGGGGTTGGGGAGTGGGGTTGGGGGGGAGTGGGGTTGGGGGGAGTGGGGCTGGGGAGTGGGCTGGGGCGTGGGGCTGGGAGTGGGGCTGGGGAGTGGGGCCGGGGAGAGGGGCTGGGGAGTGGGGTCGGGAGTGGGATCGGGGAGATGTGAAGGGGAGTGCAGAAGGGGAGTGCGATAGGGGAGTGGGGGAGTGGAGAGCGGTAGTGGAGTGCAGTAGGGGAGTGGGGTAGGGGAGTGGGGTAGGGGAGTGGGGGAGGGGAGTGGGGGATGGGAGTGGGGTAGTGGAGTTGGGTAGGGTAGTGGAGGAGGGGAGTGGGGAGTGGGGGTGCGGAGTGGGGTGCGGAGTGGGGGAGTGGGGGGAGTGGAGTAGGGGAGCGGGGTAGGGAGTTGTGGAGGGGAGTGAGGTATGGGAGTGGGGGAGTGGAGTGGGGTATGAGAGTGGGGGAGTGGAGTGGGGTACGAGATTGGAGTTGGGGAGTGGGGAAGGGGAGTGTGGTACGGGAGGGCAGTGAGGAGGTGCAGGGATGCGGAGTGGTGGACGGGAGTGGGGGAGGAGAGTGGAGTGGGGGAGGAGGTGGGGGAGGGAAGTGGGGGAGGGGTGTTCGGGAGGAGAGTGGCGGTGGAGAGAGTGCGAGGGGAGTGTCGGAGGGGAGGGGAGTGGGAAGGGGTGTGTGGGAGGTTAGTGTGGGAGGGGAGCGGGGGAGGGGAGTTGGGGAGGTGAGTGAGGGAGTAGAGTGTGGTAGGAGTGTGGCGGAGGGCGTGAGGGAGGGGAGTGGGGGAGCGGAGTGGGGGAGGGGAGTGAGGGAGAGGAGCAGAGTAGGGGAGTGGGGTAGGGGAGTTTGTGATGGGTGTGGGGGAGGGGAGTGGGGGAGGGGAGTGGGGGAGGGAAGTGGGGGAGGGGAGTGGGAAGGGGAGTGGTTTAGGGGAGTGGGGAGGGGTGTTGAGGTAGGGAGTGGGGGAGAGGAGTGGTGTAGTGATTTGGAGTGCTGTAGGGGAGTTGTGGAGGGGAGTGCGGTAGGGGAGTGGGGGGGTGGAGTGCGGTAGGGAAGTGGGGTAGGGGAATGCAAGAGCGTAGTGGGGGATGGGAGTGTGTTAGGGGAGGGCAGTGAAGAGATGCAGGGGAGCGCAGAGGTGGACTGGAGTGGGGGGAGGTGAGTGTGGGAGGGTTTGGCTAGGGGAGGGGGTTAGGGGAATGGTGGAGTGGAGAGGGGTACTGGAGTTGGGGAGGGGAGTGAGTTAGGGGAGTGGGGTAGGGAAGTGGGAAAATGGAGTCGGATAGTGCAGTGGGATAGTGGAGTGAGATAGGGGAGTGGGATAGGGGAGTGGGATCGGGGAGCGCAGTGAGGAGGTGGAGGGAAGGGGAGTGGGTGAGTCGAGTTGGTAATGTGTGTGGGGTAGCGGAGTTGGGTTGAGGAGGGCAGTGAGGAGATGGAGGGAAGGGCAGTGGGGAAGGGGTGTGAGGCAGGAGAGTTGGGGAGTGGAGTGGGGGATGGGAGTGTTGTAGGGGAGTGGAGTGGGGGCGTGGAGTGTGGGCGTGGAGTGGGGAGGGATGTGAGGGTGGTTAGTGGGGGAGGGGAGTGGGGGAGGGGAGCGGGGGAGGGCAGAATGGAAGGGGTGTGCGGGAGGGGAGTGCGGGAGGGGAGTGGGAGGAGGGGAGTGGGGGAAGGGGAGTTGGTGAGGCAAGATGGTGAGGGGAGATAGTGAGGGGAGATGGTGAGGGTAGATAGTGCGGGAGTTGGGGAGGGGAGCTGGGGAGGGGACCTGGGGAGGGGACATGGGGAGGGGACATGGGGAGGGGTCTTGGGGAGGGGACTTGGGGAGGGGACTTGGGGTAGAGGAGTGGGCTAGAGGAGGGGTGTAGAGGAGTGGGGGAGAGGAGTGGGGAAGGAGTTTTGCAGAGATGAGAGGGGGAGGAGAGAGGGGGAGGAGAGGGGGGAGGGGAGAGGGGGAGGGGAGAGGGGGAGGGGAGTGGGGGAGGGGAGTGGAGTGGGGGAGGGGAGTGGAGTGGGGGAGGGGAGTGATGTAGGGGAGTGATGTAGGGGAGTGGGGGATGTGTGGTGTAGGGGAGTTGGGGACTGGAGCACAGTGAGGATGTGGAGAGAAGTGGAGTGAGGGAGGGGCCTGGGGGAGGTGTTTGGGGTAGGGGAGTTGGGGACCGGGGTGCAGTGAGGAGGTGGAGGGAAGGGGAGTGGGGAAGGGGAGTGGGGTAGGAGAGGTGACTAGGGGAGTATGGGAGGGGAGTGAGGTAGGTAATTGGGGATTGGAGTGGGGTAGTGGAGTGGGGTAGTGGAGTGGGGTAGTGGAGTGGGGCAGGGGTGTGGGGCAGGGGTGTGGGGTATGGGTGTGGGGGAGGGGAGTGGCGGAGGGTGGCGGGGGATGGGAGTGGGGAGGGGAGTTGGGGATTGGGGGAGGGGAGTTTTGGAGGGGAGTGTGATAGGGGAATTGGGAGGAGAGTGGGGTAGGGCAGAGGTGCAGGGGTGTGGGGGAGGGGATTTGGGGGTATGGTTTTGGGAGTGGGGGAGGGGAGTGGGTGAGGGGAGTGGGGGAGGGGAGTTGGGGAGGGGAGTTGGGGAGGGGAGTTGGGGAGGGATCCGGGGGTGGTGTGAGGGGGAGGGGAGTTGGGGAGGGGAGTGGGGTTGGGGACTGGTGGAAGTGGGGGAGGGCAGTGAGGAGGTGGAGTGAAGGGGAGTGGCGTGGGGAGTGGGAAGGGCAGTGGCGTAGGGGAGTTGGGTAGGGGAGGGAAGTGTGGAGGAGAAGGAAGGGGAGTAGGGGAGGGGATTGGAGGACAGTGAGGAGGTGGAGGAAAAGGGAGTGGGGGAGGGGAGTGGTGTAGGGGAGGGCAGTGAGGATTTGGAGGGAAGGGATGTGGGTAAGGGGAGTGGTGTCGGGCAGTGGGAAAGTGGAGTGGGGAAGGGGAGTGGGGAAGGGGAGTGGGGGAGGGGAGTGGGGGAGGGGGAGGGGAGAGAGGTAGGGGAGTTGGGGAGCGGAGTGGGGTAGGGGTAGGGGTGTGGGGGAGGGGAGTGGGGGAGGGGAATGGGGAGGGGAGTGGGGAGAGGAGTGGGGGAGGGGAGTGGGGTACGGGAGGGCAGTGAGGAGGTGCAGGGATACGGAGTGGTGGACGGGAGCGGGGGAGGGGTGTGGGGGAGGGGAGCGGGGGAAGTGAGTGGGCGGAGAGGAGTTGGGGGAGTAGATTTGGGGAGTGGAGTGGGAGAGGGGAGTGGGGTAGGGGAGTGGGGGAGGGGAGTGGGGAGGGGAGTTGGGGAGGGGAGTTGGGGAGGGGAGTTGGGGAGGGGAGTGGGGTAGGGAAGTTGGGGAGGGGAGTGGGGTAGGGACGTGGGGGAGGGGAGTGAGGGATGGGAGTGAGGGAGGGGAGTTGACGAGGGGATTGAGGGAGGGGAGTGGGGGAGTGTGTTGGGGAGGGGAGGGGGAAGGGGAGTGGTTTAGGGGAGTGGGGAGGGGGGTTGAGGCAGGGAGTGTGGGAGAGGAGTGGGGAAGGGGAGATCCGGTGAGGAGAGACAGAGGGGAGTGGGGTGGAGGAGTGGGGGGAGGGGAGTGGGAGAGGGGAGTTGGGGATGGGAGTGGGGGAGGGGAGTAGGGGGAGGGGAGTTGGGGGGGAGTCGGGGAGTGTAGTCGGGTAGGGGAGTTGGGGAGCTGAGTGGGGGAGTTGAGTGGGGAGTTGAGTGTGGAAGGGGAGTGTGGAAGGGGAGTGTGGAAGGGGAGTGTGGAAGGAGAGTGTGGAAGGGGAGTGTGGAAGGGGAGTTGGGGTGGGGAGTGGAGTGGGGAGGGGAGTATGGTGGAGGGTCGTGTGGGGGAGGGTCGTGTGGGGTAGGGGAGTGTGGGGTAGGGGAGTGAGTTAGGGGAGTGGGTTAGGGGAGTGGGTTAGGGGAGTGAGTTAGGGGAGTGGGGGAGGGGAGTGGGACAGGGGAGTGGGACAGGGCAGGGCAGTGAGGAGGTGGAGGGAATGAGAGTGGGGAGGGGAGTTTGGGAGGGAAGTGTGGTAAGGGTGTGGGGTCGGGAAGTGTGGTAGGGCTGTGGGGTCGGGAAGTGGGGTCGGGAAGTGAGGGAGGGGAGTGGGAAAGGGGAGTGGGAAAGAGGAGTGGGAAAGGGGAGTGGGGGTAGGGGAGTAGGGGTAGGGGAGTGGGGGTAGGGGAGTGGGGGTAGGGGAGTGGGGGTAGGGGAGTGGGGGAAGCGAGTGGGGGAAGCGAGTGGGGGAAGGGAGTGGGGGAAGGGAGTGGGGGAAGGGAGTGGGTTAGGAGAGTGGAGTGGTGTAGGGGATTGGGGTAGGGGTGTGATGTCGGGGAGTGGAGTAGGGGAGTGGGGTATGGGAGATTGTGAGGGAAGTGCGGGAGGAGTGTTGGGGAGGGGAGTTGGGGAGGGGAGTGGGGTAGAGGAGTGGGGTAGTACAGTGGGGGAGGGGAGTTGCGGCAGGGGTTGGGGAGCGGAGTGGTTGAGGGGAGTTGCGGAGAGGAGATGGGGAGGGGAGTGGGGTACAGGAGTGGAGGAGGGCAGTGGGTGGGAATGTGGGAGCGGAGTTGGGGAGGGGACTTGGGGAGGGGCGTGGGGGATGGGGTGGGGGAGGGGAGTGGGGGAGGGGATTTGGCTACTGGAGTGGGGAGGGGAGTGGGGGAGGTGATTGGGGTTGTGGAGTTGGGGAGGTGAGTGGGGAGGGGAGTTTGGGACTGGAGTGGGGGTGGGGAGTGGGGTAGGGGAGTGAGTGAGGGTTGTTGTGGAGGTGAGCGGGGGAGGGGAGTGAGGGAGGGGAGTTGAGGTGGTGTGTGGGGGAGGGGAGTGCGGTATGGGAGTGGGGGAGGGGGAGGGGAGTGATGTCGGGCAGTGGGGGAGGGGAGTGAGTGAGGGTAGTGGGGTAGGGGAGTGAGGGAGGGTAGTGGGGTAGGGGAGTGAGGGAAGAGAGTGCGGGAAGGGAGTGAGGGAGGGGAGTGCGGTAGGGGAGTGGGGGAGGGGAGTTACAGAGAGGAGGGGGAGGGGAGTGGGTTGGGGAGTGGGAGAGGGGCGTTGGGGAGGGGAGTTGGGGAGGGTAGTAGTGGAGGGGATTGGATGTGGGGAGTGGGGTAGGGGAGTGGGGATTTGTTGTGAAGTAGGGGAGTGGGGGATGGGAGTGGGGAGGAGAGCGAGGTAGGGGAGGGGGCAGGGGAGGGGGGCAGGGGAGTTGTTAGAGGTCAGTGCGGGAGGGGAGCGGGGGAGTGGATTGGGGGAGGTGAGTTGGGGAGTGGAGTGCGGTAGGGGAGTTGGGGTGGGGAGTTGGGGAGGGGAATAGTGTAGGGGCGTGAGGGAGGCGAGTTGGGGTGGGGAGTTGGGGAGGGGAGTTGGGGAGTGGAGTGCGGCAGGGGATTTGGGGTGGGGAGTTGGGGAGGGGAGTTGGGGAGGGGAGTGGAGGTGCGGAGTGGGGGAGGGGAGTGGGTGAGGGGAGTGGGGTAGGGGAGTGAGGGAGGGGAGTTGAGGAGGGGTGTGGGGGATGGGAGTTAGGGACTGGAGTGGGGGAGGGGAGTGTGGGAGTGGAGTGGGGGATGGGAGTCCGGTACGGGAGTTGGGGAGGGGAGCTGGGGAGGGGAGTGGGGGAGGGGAGTGAGGGAGGGGTGTTGGTGAGGAAAGTGGGGTAGGGGAGTGGGGGAGGGGAGTGGGGAGGGGAGCAGGGTATGGGAGTTGGTGCGGGCAGTGGGGGAGCAGCGTTGGGGTGGGGGAGTGGGGGAGGGGAGTGAGTGAGGGAGGGGAGTTGAGAAGGGGTGTGGGGGAGGGAAGTGTTGTGGAAAGTCGGGCAGGGGAGTTGGGTATGGGAGTTGGTGAGGGGAGTGGGGGAGGAGATTTGGGGGTGGGAGTTGGGAAGGGGAGTTGGGGAGGGGAGAGCCGTAGGGGAGTAGGGGAAGGGTGTGGGGGAGGGGAGTGGGGAGAGGAGTAGTTGCGGGGAGTTGCGGAGAGGAGAGGGGGAGGGGAGTGTAGTGGTCTGCAGGTGTGGGGTAGGGGAGTGGGGGAGGCTTGTTGGGTATGGGAGTGGGTGTGAGGAGTGGGGTATGGGTGTGCGGTAGGGTAGTGGGGAAGGGGACTGGGGGAGGGGAATGAGGGAGGGGAGTGGGGGACTGGGAGTGGGGTAGGGGATTGGCAAAGGTCCGTGGGGGAGGGGAGAGGGGAGTGGAATGGGGGAGGAGCGTGGGGAGGGGAGTGGGGTGGGGAGTGGGGTGGGATGTGGAGCATGGGAATTGGGTATGGGAGTTGGTGAGGGGGTTGGGGATGGAGAGTTCGGGAGAGGAGTGGGTGAGCGGAGTGGGGCAGGGGAGTGAGTGAGGGGAGTGGGGGTGGGGAATTGGGGATGGGAGTGGGGGTGGGGAGTGGGGTAGGGGTGTGGGGTACGGGAGTGGGGTACGGGATGGGGTAGGGGAGTGGGGTAGGGGAGTGGGGGAGGGGAGTTGGGGAGGGGAGTTGGAGAGGGGAGTTGGGGAGTGGAGTGCGGCAGGGGATTTGGGGTGGGGAGTTGGGGAGGGGAGTTGGGGAGGGGAGTGGAGGTGGGGAGTGGGGGAGGGGAGTGGGGGAGGGGAGTGGGGTAGGGGAGTGAGGGAGGGGAGTTGAGGAGGGGTGTGGAGGAGGGGAGTTAGGGACTGGAGTGGGGGAGGGGAGTGTGGGAGTGGAGTGGGGGATGGGAGTCCGGTACGGGAGTTGGGGAGGGGAGCTGGGGAGGGGAGTGGGGGAGGGGAGTGGGGGAGGGGTGTTGGTGAGGAAAGTGGGGTCGGGGAGTGGGGGAGGGGAATGGGGGAGGGGAGCAGGGTATGGGAGTTGGTGCGGGCAGTGGGGGAGCAGCGTTTTGGTGGGGAGTGGGGGAGGGGAGTGAGTGAGGGAGGGGAGTTGAGAAGGGGTGTGGGGGAGGGAAGTGTTGTGGTAAGTCGGGCAGGGGAGTTGGGTATGGGAGTTGGTGAGGGGAGTGGGGGAGGAGATTTGGTGGTGGGAGTTGGGAAGGGGAGTTGGGGAGGGGAGAGCCGTAGGGGAGTAGGGGAAGGGTGTGGGGGAGGGGAGTGGGGAGAGGAGTGGTTGCGGGGAGTTGCGGAGAGGATAGAGGCAGGGGAGTGTAGTGGTGTGCAGGTGTGGGGTAGGGGAGTGGGGGAGGCTTGTTGGGTATGGGAGTGGGTGTGAGGTAGGGGGATGGGTGTGCGGTAGGGGAGTGGGGAAGGGGACTGGGGGAGGGGAATGAGGGAGGGGAGTGGGGGACTGGGAGTGGGGTAGGGGATTGGCAAAGGTCCGTAGGGGAGGGGAGAGGGGAGTGGAATGGGGATGGGGCGTGGGGAGGGGAGTGGGGTGGGGAGTGGGGTGGGATGTGGAGCATGGGAGTTGGGTATGGGAGTTGGTGAGGGGGGTGGGGATGGAGAGTTCGGGAGAGGAGTGGGTGAGCGGAGTGGGGGCAGGGGAGTGAGTGAGGGGAGTGGGGGTGGGGAATTGGGGATGGGAGTGGGGGTGGGAAGTGGGGTAGGGGTGTGGGGTAGGGGAGTGGGGTACGGGATGGGGTAGGGGAGTGGGGTAGGGGAGTGGGGGAGGGGAAAGAGGGAGGGGATTGAGGGAGGGGAGTGAGGGAGGGGAGATGGGGAGGATGTGAGAAGGGGAGTGAAGGAGGGGAGTGGAGTAGGGGAGTCGGGTATGGAAGTTAGTGCGGGGAGTTGAGGAGGACAGTGGGGGAGTGTAGTACGGGAGGGGTGTGGGGAGTGGAGTTGGGGAGGGGAGTGAGGGAGGGGAGTTGAGTAGGGGTGTGGGGGAAGGGAGTGGGGTGATAAGTGATGCAGGGGAGTTGGGTATGGGAATTGGTGGGGGAGTAGGGGAGGAGAGTTGGGGATGGTAGTTGGGAAGGGGAGTTGGGGAGGGTTGGATAGGGGACTGCGGTAGGGGAGTGGGGGAAGTGAGTGGGGGAGGGGCGTGGGGAAAGGTGGCTGCGGGGAGTTGCGGAGAGGCGAGGGGGAGGGGAGTGTGTGAGAGGAGTGGGGGAGTGTAGTGGGGAGTGGGAGTGGGGTAGGGGAGTGGGGAGGGGAGTTGGGGATGGGAGTGGGGGTGGAGAGTGGGGTAGGGGTGTGGGGTAGGGGAGTGGGGTATGGAGTGTGGGAGGGGAGGGAGGGGAGTGGGGTAGAGGGAGTGGGGTAGGGGAGTGGCATAGGTCCGTGGGGGTGGCGAGAGGCGAGTGGAGTAGGGGAGGGGAGTGGGGTAGAATAGTGGTGGATGGGAATGGGGAGGGGAGTTGGGGCGGGGAGTGGGGGAGGGGAGTAAGGCAGGGGTGTGGGGTAGGGGAGTACGTTAGGGGAGTGGGAGGGGGGAGTGGGAGAGGGGAGTGAGGTAGGGGAGTGGGTGAGGGGAGTTGCTGTGAGGTGTGGGGGAGGGGAGTGGGGGAGGGGAGTGGGAGAGGGGAGTGGGGGAGGGGAGTGAGGTAGGGGAATGGAAAGGCGACTGCGTTAGGGGAGTGGCAGAGGGGAGTGGGAGAGGGGAGTGGGCGACAAGGAATGGGGTCGGGGAGTGAGGTATGGGAGTGGTTGAGGGGAGTGGGGTAGGGGAGCGTGGTAGGGGATTGGGGTAGGGGAGTGGGGTAGGGCAGTGTGGTAGGGGAGTGGGGTAGGGGAGTTGTAGAGGGAGTGCAGTAGGGGAGTGGGGGAGGGGAGTGGGGTTGGGGATTGGGGGAGTGTACTGGGGGATGGGAGTGTGGTTGGGCAGGGCAGTGAAGAGGTGGAGGGAACTGAGTGGTGGAGGGGAGCGGGTGAGGTAATTGGAGGAGGGTGTGTGGTAAGGGTGTGAGGTAGGGGAGTGAGGTAGGAGAATTGGGTAGGGGATGTGGTCAGGGAGTTTGGGAGGGGAGTGGGGGAGGGGAGTGGGGGAGGGGAGTGGGGGAGGGGAGTGATGTAGGGAGTGGGAAAGGGGCGTGGGATAGGTGAGCGCAGTGAGGAGGTGGAGGGAAGGGGAGTGGGGAGGGGAGTGAGTATGTGTGTCGGGTCGAGGTGTTGGGTAGTGGAGGGCAGTGAGGAGGTGGAGGGAAGGGGAGTGGGGAAGGGGTGTGGTAGGAGAGGTGGGTACGGGAGTAGGGGAGGGTAGTGAGGTATGGGAGTTGTGAGGGGAGTGGGGGAAGGGAGTGGGGGAGGGGAGTGATGTAGGGAGTGGGAAAGGGGCGTGGGATAGGGAAGCGCAGTGAGGAGGTGGAGGGAAGGGGAGTGGGGAGGGGAGTGAGGATGTGTGTAGGGTCGAGGTGTTGGGTAGTGGAGGGCAGTGAGGAGGTGGTGGGAAGGGGAGTGGGGAAGGGATGTGGTAGGAGATGTGGGTACGGGAGTAGGGGAGGATAGTGAGGTATGGGAGTGGTGGAGGGGAGTGGGGTAGGGGAGTGTGTTAGGGGATTGGGGTAGGGGAGTTGTAGAGGGAGTGCAGTAGGGGAATGGGGGAGGGGAGTGGGGTTGGGGATTGGGGGAGTGTACTGGGGGATGGGAGTGTGGTTGGGCAGGGCAGTGAAGAGGTGGAGGGAACTGAGTGGTGGAGGGGAGTGGGTGAGGTGATTGGAGGAGGGGGTGTGGTAAGGGTGTGAGGTAGGGGAGTAAGGTAGGAGAATTGGGTAGGGGAATGTGGTCAGGGAGTTTGGGAGGGGGGTGGGGGAGGGGAGTGGGGGAGGGGAGTGATGTAGGGAGTGGGAAAGGTGCGTGGGATAGGTGAGCGCAGTGAGGAGGTGGAGGGAAGGGGAGTGGGGAGGGGAGTGAGGATGTGTGTAGGGTCGAGGTGTTGGGTAGTGGAGGGCAGTGAGGAGGTGGAGGGAAGGGGAGTGGGGAAGGGGTGTGGTAGGAGATGTGGGTACGGGAGTAGGGGAGGGTAGTGAGGTATGGGAGTGGTGGAGGGGAGTGGGGTAGGGGAGTGTGGTAGGGGATTGGGGTAGGGGAGTGGGGTAGGGCAGTGTGGTAGGGGAGTGGGGTAGGGGAGTTGTAGAGGGAGTGCAGTAGGGGAGTGGGGGAGGGGAGTGGGGTTGGGGATTGGGGGAGTGTACTGGGGGATGGGAGTGTGGTTGGGCAGGGCAGTGAAGAGGTGGAGGGAAGCTGAGTGGTGGAGGGGATGTGGTAAGGGAGTGAGTTAGGGGAGTGGGGTAGGAGAATGGGGTAGGGGATGGGGTCAGGGAGTTTGGGAGGGGAGTGGGGAGGAGAGATAGGCCGGGGAGTGGGGGAGGGAAGTTGGGAGGATTTGGGGAGGGGAGTGGGGAAAGGAAGTGAGGCAGGGGAGTTGGGGAGGGGAGTGGGGGATGTGAGTGGTGGAGGGGAGTGGGGTATGGGAGTTTGTGAGGGGAGTTGCAGGGGCGCTGTGGAGGGGAGTGGGATAGGGGAGTTGGGGAGGGGACTTGGGGAGGGGAGTGGGGTAGAGGAGTGTGCGATGGAAGTGGGGTGGGGAGTGGGATAGGGGAGTGGGGGATGGGAGTTGGGGAGGGGAGTGGGGGACAGGGCGTGGTAAGGGGAGTGATGTAGGGGAGTGGGGGAGGCGAGTGGGGGATGGGAGTGTGGTAGGGGAGTGGGAATGGGATAGTGGAGTGGGGTAGGGGCGTTGGGTATTGGAGGGCAGTGAGGTGGTGGAGAGAAGGTGAGTGGGGGATGGGGTGGGGTGTGGGGGAGGGGAGTGAGGTAGGGGAGTGGGGAGGGGTGTGGAGGAGGGGAATGGGGTAGGGGAGTGGGGTAGGGGAGTTGTGGAGGGGTGTGCGGTAGGGGAGTGCGGTAGGGGAGTAGGGTCGGGGAGTGGGGTAGGGGAGTGTGGTAGGGGAGTGGGGTAGGGGAGTGTGGTAGGGGAGTGGGGTAGTGGAGTGGGGTAGGGGAGTTGTGGAGGGCACTGCGGTCGGGGTGTGGGGTCGGGGAGTGGGGCAGGGAGTGGGGGAGGGTAGTGGAGGATGGGATTGTCTTAGGTGAGGGCAGTGAAGAGGTGGAGGGAAGCGGAGTGGTGGATCGGAGTAGGGGAGGGGATTGGTGGTGGGGTGTGGTAAGGGAGTGGGTTCAGCGAATGGGGTAGGGGAGTGTGATAGCGGAGTTAGGGAGGCTAGTTGGGGAGGGGAGTGGGGAGGAGAGTTGGGGAAGTTAATGTGGGAGGGGAGTGGACGAGGGGAGCTGGGGCGGGGAGAGGGTGAGGGGAGTGGAGAGAGGAGTTGGGGAGGGGAGTGGTGGAGGGGTGTGGGGGAGGGAGGTGGGGGAGGGAAGTGGGGGAGGGCTGTTGGGGGGAGTTGGGGAGGGGTGTTCTGGAGGGAATGAGGGAGGGGAGTTGTGGAGGGGAGTGGGGGAGGTGAGTTAGGGAGGGGAGTGGAGTAGGGGCGGGTGGTAAGGGAGTTGGTGAGGGGAGTGGGGTAGGGGAGTGGGGTAATGAGTTGGGTGGGGAGTGGGGGAGGGGAGGTGGGAGGGGAGTTGGGGAGGGGAGTTGGGGAGGGGAGTTGGGTAGAGGAGTGGGGGTAAGGAGTGGGGTGCGGGAGTGGAGTAGGGGAGTGGGGGAGGTGAGTTGTGGAGGGGAGTGGGGGACAGGGAATAGGGGACAGGGGGAGTGGGGTAGGGGAGTGATATAGGGGAGTGGGTTCGGGGAGTGGTTGAGGGGAGTGGGGTAGGGGAGTGGGGTAGGGGAGTGGGGGAGGGGAGGGGGGACAGGGAGTGGGGGATAGGTAGTGGGGTAGGGGAGTGATATAGGGGAGTGGGGGAGGGGAGTGGATGAAGGGAGTGGGAGAGGGGAGTGGGGGACAGGAAGTGGTGTAGGGGAGTGCGGTAGGTGAGTTGGGGTGGGGGGAGGGGAGTGGGGGATGGGAGTGTGGTAGGGGAGTGTAGTCGGGGAGTGTGGGAGGGGTATTCAGTAGGGGGAGTGTGGGAAGGGAGTAGGGAAGGGGAGTGTTGTAAGGGAGTGAGGGATGGGAGTGGGGAAGGGGAGTGGGTGAAGGGAGTGGGAGTGGGGAGTGGGGGACAGGAAGTGGGGTAGGGGAGTGCTGTAGGTGAGTCAGGGCTGTGGGAGGGGAGTGGGGGAGGGGAGCGTGGTAGGGGAGTGTGGTCAGGGAGTGTCGGAGGGGAGTTCGGTAGGGGGAGTGTGGGAAGGGAGTAGGGAAGGGGAGTGTGATAGGGGAGTGGGGGATGGGAGTGGAGTAGGGGAGTGGGGTAGGGGAATGATGTAGGGGAGTGTCAGAGTGGAGTGGTAAGGGGACTGGGGAGGGGAGTGCGGTAGGGGAGTGGAGGCATTGAGAGGGGAGTGGAGTGGGGAAGGGGAGTAGGGTAGGAGAGTGGCAGCAGGAATGGGGTAGGGGAGTGGGGGAGGGAAGTGGGCTGGGGAGTGTGGGAGGGTAGTGTGGGAGGGGAGGGAAGAGGGGAGTAGGGGAGCGGAGTTGGGGAGGGGAGTGTGGAGGGGAGTGGGGGATCGGATTGGAGGAGGGGATTGGCGGAGGGGAGTGGGGGAGGGGAGTGGGGGAGGGGCTATAGTGATGGAGTTGGGGAGTGGAGTGGTTGAGGGGAGATGGGGAGGGGAGTGGGGGAGGGGTGTGGGGTAGTAGAGTGAGGGAGGGCAGTGGGGGAAGCAGTGGGATAGGGGAGTGTGGTTGGGGTGGGGTTGGGGAGTGGGGTAGGGGAATGAAGGAGGGAAGTTGGGAGGGGAGTGGGGAAGGGGAGTGGGAGAGGGGTGGATGGGTGGGATGTGGGGTATGGGAGTGAGGGAGGGGTGTTAGGGGGTAGTGGTATCGGGGAATGGTGTATGGGAGTGGGGGATGGGATTTGGGGAACAAAGTGATGAGCTCAAAGGAGGAGAAGGTGCAAGAGGAGTTGTGGGGGGAGAGAGAGAGCAAAAAGTGAAAGGGGCGATTTGGCCAGTGTGGAATATTAACACACTGACAGAGAACACAGATTAATATTAACACACTCACTGACACACTGTGTATATCATGACCCACAGTCAGATACACCCTGTGAAGTGTAAAACACCCCCACTGTCCTCAGTAATATTAACACACTGACAGAGAACACAGATTAATATTAACACACTCACTGACACACTGTGTATATCATGACCCACAGTCAGATACACCCTGTGAAGTGTAAAACACCCCCACTGTCCTCAGTAATATTAACACACTGACAGAGAACACAGATTAATATTAACACACTCACTGACACACTGTGTATATCATGACCCACAGTCAGATACACCCTGTGAAGTGTAAAACACCCCCACTGTCCTCAGTAATATTAACACACTGACAGAGAACACAGATTAATATTAACACACTCACTGACACACTGTGTACATCATGACCCACAGTCAGATAAATACTGTGAAGTGTAAAACACCACCACTGTCCTCAGTAATATTAACACACTGACAGAGAACACAGATTAATATTAAAACACTCACTGACACACTGTGTACATCATGACCCACAGTCAGATACACCCTGTGAAGTGTAAAACACCCCCACTGTCCTCAGGAATATTAGCACACTGACAGAGAACACAGATTAATATTAACACACTCACTGACACACTGTGTACATCATGACCCACAGTCAGATACACCCTGTGAAGTGTAAAACACCCCCACTGTCCTCAGTAATATTAACACACAGACAGAGAACACAGATTAATATTAACACACTCACTGACACACTGTGTACATCATGACCCACAGCCAGATACACCCTGTGAAGTGTAAAACACCCCCACTGTCCTCAGTAATATTAACACACTGACAGAGAACACAGATTAATATTAACACACTCACTGACACACTGTGTATATCATGACCCACAGTCAGATACACCCTGTGAAGTGTAAAACACCCCCACTGTCCTCAGTAATATTAACACACTGACAGAGAACACAGATTAATATTAACACACTCACTGACACACTGTGTACATCATGACCCACAGTCAGATAAACACTGTGAAGTGTAAAACACCCCCACTATCCTCAGTAATATTAACACACTGACAGAGAACACAGATTAATATTAACACACTCACTGACACACTGTGTACATCATGACCCACAGTCAGATACACCCTGTGAAGTGTAAAACACCCCCACTGTCCTCAGGAATATTAACACACTGACAGAGAACACAGATTAATATTAACACACTCACTGACACACTGTGTACATCATGACCCACAGTCAGATGCACCCTGTGAAGTGTAAAACATCCCCACTGTCCTCAGTAATATTAACACACTGACAGAGAACACAGATTAATATTAACACACTCACTGACACACTGTGTACATCATGACCCACAGCCAGATACACCCTGTGAAGTGTAAAACACCCCCACTGTCCTCAGTAATATTAGCACACTGACAGAGAACACAGATTAATATTAACACACTCACTGACACACTGTGTACATCATGACCCACAGTCAGATACACCCTGTGAAGTGTAAAACACCCCCACTGTCCTCAGTAATATTAACACACTGACAGAGAACACAGATTAATATTAACACACTCACTGACACACTGTGTACATCATGACCCACAGTCAGATACACCCTGTGAAGTGTAAAACACCCCCACTGTCCTCAGTAATATTAACACACTGACAGAGAACACAGATTAATATTAACACACTCACTGACACACTGTGTACATCGTGACTCACAGTCAGATACACCCTGTGAAGTGTAAAACATCCCCACTGTCCTCAGGAATATTAACACACTGACAGAGAACACAGATTAATATTAACACACTCACTGACACACTGTGTACATCATGACCCACAGTCAGATACACCCTGTGAAGTGTAAAACACACCCACTGTCCTCAGGAATATTAACACACTGACAGAGAACACAGATTAATATTAACACACTCACTGACACACTGTGTACATCATGACCCACAGTCAGATACACCCTGTGAAGTGTAAAACACCCCCACTGTCCACAGTAATATTAACACACTGACAGAGAACACAGATTAATATTAACACACTCACTGACACACTGTGTACATCATGACCCACAGCCAGATACACCCTGTGAAGTGTAAAACACCCCCACTGTCCTCAGTAATATTAACACACTGACAGAGAACACAGATTAATATTAACACACTCACTGACACACTGTGTATATCATGACCCACAGTCAGATACACCCTGTGAAGTGTAAAACACCCCCACTGTCCTCAGTAATATTAACACACTGACAGAGAACACAGATTAATATTAACACACTCACTGACACACTGTGTACATCATGACCCACAGTCAGATAAACACTGTGAAGTGTAAAACACCCCCACTGTCCTCAGTAATATTAACACACTGACAGAGAACACAGATTAATATTAACACACTCACTGACACACTGTGTACATCATGACCCACAGTCAGATACACCCTGTGAAGTGTAAAACACCCCCACTGTCCTCAGGATTATTAACACACTGACAGAGAACACAGATTAATATTAACACACTCACTGACACACTGTGTACATCATGACCCACAGTCAGATACACCCTGTGAAGTGTAAAACACCCCCACTGTCCTCAGTAATATTAACACACTGACAGAGAACACAGATTAATATTAACACACTCACTGACACACTGTGTACATCATGACCCACAGCCAGATACACCCTGTGAAGTGTAAAACACCCCCACTGTCCTCAGTAATATTAACACACTGACAGAGAACACAGATTAATATTAACACACTCACTGACACACTGTGTATATCATGACCCACAGTCAGATACACCCTGTGAAGTGTAAAACACCCCCACTGTCCTCAGTAATATTAACACACTGACAGAGAACACAGATTAATATTAACACACTCACTGACACACTGTGTACATCATGACCCACAGTCAGATAAACACTGTGAAGTGTAAAACACCCCCACTGTCCTCAGTAATATTAACACACTGACAGAGAACACAGATTAATATTAACACACTCACTGACACACTGTGTACATCATGACCCACAGTCAGATACACCCTGTGATGTGTAAAACACCCCCACTGTCCTCAGGAATATTAACACACTGACAGAGAACACAGATTAATATTAACACACTCACTGACACACTGTGTACATCATGACCCACAGTCAGATACACCCTGTGAAGTGTAAAACACCCCCACTGTCCTCAGTAATATTAACACACTGACAGAGAACACAGATTAATATTAACACACTCACTGACACACTGTGTACATCATGACCCACAGCCAGATACACCCTGTGAAGTGTAAAACACCCCCACTGTCCTCAGTAATATTAGCACACTGACAGAGAACACAGATTAATATTAACACACTCACTGACACACTGTGTACATCATGACCCACAGTCAGATACACCCTGTGAAGTGTAAAACACCCCCACTGTCCTCATTAATATTAACACACTGACAGAGAACACAGATTAATATTAACACACTCACTGACACACTGTGTACATCATGACCCACAGTCAGATACACCCTGTGAAGTGTAAAACACCCCCACTGTCCTCAGTAATATTAACACACTGACAGAGAACACAGATTAATATTAACACACTCACTGACACACTGTGTACATCGTGACTCGCAGTCAGATACACCCTGTGAAGTGTAAAACATCCCCACTGTCCTCAGGAATATTAACACACTGACAGAGAACACAGATTAATATTAACACACTCACTGACACACTGTGTACATCATGACCCACAGTCAGATACACCCTGTGAAGTGTAAAACACACCCACTGTCCTCAGGAATATTAACACACTGACAGAGAACACAGATTAATATTAACACACTCACTGACACACTGTGTATATCATGACCCACAGTCAGATACACCCTGTGAAGTGTAAAACAACCCCACTGTCCTCAGGAATATTAACACACTGACAGAGAACACAGATTAATATGAACACACTCACTGACACACTGTGTATATCATGATCCACAGTCAGATACACCCTGTGAAGTGTAAAACACCCCCACTGTCCTCATCAATATTAACACACTGACAGAGAACACAGATTAATATTAACACACTCACTGACACACTGTATATATCATGATCCACAGTCAGATACACCCTGTGAAGTGTAAAACACCTCCACTGTCCTCAGGAATATTAACACACTGACAGAGAACACAGATTAATATTAACACACGCACTGACACACTGTGTATATCATGACCCACAGTCAGATACACCCGGTGAAGTGTAAAACACCCCCCACTGTCCTCAGGAATATTAACACACTGACAGAGAACACAGATTAATATTAACACACTCACTGACACACTGTGTACATCATGACCCACAGTCAGATACACCCTGTGAAGTGTAAAACACCCCCACTGTCCTCAGTAATATTAACACACTGACAGAGAACACAGATTAATATTAACACACTCACTGACACACTGTGTATATCATGATCCACAGTCAGATACACCCTGTGAAGTGTAAAACACCCCCACTGTCCTCAGGAATATTAACACACTGACAGAGAACACAGATTAATATTAACACACTCACTGACACACTGTGTATATCATGACCCACAGTCAGATACACCCGGTGAAGTGTAAAACACCCCCACTGTCCTCAGGAATATTAACACACTGACAGAGAACACAGATTAATATTAACACACTCACTGACACACTGTGTATATCATGACCCAGAGTCAGATACACCCGGTGAAGTGTAAAACACCCCCACTGTCCTCAGTAATATTAACACACTGACAGAGAACACAGATTAATATTAACACACTCACTGACACACTGTGTATATCATGATCCAAAGTCAGATACACCCTGTGAAGTGTAAAACACCCCCACTGTCCTCAGGAATATTAACACACTGACAGAGAACACAGATTAATATTAACACACTCACTGACACACTGTGTATATCATGACCCAGAGTCAGATACACCCTGTGAAGTGTAAAACACCCCCACTGTCCTCAGTAATATTAACACACTGACAGAGAACACAGATTAATATTAACACACTCACTGACACACTGTGTATATTATGACCCACAGTTAGATACACTCTGTGAAGTGTAAAACACCCCCACTGTCCTCAGTAATATTAACACACTGACAGAGAACACAGATTAATATTAACACACTCACTGACACACTGTGTACATCATGACCCACAGTCAGATACACCCTGTGAAGTGTAAAACACCCCCACTGTCCTCAGTAATATTAGCACACTGACAGAGAACACAGATTAATATTAACACACTCACTGACACACTGTGTCAATCATGACTCACAGCCAGATACACCCGGTGAAGTGTAAAACACCTCCACTGTCCTCAGGAATATTAACACACTGACAGAGAACACAGAATAATATTAACACACTCACTGACACACTCTGTATATCATGACCCACAGTCAGATACACCCTGTGAAGTGTAAAACACCCACACTGTCCTCACTAATATTAACACACTGACAGAGAACACAGATTAATATTAACACTCTCACTGACACACTGTGTATATCATGACCCACAGTCAGATACACCCTGTGAAGTGTAAAACACCCCGACTGTCCTCAGGAATATTAACACACTGACAGAGAACACAGATTAATATTAACACACTCACTGACACACTGTGTACATCATGACCCACAGTCAGATACACCCGGTGAAGTGTAAAACACCCCCACTGTCCTCAGTAATATTAACACACTGACAGAGAACACAGATTAATATTAACACTCTCACTGACACACTGTGTATTTCATGACCCACAGTCAGATACACCCTGTGAAGTGTACAACACCCCCACTGTCCTCAGTAATATCAAATCACTGACAGAGAACACAGATTAATATTACCACACTCACTGACACACTGTGTACATCATGACCCACAGTCAGATACACCCGGTGAAGTGTAAAACACCCCCACTGTCCTCAGCAATATTAACACACTGACAGAGAACACAGATTAATATTAACACACTCACTGACACACTGTGTACATTATGGCCCACAGTCAGATACACCCTGTGAAGTGTAAAACACCCCCACTGTCCTCAGTAATATTAACACACTGACAGAGAACACAGATTAATATTAACACACTCACTGACACACTGTGTACATCATGACCCACAGTCAGATACACCCTGTGAAGTGTAAAACACCCCCACTGTCCTCAGTAATATTAACACACTGACAGAGAACACAGATTAATATTAACACACTCACTGACACACTGTGTATATCATGACCCACAGTCAGATACACCCTGTGAAGTGTAAAACACCCCCACTGTCCTCAGCAATATTAACACACTGACAGAGAACACAGATTAATATTAACACACTCACTGACACACTGTGTACATCATGACCCACAGTCAGATACACCCTGTGAAGTGTAAAACACCCCCACTGTCCTCAGTAATATTAACACACTGACAGAGAACACAGATTAATATTAACAGTCTCACTGACTCACTGTGTGCATCATGACCCACAGTCAGATAAACCCTGTGAAGTGTAAAACACCCCCACTGTCCTCAGCAATATTAACACACTGACAGAGAACACAGATTAATATTAACACACTCACTGACACACTGTGTATATAATGACCCACAGTCAGATACACCATGTGAAGTGTAAAACACCCCCACTGTCCTCAGTAATATTAACACACTGACAGAGAACACAGATTAATATTAACACACTCACTGACACACTCTGTATATCATGACCCACAGTCAGATACACCCTGTGAAGTGTAAAACACCCCCACTGTCCTCAGGAATATTATCACACTGACAGAGAACACAGATTAATATTAACACACTCACTGACACACTGTGTATATCATGACCCACAGTCAGATACACCCTGTGAAGTGTACAACACCCCCACTGTCCTCAGTAATATCAACACACTGACAGAGAACACAGATTAATATTACCACACTCACTGACACACTGTGTACATCATGACCCACAGTCAGATACACCCGGTGAAGTGTAAAACACCCCCACTGTCCTCAGCAATATTAACACACTGACAGAGAACACAGATTAATATTAACACACTCACTGACACACTGTGTACATCATGACCCACAGTCAGATACACCCTGTGAAGTGTAAAACACCCCCACTGTCCTCAGTAATATTAAGACACTGACAGAGAACACAGATTAATATTAACACACTCACTGACACACTGTGTACATCATGACCCACAGTCAGATAAACCCTGTGAAGTGTAAAACACCCCCACTGTCCTCAGTAATATTAACACACTGACAGAGAACACAGATTAATATTAACACACTCACTGACACACTGTGTATATCATGACCCACAGTCAGATACACCCTGTGAAGTGTAAAACACCCCCACTGTCCTCAGCAATATTAACACACTGACAGAGAACACAGATTAATATTAACACACTCACTGACACACTGTGTACATCATGACCTACAGTCAGATACACCCTGTGAAGTGTAAAACACCCCCACTGTCCTCAGCAATATTAACACACTGACAGAGAACACAGATTAATATTAACACACTCACTGACACACTGTGTATATCATGACCCACAGTCAGATACACCATGTGAAGTGTAAAACACCCCCACTGTCCTCAGGAATATTATCACACTGACAGAGAACACAGATTAATATTAACACACTCACTGACACACTGTGTATATCATGACCCACAGTCAGATACACCCTGTGAAGTGTAAAACACCCCCACTGTCCTCAGGAATATTAACACACTGACAGAGAACACAGATTAATATTAACACACTCACTGACACACTGTGTATATCATGACCCACAGTCAGATACACCCTGTGAAGTGTAAAACACCCCCACTGTCCTCAGCAATATTAACACACTGACAGAGAACACAGATTAATATTAACACACTCACTGACACACTGTGTACATCATGACCCACAGTCAGATACACCCTGTGAAGTGTAAAACACCCCCACTGTCATCAGGAATATTATCACACTGACAGAGAACACAGATTAATATTAACACACTCACTGACACACTGTGTACATCATGACCCACAGTCAGATAAACCCTGTGAAGTGTAAAACACCCCCACTGTCCTCAGTAATATTAACACACTGACAGAGAACACAGATTAATATTAACACACTCACTGACACACTCTGTATATCATGACCCACAGTCAGATACACCCTGTGAAGTGTAAAACACCCCCACTGTCCTCAGGAATATTAACACACTGACAGAGAACACAGATTAACATTAACACACTCACTGGCACATTGTGTAGATCATGACCCACAGTCAGATACACCCTGTGAAGTGTAAAACATCCCCATTGTCCTCAGGAATATTAACACACTGACAGAGAACACAGATTAATATTAACACACTCACTGACACACTGTGTATATCATGACCCACAGTCAGATACACCCTGTGAAGTGTAAAACACCCCCACTGTCCTCAGTAATATTAGCACACTGACAGAGAACACAGATTAATATTAACACACTCACTGACACACTGTGTAGATCATGACCCACAGTCAGATACACCCTGTGAAGTGTAAAACACCCCCACTGTCCTCAGGAATATTAACACACTGACAGAGAACACAGATTAATATTAACACACTCACTGACACACTGTGTATATCATCACCCACAGTCAGATACACCCTGTGAAGTGCAAAACATCCCCACTGTCCTCAGTAATATTAACACACTGACAGAGAACACAGATTAATATTAACACACTCACTGACACACTGTGTATATCATGACCCACAGTCAGATACACCCTGTGAAGTGTAAAACACCCCCACTGTCCTCAGGAATATTAACACACTGACAGAGTACACAGATTAATATTAACACACTCACTGACACACTGTGTATATCATGACCCACAGTCAGATAAACCCTGTGAAGTGTAAAACACCCCCACTGTCCTCAGTAATATTAACACACTGACAGAGAACACAGATTAATATTAACACACTCACTGACACACTGTGTACATCATGACCCACAGTCAGATACACCCTGTGAAGTGTAAAACACCCCCACTGTCCTCAGTAATATTAACACACTGACAGAGAACACAGATTAATATTAACACACTCACTGACACACTGTGTACATCATGACCCACAGTCAGATAAACCCTGTGAAGTGTAAAACACCCCCACTGTCCTCAGCAATATTAACACACTGACAGAGAACACAGATTAATATTAACACACTCACTGACACACTGTGTACATTGTGACCCACAGTCAGATACACCCTGTGAAGTGTAAAACACCCCCACTGTCCTCAGTAATATTAACACACTGACAGAGAACACAGATTAATATTAACACACTCACTGACACACTGTGTATATCATGACCCACAGTCAGATAAACCCTGTGAAGTGTTAAACACCCCCACTGTCCTCAGGTATATTAACACACTGACAGAGAACACAGATTAATATTAACACACTCACTGACACACTGTGTATATCATGACCCACAGTCAGATACACCCTGTGAAGTGTAAAACACCCCCACTGTCCTCAGTAGTATTAACACACTGACAGAGAACACAGATTAATATTAACACACTCACTGACACACTGTGTATATCATGACCCACAGTCAGATAAACCCTGTGAAGTGTAAAACACCCCCACTGTCCTCAGTAATATTAACACACTGACGGAGAGCACAGATTAATATTAACACACTCACTGACACACTGTGTACATCATGACCCACAGTCAGATAAACCCTGTGAAGTGTAAAACAGCCCCACTGTCCTCAGGAATATTAACACACTGACAGAGAACACAGATTAATATTAACACTCTCACTGACACACTGTGTATATCATGACCCACAGTCAGATACACCCTGTGAAGTGTAAAACACCCCCACTGTCCTCAGGAATATTAACACACTGACAGAGAACACAGATTAATATTCACACACTCACTGACACACTGTGTATATCATGACTCAAAGTCAGATACACCCTGTGAAGTGTAAAACACCCCCTCTGTCCTCAGGAATATTAACACACTGACAGAGAACACAGATTAATATTAACACACTCACTGACACACTGTGTACATCATGACCCACAGTCAGATAAACCCTGTGAAGTGTAAAACATCCCCACTGTCCTCAGTAATATTAACACACTGACAGAGAACACAGATTAATATTAACACACTCACTGACACACTGTGTATATCATGACCCACAGTCAGATAAACCCTGTGAAGTGTAAAACACCTCCACTGTCCTCAGTAATATTAACACACTGACAGAGAACACAGATTAATATTAACACACTCACTGACACACTGTGTATATCATGACCCACAGTCAGATACACCCTCTGAAGTGTAAAACAACCCCACTGTCCTCAGTAATATTAACACACTGACAGAGAACACAGATTAATATGAACACACTCACTGACACACTGTGTATATCATGACCCACAGTCAGATACACCCTGTGAAGTGTAAAACACCCCCACTGTCCTCAGTAATATTAACACACTGACAGAGAACACAGATTAATATTAACACACTCACTGACACACAGTGTATATCATGACCCACAGTCAGATACACCCTGTGAAGTGTCAAACACCCCCACTGTCCTCAGCAATATTAACACACTGACAGAGAACACAGTTTAATATTAACACACTCACTGACACACTGTGTATATCATGACCCACAGTGAGATACACCCTGTGAAGTGTAAAACATCCCCACTGTCCTCAGTAATATTAACACACTGACAGAGAACACAGATTAATATTAACACACTCACTGACACACTGTGTATATCATGACCCACAGTCAGGTACACCCTGTGAAGTGTAAAACACCCCCACTGTCCTCAGTAATATTAACACACTGACAGAGAACACAGATTAATATTAACACACTCACTGACACACAGTGTATATCATGACCCACAGTCAGATACACCCTGTGAAGTGTAGAACACCCCCACTGTCCTCAGCAATATTAACACACTGACAGAGAACACAGATTAATATTAACACACTCACTGACACACTGTGTACATCATGACCCACAGTCAGATACACCCGGTGAAGTGTAAAACACCCCCACTGTCCTCAGCAATATTAACACACTGACAGAGAACACAGATTAATATTAACAGACTCACTGACACACTGTGTATATCAAGACCCACAGTCAGATACACCCTGTGAAGTGTAAAACACCCCCACTGTCCTCAGGAATATTAACACACTGACAGAGAGCACAGATTAATATTAACACACTCACTGACACACTGTGTACATCATGACCCACAGTCAGATACACCCTGTGAAGTGTAAAACATCCCCACTGTCCTCAGTAATATTAACACACTGACAGAGAACACAGATTAATATTAACACATTCACTGACACACTGTGTACATCATGACCCTCAGTCAGATACACCCTGTGAAGTGTAAAACACCCCCACTGTCCTCAGTAATATTAACACACTGACAGAGAACACAGATTAATATTAACACTCTCACTGACACACTGTGTATATCATGACCCACAGTCAGATACACACTGTGATGTGTAAAACACCCCCACTGTCGTCAGTAATATTAACACACTGACAGAGAACACAGATTAACATTGACACACTCACTGACACACTGTGTATATCATGACCCACAGCCAGATACACCCTGTGAAGTGTAAAACACCCCCACTGTCCTCAGGAATATTAACACACTGACAGAGAACACAGATTAATATTAACACACTCACTGACACACTGTGTATATCATGACCCACAGTCAGATACACCCTGTGAAGTGTAAAACACCCCCACTGTCCTCAGGAATATTAACACACTGACAGAGAACACAGATTAATATTAACACACTCACTGAAACACTGTGTATATCATGACCCACAGTCAGATACACCCTGTGAAGTGTAAAACACCCCCACTGTCCTCAGGAATATTAACACATTGACAGAGAACACAGATTAATATTAACACACTCACTGACACACTGTGTACATCATGACCCACAGTCAGATACACCCTGTGAAGTGTAAAACATCCCCACTGTCCTCAGGAATATTAACACACTGACAGAGAACACAGATTAATATTAACACACTCACTGACACACTGTGTACATCATGACCCACAGTCAGATAAACCCTGTGAAGTGTAAAACATCCCCACTGTCCTCAGGAATATTAACACACTGACAGAGAACACAGATTAATATTAACACTCTCACTGACACACTGTGTATATCATGACCCACAGTTAGATACACCCGGTGAAGTGTAAAACACCCAAACTGTCCTCAGTAATATTAACACACTGACAGAGAACACAGATTAATATTAACACACTCACTGACACACTGTGTATATCATGACCCACAGTCAGATACACCCTGTGAAGTGTAAAACACCCCCACTGTCCTCAGGAATATTAACACACTGACAGAGAACACAGATTAATATTAACACACTCACTGACAAACTGTGTATATCATGATTCAAAGTCAGATACACCCTGTGAAGTGTAAAACACCCCCACTGTCCTCAGGAATATTAACACTCTGACAGAGAACACAGATTAATATTAACACACTCACTGACACACTGTGTACATCATGACCCACAGTCAGATAAACCCTGTGAAGTGTAAAACATCCCCACTGTCCTCAGTAATATTAACACACTGACAGAGAACACAGATTAATATTAACACACTCACTGACACACTGTGTATATCATGACCCACAGTCAGATAAACCCTGTGAAGTGTAAAACACCTCCACTGTCCTCAGTAATATTAACACACTGACAGAGAACACAGATTAATATTAACACACTCACTGACACACTGTGTATATCATGACCCACAGTTAGATACACCCTGTGAAGTGTAAAACACCCCCACTGTCCTCAGTAATATTAACACACTGACAGAGAACACAGATTAATATTAACACACTCACTGACACACTGTGTATATCATGACCCACAGTCAGATACACCCTGTGAAGTGTAAAACACCCCCACTGTCCTCAGTAATATTAACACACTGACAGAGAACACAGATTAATATTAACACACTCACTGTCACACAGTGTATATCATGACCCACAGTCAGATACACCCTGTGAAGTGTAAAACACCCGCACTGTCCTCAGCAATATTAACACACTGACAGAGAACACAGATTAATATTAACACACTCACTGACACACTGTGTATATCATGACCCACAGTGAGATACACCCTGTGAAGTGTAAAACATCCCCACTGTCCTCAGTAATATTAACACACTGACAGAGAACACAGATTAATATTAACACACTCACTGACACACTGTGTATATCATGACCCACAGTCAGATACACCCTGTGAAGTGTAAAACACCCCCACTGTCCTCAGTAATATTAACACACTGACAGAGAACACAGATTAATATTAACACACTCACTGACACACTTTGTACATCATGACCCACAGTCAGATACACCCTGTGAAGTGTAAAACACCCCCACTGTCCTCAGCAATATTAACACACTGACAGAGAACACAGATTAATATTAACACACTCACTGACACACTGTGTATATCATGACCCACAGTCAGATACACCCTGTGAAGTGTAAAACACCCCCACTGTCCTCAGGAATATTAACACACTGACAGAGAACACAGATTAATATTAACACACTCACTGACACACTGTGTACATCATGACCCACAGTCAGATACACCCTGTGAAGTGTAAAACATCCCCACTGTCCTCAGGAATATTAACACACTGACAGAGAACACAGATTAATATTAACACACTCACTGACACACTGTGTACATCATGACCCACAGTCAGATACACCCGGTGAAGGGTAAAACACCCCCACTGTCATCAGCAATATTAACACACTGACAGAGAACACAGATTAATATTAACAGACTCACTGACACACTGTGTATATCATGACCCACAGTCAGATACACCCTGTGAAGTGTAAAACACCCCCACTGTCCTCAGGAATATTAACACACTGACAGAGAACACAGATTAATATTAACACACTCACTGACACACTGTGTACATCATGACCCACAGTCAGATACACCCTGTGAAGTGTAAAACATCCCCACTGTCCTCAGTAATATTAACACACTGACAGAGAACACAGATTAAAATTAACACACTCACTGACACACTGTGTACATCATGACCCACAGTCAGATACACCCTGTGAAGTGTAAAACACCCCCACTGTCCTCAGTAATATTAACACACTGACAGAGAACACAGATTAATATTAACACACTCACTGACACACTGTGTATATCATGACCCACAGTCAGATACACCCTGTGATGTGTAAAACACCCCCACTGTCGTCAGTAATATTATCACACTGACAGAGAACACAAATTAATATTAACACACTCACTGACACACTGTGTACATCATGACCCACAGTCAGATACACCCTGTGAATTGTAAAACACCCCCACTGTCCTCAGTAATATTAACACACTGACAGAGAACACAGATTAATATTAACACACTCACTGACACACTGTGTATTTCATGACCCACAGTCAGATACACCCTGTGAAGTGTAAAACACCCCCACTGTCCTCAGGAATATTAACACACTGACAGAGAACACAGATTAATATTAACACACTCACTGACACACTGTGTATATCATGACTCACAGTCAGATAAACCCTGTGAAGTGTAAAACACACCCACTGTCCTCAGTAATATTAACACACTGACAGAGAACACAGATTAATATTAACACACTCACTGACACACTGTGTATATCATGACCCACAGTCAGATAAACCCTGTGAAGTGTAAAACATCCCCACTGTCCTCAGTAATATTAGCACACTGACAGAGAACACAGATTAATATTAACACACTCACTGACACACTGTGTACATCATGACTCACAGTCAGATAAACCCTGTGAAGTGTAAAACATTCCCACTGTCCTCAGTAATATTAACACACTGACAGAGAACACAGATTAATATTAACATACTCACTGACACACTGTGTATATCATGACCCACAGCCAGATACACCCTGTGAAGTGTAAAACACCCCCACTGTCCTCAGGAATATTAACACCTGACAGAGAACACAGATTAATATTAACACACTCACTGACACACTGTGTATATCATGACTCACAGTCAGATAAACCCTGTGAAGTGTAAAACATTCCCACTGTCCTCAGTAATATTAACACACTGACAGAGAACACAGATTAATATTAACACACTCACTGACAGACTGTGTATATCATGACCCACAGCCAGATACACCCTGTGAAGTGTAAAACACCCCCACTGTCCTCAGGAATATTAACACACTGACAGAGAACACAGATTAATATTAACACACTCACTGACACACTGTGTATATCATGACCCACAGCCAGATACACCCTGTGAAGTGTAAAACACCCCCACTGTCCACAGGAATATTAACACCTGACAGAGAACACAGATTAATATTAACACACTCACTGACACACTGTGTATATCATGACTCACAGTCAGATAAACCCTGTGAAGTGTAAAACATTCCCACTGTCCTCAGTAATATTAACACACTGACAGAGAACACAGATTAATATTAACACACTCACTGACAGACTGTGTACATCATGACCCACAGTCAGATACACCCTGTGAAGTGTAAAACACCCCCACTGTCCTCCGTAATATTAACACACTGACAGAGAACACAGATTAATATTAACACACTCACTGACACACAGTGTATATCATGACCCACAGTCAGATACACCCTGTGAACTGTAAAACACCCCCACTGTCCTCAGCAATATTAACACACTGACAGAGAACACAGATTAATATTAACACACTCACTGACACACTGTGTATATCATGACCCACAGTGAGATACACCCTGTGAAGTGTAAAACATCCCCACTGTCCTCAGTAATATTAACACACTGACAGAGAACACAGATTAATATTAACACACTCACTGACACACTGTGCATATCATGACCCACAGTCAGATACACCCTGTGAAGTGTAAAACACCCCCACTGTCTTCAGTAATATTAACACACTGACAGAGAACACAGATTAATATTAACACACTCACTGACACACTTTGTACATCATGACCCACAGTCAGATACACCCTGTGAAGTGTAATACACCCCCACTGTCCTCAGCAATATTAACACACTGACAGAGAACACAGATTAATATTAACACACTCACTGACACACTGTGTATATCATGACCCACAGTCAGATACACCCTGTGAAGTGTAAAACACCCCCACTGTCCTCAGGAATATTAACACACTGACAGAGAACACAGATTAATATTAACACACTCACTGACACACTGTGTACATCATGACCCACAGTCAGATACACCCGGTGAAGTGTAAAACACCCCCACTGTCCTCAGCAATATTAACACACTGACAGAGAACACAGATTAATATTAACAGACTCACTGACACACTGTGTATATCATGACCCACAGTCAGATACACCCTGTGAAGTGTAAAACACCCCCACTTTCCTCAGGAATATAAACACACTGACAGAGAACACAGATTAATATTAACACACTCACTGACACACTGTGTACATCATGACCCACAGTCAGATACACCCTGTGATGTGTAAAACATCCCCACTGTCCTCAGTAATATTAACACACTGACAGAGAACACAGATTAATATTAACACACTCACTGACACACTGTGTACATCATGGCCCACAGTCAGATACACCCTGTGAAGTGTAAAACACCCCCACTGTCCTCAGTAATATTAACACACTGACAGAGAACACAGATTAATATTAACACACTCACTGACACACTGTGTATATCATGACCCACAGTCAGATACACCCTGTGATGTGTAAAACACCCCCACTGTCGTCAGTAATATTATCACACTGACAGAGAACACAAATTAATATTAACACACTCACTGACACACTGTGTACATCATGACCCACAGTCAGATACACCCTGTGAATTGTAAAACACCCCCACTGTCCTCAGTAATATTAACACACTGACAGAGAACACAGATTAATATTAACACACTCACTGACACACTGTGTATTTCATGACCCACAGTCAGATACACCCTGTGAAGTGTAAAACACCCCCACTGTCCTCAGGAATATTAACACACTGACAGAGAACACAGATTAATATTAACACACTCACTGACACACTGTGTATATCATGACTCAGAGTCAGATAAACCCTGTGAAGTGTAAAACACACCCACTGTCCTCAGTAATATTAACACACTGACAGAGAACACAGATTAATATTAACACACTCACTGACACACTGTGTACATCATGACTCACAGTCAGATAAACCCTGTGAAGTGTAAAACATTCCCACTGTCCTCAGTAATATTAACATACTGACAGAGAACACAGATTAATATTAACATACTCACTGACACACTGTGTATATCATGACCCACAGCCAGATACACCCTGTGAAGTGTAAAACACCCCCACTGTCCTCAGGAATATTAACACACTGACAGAGAACACAGATTAATATTAACACACTCACTGACACACTGTGTATATCATGACCCACAGTCAGATACACCCTGTGAAGTGTAAAACACCCCCACTGTCCTCAGGAATATTAACACACTGACAGAGAACACAGATTAATATTAACACACTCACTGACACACTGTGTACATCATGACCCACAGTCAGATTATCCCTGTGAAGTGTAAAACAGCCCCACTGTCCTCAGGAATATTAACACACTGACAGAGAACACAGATTAATATTAACACACTCACTGACACACTGTGTACATCATGACTCACAGTCAGATACACCCTGTGAAGTGTAAAACACCCCAACTGTCCTCAGTAATATTAACACACTGACAGAGAACACAGATTAATATTAACACACTCATTGACACACTGTGTATATCATGACCCACAGTCAGATACAACCTGTGAAGAGTAAAACACCCCCACTGTCCTCAGTAATATTAACACACTGACAGAGAACACAGATTAATATTAACACACTCACTGACACACAGTGTATATCATGACCCACAGTCAGATACACCCTGTGAAGTGTAAAACACCCCCACTGTCCTCAGCAATATTAACACACTGACAGAGAACACAGATTAATATTAACACACTCACTGACACACTGTGTATATCATGACCCACAGTGAGATACACCCTGTGAAGTGTAAAACATCCCCACTGTCCTCAGTAATATTAACACACTGACAGAGAACACAGATTAATATTAACACACTCACTGACACAATGTGTATATCATGACCCACAGTCAGATACACCCTGTGAAGTGTAAAACACCCCCACTGTCCTCAGTAATATTAACACACTGACAGAGAACACAGATTAATATTAACACACTCACTGACACACTTTGTACATCATGACCCGCAGTCAGATACACCCTGTGAAGTGTAAAACACCACCACTGTCCTCAGCAATATTAACACACTGACAGAGAACACAGATTAATATTAACACACTCACTGACACACTGTGTATATCATGACCCACAGTCAGATACACCCTGTGAAGTGTAAAACACCCCCACTGTCCTCAGGAATATTAACACACTGACAGAGAACACAGATTAATATTAACACACTCACTGACACACTGTGTACATCATGACGCAGAGTCAGATACACCCTGTGAAGTGTAAAACATCCCCACTTTCCTCAGGAATATTAACACACTGACAGAGAACACAGATTAATATTAACAGACTCACTGACACACTGTGTATATCATGACCCACAGTCAGATACACCCTGTGAAGTGTAAAACACCCCCACTGTCCTCAGGAATATAAATACACTGACAGAGAACACAGATTAATATTAACACACTCACTGACACACTGTGTACATCATGACCCACAGTCAGATACACCCTGTGAAGTGTAAAACATCCCCACTGTCCTCAGTAATATTAACACACTGACAGAGAACACAGATTAATATTAACACACTCACTGACACACTGTGTACATCATGACCCACAGTCAGATACACCCTGTGAAGTGTAAAACACCCCCACTGTCCTCAGTAATATTAACACACTGACAGAGAACACAGATTAATATTAACACACTCACTGACACACTGTGTATATCATGACCCACAGTCAGATACACCCTGTGATGTGTAAAACACCCCCACTGTCGTCAGTAATATTATCACACTGACAGAGAACACAAATTAATATTAACACACTCACTGACACACTGTGTACATCATGACCCACAGTCAGATACACCCTGTGAATTGTAAAACACCCCCACTGTCCTCAGTAATATTAACACACTGACAGAAAACATAGATTAATATTAACACACTCACTGACACACTGTGTTTTTCATGACCCACAGTCAGATACACCCTGTGAAGTGTAAAACACCCCCACTGTCCTCAGGAATATTAACACACTGACAGAGAACACAGATTAATATTAACACACTCACTGACACACTGTGTAGATCATGACTCACAGTCAGATAAACCCTGTGAAGTGTAAAACACACCCACTGTCCTCAGTTATATTAACACACTGACAGAGAACACAGATTAATATTAACACACTCACTGACACACTGTGTACATCATGACTCACAGTCAGATAAACCCTGTGAAGTGTAAAACATTCCCACTGTCCTCAGTAATATTAACATACTGACAGAGAACACAGATTAATAATAACATACTCACTGACACACTGTGTATATCATGACCCACAGCCAGATACACCCTGTGAAGTGTAAAACACCCCCACTGTCCTCAGGAATATTAACACCTGACAGAGAACACAGATTAATATTAACACACTCACTGACACACTGTGTATATCATGACTCACAGTCAGATAAACCCTGTGAAGTGTAAAACATTCCCACTGTCCTCAGTAATATTAACACACTGACAGAGAACACAGATTAATATTAACACACTCACTGACACACTGTGTATATCATGACCCACAGCCAGATACACCCTGTGAAGTGTAAAACACCCCCACAGTCCTCAGGAATATTAACACACTGACAGAGAACACAGATTAATATTAACACACTCACTGACACACTGTGTATATCATGACCCACAGTCAGATACACCCTGTGAAGTGTAAAACACCCCCACTGTCCTCAGGAATATTAACACACTGACAGAGAACACAGATTAATATTAACACACTCACTGACACATTGTGTACATCATGACCCACAGTCAGATAAACCCTGTGAAGTGTAAAACACCCCCACTGTCCTCAGGAATATTAACACACTGACAGAGAACACAGATTAATATTAACACACTCACTGACACACTGTGTACATCATGACCCACAGTCAGATACACCCTGTGAAGTGTAAAACTTCCCCACTGTCCTCAGTAATATTAACACACTGACAGAGAACACAGATTAATATATAACACACTCACTGACACACTGTGTACATCATGACCCACAGTCAGATACACCCTGTGAAGTGTAAAACACCCCCACTGTCCTCAGGAATATTAACACACTGACAGAGAACACAGATTAATATTAACACACTCACTGACACACTGTGTATATCATGACTCACAGTCAGATAAACCCTGTGAAGTGTAAAACATTCCCACTGTCCTCAGTAATATTAACACACTGACAGAGAACACAGATTAATATTAACACACTCACTGACACACTGTGTATATCATGACCCACAGTCAGATACACCCAGTGAAGTGTAAAACACCCCCACTGCCCTCAGGAATATTAACACACTGACAGAGAACACAGATTAATATTAACACACTCACTGACACACTGTGTACATCATGACCCACAGTCAGATACACCCTGTGAAGTGTAAAACATCCCCACTGTCCTCAGTAATATTAACACACTGACAGAGAATACAGATTAATATTAACACACTCACTGACACACTATGTACATCATGACCCACAGTCAGATACACCCTGTGAAGTGTAAAACACCCCCACTGTCCTCAGGAATATTAACACACTGACAGAGAACACAGATTAATATTAACACACTCACTGACACACTGTGTATATCATGACCCACAGTCAGATACACCCTGTGAAGTGTAAAACATCCCCACTGTCCTCAGGAATATTAACACACTGACAGAGAACACAGATTAATATTAACACACTCACTGACACACTGTGTATATCATGACCCACAGTCAGATACACCCTGTGAAGTGTAAAACACCCCCACTGTCCTCAGGAATATTAACACACTGACAGAGAACACAGATTAATATTAACACACTCACTGACACACTGTGTAAATCATGACCCACAGTCAGATACACCCTGTGCAGTGTAAAACACCCCCACTGTCCTCAGGAATATTAACACACTGACAGAGAACACAGATTAATATTAACACACTCACTGACACACTGTGTACATCATGACCCACAGTCAGATACACCCTGTGAAGTGTAAAACACCCCCACTGTCCTCAGGAATATTAACACACTGACAGAGAACACAGATTAATATTAACACACTCACTGACACACTGTGTACATCATGACTCACAGTCAGATACACCCTGTGAAGTGTAAAACACCCCCACTGTCCTCAGTAATATTAACACACTGACAGAGAACACAGATTAATATTAACACACTCACTGACACACTGTGTATATCATGACCCACAGTCAGATACACCCTGTGAAGTGTAAAACACCCCCACTGTCCTCAGTAATATTAACACACTGACAGAGAACACAGATTAATATTAACACACTCACTGACACACTGTGTATATCATGACCCACAGTCAGATACACCCTGTGAAGTGTAAAACACCCCCACTGTCCTCAGTAATATTAACACACTGACGGAGAACACAGATTAATATTAACACACTCACTGACACACTGTGTATATCATGACCCACAGTCAGATACACCCTGTGAAGTGTAAAACACCCCCACTGTCCTCAGTAATATTAACACACTGACAGAGAACACAGATTAATATTAACACACTCACTGACACACTGTGTATATCATGACCCACAGTCAGATACACCCTGTGAAGTGTAAAACACCCCCACTGTCCTCAGGAATATTAACACACTGACAGAGAACACAGTTTAATATTAACACACTCACTGACACACTGTGTATATCATGACCCATAGTCAGATACACCCTGTGAAGTGTAAAACACCCCCACTGTCCTCAGTAATATTAACACACTGACAGAGAACACAGATTAATATTAACACACTCACTGACACACTGTGTACATCATGACCTACAGTCAGATACACCCTGTGAAGTGTAAAACACCCCCACTGTCCTCAGTAATATTAACACACTGACAGAGAACACAGATTAATATTAACACACTCACTGACACACTGTGTACATCATGACCCACAGTCAGATACACCCTGTGAAGTGTAAAACACCCCCACTGTCCTCAGTAATATTAACACACTGACAGAGAACACAGATTAATATTAACACACTCACTGACGCACTGTGTATATCATGACCCACAGTCAGATACACCCTGTGAAGTGTAAAACACCCCCACTGTCCTCACTAATATTAACACACTGACAGAGAACACAGATTAATATTAACACATTCACTGACACACTGTGTACATCATGACCCACAGTCAGATACACCCTGTGAAGTGTAAAACACCCCCACTGTCCTCACTAATATTAACACACTGACAGAGAACACAGATTAATATTAACACATTCACTGACACACTATGTACATCATGACCCACAGTCAGATACACCCTGTGAAGTGTAAAACACCCCCACTGTCCTCAGTAATATTAACAGACTGACAGAGAACACAGATTAATATTAACACACTCACTGACACACTGTGTAGATCATGACCCACAGTCAGATACACCCTGTGAAGTGTAAAACACCCCCACTGTCCTCAGGAATATTAACACACTGACAGAGAACACAGATTAATATTAACACACTCACTGACAAACTGTGTATATCATGACCCACAGTCAGGTAAACCCTGTGAAGTGTAAAACACCCCCACTGTCCTCAGTAATATTAACACACTGACAGAGAACACAGATTAATATTAACACACTCACTGACACACTGTGTATATCATGACCCACAGTCAGATACACCCTGTGAAGTGCAAAACACCCCCACTGTCCTCAGTAATATTAACACACTGACAGAGAACACAGATTAATATTAACACACTCACTGACACACTGTGTATATCATGACCCACAGTCAGATAAACCCTGTGAAGTGTAAAACACCCCCACTGTCCTCAGTAATATTAACACACTGACAGAGAACACAGATTAATATTAACACACTCACTGACACACTGTGTATATCATGACCCACAGTCAGATACACCCTGTGAAGTGTAAAACACCCCCACTGTCCTCAGGAATATTAACACACTGACAGAGAACACAGTTTAATATTAACACACTCACTGACACACTGTGTATATCATGACCCATAGTCAGATACACCCTGTGAAGTGTAAAACACCCCCACTGTCCTCAGTAATATTAACACACTGACAGAGAACACAGATTAATATTAACACACTCACTGACACACTGTGTACATCATGACCTACAGTCAGATACACCCTGTGAAGTGTAAAACACCCCCACTGTCCTCAGTAATATTAACACACTGACAGAGAACACAGATTAATATTAACACACTCACTGACACACTGTGTACATCATGACCCACAGTCAGATACACCCTGTGAAGTGTAAAACACCCCCACTGTCCTCAGTAATATTAACACACTGACAGAGAACACAGATTAATATTAACACACTCACTGACGCACTGTGTATATCATGACCCACAGTCAGATACACCCTGTGAAGTGTAAAACACCCCCACTGTCCTCACTAATATTAACACACTGACAGAGAACACAGATTAATATTAACACATTCACTGACACACTGTGTACATCATGACCCACAGTCAGATACACCCTGTGAAGTGTAAAACACCCCCACTGTCCTCACTAATATTAACACACTGACAGAGAACACAGATTAATATTAACACATTCACTGACACACTATGTACATCATGACCCACAGTCAGATACACCCTGTGAAGTGTAAAACACCCCCACTGTCCTCAGTAATATTAACAGACTGACAGAGAACACAGATTAATATTAACACACTCACTGACACACTGTGTAGATCATGACCCACAGTCAGATACACCCTGTGAAGTGTAAAACACCCCCACTGTCCTCAGGAATATTAACACACTGACAGAGAACACAGATTAATATTAACACACTCACTGACAAACTGTGTATATCATGACCCACAGTCAGGTAAACCCTGTGAAGTGTAAAACACCCCCACTGTCCTCAGTAATATTAACACACTGACAGAGAACACAGATTAATATTAACACACTCACTGACACACTGTGTATATCATGACCCACAGTCAGATACACCCTGTGAAGTGCAAAACACCCCCACTGTCCTCAGTAATATTAACACACTGACAGAGAACACAGATTAATATTAACACACTCACTGACACACTGTGTATATCATGACCCACAGTCAGATAAACCCTGTGAAGTGTAAAACACCCCCACTGTCCTCAGTAATATTAACACACTGACAGAGAACACAGATTAATATTAACACACTCACTGACACACTGTGTACATCATGACCCACAGTCAGATAAACCCTGTGAAGTGTAAAACAACCCCACTGTCCTCAAGAATATTAACACACTGACAGAGAACACAGATTAATATTAACACACTCACTGACACACTGTGTACATCATGACCCACAGCCAGATACACCCTGTGAAGTGCAAAACATCCCCACTGTCCTCAGGAATATTAACACACTGACAGAGAACACAGATTAATATTAACACACTCACTGACACACTGTGTATATCATGACCCACAGTCAGATACACCCGGTGAAGTGTAAAACACCCCCACTGTCCTCAGGAATATTAACACACTGTCAGAGAACACAGATTAATATTAACACACTCACTGACACACTGTGTACATCATGACCAACTGTCAGATACACCCTGTGAAGTGTAAAACACCCCCACTGTCCTCAGTAATATTAACACACTGACAGAGAACACAGATTAATATTAACACACTCACTGACACACTGTGTATATCATGACCCACAGTCAGATACACCCTGTGAAGTGTAAAACACCCCCACTGTCCTCACTAATATTAACACACTGACAGAGAACACAGATTAATATTAACACATTCACTGACACACTGTGTACATCATGACCCACAGTCAGATACACCCTGTGAAGTGTAAAACACCCCCACTGTCCTCACTAATATTAACACACTGACAGAGAACACAGATTAAAATTAACACATTCACTGACACACTATGTACATCATGACCAACAGTCAGATACACCCTGTGAAGTGTAAAACACCCCCACTGTCCTCAGTAATATTAACAGACTGACAGAGAACACAGATTAATATTAACACACTCACTGACACACTGTGTAGATCATGACCCACAGTCAGATACACCCTGTGAAGTGTAAAACACCCCCACTGCCCTCAGGAATTTTAACACACTGACAGAGAACACAGATTAATATTAACACACTCACTGACAAACTGTGTATATCATGACCCACAGTCAGGTAAACCCTGTGAAGTGTAAAACACCCCCACTGTCCTCAGTAATATTAACACACTGACAGATAACACAGATTAATATTAACACACTCACTGACACACTGTGTATATCATGACCCACAGTCAGATAAACCCTGTGAAGTGTAAAACAACCCCACTGTCCTCAGTAATATTAACACACTGACAGAGAACACAGATTAATATTAACACACTCACTGACACACTGTGTACATCATGACCCACAGCCAGATACACCCTGTGAAGTGCAAAACATCCCCACTGTCCTCAGGAATATTAACACACTGTCAGAGAACACAGATTAATATTAACACACTCACTGACACACTGTGTATATCATGACCCACAGTCAGATACACCCTGTGAAGTGTAAAACACCCCCACTGTCCTCAGTAATATTAACACACTGACAGAGAACACAGATTAATATTAACACACTCACTGACACACTGTGTATATCATGACCCACAGTCAGATACACCCTGTGAAGTGTAAAACACCCCCACTGTCCTCAGTAATATTAACACACTGACAGAGAACACAGATTAATATTAACACACTCACTGACACACTGTGTATATCATGACCCAGAGTCAGATACACCCTGTGAAGTGTAAAACACCCCCACTGTCCTCAGTAATATTAACACACTGACAGAGAACACAGAGTAATATTAACACACTCACTGACACACTGGTATATCATGACCCACAGTCAGATACACCCTGTGAAGTGTAAAACACCCCCACTGTCCTCAGTAATATTAACACACTGACAGAGAACACAGATTAATATTAACACACTCACTGACACACTGTGTATATCATGACCAACAGCCAGATACACCCTGTGAAGTGTAAAACACTCCCACTGTCTTCAGGAATATTAACACACTGACAGAGAACACAGATTAATATTAACACACTCACTGACACACTGTGTACATCATGACCCACAGTCAGATACACCCTGTGAAGTGTAAAACACCCCCCACTGTCCTCAGGAATATTAACATACTGACAGAGAACACAGATTAATATTAACACACTCGCTGACACACTGTGTATATCATGACCCACAGTCAGATACACCCTGTGAAGTGTAAAACACCCCCACTGTCCTCAGGCATATTAACACACTGACAGAGTACACAGATTCATATTAACACACTCACTGACACACTGTGTATATCATGACCCACAGTCAGATACACCCTGTGAAGTGTAAAACACCCCCACTGTCCTCAGCAATATTAACACACTGACAGAGAACACAGATTAATATTTACACACTCACTGACACACTGTGTACATCATGACCCACAGTCAGATATACCCTGTGAAGTGTAAAACACTCCCACTGTCCTCAGTAATATTAACACACTGACAGAGAACACAGATTAATATTAACACACTCACTGACACACTGTGTACATCATAACCCACAGTCAGATACACCCTGTGAAGTGTAAAACACCCCCATTGTCCTCAGGAATATTAACACACTGACAGAGAACACAGATTAATATTAACACACTCACTGACACACTGTGTATATCATGACCCACAGTCAGATACACCCTGTGAAGTGTAAAACACCCCCACTGTCCTCAGGAATATTAACACACTGACAGAGAACACAGATTAATATTAACACACGCACTGACACACTGTGTATATCATGACCCACAGTCAGATACACCCTGTGAAGTGTAAAACACCCCCACTGTCCTCAGTAATATTAACACACAGACAGAGAACACAGATTAATATTAACACACTCACTGACACACTGTGTATATCATGACCCACAGTCAGATACACCCTGTGAAGTGTAAAACACCCCCACTGTCCTCAGTAATATTAACACACTGACAGAGAACACAGATTAATATTAACACACTCACTGACACACTGTGTATATCATGACCCACAGTCAGATAAACCCTGTGAAGTGTAAAACACCCTCACTGTCCTCAGGAATATTAACACACTGACAGAGAACACAGATTAATATTAACACACTCACTGACACACTGTGTATATCATGAACCACAGTCAGATACACCCTGTGAAGTGTAAAACACCCCCACTGTCCTCAGGAATATTAACACACTGACGGAGAACACAGATTAATATTAACACACTCACTGACACACTGTGTATATCATGACCCAGAGTCAGATACACCCTGTGAAGTGTAAAACATCCCCACTGTCCTCAGGAATATTAACACACTGACAGAGAACACAGATTAATATTAACACACTCACTGACACACTGTGTATATCATGACCCACAGTCAGATACACCCTGTGAAGTGTAAAACACCCCCACTGTCCTCAGGAATATTAACACACTGACAGAGAACACAGATTAATATTAACACACGCACTGACACACTGTGTATATCATGACCCACAGTCAGATACACCCTGTGAAGTGTAAAACACCCCCACTGTCCTCAGTAATATTAACACACAGACAGAGAACACAGATTAATATTAACACACTCACTGACACACTGTGTATATCATGACCCACAGTCAGATACACCCTGTGAAGTGTAAAACACCCCCACTGTCCTCAGTAATATTAACACACTGACAGAGAACACAGATTAATATTAACACACTCACTGACACACTGTGTATATCATGACCCACAGTCAGATAAACCCTGTGAAGTGTAAAACACCCTCACTGTCCTCAGGAATATTAACACACTGACAGAGAACACAGATTAATATTAACACACTCACTGACACACTGTGTATATCATGACCCACAGTCAGATACACAATGTGAAGTGCAAAACATCCCCACTGTCCTCAGGAATATTAACACACTGACTGAGAACACAGATTAATATTAACACACTCACTGACACACTGTGAATATCATGACCCACAGTCAGATACACCCTGTGAAGTGTAAAACACCCCCACTGTCCTCAGGAATATTAACACACTGACAGAGAACACAGATTAATATTAACACACTCACTGACACACTGTGTATATCATGACCCACAGTCAGATAAACCCTGTGAAGTGTAAAACACCCCCACTGTCCTCAGGAATATTAACACACTGACAGAGAACACAGATTAATATTAACACACTCACTGACACACTGTGTATATCATGACCCACAGTCAGATACACAATGCGAAGTGTAAAACATCCCCACTGTCCTCAGGAATATTAACACACTGACTGAGAACACAGATTAATATTAACACACTCACTGACACACTGTGAATATCATGACCCACAGTCAGATACACCCTGTGAAGTGTAAAACACCCCCACTGTCCTCAGGAATATTAACACACTGACAGAGAACACAGATTAATATTAACACACTCACTGACACACTGTGTATATCATGACCCACAGTCAGATAAACCCTGTGAAGTGTAAAACACCCCCACTGTCCTCAGGAATATTAACACACTGACAGAGAACACAGATTAATATTAACACACTCACTGACACACTGTGTATATCATGACCCACAGTCAGATACACCCTGTGAAGTGTAAAACACCCCCACTGTCCTCAGGAATATTAACACACTGACAGAGAACACAGATTAATATTAACACACTCACTGACACACTGTGTATATCATGACCCACAGTCAGATACACAATGTGAAGTGTAAAACATCCCCACTGTCCTCAGGAATATTAACACACTGAGAGAGAACACAGATTAATATTAACACACTCACTGACACACTGTGTATATCATGACCCACAGTCAGATACACCCTGTGAAGTGTAAAACACCCCCACTGTCCTCAGTAATATTAACACACTGACTGAGAACACAGATTAATATTAACACACTCACTGACACACTCTGTATATCATGACCCACAGTTAGATAAACCCTGTGAAGTGTAAAACACCCCCACTGTCCTCAGGAATATTAACACACTGACAGAGAACACAGATTAATATTAACACACTCACTGACACACTGTGTATATCATGACCCACAGTCAGATACACCCTGTGAAGTGTAAAACATCCCCACTGTCCTCAGGAATATTAACACACTGACAGAGAACACAGATTAATATTAACACACTCACTGACACACTGTGTATATCATGACCCACAGTCAGATACACCCTGTGAAGAGTAAAACATCCCCACTGTCCTCAGGAATATTAACACACTGACAGAGAACACAGATTAATATTAACACACTCACTGACACACTGTGTATATCATGACCCACAGTCAGATACACCCTGTGAAGTGTAAAACACCCCCACTGTCCTCAGGAATATTAACACACTGACAGAGAACACAGATTAATATTAACACACTCACTGACACACTGTGTATATCATGACCCACAGTCAGATTCACCCTGTGAGGTGTAAAACACCCCCACTGTCCTCAGTAATATTAACACACTGACAGAGAACACAGATTAATATTAACACACTCACTGACACACTGTGTATATCATGACCCACAGTCAGATAAACCCTGTGAAGTGTAAAACACCCCCACTGTCCTCAGGAATATTAACACACTGACAGAGAACACAGATTAATATTAACACACTCACTGACACACTGTGTATATCATGACCCACAGTCAGATAAACCCTGTGAAGTGTAAAACACCCCCACTGTCCTCAGGAATATTAACACACTGACAGAGAACACAGATTAATATTAACACACTCACTGACACAATGTGTACATCATGACTCACAGTCAGATACACCCTGTGAAGGGTAAAACATCCCCACTGTCCTCAGTAATATTAACACACTGACAGAGAACACAGATTAATATTAACACACTCACTGACACACTGTGTATATCATGACCCAGAGTCAGATACACCCTGTGAAGTGTAAAACACCCCCACTGTCCTCAGTAATATTAACACACTGACAGAGAACACAGATTAATATTAACACACTCACTGACACACTGTGTATATCATGACCCACAGTCAGATACACCATGTGAATTGTAAAACACCCCCACTGTCCTCAGTAATATTAACACACTGACAGAGAACACAGATTAATATTAACAGACGCACTGACACACTGTGTACATCATGACCCACAGTCAGATACACCCTGTGAAGTGTAAAACACCACCACTGTCCTCAGGAATATTAACACACTGACAGAGAACACAGGTTAATATTAACACACTCACTGACACACTGTGTACATCATGACCCACAGTCAGATACACCCTGTGAAGTGTAAAACACCCCCACTGTCCTCAGGAATATTAACACACTGACAGAGAACACAGATTAATATTAACACACTCACTGACACACTGTGTACATCATGACCCACAGTCAGATACACCCTGTGAAGTGTAAAACACCCCCACTGTCCTCAGGAATATTCACACACTGACAGAGAACACAGATTAATATTAACACACTCACTGACACACTGTGTATATCATGACCCACAGTCAGATACACCCTGTGAAGTGTAAAACACCCCCACTGTCCTCAGTAATCTTAACACACTGACAGAGAACACAGATTAATATTAACACACTCACTGACACACTGTGTATATCATGACCCACAGTCAGATAAACCCTGTGAAGTGTAAAACACCCCCACTGTCCTCAGGAATATTAACACACTGACAGAGAACACAGATTAATATTAACACACTCACTGACACACTGTGTATATCATGACCCACAGTCAGATACACCCTGTGAAGAGTAAAACATCCCCACTGTCCTCAGGAATATTAACACACTGACAGAGAACACAGATTAATATTAACACACTCACTGACACACTGTGTATATCATGACCCACAGTCAGATACACCCTGTGAAGTGTAAAACACCCCCACTGTCCTCAGGAATATTAACACACTGACAGAGAACACAGATTAATATTAACACACTCACTGACACACTGTGTATATCATGACCCACAGTCAGATTCACCCTGTGAGGTGTAAAACACCCCCACTGTCCTCAGTAATATTAACACACTGACAGAGAACACAGATTAATATTAACACACTCACTGACACACTGTGTATATCATGACCCAGAGTCAGATACACCCTGTGAAGTGTAAAACACCCCCACTGTCCTCAGTAATATTAACACACTGACAGAGAACACAGATTAATATTAACACACTCACTGACACACTGTGTATATCATGACCCACAGTCAGATACACCATGTGAAGTGTAAAACACCCCCACTGTCCTCAGTAATATTAACACACTGACAGAGAACACAGATTAATATTAACAGACGCACTGACACACTGTGTACATCATGACCCACAGTCAGATACACCCTGTGAAGTGTAAAACACCACCACTGTCCTCAGGAATATTAACACACTGACAGAGAACACAGATTAATATTAACACACTCACTGACACACTGTGTACATCATGACCCACAGTCAGATACACCCTGTGAAGTGTAAAACACCCCCACTGTCCTCAGGAATATTAACACACTGACAGAGAACACAGATTAATATTAACACACTCACTGACACACTGTGTACATCATGACCCACAGTCAGATACACCCTGTGAAGTGTAAAACACCCCCACTGTCCTCAGGAATATTCACACACTGACAGAGAACACAGATTAATATTAACACACTCACTGACACACTGTGTATATCATGACCCACAGTCAGATACACCCTGTGAAGTGTAAAACACCCCCACTGTCCTCAGTAATATTAACACACTGACAGAGAACACAGATTAATATTAACACACTCACTGACACACTGTGTATATCATGACCCACAGTCAGATAAACCCTGTGAAGTGTAAAACACCCCCACTGTCCTCAGGAATATTAACACACTGACAGAGAACACAGATTAATATTAACACACTCACTGACACACTGTGTATATCATGACCCACAGTCAGATACACCCTGTGAAGTGTAAAACACCCCCACTGTCCTCAGGAATATTAACACACTGACAGAGAACACAGATTAATATTAACACACTCACTGACACACTGTGTATATCATGACCCACAGTCAGATACACCCTGTGAAGTGTAAAACACCCCCACTGTCCTCAGTAATATTAACACACTGACAGAGAACACAGATTAATATTAACACACTCACTGACACACTGTGTACATCATGACCCACAGTCAGATACACCCTACGAAGTGTAAAACACCCCCACTGTCCTCAGTAATATTAACACACTGACAGAGAACACAGATTAATGTTAACACACTCACTGACACACTGTGTATATCATGACCCACAGCCAGATACACCCTGTGAAGTGTAAAACACCCCCACTGTCCTCAGTAATATTAACACACTGACAGAGAACACAGATTAATATTAACACACCCACTGACACACTGTGTATATCATGACCCACAGTCAGATACACCCTGTGAAGTGTAAAACACACCCACTGTCCTCAGGAATATTAACACACTGACAGAGAACACAGATTAATATTAACACACTCACTGACACACTGTGTATATCATGACCCACAGTCAGATACACCCTGTGAAGTGTAAAACATCCCCACTGTCCTCAGTAATATTAACACACTGACAGAGAACACAGATTAATATTAACACACTCACTGACACACTGTGTATATCATGACCCACTGTCAGATACACCCTGTGAAGTGTAAAACACCCCCACTGTTCTCAGGAATATTAACACACTGACAGAGAACACAGATTAATATTAACACACTCACTGACACACTGTGTATATCATCACCCACAGTCAGATACACCCTGTGAAGTGTAAAGCACCCCCACTGTCCTCAGGAATATTAACACCCTGACAGAGAACACAGATTAATATTAACACACTCACTGACACACTGTGTATATCATGACCCACAGTCAGATACACCCTGTGAAGTGTAAAACACCCCCACAGTCCTCAGGAATATTAACACACTGACAGAGAACACAGATTAATATTAACACACTCACTGACACACTGTGTACATCATGACCCACAGTCAGATACACCCTGTGAAGTGTAAAACACCCCCACTGTCCTCAGGAATATTAACACACTGACAGAGAACACAGATTAATATTAACTCACTCACTGACACACTGTGTATATCATGACCCACAGTCAGATACACCCTGTGAAGTGTAAAACACCCCCACTGTCCTCAGGAATATTAACACACTGACAGAGAACACAGATTAATATTAACACACTCACTGACACACTGTGTATATCATGACCCACAGTCAGATACACCCTGTGAAATGTAAAACATTCCCACTGTCCTCAGTAATATTAACACATTGACAGAGAACACAGATTAATATTAACACTCTCACTGACACACTGTGTACATCATGACCCACAGTCAGATACACCCTGTGAAGTGTAAAACACCCCCACTGTCCTCAGTAATATTAACACACTGACAGAGAACACAGATTAATATTAACACACTCACTGACACACTGTCTATATCATGACTCACAGTCAGATACACCCTGTGAAGTGTAAAACACCCCCACTGTCCTCAGTAATATTAACACACTGACAGAGAACACAGATTAATATTAACACACTCACTGACACACTGTGTATATCATGACCCACAGTCAGATACACCCTGTGAAGTGTAAAACACCCCCACTGTCCTCAGGAATATTAACACACTGACAGAGAACACAGATTAATATTAACACACTCACTGACACACTGTGTATATCATGACCTACAGTCAGATACACCCTGTGAAGTGTAAAACACCCCCACTGTCCTCAGTAATATTAACACACTGACAGAGAACACAGAATAATATTAACACACTCACTGACACACTGTGTATATCATGTCTCACAGTCAGATACACCCTGTGAAGTGTAAAACACCCCCACTGCCCTCAGTAATATTAACACACTGACAGGGAACACAGATTAATATTAACACACTCACTGACACACTGTGTATATCATGACTCACAGTCAGATACACCCTGTGAAGTGTAAAACACCCCCACTGCCCTCAGCAATATTAACACACTGACAGAGAACACAGATTAATATTAACACACTCACTCTGGCAGTGCCATAGACATTTATAAGTGCAAAGTAATAGAAACGTTTAACACACCATTCACTTACAATGCCCTGGACCTTTTTAGCATGCTTGACTATTGGAATGCAAAGGCCTATTGCAGTGTAATTGTACCTCGCAGTACAGGAACCTCTGACAGGGTAATTGTACCTCGCAGTCCAGGAACCTCTGACAGGGTAATTGTACCTCGCAGTGCAGGAACCTCTGACAGGATAATTGTACCTCGCAGTACAGGAACCTCTGACAGGATAATTGTACCTCGCAGTACAGGAACCTCTGACAGTGTAATTGTACCTCGCAGTACAGGAACCTCTGACAGGGTAATTGTACCTCGCAGTGCAGGAACCTCTGACAGGGTAATTGTACCTCGCAGTGCAGGAACCTCTGACAGGGTAATAGTACCTCGCAGTACAGGAACCTCTGACAGGGTAATTGTACCTCGCAGTACAGGAACCTCTGACAGGGTAATTGTCCCTCGCAGTGCAGGAACCTCTGACAGGGTAATTATACCTCGCAGTACAGGAACCTCTGACAGGGTAATTGTACCTCGCAGTACAGGAACCTCTGACAGGGTAATTGTACCTCGCAGTACAGGAACCTCTGACAGGGTAATTGTACCTCGCAGTGCAGGAACCTCTGACAGTGTAATTGTACCTCGCAGTACAGGAACCTCTGACAGGGTAATTGTACCTCGCAGTACAGGAACCTCTGACATGGTAATTGTACCTCGCAGTACAGGAACCTCTGACAGGGTAATTGTACCTCGCAGTACAGGAACCTCTGACAGGGTAATTGTACCTCGCAGTGCAGGAACCTCTGACAGGGTAATTGTACCTCGCAGTGCAGGAACCTCTGACAGGGTAATTGTACCTCGCAGTACAGGAACCTCTGACAGGGTAATTGTACCTCGCAGTACAGGAACCTCTGACAGGGTAATTGTACCTCGCAGTACAGGAACCTCTGACAGGGTAATTGTACGTCGCAGTACAGGAACTTCTGACAGGGTAATTGTCCCTCGCAGTGCAGGAACCTCTAGCAGCACAAGAGCATCTTGCAATGCAGAGGCCTTTCCTGTGCATTTGCCCATGTAATACAATGGGACTTGCTATGTAAAATCCAATTGTAATGCAAATTTCCCATGCAGTGCTGCAGCCCCTTGTAGTGCAAAAAGCACCTTGAGATGTCATAGAATGTTGAAATGCAACAAGCATTTGAAATCCCATTGAAGATATGGTGCACTAGACCCTTACAATGCAACACAAAAACTTGTTGTACAATAGCCTTTGCAGTACAACATCCACTAACAAAGCAATAGCCCCATGCAGTGCAATCTCCACTCACAGTGTAAAAACAACATGCAATGTAATAGTCTCTAAGAGTGACATAGCAATAACGTGAAGAAATGCTATAGCCTTTTGAACACAACAGACCATGACAATTCAATAGCCTTTTGCAGTGCTAAAGCTCTTTGGTGTGCAATAGACCCTGACAATGTATTTTCCCCTCACAGTGCAACAGTTCTATGCTTTGCAGAACATGCTTATGGTACAAAAGCCAGGTGCAGTCCAAGAGCAAATTGCCTTTTGATACCCTATTGAAATATAATATCCTCTCACAATGGAAACCATCTCGCAATACAAAATTTCCCTGCAGTGCAATAGCTATTTGTTTTGCACTTGTGACTTTCAATATAATAGACACTTGCCATGTAACATCCAGTTGCAATGTAATGGAACCATTAGTGTGCATGATCCTTGTATTGCAATAGCCTCTTGCAGTGCAATAGCAGCTTGCAATGCAGGGACCTTTGGTAGTGCAATAACTCCTTCCAATGCAAAGGTCTTTGAGTTTGCAATAGAGCGTGGTGTGCAACATCCACTTGCAACGAAAATGCAAAGGCACCTTGCAATACAAGAACTATTTGCAGAGCAAAAACTCCAGCAATGCAACACGCATTTCATTGCAATAGCGCTTGCAGTCCAACAGTCCCTCCCTTGCAGACTATTACCCTTGCAATGTCTGAGCCCCTTTCAATGCAATGGCCCCTTTCAATACAACATCCACATGCAACGCAAGAAAACCAAGAATGTTTGGCAATGCACTGAAACAACTACTTGCAATGCAATAGGGCTAAGTCATGCAATCGCCCATTGATAACATTGCACACTGGCAAAGTAATGGACTTTTACAGAGCAATAGCTCATCGGAGGGCAATTGCCCTTTGCAATGCAATAACCTGAAGCAGTACATTGGGGGCTTACAATACAGTATCCATGATTAATACAATAACACTTTGCATTATAATGGCCTCTTACACTGTAATATCATCTTGTCGTGTGAACACTCTTGCAGTTCAATAGCTACGTGCTGGAAAGCAGAAGCCTCTTGCAAAGAAATACCCTTTGTAATTCAATCACCTCTGCACGGTGACAGCACCTTGCAATGCAGGATACACTGACAGTTTACTAGTCCTTTGTAATTCAGTCACCTCTTGCACGGTGACAGCACCTTGCAATGCAGGATACACTGACAGTTTACTAGTCCTTTGTAATTCAATCACCTCTTGCACGGTGACAGCACCTTGCAATGCAGGATACAATGACAGTTTAATAGTCCTTTGTAATTCAATCACCTCTTGCACGGTGACAGCACCTTGCAATGCAGGATACACAGACAGTTTACTAGTCCTTTGTAATTCAATCACCTCTTGCACGGTGACAGCACCTTGCAATGCAGGATACAATGACAGTTTAATAGTCCTTTGTAATTCAATCACCTCTTGCACGGTGACAGCACCTTGCAATGCAGGATACACTGACAGTTTAATAGTCCTTTGTAATTCAATCACCTCTTGCACGGTGACAGCACCTTGCAATGCAGGATACACTGACAGTTTAATAGTCCTTTGTAATTCAATCACCTCTTGCACGGTGACAGCACCTTGCAATGCAGGATACACTGACAGTTTAATAGTCCTTTGTAATTCAATCACCTCTTGCACGGTGACAGCACCTTGCAATGCAGGATACACTGACAGTTTAATAGTCCTTTGTAATTCAATCACCTCTTGCACGGTGACAGCACCTTGCAATGCAGGATACACTGACAGTTTAATAGTCCTTTGTAATTCAATCACCTCTTGCACGGTGACAGCACCTTGCAATGCAGGATACACTGACAGTTTAATAGTCCTTTGTAATTCAATCACCTCTTGCACGGTGACAGCACCTTGCAATGCAGGATACACTGACAGTTTAATAGTCCTTTGTAATTCAATCACCTCTTGCACGGTGACAGCACCTTGCAATGCAGGATACACTGACAGTTTAATAGTCCTTTATAATTCAATCACCTCTTGCACGGTGACAGCACCTTGCAATGCAGGATACACTGACAGTTTAATAGTCCTTTGTAATTCAATCACCTCTTGCACGGTGACAGCACCTTGCAATGCAGGATACACTGACAGTTTAATGGTCCTTTGTAATTCAATCACCTCTTGCACGGTGACAGCACCTTGCAATGCAGGATACACTGACAGTTTAATAGTCCTTTGTAATTCAATCACCTCTTGCACGGTGACAGCACCTTGCAATGCAGGAAACAATGACAGTTTAATAGTCCTTTATAATTCAATCACCTCTTGCACGGTGACAGCACCTTGCAATGCAGGAAACAATGACAGTTTAATAGTCCTTTGTAATTCAATCACCTCTTGCACGGTGACAGCACCTTGCAATGCAGGATACACTGACAGTTTAATAGTCCTTTATAATTCAATCACCTCTTGCACGGTGACAGCACCTTGCAATGCAGGATACACTGACAGTTTAATAGTCCTTTATAATTCAATCACCTCTTGCACGGTGACAGCACCTTGCAATGCAGGATACACTGACATTTTAATAGTCCTTTGTAATTCAATCACCTCTTGCACGGTGACAGCACCTTGCAATGCAGGATACACTGACAGTTTAATAGTCCTTTGTAATTCAATCACCTCTTGCACGGTGACAGCACCTTGCAATGCAGGATACACTGACAGTTTAATAGTCCTTTGTAATTCAATCACCTCTTGCACGGTGACAGCACCTTGCAATGCAGGATACACTGACAGTTTAATAGTCCTTTGTAATTCAATCACCTCTTGCACGGTGACAGCACCTTGCAATGCAGGATACACTGACAGTTTAATAGTCCTTTGTAATTCAATCACCTCTTGCACGGTGACAGCACCTTGCAATGCAGGATACACTGACAGTTTAATAGTCCTTTGTAATTCAATCACCTCTTGCACGGTGACAGCACCTTGCAATGCAGGATACACTGACAGTTTAATAGTCCTTTGTAATTCAATCACCTCTTGCACGGTGACAGCACCTTGCAATGCAGGATACACTGACAGTTTAATAGTCCTTTGTAATTCAATCACCACTTGCACTTTGACAGCACCTTGCAATGCAGGATACACTGACAGTTTAATAGTCCTTTATAATTCAATCACCTCTTGCACGGTGACAGCACCTTGCAATGCAGGATACACTGACAGTTTAATAGTCCTTTGTAATTCAATCACCTCTTGCACGGTGACAGCACCTTGCAATGCAGGATACACTGACAGTTTAATAGTCCTTTGTAATTCAATCACCTCTTGCACGGTGACAGCACCTTGCAATGCAGGATACACTGACAGTTTAATAGTCCTTTGTAATTCAATCACCTCTTGCACGGTGACAGCACCTTGCAATGCAGGAAACAATGACAGTTTAATAGTCCTTTATAATTCAATCACCTCTTGCACGGTGACAGCACCTTGCAATGCAGGAAACAATGACAGTTTAATAGTCCTTTGTAATTCAATCACCTCTTGCACGGTGATAGCACCTTGCAATGCAGGATACACTGACAGTTTAATAGTCCTTTATAATTCAATCACCTCTTGCACGGTGACAGCACCTTGCAATGCAGGATACACTGACAGTTTAATAGTCCTTTATAATTCAATCACCTCTTGCACGGTGACAGCACCTTGCAATGCAGGATACACTGACATTTTAATAGTCCTTTGTAATTCAATCACCTCTTGCACGGTGACAGCACCTTGCAATGCAGGATACACTGACAGTTTAATAGTCCTTTGTAATTCAATCACCTCTTGCACGGTGACAGCACCTTGCAATGCAGGACACACTGACAGTTTAATAGTCCTTTGTAATTAAATCACCTATTCCACGGTGACAGCACCTTGCAATGCAGGATACACTGACAGTTTAATAGTCCTTTGTAATTCAATCACCTCTTGCACGGTGACAGCACCTTGCAATGCAGGATACACTGACAGTTTAATAGTCCTTTGTAATTCAATCACCTCTTGCACGGTGACAGCACCTTGCAATGCAGGATACACTGACAGTTTAATAGTCCTTTGTAATTCAATCACCTCTTGCACGGTGACAGCACCTTGCAATGCAGGATACAATGACAGTTTAATAGTCCTTTGTAATTCAATCACCTCTTGCACGGTGACAGCACCTTGCAATGCAGGATACACTGACAGTTTAATAGTTCTTTGTAATTCAATCACCTCTTGCACGGTGACAGCACCTTGCAATGCAGGATACAATGACAGTTTAATAGTCCTTTGTAATTCAATCACCTCTTGCACGGTGACAGCACCTTGCAATGCAGGATACACTGACAGTTTAATAGTCCTTTGTAATTCAATCACCTCTTGCACGGTGACAGCACCTTGCAATGCAGGATACACTGACAGTTTAATAGTCCTTTGTAATTCAATCACCTCTTGCACGGTGACAGCACCGTGCAATGCAGGATACACTGACAGTTTAATAGTCCTTTGTAATTCAATCACCTCTTGCACGGTGACAGCACCTTGCAATGCAGGATACACTGACAGTTTAATAGTCCTTTGTAATTCAATCACCTCTTGCACGGTGACAGCACCTTGCAATGCAGGATACACTGACAGTTTAATAGTCCTTTGTAATTCAATCACCTCTTGCACGGTGACAGCACCTTGCAATGCAGGATACACTGACAGTTTAATAGTCCTTAGTAATTCAATCACCTCTTGCACGGTGACAGCACCTTGCAATGCAGGATACAATGACAGTTTAATAGTCCTTTGTAATTCAATCACCTCTTGCACGGTGACAGCACCTTGCAATGCAGGATACACTGACAGTTTAATAGTCCTTTGTAATTCAATCACCTCTTGCACGGTGACAGCACCTTGCAATGCAAGATACACTGACAGTTTAATAGTCCTTTGTAATTCAATCACCTCTTGCACGGTGACAGCACCTTGCAATGCAGGATACACTGACAGTTTAATAGTCCTTTGTAATTCAATCACCTCTTGCACGGTGACAGCACCTTGCAATGCAGGACACACTGACAGTTTAATAGTCCTTTGTAATTCAATCACCTCTTGCACGGTGACAGCACCTTGCAATGCAGGATACACTGACAGTTTAATAGTCCTTTGTAATTCAATCACCTCTTGCACGGTGACAGCACCTTGCAATGCAGGATACACTGACAGTTTAATAGTCCTTTGTCATTCAATCACCTCTTGCACGGTGACAGCACCTTGCAATGCAGGATACACTGACAGTTTAATAGTCCTTTGTAATTCAATCACCTCTTGCACGGTGACAGCACCTTGCAATGCAGGAAACAATGACAGTTTAATAGTCCTTTATAATTCAATCACCTCTTGCACGGTGACAGCACCTTGCAATGCAGGAAACAATGACAGTTTAATAGTCCTTTGTAATTCAATCACCTCTTGCACGGTGACAGCACCTTGCAATGCAGGATACACTGACAGTTTAATAGTCCTTTATAATTCAATCACCTCTTGCACGGTGACAGCACCTTGCAATGCAGGATACACTGACAGTTTAATAGTCCTTTATAATTCAATCACCTCTTGCACGGTGACAGCACCTTGCAATGCAGGATACACTGACATTTTAATAGTCCTTTGTAATTCAATCACCTCTTGCACGGTGACAGCACCTTGCAATGCAGGATACACTGACAGTTTAATAGTCCTTTGTAATTCAATCACCTCTTGCACGGTGACAGCACCTTGCAATGCAGGATACACTGACAGTTTAATAGTCCTTTGTAATTCAATCACCTCTTGCACGGTGACAGCACCTTGCAATGCAGGATACACTGACAGTTTAATAGTCCTTTGTAATTCAATCACCTCTTGCACGGTGACAGCACCTTGCAATGCAGGATACACTGACAGTTTAATAGTCCTTTGTAATTCAATCACCTCTTGCACGGTGACAGCACCTTGCAATGCAGGATACACTGACAGTTTAATAGTCCTTTGTAATTCAATCACCTCTTGCACGGTGACAGCACCTTGCAATGCAGGATACACTGACAGTTTAATAGTCCTTTGTAATTCAATCACCTCTTGCACGGTGACAGCACCTTGCAATGCAGGATACACTGACAGTTTAATAGTCCTTTGTAATTCAATCACCTCTTGCACTTTGACAGCACCTTGCAATGCAGGATACACTGACAGTTTAATAGTCCTTTATAATTCAATCACCTCTTGCACGGTGACAGCACCTTGCAATGCAGGATACACTGACAGTTTAATAGTCCTTTGTAATTCAATCACCTCTTGCACGGTGACAGCACCTTGCAATGCAGGATACACTGACAGTTTAATAGTCCTTTGTAATTCAATCACCTCTTGCACGGTGACAGCACCTTGCAATGCAGGATACACTGACAGTTTAATAGTCCTTTGTAATTCAATCACCTCTTGCACGGTGACAGCACCTTGCAATGCAGGAAACAATGACAGTTTAATAGTCCTTTATAATTCAATCACCTCTTGCACGGTGACAGCACCTTGCAATGCAGGAAACAATGACAGTTTAATAGTCCTTTGTAATTCAATCACCTCTTGCACGGTGACAGCACCTTGCAATGCAGGATACACTGACAGTTTAATAGTCCTTTATAATTCAATCACCTCTTGCACGGTGACAGCACCTTGCAATGCAGGATACACTGACAGTTTAATAGTCCTTTGTAATTAAATCACCTATTCCACGGTGACAGCACCTTGCAATGCAGGACACACTGACAGTTTAATAGTCCTTTGTAATTTAATCACCTCTTGCACGGTGACAGCACCTTGCAATGCAGGATACACTGACAGTTTAATAGTCCTTTGTAATTCAATCACCTCTTGCACGGTGACAGCACCTTGCAATGCAGGATACACTGACAGTTTAATAGTCCTTTGTAATTCAATCACCTCTTGCACGGTGACAGCACCTTGCAATGCAGGATACAATGACAGTTTAATAGTCCTTTGTAATTCAATCACCTCTTGCACGGTGACAGCACCTTGCAATGCAGGATACACTGACAGTTTAATAGTTCTTTGTAATTCAATCACCTCTTGCACGGTGACAGCACCTTGCAATGCAGGATACAATGACAGTTTAATAGTCCTTTGTAATTCAATCACCTCTTGCACGGTGACAGCACCTTGCAATGCAGGATACACTGACAGTTTAATAGTCCTTTGTAATTCAATCACCTCTTGCACGGTGACAGCACCTTGCAATGCAGGATACACTGACAGTTTAATAGTCCTTTGTAATTCAATCACCTCTTGCACGGTGACAGCACCGTGCAATGCAGGATACACTGACAGTTTAATAGTCCTTTGTAATTCAATCACCTCTTGCACGGTGACAGCACCTTGCAATGCAGGATACACTGACAGTTTAATAGTCCTTTGTAATTCAATCACCTCTTGCACGGTGACAGCACCTTGCAATGCAGGATACACTGACAGTTTAATAGTCCTTTGTAATTCAATCACCTCTTGCACGGTGACAGCACCTTGCAATGCAGGATACACTGACAGTTTAATAGTCCTTAGTAATTCAATCACCTCTTGCACGGTGACAGCACCTTGCAATGCAGGATACAATGACAGTTTAATAGTCCTTTGTAATTCAATCACCTCTTGCACGGTGACAGCACCTTGCAATGCAGGATACACTGACAGTTTAATAGTCCTTTGTAATTCAATCACCTCTTGCACGGTGACAGCACCTTGCAATGCAGGATACACTGACAGTTTAATAGTCCTTTGTAATTCAATCACCTCTTGCACGGTGACAGCACCTTGCAATGCAGGATACACTGACAGTTTAATAGTCCTTTGTAATTCAATCACCTCTTGCACGGTGACAGCACCTTGCAATGCAGGACACACTGACAGTTTAATAGTCCTTTGTAATTCAATCACCTCTTGCACGGTGACAGCACCTTGCAATGCAGGATACACTGACAGTTTAATAGTCCTTTGTAATTCAATCACCTCTTGCACGGTGACAGCACCTTGCAATGCAGGATACACTGACAGTTTAATAGTCCTTTGTCATTCAATCACCTCTTGCACGGTGACAGCACCTTGCAATGCAGGATACACTGACAGTTTAATAGTCCTTTGTAATTCAATCACCTCTTGCACGGTGACAGCACCTTGCAATGCAGGAAACAATGACAGTTTAATAGTCCTTTATAATTCAATCACCTCTTGCACGGTGACAGCACCTTGCAATGCAGGAAACAATGACAGTTTAATAGTCCTTTGTAATTCAATCACCTCTTGCACGGTGACAGCACCTTGCAATGCAGGATACACTGACAGTTTAATAGTCCTTTATAATTCAATCACCTCTTGCACGGTGACAGCACCTTGCAATGCAGGATACACCGACAGTTTAATAGTCCTTTATAATTCAATCACCTCTTGCACGGTGACAGCACCTTGCAATGCAGGATACACTGACAGTTTAATAGTCCTTTGTAATTCAATCACCTCTTGCACGGTGACAGCACCTTGCAATGCAGGATACACTGACAGTTTAATAGTCCTTTGTAATTCAATCACCTCTTGCACGGTGACAGCACCTTGCAATGCAGGATACACTGACTGTTTAATAGTCCTTTGAAATTAAATCACCTCTTCCACGGTGACAGCACCTTGCAATGCAGGATACACTGACAGTTTAATAGTCCTTTGTAATTCAATCACCTCTTGCACGGTGACAGCACCTTGCAATGCAGGAAACACTGACAGTTTAATAGTCCTTTGTAATTCAATCACCTCTTACACGGTGACAGCACCTTGCAATGCAGGATACACTGACAGTTTAATAGTCCTTTGTAATTCAATCACCTCTTGCACGGTGACAGCACCTTGCAATGCAGGATACAATGACAGTTTAATAGTCCTTTGTAATTCAATCACCTCTTGCACGGTGACAGCACCTTGCAATGCAGGATACACTGACAGTTTAATAGTTCTTTGTAATTCAATCACCTCTTTCACGGTGACAGCACCTTGCAATGCAGGATACAATGACAGTTTAATAGTCCTTTGTAATTCAATCACCTCTTGCACGGTGACAGCACCTTGCAATGCAGGATACACTGACAGTTTAATAGTCCTTTGTAATTCAATCACCTCTTGCACGGTGACAGCACCTTGCAATGCAGGATACACTGACAGTTTAATAGTCCTTTGTAAATCAATCACCTCTTGCACGGTGACAGCACCGTGCAATGCAGGATACACTGACAGTTTAATAGTCCTTTGTAATTCAATCACCTCTTGCACGGTGACAGCACCTTGCAATGCAGGATACACTGACAGTTTAATAGTCCTTTGAAATTCAATCACCTCTTGCACGGTGACAGCACCTAGCAATGCAGGATACACTGACAGTTTAATAGTCCTTTGTAATTCAATCACCTCTTGCACGGTGACAGCACCTTGCAATGCAGGATACACTGACAGTTTAATAGTCCTTTGTAATTCAATCACCTCTTGCACGGTGACAGCACCTTGCAATGCAGGATACAATGACAGTTTAATAGTCCTTTGTAATTCAATCACCTCTTGCACGGTGACAGCACCTTGCAATGCAGGATACACTGACAGTTTAATAGTTCTTTGTAATTCAATCACCTCTTGCACGCTGACAGCGCCTTGCAATGCAGGATACAATGACAGTTTAATAGTCCTTTGTAATTCAATCACCTCTTGCACGGTGACAGCACCTTGCAATGCAGGATACACTGACAGTTTAATAGTCCTTTGTAATTCAATCACCTCTTGCACGGTGACAGCACCTTGCAATGCAGGATACACTGACAGTTTAATAGTCCTTTGTAATTCAATCACCTCTTGCACGGTGACAGCACCTTGCAATGCAGGATACACTGACAGTTTAATAGTCCTTTGTAATTCAATCACCTCTTGCACGGTGACAGCACCTTGCAATGCAGGATACACTGACAGTTTAATAGTCCTTTGTCATTCAATCACCTCTTGCACGGTGACAGCACCTTGCAATGCAGGATACACTGACAGTTTAATAGTCCTTTGTAATTCAATCACCTCTTGCACGGTGACAGCACCTTGCAATGCAGGATACAATGACAGTTTAATAGTCCTTTGTAATTCAATCACCTCTTGCACGGTGACAGCACCTTGCAATGCAGGATACACTGACAGTTTAATATTCCTTTGTAATTCAATCACCTCTTGCACGGTGACAGCACCTTGCAATGCAGGATACAATGACAGTTTAATAGTCCTTTGTAATTCAATCACCTCTTGCACGGTGACAGCACCTTGCAATGCAGGATAGAATGACAGTTTAATAGTCCTTTGTAATTCAATCACCTCTTGCACGGTGACAGCACCTTGCAATGCAGGATACACTGACAGTTTAATAGTCCTTTGTAATTCAATCACCTCTTGCACGGTGACAGCACCTTGCAATGCAGGATACACTGACAGTTTAATATTCCTTTGTAATTCAATCACCTCTTGCACGGTGACAGCACCTTGCAATGCAGGATACACTGACAGTTTAATAGTCCTTTGTAATTCAATCACCTCTTGCACGGTGACAGCACCTTGCAATGCAGGATACACTGACAGTTTAATAGTCCTTTGTAATTCAATCACCTCTTGCACGGTGACAGCACCTTGCAATGCAGGATACACTGACAGTTTAATAGTCCTTTGTAATTCAATCACCTCTTGCACGGTGACAGCACCTTGCAATGCAGGATACACTGACAGTTTAATAGTCCTTTGTAATTCAATCACCTCTTGCACGGTGACAGCACCTTGCAATGCAGGATACACTGACAGTTTAATAGTCCTTTGTAATTCAATCACCTCTTGCACGGTGACAGCACCTTGCAATGCAGGATACACTGACAGTTTAATAGTCCTTTGTAATTCAATCACCTCTTGCACGGTGACAGCACCTTGCAATGCAGGATACACTGACAGTTTAATAGTCCTTTGTAATTCAATCACCTCTTGCACGGTGACAGCACCTTGCAATGCAGGATACACTGACAGTTTAATAGTCCTTTGTAATTCAATCACCTCTTGCACAGTGACAGCACCTTGCAATGCAGGATACAATGACAGTTTAATAGTCCTTTGTAATTCAATCACCTCTTGCACGGTGACAGCACCTTGCAATGCAGGATACACTGACAGTTTAATAGTCCTTTGTAATTCAATCACCTCTTGCACGGTGACAGCACCTTGCAATGCAGGATGCAATGACAGTTTAATAGTCCTTTGTAATTCAATCACCTCTTGCACGGTGACAGCACCTTGCAATGCAGGATACACTGACAGTTTAAGGACTGGAGAGGCCTTTGACAGTGCAATCATCCTTGCAGTTTAACATCCACATGGAGTTGTCACACAAACCACAGCTGTGATAATCCAACAATCGTGAAAATAACTCCAAAGAGCGCCAGAAACCATCTTTGTCTTTAAGGAAAAAAAATCAGCCTTTAATTTACAAAATGAACAATGTATCCAAAATGGCATTGAAAGAAAACAAATCTTGGTCTTTGTGTGTTGAAACTGTCTGACAAGGACAAAGGACAAATGGTCAAAGCTAACAGGTGTCAAATGAACACATCCTATACCATGCTAAAACATTCCTGAATTGAATATCTCCTACTGAAAGAAAGAAGATGTGAAGTCACCATATTCTGGGTCACAGTGCAGTCACCATGGGTCAGAGAGCAGAGTGTCTGCTTCCAGGAGGTACAAGATAACACAGCTTTGCATTAAAGTGTCTTTCAGCAAAACATTAACATATTGTTTGTCTTTGCTCCATGACCTTCTGGTCTGTTAGTCTGTGACCTTGTCCTATCAACACCTTCTCTTTTGTTATCTCTTACCCCACCCCCGCTTTACTTGCTTAAAATCTTTTACATTTCTTATATCTGTTAGTTCTGATGAAGGGTCACAGACCTGAAACGTTAACTCCGTTTCTCTCTGCACAGATGTTGCCCGACCTGCTGAATATTTCCAGCACTCTCTGTTTTTATTAACTCTGTTTCTCTCTCCACAGATGCTGCCCGACCTGCTGAGTATTTCCAGCACTCTCTGTTTTTATTAACTCTGTTTCTCTCTCCACAGATGTTGCCCGACCTGCTGAGTATTTCCAGCACTCTCTGTTTTTATTAACTCTGTTTCTCTCTCCACAGATGTTGCCCGACCTGCTGAATATTTCCAGCACTCTCTATTTTTATTAACTCTGTTTCTCTCTCCACAGATGCTGCCCGACCTGCTGAATATTTCCAGCACTCTCAGTTTTTATTAACTCTGTTTCTCTCTCCACAGATGTTGCCCGACCTGCTGAGTATTTCCAGCACTCGCTGTTTTTATGAACTCTGTTTCTCTCTCCACAGATGTTGCCCGGCCTGCTGAGTATTTCCAGCACTCTCTGTTTTTATGAACTCTGTCTGGAGACGCTGTCAATCAGCCTCTCAATGTAACAGAGTATTGTTTTTGTAACAGGTATTAGTACCGCAACCTCACAGCTCCAGTGTCCCGGGTTCGGTTCTGTTTACTGCCACAGCCTCACAGCTCCAGTGTCCCGGGTTCGGTTCTGTTTACTGCCACAGTCTCACAGCTCCAGTGACCTGGGTTCGGTTCTGTTTACTGCCACAGCCTCACAGCTCCAGTGTCCCGGGTTCGGTTCTGTTTACTGCCACAGTCTCACAGCTCCAGTGACCTGGGTTCGGTTCTGTTTACTGCCACAGTATGACCGCTCCAGTGACCCGGGTTCGGTTCTGTTTACTGCCACAGTCTCACAGCTCCAGTGTCCTGGGTTCGGTTCTGTTTACTGCCACAGTCTCACAGCTCCAGTGTCCTGGGTTCGGTTCTGGGACTGCCACAGTCTCACAGCTCCAGTGACCTGGGTTCGGTTCTGTTTACTGCCACAGTCTCACAGCTCCAGTGTCCCGGGTTCGGTTCTGTTTACTGCCACAGTCTCACAGCTCCAGTGACCTGGGTTCTGTTCTGTTTACTGCCACAGCCTCACAGCTCCAGTGACCTGGGTTCGGTTCTGTTTACTGCCACAGTCTCACAGCTCCAGTGTCCCGGGTTCGGTTCTGTTTACTGCCACAGTCGCACAGCTCCAGTGACCCGGGTTCGGTTCTGTTTACTGCCACAGTCTCACAGCTCCAGTGTCCCGGGTTCGGTTCTGTTTACTGCCACAGTCTCACAGCTCCAGTGACCCGGGTTCGGTTCTGTTGACTGCCACAGTCTCACAGCTCCAGTGACCCGGGTTCGGTTCTGTTTACTACCACAGTCTCACAGCTCCAGTGACCCGGGTTCGGTTCTGTTTACTGCCACAGTCTCACAGCTCCAGTGACCCGGGTTCGGTTCTGTTTACTGCCACAGTCTCACAGCTCCAGTGACCTGGGTTCGGTTCTGTTTACTGCCACAGTCTCACAGCTCCAGTGTCCCGGGTTCGGTTCTGTTTACTGCCACAGTCTCACAGCTCCAGTGACCCGGGTTCGGTTCTGTTTACTGCCACAGTCTCACAGCTCCAGTGACCTGGGTTCGGTTCTGTTTACTGCCACAGTCTCACAGCTCCAGTGTCCCGGGTTCGGTTCTGTTTACTGCCACAGTCTCACAGCTCCAGTGACCCGGGTTCGGTTCTGTTTACTGCCACAGTCTCACAGCTCCAGTGTCCCGGGTTCGGTTCTGTTTACTGCCACAGTCTCACAGCTCCAGTGACCCGGGTTCGGTTCTGTTGACTGCCACAGTCTCACAGCTCCAGTGACCCGGGTTCGGTTCTGTTTACTGCCACAGTCTCACAGCTCCAGTGACCCGGGTTCGGTTCTGTTTACTGCCACAGTCTCACAGCTCCAGTGACCCGGGTTCGGTTCTGTTTACTGCCACAGTCTCACAGCTCCAGTGACCTGGGTTCGGTTCTGTTTACTGCCACAGTCTCACAGCTCCAGTGTCCTGGGTTCAGTTCTGTTTACTGCCACAGTCTCACAGCTCCAGTGTCCCGGGTTCGGTTCTGTTTACTGCCACAGTCTCACCGCTCCAGTGACCTGGGTTCGGTTCTGTTTACTGCCACAGCCTCACAGATCCAGTGACCTGGGTTCGGTTCTGTTTACTGCCACAGTCTCACAGCTCCAGTGTCCTGGGTTCGGTTCTGGGGACTGCCACAGTCTCACAGCTCCAGTGTCCTGGGTTCGGTTCTGTTTACTGCCACAGTCTCACAGCTCCAGTGACCTGGGTTCGGTTCTGTTTACTGCCACAGTCTCACAGCTCCAGTGACCCGGGTTCGGTTCTGTTTACTGCCACAGTCTCACAGCTCCAGTGACCTGGGTTCGGTTCTGTTTACTGCCACAGTCTCACAGCTCCAGTGACCCGGGTTCGGTTCTGTTTACTGCCACAGTCTCACAGCTCCAGTGTCCCGGGTTCTGTTCTGTTTACTGCCACAGTCTCACAGCTCCAGTGTCCCGGGTTCGGTTCTGTTTACTGCCACAGTCTCACAGCTCCAGTGTCCCGGGTTCGGTTCTGTTTACTGCCACAGTCTCACAGCTCCAGTGACCTGGGTTCGGTTCTGTTCACTGCCACAGTCTCACAGCTCCAGTGACCTGGGTTCGGTTCTGTTTACTGCCACAGTCTCACAGCTCCAGTGACCTGGGTTCGGTTCTGTTCACTGCCACAGTCTGACAGCTCCAGTGTCCCGGGTTCGGTTCTGTTTACTGCCACAGTCTCACAGCTCCAGTGACCCGGGTTCGGTTCTGTTTACTGCCACAGTCTCACAGCTCCAGTGTCCCGGGTTCTGTTCTGTTTACTGCCACAGTCTCACAGCTCCAGTGTCCCGGGTTCGGTTCTGTTTACTGCCACAGTCTCACAGCTCCAGTGTCCCGGGTTCGGTTCTGTTTACTGCCACAGTCTCACAGCTCCAGTGACCTGGGTTCGGTTCTGTTCACTGCCACAGTCGCACAGCTCCAGTGTCCTGGGTTCGGTTCTGTTTACTGCCACACTCACAGCTCCAGTGACCTGTGTTCAGTTCTGTTTACTGCCACAGTCTCACAGCTCCAGTGACCTTGGTTCAGTTCTGTTTACTGCCACAGTCTCACAGCTCCAGTGACCTGGGTTCAGTTCTGTTCACTGCCACAGTCTCACAGCTCCAGTGTCCTTGGTTCGGTTCTGTTTACTGCCACAGTCTCACAGCTCCAGTGACCTGGGTTCGGTTCTGTTTACTGCCACAGTCTCACAGCTGCAGTGATCTGGGTTCAGTTCTGTTTACTGCCACAGTCTCAAACCTCCAGTGACCCGGGTTCGGTTCTGTTTACTGCCACAGTCTGACAGCTCCAGTGTCCCGGGTTCGGTTCTGTTTACTGCCACAGTCTCACAGCTCCAGTGACCCGGGTTCGGTTCTGTTTACTGCCACAGCCTCACAGCTCCAGTGACCTGGGTTCAGTTCTGTTTACTGCCACAGTCTCACAGCTCCAGTGTCCCGGGTTCGGTTCTGTTTACTGCCACAGTCTCACAGCTCCAGTGACCTGGGTTCAGTTCTGTTTACTGCCACAGTCTCACTGCTCTAGTGACCTGGGTTCGGTTCTGTTTACTGCCACAGTCTCACAGCTCCAGTGTCCCGGGTTCGGTTCTGTTTACTGCCACAGTCTCACAGCTCCAGTGTCCCGGGTTCAGTTCTGTTTACTGCCACAGCCTCACAGCTCCAGTGTCCCGGGTTCGGTTCTGTTTACTGCCACAGTCTCACAGCTCCAGTGACCTGGGTTCGGTTCTGTTTACTGCCACAGTCTCACAGCTCCAGTGACCTGGGTTCGGTTCTGGGGACTGCCACAGTCTCACAGCTCCAGTGACCTGGGTTCGGTTCTGTTTACTGCCACAGCCTCACAGCTCCAGTGACCTGGGTTCGGTTCTGTTTACTGCCACAGTCTCACAGCTCCAGTGACCCGGGTTCGGTTCTGTTTACTGCCACTGTCTCACAGCTCCAGTGACCTGGGTTCGGTTCTGTTTACTGCCACAGTCTCACAGCTCCAGTGACCTGGGTTCGGTTCTGTTTACTGCCACAGCCTCACAGCTCCAGTGTCCCGGGTTCGGTTCTGTTCACTGCCACAGTCTCACAGCTCCAGTGACCCGGGTTCAGTTCTGTTTACTGCCACAGCCTCACAGCTCCAGTGACCCGGGTTCGGTTCTGTTTACTGCCACAGTCTCACAGCTCCAGTGACCTGGGTTCGGTTCTGTTTACTGCCACAGCCTCACAGCTCCAGTGTCCCGGGTTCGGTTCTGTTCACTGCCACAGTCTCACAGCTCCAGTGACCTGGGTTCGGTTCTGTTTACTGCCACAGCCTCACAGCTCCAGTGTCCCGGGTTCGGTTCTGTTTACTGCCACAGTCTCACAGCTCCAGTGACCTGGGTTCGGTTCTGTTTACTGCCACAGCCTCACAGCTCCAGTGACCCGGGTTCTGTTCTGTTTCCTGCCACAGCCTCACAGCTCCAGTGACCCGGGTTCTGTTCTGGGTGCTGCCTGTGTGGAGTTTGGAATATTTCCCTGTGACCATGTGGGTTTCTGCCGGGTGCTCTGGTTTCCTCCCACAGACAAAGACTTGCAGTTTGATTGATAAATTGGCCATTGTAAATGTCCCTAGTCTCTTTAGGTGGTTGGAGGATTGTGGGGATGTGGTAGGGAATATGGGATTAATGTCGGATATATAAATGGGTGGCTGTTGGTCAGCACAGACTCGATGGGCCAAAGGGTCTGTTTCAGTGCAGTATCTCTCTATGATTCTATTTGTGTAAAGACTTTTCATCCATTTTACACAGACAGATATTTGTCTTCATTGTTAGGATGTGTCTGTCACTAGACCAGCAGATATTGTCCATCCCCAGTTGTCCATTGAGAAGGTGATGCTGGTCCATTACCTTGAACCTCTGCAGTCTGTGTGGTGAAGGTCATCTCACAATGGTGTTGGAGAAGGAGTTACAGCATTTTCACCCAGTCATGATGAAGGAAAGGTGATATCTGTCCAACACAACAACAACTTGTATTTATATAGCACCATTAATGTCAGTACATGTTCCAAGGCACTCCTCTCCACCACTCCCCTCCCCCACTCCCCTCCCCAACACCCCTACCTCACTCCCCTCCCCCACTCCTCTCCACCACTCCCCTCCCCCACTCCCCTCCCCAACACCCCTACCCCACTCCCCTCCCCCACTCCCCTCCCCCACTCCCCTCCCCAACACCCCTACCCCACTCCCCTCCCCCACTCCCCTCCCCAACACCCCTACCCCACTCCCCTCCCCCACACCCCTCCCCCACTCCACTCCCCCACTCCCCTCCCCCACTCCCCTCCCCAACACCCCTACCCCACTCCCCTCCCCCACTCCCCTCCCCCACTCCACTCCCCCACTCCACTCCCCCACTCCCCTCCCCAACACCCCTATCCCACTCCCCTCCCCCACTCCCCTCCCCAACACCCCTACCCCACTCCCCTCCACCACACCCCTCCCCCACTCCACTCCCCCACTCCCCTCCCCAACACCCCTACCCCACTCCCCTCCCCCACTCTCCTCCCCCACTCCCCACCCCCACTCCCCTCCCCCACTCCACTCTCCCACTCCTCTCCACCACTCCCCTCCCCCATTCCACTCCCCCACTCCTCTCCACCACTCCCCTCCCCTTTTCCCCTCCCCCACTCCCCTCCCCCATTCCCCTCCCCAACACCCCTACCCCACTCCCATCCCCAACACCCCTACCCCACTCCCCTCCCCCACTCCGCTCCCCCACTCTACTCCTCCATTCCCCTCCACCACTCCCCTACCCCACAGCCCTCCCCCGCTCCCCTCCCCCACTCCCCTCCCCAAACTCCCTCCCTCACACCACTCCCCCACTCCCCAACCCCACTCCCGTCCCCAAATCTCCTCCTCCACTCCCCTCCCCTACTCCCCATACCCACACCCCTCCCCCACTCCCCTACCCCACTCCATTTCCACTCCCCTTCCCTCTCCCCTTCCAACTCCCCTCCCCCACTCTCCTTCCCACTCCCCTCCCCCACTCCCCTTCCACTCCCCACCCGCACTCCCCTCCCCCACTCCCCTCCCCACATCCCCTCCCCCACTCCCCTCCTCCACACCATTTCCACTCCCCTCCCCCACATTCCTTCTACGCCCCTCCCCCACACCCCACCCACTCCCCTCCCCCACTCCCCTTCCAACTCCCCCCACCAACTCCCTCCCACTCACCTCCCTAACTCCCATCCCCCACTCCCCTCCCCAACTCCCCTCCCCAACTTCCCACACCCATTCCCCTGCCCAACTCCCTCCCACACACATCCCCCACTCCCCCATCCCTCTCCCCTCCCCCGCTCACCCCCACTCTCCACCCCCACATCCCTACCCCACTCCCCTCCCCAAACTCACTCCCCGACTCCCCTACCCCACTGCGCTCCCCAGCTCCCATTGCCCACTCCCCGCCCCAATTCCCCTACCCCACACCCCTCCACCACTCCCCTATATCACTCCCCTCCCCCACTCCCCTCCCAAACGTCCTTACTCCACTCCGCTCCCCAACCCCCCTCCCCCATTCCCCTACCCCACTCCCCTCCACCACTCCCCTACTCCACGCTCCTCCCCCACTCCCCTCCCCCACTCCCCTCCCCAATCTCCTCCCCCACTCCCCTCCTCCACACCCCACACCCCGACCCCACTCCCCTACACACACCCACTCCCTTCCTCCACACCCCTCACCAACTCCCCTACCCCACTCCCCCCACACACCCACTCCCCTGCACCACACCCCACCCCCACTCCACTTCTCCACACCCCACTCCCACTCCCCTACCCCAGTCCCCTTCCACTCCCCTCTCCCACTCCCCTCCCCTTCCAACTCCCCTCAAACTCCCCTCCCACAGTCCTTCCAACTTTGCTCGCCCACTCCACTTCCACTCCCCTCCCCCACTCCCCTCCCCCACTCCCCTTCCACTCCACTCCCCCCCACTCCCCTTCCACTCACCTCCCCCACTCCCCTTCCACTCCCCTCCTCACTCCGCTTCTACTCCCCTCCCCCACTACCCTCCCCCACTCCCCTTCCACTCCCCTGTCCCACTCCCCTCACCCACTCACCGTCCCCCACATCCCTCCTCCACTCCGCTCCCCTTCAACACTCCCACACTCCCTTTACACACTTCTCTCCGCCACTCCCACTCGCTACCCCTCTCCTCCTTCCGCTCCCCTCCACCTTCCCCTCCCTCTCCCCTCCCTTCCCCCACTCCCCTTCCACTCCCCTGTCCCACTCCCCTCACCCACTCACCGTCCCCCACATCCCTCCTCCACTCTGCTCCCCTTCAACCCTCCCACACTCCCATCAAACACTTCCCTCCGCCACTCCCACTCGCTACCCCTCTCCTCCTTCCGCTCCCCTCCACCTTCCCCTCCCTCTCCCCTCCCTTCCCCCACTCCCCTTCCACTCCCCTGTCCCACTCCCCTCACCCACTCACCGTCCCCCACATCCCTCCTCCACTCTGCTCCCCTTCAACCCTCCCACACTCCCATCAAACACTTCCCTCCGCCACTCCCACTCGCTACCCCTCTCCTCCCTCCGCTCCCCTCCACCTTCCGCTTACCACGCCCCTCTCCTACAGCCTCCCCAGTCCCATCCTCTCCCCTCCACACTCCCCTTGCCATTCCCCTCTCTCACAGCCTCCTCTCCCCACCTCTTCCCTCCCCCACTACCCTTCCCACTCCAATCTCCCACAGCCTCCCCTCCCCCAATCCCCTCTCCCACAGCCTTCCCGACTCCCCTCCTCTCCCCTCCACCACTCCTCTTCCCACTCTCCTCTCCCATCCCCTCCCCCCTACTCCCCTCCTCTCCCCTCCTCCCCTACTCTACCCTCCTCCCCTCCTCTCCCCTCCTCCCCTACTCTACCCTCCTCCCCTCCTCTCCCCTCCTCCACTCCCATTCCCACTCCCCTCTCCCACAGCCACCCCTACTCCCCTCCTCTACCCTCCTACCCCCTCCTCCCCTACTCTACCCTCCTACCCTCCTCTCCACTACTCCACTCCCCTTCCCACTCCCCTCTCCCACAGCCACCCCTACTCCCCTCCTCTACCCTCCTCCCCCCTCCTCCCCTACTCTACCCTCCTACCCTCCTCTCCCCTACTCCACTCCCCTTCCCACTCCCCTCTCCCACTGCCGCCCCTACTCCCCTCCTCTCCCCTCCCCCACTCCCCTTCCCAATCAATTCCCCCCTACCCACCCACACAACCCGCCCCCACACCCCTCCCCCAATCACCTTCCCAACCCCTCCCCCACTCCTTCCCCACTCCCCTCCCCCACCCCCTTCCCCACTCCCCTCCCCCACAAACCTTCCCTACCTCTCCAACACCCCCTTCCCACTCCCCTCCCCCACTCCCCTCCCCCACTCACCTTCCCAACCCCGCCTCCACCCACTTCCCACACCCGTCCGCCACCCATCTCCCACTCCCACTCCCCTACCCCTGCCACTTCCCCACTCCCCTCCCTCACTCCCTCACTCCCCTCTCCCACTCTCCTTAACGCTCACCTACCCCCTCCCATCGCAATCCCCTCCCCCTCACCCTCACCCCTCCCCTTCCCCCCTCCCCTCCTCCTCTCCCCGACCTCCTCCCACTCCCCCCCCACTCCCCTCCCACTCCCCTCCCACTACCCCTCCCACTCCCCCTTACTCGCCTCCCACTCCCCCTCCCACTCGCCTCCCACTGCACTCCCCCACTCCCCTCCCACTCCATTCCCCCACTCCCCTCCCACTCCACTCCCCCACTCCACTCCCCCACTGCCCTCCCCCACTCCCATCCCATCAGTATTAAACAATCAGGGGAACACACTCTCCTCACTTATACTGTTCACCCAGTGAAATGTCCTGGGTGCATTAAACAATCAGGGGAACACACTCTCCTCACTTAAACTGTTCACCTGGTTTCATGTCCCGTCAGTATTAAACAATCATGGGAACACACTCTCCTCACTAATACTCTTCACCTGGTAACATGTCCCATCAGTATTAAACCATCAGGGGAACGCACTCTCCTCACTTATACTGTTCACCTGGTAACATGTCCCGTGTATATTAAACCATCAGGGGAACACACTATCCTCACTTTACTGTTCATCTGCTAACATGTCCCGTGTATATTAAACCATCAGGGGAACACACTCTCCTCACTTATACTGTTCACCTGGTAACATGTCCTGCGTATATTAAAACATCAGGGGAACACACTCTCCTCACTTATACTGTTCACCAGGCAACATGTCCCGTGTATATTAAACCATCAGGGGAACACACTCTCCTCACTTATACTGTTCACCTGGTAACATGTCCTGTGTGCATTAAACAATCAGGGGAACACACTCTCCTCACTTATACTGTTCACCTAGTGACATGTCCGGAGTGTATAAAACCATCAGGGGAACGCACTCTCCTCACTTATACTGTTCACCTGGTCACATGTCCTGTGTGTATGAAACAATCAGGGGAACACACTCTCCTCACTTATACTGTTCACCTGGTAACATGTCCCGTGTAAATTAAACCATCAGGGGAACACACTCTCCTCACTTATACTGTTCACCTGTTTACATGTCCCGTGTATATTAAACCATCAGGGGAACACTCTCTCCTCACTTATACTGTTCACCTGTTTACATGTCCCGTGTCTATTAAACCATCAGGGGAACACCCTCTCCTCACTTATTCTGTTCACCTGTTTACATGTCCCGTGTATATTAAACCATCAGGGGAACACACTCTCCTCACTTATCCTGTTCACCTGGTAACATGTCCCGTGCGTATTAAACAATCAGGGGAACACTCTCTCCTCACTTATACTGTTCACCTGTTTACATGTCCCGTGTATATTAAACCATCAGGGGAACACACTCTCCTCACTTATACTGTTCACCTGTTTCCATGTCCCGTGTATATTAAATCATCAGGGGAACACACTCTCCTCACTTATACTGTTCATCTGGTAACATGTCCCGTGCGTATTAAACAATCAGGGGCACACACTGTCCTCACTTATACTGTTCACCTGTTTACATGTCCCGTGTATATTAAACCATCAGGGGAACACTCTCTCCTCACTTATACTGTTCACCTGTTTACTTGTCCCGTGTATATTAAACCATCAGGGGAACACACTCTCCTCACTTATTCTGTTCACCTTGTGACATGTCCCGTCAGTATTAAACAATCAGGGGAACACACTCTCCTCACTTATACTGTTCACCTGTTTACATGTCCCGAGTATATTAAACCATCAGGGGAACACACTCTCCTCACTTATACTGTTCACCTGGTAACATGTCCCGTGTGTATTAAACCATGAGGGGAAAATACTCTCCTCATTTATACTGTTCACCTGGTAACATGTCCCGTGTATATTAAACCATCAGGGGAACATCCTCTCCTCACTTAGACTGTTCACCTGGGAACATGTCCCGTGTATATTAAAGCATCAGGGGAACACACTCTCCTCACATATACTGTTCACCTGGTATCATTTCCCGTGTGCATTAAACAATCATGGGAAACACACTCTCCTCATTTATACTGTTCACCTGGTAACATGTCCCATGTATATTAAACCATCAGGGGAACACACTCTCCTCACTTATACTGTTCACCTGTTTACATGTCCCGTGTATATTAAACCATCAGGGGAACACTCTCTCCTCACTTATACTGTTCACCTGTTTACATGTCCCGTGTATATTAAACCATCAGGGGAACACCCTCTCCTCACTTATTCTGTTCACCTGTTTACATGTCCCGTGTATATTAAACCATCAGGGGAACACACTCTCCTCACTTATCCTGTTCACCTGGTAACATGTCCCGTGCGTATTAAACAATCAGGGGAACACTCTCTCCTCACTTATACTGTTCACCTGTTTACATGTCCCGTGTATATTAAACCATCAGGGGAACACACTCTCCTCACTTATACTGTTCACCTGTTTCCATGTCCCGTGTATATTAAACCATCAGGGGAACACACTCTCCTCACTTATACTGTTCATCTGGTAACATGTCCCGTGCGTATTAAACAATCAGGGGCACACACTGTCCTCACTTATACTGTTCACCTGTTTACATGTCCCGTGTATATTAAACCATCAGGGGAACACACTCTCCTCACTTATACTGTTCACCTGTTTCCATGTCCCGTGTATATTAAACCATCAGGGGAACATACTCTCCTCACTTATACTGTTCACCTGGTAACAATTCCCGTGTATATTAAACCATCAGGGGAACATACTCTCCTCACTTATACTGTTCACCTGGTAACATGTCCCGTGTATATTAAACCATCAGGGGAACACACTCTCCTCACTTATACTGTTCACCTGGTAACATGTCCCGTGTGTATTAAACAATCAGGGGAACACACTCTCCTCACTTATACTGTTCACCTGGTAACTTGTCCCGTGTGTATTAATCCATCAGGGGAACACACTCTCCTCACTTATACTGTTCACCTGGTAACATGTCCCTTATGTATTAAACAATCAGGGGAACACATTCTCCTCACTTATACTGTTCACCTGGTAACATGTCCCGTGTATATTAAACCATCAGGGGAACACACTCTCCTCACATACACTGTTCACCTGTTTACATGTCCCGTGTATATTAAACCATCAGGGGAACACACTCTCCTCACTTATACTGTTCACTTGTTACCATGTCCCGTGTATATTAAACCATCAGGGGAACACACTCTCCTCACTTGTACTGTTCATCTGGTAACATGTCCCTTGCGTATTAAACAATCAGGGGAACACACTCTCCTCACTTATACTGTTCACCTGTTTACATGTCCCGTGTATATTAAACCATCAGGGGAACACCCTCTCCTCCCTTATTCTGTTAGCTGTTTACATGTCCCGTGTATATTAAACCATCAGGGGAACACACTCTCCTCACTTATACTGTTCACCTGGTAACATGTCCCGTGCGTATTAAACAATCAGGGGAACACTCTCTCCTCACTTATACTGTTCACCTGTTTACATGTCCCTTGTATATTAAACCATCAGGGGAACACACTCTCCTCACTTATACTGTTCACCTGTTTCCATGTCCCGTGTATATTAAACCATCAGGGGAACACACTCTCCTCACTTATACTGTTCATCTGGTAACATGTCCCGTGCGTATTAAACAATCAGGGGAACACACTCTCCTCACTTATACTGTTCACCTGTTTACATGTCCCGTGTATATTAAACCATCAGGGGAAGACCCTCTCCTCACTTATTCTGTTCACCTGTTTACATGTCCCGTGTATATTAAACCATCAGGGGAACACACTCTCCTCACTTATCCTGTTCACCTGGTAACATGTCCCGTGAATATTAAACAATCAGGGGAACACTCTCTCCTCACTTATACTGTTCACCTGTTTACATGTCCCGTGTATATTAAACCATCAGGGGAACTCACTCTCCTAACTTATACTGTTCACCTGTTTCCATGTCCCGTGTATATTAAACCATCAGGGGAACACACTCTCCTCACTGATACTATTCATCTGGTAACATGTCCCGTGCGTATTAAACAATCAGGGGCACACACTCTCCTCACTTATACTGTTCACCTGTTTACATGTCCCGTGTATATTAAACCATCAGGGCAACACACTCTCCTCACTTATACTGTTCACCTGGTGACATGTCCTGTGTGTATTAAACAATGAGGGGAACACACTCTCCTCACTTATACTGTTCACCTGGTAACATGTCCAGTGTGTATTAAACCATCAGGGGAACACACTCTCCTCACTTATACTGTTCACCTGGTAACATGTCCCGTGTGTATTAAACCATCAGGGGAACACACTCTCCTCACTTATACTGTTCACCTGGTAACATGTCCTGTGTATATTAAACCATCAGGGGAACACTCTCTCCTCACTTGGAGAGTTCACCCGGTAACATGTCCCGTGAATATTAAACAATCAGGGGAACACACTCTCCTCACTTATACTGTTCACCTAATGAAATGTCCTGTGTGCATTAAACCATCAGGGGAACACACTCTCCTCACTTATACTGTCCGCCTGGTGACATGTCCCATCAGTATTAAACAATCAGGGGAAGACACTCTCCTCAATTATATTGTTCACCTGGTAACATGTCCCGTGTTTATTAAACAATCAGGGGAACACATTCTCCTCACTTATACTGTTCACCTGCGAACATGTCCAGTCAATATTAAACAATCAGGGGAACACACTCTCCTCACTTATATTGTTCACCTGGTTACATGTCCCGTCAGTATCATACAATCAGGGGAACACACTCTCCTCCCTTATACTGTTCACCTGGTAACATGTCCCGTGTTTATTAAACAATCAGGGGAACACACTCTCCTCACTTATACTGTTCGCCTGGTAACATGTACTGTGTATATTAAAGCATCTGGGGAACACACTCTCCTCACTTATACTGTTCACCTGGTAACATGTCCCATGTTTTAATCAATCAGGGGAAAACACTCTCCTCACTTATACTGTTCACCTGGTAACATGTCCCGTCAGTACTAAACCATCAGGGGAACAAACTCTCCTCACTTACACTGTTCACCAGGTGACATGTCCCGTGTGCATTAAACAATCAGGGGAACAGAATCTCCTCACTTATATTGTTCACGTGGTAACATGTCCCGTGTGTATTAAACCATGAGGGGAAAATACTCACCTCACTTATACTGTTCACCTGGTAACATGTCCCGTGTATATTAAACCATCAGGGGAACATCCTCTCCTCACTTAGACTGTTCACCTGGTAACATGTCCCGTGTATATTAAAGCATCAGGGGAACACACTCTCCTCACTTATGCTGTTCACCTTGTGACATGTCCCGTGTATATTAAACCATCAGGGGAACACACTCTCCTCACTTCTACTGTTCACCTGTTTACATGTCCCGTGTATATTAAACCATCAGGGGAACACACTCTCCTCACTTATTCTGTTCACCTTGTGACATGTCCCGTCAGTATTAAACAATCAGGGGAACACACTCTCCTCACTTATACTGTTCACCTGTTTACATGTCCCGTGTATATTAAACCATCAGGGGAACACACTCTCCTCACTTATTCTGTTCACCTTGTGACATGTCCCGTCAGTATTAAACCATCAGGGGAACACACTCTCCTCACTTATACTGTTCACCTGGTAACATGTCTCGTGTGTCTTAAACAATCAGGGGAACACACTCTCCTCACTTATACTGTTCACCTGGTAACATGTCCCTTATGTATTAAACAATCAGGGGAACACATTCTCCTCACTTATACTGTTCACCTGGTAACATGTCCCGTGTGTATTAAACCATGAGGGGAAAATACTCTCCTCACTTTTACTGTTCACCTGGTAACATGTCCCGTGTATATTAAACCATCAGGGGAACATCCTCTCCTCACTTAGACTGTTCACCTGGGAACATGTCCCATGTATATTAAAGCATCAGGGGAACACACTCTATTCACTTATGCTTTCACCTTGTGACATGTCCCGTGTATATTAAACCATCAGGGGAACACACTCTCCTCAATTAGACTGTTCACCTGGGAACATGTCCCGTGTATATTAAAGCATCAGGGGAACACACTCTATTCACTTATGCTTTCACCTTGTGACATGTCCCGTGTATATTAAACCATCATGGGAACACACTCTCCTCACTTATACTTTTCACCCGTTTACATGTCCCTTGTACATTAAACCGTCAGGGGAACATACTCTCCTCACTTATCCTGTTCCCCTGGTGACATGTCCTGTCAGTATTAAACAATCAGGGGAACACACTCTCCTCACTTATACTGTTCACCTGTTTACATGTCCCGTGTATATTATACCATCAGGGGAACATACACCAACCTCACTTATACTGTTCACCTGGTGACATGTCCCGTCTATATTAAACCATCAGGTGAACTCACTCTACTCAATCATACTGTTCACCTGGTGTCATGTCCCGTGTATATTAAACCATCAGGGGAACACACTTTCCTCACTTATACTGTTCACCTGGTAACATGTCCCGTGTATATTAAACCATCAGGGGAACACACTTTCCTCACTTATACTGTTCACCTGGTAACATGTCCCCTCTATATTAAACCATCAGGGGAACACACTCTCCTCACTTATACTGTTCACCTGGTAACATGTCCCGTGTATATTAAACCATCAGGGGAACACACTCTCCTCACCTATACTGTTCATCTGGTAACATGTCCCGTGTGTATTCAACCATTAGGGGAACACACTCTCCTCACTTATACTGTTCATCTGGTCACATGTCCCGTGTGTGTTAAACCATCAGGGGAACAGATTCTCCTCACTTATACTGTTTATCTGGTAACATGTCCCATGTATATTAAACCATCAGGGGAACACACTCTCCTCACTTGCACTGTTCACCTGGTAACATGTCCCGTGTATATTAAACAATCAGGGGAACACACTCTCCTCACTTATACTGTTCACCTGGTGACATGTCCTGGGTGTATTAAACAATAAGGGGAACACACTCTGCTCACTTATACTGTTCACCTGGTAACATGTCCCATGCATATTAAACCATCAGGGGAACACACTCTCCTCACTTACACTGTTCACCTGGTAACATGTCCCGTGTATATTATACAATCAGGGGAACACACTCTCCTCACTTATACTGTTCACCTGGTGACATGTCCTGGGTGTATTAAACAATCAGGGGAACACACTCTCCTCACTTATACTGTTCACCTGGTAACATGTCCCGTGTATATTAAACAATCAGGGGAACACACTCTCCTCACTTATACTGTTCACCTGGTAACATGTCCCGTGTGTATTAACCAATCAGTGGAACACACTCTCCTCACTTATGCAGTTCACCTGTTTGACATGTCCCGTGTGTATTAAACCATCAGGGGAACACACTCTCCTCACTTATACTGTTCACCTGGTAACATGTCCCGTGTATATTCAAACATTAGGGGAACACACTCTCCTCACTTATACTTTTCATCTGGTAACATGTCCCATGTATATTAAACCATCAGGGGAACACAGTCTCCTCATTTACACTGTTCACCTGGTAACATGTCCCGTGTATATTAAACAATCAGGGGAACAAACTCTCCTCACTTACACTGTTCACCTGGTAACATGGCCTGTGTGTATTAAACAATCAGGGGAACACATTCTCCTCACTTATACTGTTCACCTGGTAACATGTCCCATTTATATTAAACCATCAGGGGAACACACTGTCCTCACTTATACTGTTCACCTGGTGACATGTCCCGTGTGTATTAAACAATCAGGGCAACACACTCTCCTCACTTATACTGTTCACCTGGTAACATGTCCCGTGTATATTAAACCATCAGGGGAACACACTCTCCTCACTTATACTGTTCATCTGGTAACATGTCCCGGGTATATTAAACCATCAGTGGAACACACTCTCCTCACTTATAAAGTTCACCTGGTGACATGTCCCGTGTCTATTAAACCATCAGGGGAACACACTCTCCTCACTTATACTGTTCACCTGGTAACATGTCCCGTGTATATTAAACCATCAGGGGAACACACTCTCCTGACTTATACTGTTCATCTGGTAACATGTCCAGTGTGTATTAAACAATCAGGGGAACACACTCTCCTCACTTATACTGTTCACCTGCTAACATGTTCCATGTATATTAAACCATCAGGGGAACACACTCTCCTCACTTATACTGTTCACCTGGTAACATGTCCCGTGTATATTAAACCATCAGGGGAACACACTCTCCTCACTTATACTGTTCACCTGGTGACATGTCCCGTGTGTATTCAAACATTAGGGGAACACACTCTCCTCACTTATACTTTTCATCTGGTAACATGTCCCATGTATATTAAACCATCAGGGGAACACAGTCTCCTCACTTATACTGTTCACCTGGTAACATGTCCCGTGTGTATTAAACCATCAGGGGAACACACTCTCCTCACTTATACTCTTCACCTGGTAACATGTCCCGTGTATATTCAACCATTAGGGGAACACACTCTCCTCACTAATACTGTTCATCTGGTCACATGTCCCGTGCGTATTAAACAATCAGGGGAACACGCTCTCCTCACTTATACTGTTCACCTGGTAACATGTCCCGTGTATATTCAACCATTAGGGGAACACACTCTCCTCACTAATACTGTTCATCTGGTCACATGTCCCCTGCGTATTAAACAATCAGGGTAACACACTCTCCTCACTTATACTGTTCACCTGGTAACATGTCCCGTGTTTATTAAACCATCAGGGGAACACACTCTCCTCACTTTTCTCTTCACCTGGTAACATGTCCCGTGTGTATTAAACAATCAGGGGGACACACTCTCCTCACTTATACTCTTCACCTGGTAACATGTCCCCTGCGTATTAAACAATCAGGGGAACACACTCTCCTCACTTATACTGTTCACCTGGTAACATGTCCCGTGTGTATTAAACCATCAGGGGAACACACTCTCCTCACTTATACTGTTCACCTGGTAACATGTCCCGTGTTTATTAAACCATCAGGGCAACACACTCTCCTCACTAATACTGTTCACCTGGTGACTTGTCCCGCGTATATTAAACCATCAGGGGAACACACTCTCCTCACTTATACTGTTCACCTGGTAACATGTCCCGTGTATATTAAACCATCAGGGGAACACACTCTCCTCACTTATACTGTTCATCTGGTAACATGTCCAGTGTATATTCAACCATTCGGGGAACACACTCTCCTCACTTATACTGTTCAACTGGTAACATGTTCCGTGTATATTCAAACATTAGGGGAACAGAGTCTCCTCACTTATACTGTTCACCTGGTAACATGTCCCGTGTATATTAACCAATCAGTGGAACACACTCTCCTCACTTATACAGTTCACCTGTTGTCATGTCCCGTGTGTATTAAACCATCAGGGGAACACACTCTCCTCACTTATACTGTTCACCTGGTTACATGTCCCGTGTATATTCAAACATTAGGGGAACACACTCTCCTCACTTATACTGTTCATCTGGTAACATGTCCCATGTTATTTAAACCATCAGGGGAACACACTCTCCTCACTTACACTGTTCACCTGGTAACATGTCCCGTGTATACTAAACAATCAGGGGAACACACTCTCCTCACTTATACTGTTCACCTGCTTACATGTCCTGTGTATATTAAACCATCAGGGGAACACACTCTCCTCACTTATACTGTTCACCTGGTAACATGTACCGTGTATATTCAACCATTAGGGGAACACCCTCTCCTCACTTATACTGTTCAACTGGTGACATGTCCCGTGTACATTAATCCATCAGGGGAACACACTCAAATAAAAGCAAAATACTGCGGATGCTGGAAATCTGAAACAAAAACAAGAAATGCTGGATTCACTCAGCAGGTCTGGCAGCATCTGTGGAAAGAGAAGCAGAGTTAACGTTTCGGATCAGTGACCCTTCTTCGGAACTGTCAAATATTAGAAAAGTCACAGATTATAAACAAGTGAGGTGGGGGTTGGGCAAGAGATAACAAAGGAGAAGGTGCAGATTGGACCAGGCCACATAGCTGACCAAAAGGTCACGGAGCAAAGGCAAACAATATGTTAATGGTGTTTTGAAAGACAAAGCATTAGTACAGATTAGGTGTGAATATACTGAATATAGAACATCAGCAAGTGCAAACCTGAAGAAAAACAACCTGAAAAAAACAGTGGGTAAGCAAACTGAACAAACTAAGATGAAATGAAATAAATGCAAAAAATGTAAAAAGGAATGCAAAAAAAAGGAAGAAAAAATAACTAAAAATGACTAAAAATGAAAGTAAAGTGGGGGGCTGTCATGCTCTGAAATTATTGAACTCAATGTTCAGTCCGGCAGGCTGTAGTGTGCCTAATCGGTAGATGAGATGCTGTTCCTCGAGCTTGCGTTGATGTTCACTGGAACACTGCAGCAATCCCAGGACAGAGATGTGAGCATGAGAGCAGGGGGGAGTGTTGAAATGGCAAGCAACCGGAAGCTCAGGGTCCTGCTTGCGGACTGAGCGGAGACGTTCCGCAAAGCGGTCACCCAGTCTGTGCTTGGTCTCCCCAATCTAGAGGAGACCACACTGTGAGCAGCGAATACAGTATACTACATTGAAAGAAGTACAAGTAAATCGCTGCTTCACCTGAAAGGAGTGTTTGGGGCCTGGGATAGTGAGGAGAGAGGAGGTAAATGGGCAGGTATTACACCTCCTGCGATTGCAAGGGAAGGTGCCCTGGGACGGGGACGAGGTGGTGGGGGTAATGGAGGAGTGGACCAGGGTGTCGCGGAGGGAACGATCCCTTTGGAATGCTGACAGGGGAAGTGAGGGGAAGATGCGACTGGTAGTGGCATCACGCTGGAGGTGGCGAAAATGGCGGAGGATGATCCTTTGGATATGGAGGCTGGTGGGATGAAAAGTGAGGACAAGGGGGACCCTGTCACGGTTCTGGGAGGGAGGGGAAGGGGTGAGGGTAGAGGTGCGGGGAATGGGTCGGACACGGTTGAGGGCCCTGTCAACCACAGTGGGGGGAAATCCTCGGTTGAGGAAAAAGGAGGTCATATCAGAAGCACCGTCATGGAAGGTAGCATCATCAGAGCAGATGCGTCGGAGACGGAGAAACTGGGAGAATGGAATGGAGTCCTTACAGGGGGTAGGGTGTGAAGAAGTGTAGTCGAGGTAGCTGTGGGAGTCAGTGGGCTTATAATGGATATTGGTAGACAACCTATCCCCAGAGATGGAGACAGAGAAGTCGAGGAAGGGAAGGGAAGTGTCAGAGATGGACCATGTAAAGGTGAGAGAAGGGTGGAAATTGGAAGCAAAGTTGATAAAGTTTTCCAGTTCGGGGCGGGAGCAGGAAACGGCACCGATACAGTCATCAATGTACCGGAAAAAGAGTTGGGGGAGGGGGCCTGAGTAGGACTGGAACAAAGAATGCTCGACATATCCCACAAAAAGACAGGCATAACTAGGACCCATGCGGGTACCCATAGCGACACCTTTTACTTGAAGGAAATGCATGGAGTTGAAGGAGAAGTTGTTCAATGTGAGAACAAGTTCAGCCAGGCGGAGGAGGGTGTTGGTGGATGGGGACTGGTTGGGCCTCTGTTCCAGGAAGAAGCGGAGAGCTCTCAAACCATCCTGGTGGGGGATGGAGGTGTAGAGCGATTGGACGTCCATAGTGAAGAGGAGGCGGTTGGGACCAGGAAACTGGAAATTGTCAAAATGACGTAGGGCATCAGAAGAGTCACGGATGTAGGTGGGAAGAGACTGGACCAGCGGAGAAAAGATAGAGTCTAGATAGGAAGAAATAAGTTCAGTTGGGCAGGAGCAGGCTGACACAATGGGTCTGCCGGGACAGTCCCGTTTGTGGATTTTGGGAAGGAGGTAGAAGCGGGCTGTCCGGGGTTGCGGCACTATGAGGTTGGAAGCTGTAGAGGGAAGATCTCCAGAGGAGATGAGGTCAGTGACAGTCCTTTGGACGGTGGCTTGATGTTCGGTGGTGGGGTCATGGTCCAGAGGGAGGTAGGAAGAGGTGTCTGTGAGTTGGCGTTGAGCTTCTGCAAGGTAGAGGTCGGTACGCCATACAACAACAGCACCACCCTTGTCTGCAGGTTTGATGACCATGTCGGGGTTAGACCTGAGAGAACGGAGTGCCTCAAGTTCAGAGGGGGACAGGTTAGAGTGAGTGAGGGGGCAGAGAAATTGAGACGACCAATGTCTCGCCGACAGTTTTCAATGAAGAGATCAAGAGCGGGTAAGAGGCCAGGGTGAGGGGTCCAGGTAGAGGGAGAATGCTGGAGGCGGGTGAATGGGTCTGCTGGTCGGGGGGAGGACTCCTGGTCAAAGAAGTGAGCCCGGAGGCGGAGGCGACGGAAGAAGAGCTCAACGTCATGCCGAGCGCGAAATTCATTGAGGTGGGGGCGTAAGGGGATAAAACTGAGTCCTTTGCTGAGTACAGAACGCTCAGCATCAGAGAGGGGGAGGTCAGAGGGTATAGTGAATACACGGCAAGGGGTCAGATCAGAAGGGGTGGGGTCAGAGGGAAGTGAAGCAGAAGGAGGATCTGGAGGGGCATTAGTCCCCATCAGCTGCTGGAGCTTGTGTTCCTTACCACCTGAAAGGAAGAAAAAAAGTTTTTTGTTAATGCGTCGGATGAGACGTAAGATGAGATGAAACTGCGGAGTAGAACAGATTTGAGATAAGGTGAGACGGTGCTGCTGGAGAGAGAGGTCCAGTGTGTGCATATGGCGGCGCATAGCACTGAGTGTAGATCTCAGGATGCGGCGAGAGTAGCAGTCCGAGGAACGTTGTATTTCTCGGAGATACCTGTGATCCTGGGTGGTTTCAAAGCATGATGGGTGAAACTGCAGTTGGAATCCACGTGGAATCAGTCGGAGCCAGAGAAAGTCACTGAGGACGGAGATGTGGCTGTGAAAACGAGTTTTGGTAGATACCTTATCAAACACCAGGAGGGAAATAGAAAGCAATGAAGGTGAACAAGGTAAACGAGACAAACGAAAATCCCGTCGGAGAGAAGAGCAGAACTTCGTCAAGGTAGGCATTCCTGGAAGAGAAGTGGCAGTGAATTGAACACGAAAATAAAAGCAAAATACTGCGGATGCTGGAAATCTGAAACAAAAACAAGAAATGCTGGAATCACTCAGCAGGTCTGGCAGCATCTGTGGAAAGAGAAGCAGAGTTAACGTTTCGGGTCAGTGACCCTTCTTCGGAACAGACAAATATTAGAAAAGTCACAGATTATAAACAAGTGAGGTGGGGGTTGGGCAAGAGATAACAAAGGAGAAGGTGCAGATTGGACCAGGCCACATAGCTGACCAAAAGGTCACGGAGCAAAGGCAAACAATATGTTAATGGTGTTTTGAAAGACAAAGCATTAGTACGGATTAGGTGTGAATATACTGAATATTGAACAGCAGCAAGTGCTGGAACACACTCTCAGGGGAACACACTCTCCTCACTTATACTCTTCACCAGGTAACATGTCCCTTGTATATTAAACCATCAGGGGAAAGCCCTCTCCTCACTTATACTGTTCACCTGGTAACATGTCCTTTGTGTATTAAACAATCAGGGGAACACACTCTCCTCACTTATACTGTTCACCAGGTAACATGTCCTGTGTATATTGAACCATCAGGGGAACACACTCTCCTCACTTATACTGTTCACCTGGTGACATTTCCTGTGTATATTCAACAATCAGGGGAACACACTCTCCTCACTTATACTGCTCACCTGGTAACATGTCCCGTGTGCATTAAAAAATCAGGGGAACACTCTCTCCTCACTTAGAGAGTTCACCAGGTAACATGTCCCGTGAATATTAAACAATCAGGGGAACACACTCTCCTCACTGATACTGTTCACCTGGTGACATGTCCTGTGTGCATTAAACCATCAGCGGAACACACCCTCCTCACTTATACTGTTCGCCTGGTGACATGTCCCGTCAGTATTAAACAATCAGGGGAACAATCTCTCCTCACTTATACTGTTCTCCTGGTAACATGTCCCGTGTATATTAAACCATCAGGGGAACACACTCTCCTCACTTATACTGTTCACCTGGCAACATGTCCCATCAGTATTAAACAATCAGGGGAAGAAACTCTCCTCACTTATACTGTTCACCTGCGAACATGTCCCGTCAATATTAAACAATCAGGGGAACACACTCTCCTCACTTATATTGTTCTCCTGGTAACATGTCCCGTGTATATTAAACCATCAGGGGAACACACTCTCCTCACTTATACTGTTCACCTGGCAACATGTCTCATCAGTATTAAACAATCAGGGGAACACACTCTCCTCACTTTTACTGTTCGCCTGGTAACATGTACTGTGTATATTAAAGCATCTGGGGAACACACTCTCCTCACTTATACTGTTCACCTGGTAACATGTCCCATGTGTATTAATCAATCAGGGGAACACACTCTCCTCACTTATACTGTTCACCTGGTAACATGTCCCTTGTATATTAAGCCATCACGGGAAAGCCCTCTCCTCACTTATACTGTTCAGCTGGTAACATGTCCCGTGTGTATTAAACAATCAGGGAAACACACTCTCCTCACTTATACTGTTCACCTGGTAACATGTCCCCTCTGTATTAAACCGTCAGGGGAACAAACTCTCCTCACTTATACTGTTCACCTGGTGACATGTCCCCTCTGTATTAAACAATCAGGGGAACAAACTCTCCTCACTTACACTGTTCACCTGGTAACATGGCCTGTGTGTATTAAACAATCTGGGGAAAACACTCTCTTCACTTATAGAGTTCACCTGATGACATGTCCCATGTGTATTAAACAATCAGGGGAACACACTCTCCTCACTTATACTGTTCACCTGGTAACATGTCCCGTGTGTATTAAACCATCAGGGGAACACACTCTCCTCACTTCTACTGTTCACCTGGTAACATGTCCAGTGTGTATTAAACCATGAGGGGAACACACTCTCCTCACTTTTACTGTTCACCTGGTGACATGTCCTGTGTGTATTAAACAATGAGGGGAACACACTCTCCTCACTTTTACTGTTCACCTGGTAACATGTCCCGTGTGTATTAAACCATCAGGGGAACACACTCTCCTCACTTATGCTGTTCACCTGGTAACATCTCCCGTGAGTATTAAACAATCAGGGGAACACACTCTCCTCACATATACTGTTCACGTTGTAACATGTCCTGTGTATATTAAACCATCAGGGGAACACACTCTCCTCACTTATACTGTTCACCTGGTAACATGTCCTGTGTATATTAAACCATCTGGGGAACACACTCTCCTCACTTATACTGTTCACCTGGTAACATGTCCTGTGTATATTAAACCATCAGTGGAACACACTCTCCTCACTTATCCTATTCACCTGCTAACATGTCCCGTGTATATTAAACATTGTGGGGAAAACACTCTCCTCACTTATACTCGTCACCTTGTAACATGTCCCACGTATATTAAGCAATCAGGGGAAAGCCTTCTCCTCACTTATGCTGTTCAGCTGGTAACATGTCCCGTGTATATATACCAGGTGAACAGTATAAGTGAGGAGAGTGTGTTCCCCTGATGGTTTAAAATATACAGGACATGTTACCAGGTGAACAGTATAAGTGAGGAGAATGTGTTCCCCTGATGGTTTGATACACACGGGACATGTTACCAGGTGAACAGTACAAGTGAGGAGAGTGTGTTCCCCTGATTGTTTAATACACACGGGACATGTTACCAGGTGAACAGTACAAGTGAGGATACTGTATTCCCTTGATGGTTCAATATACACGGGACATGTTAGCTGGTGAACAGTATAAGTGAGGAGAATGTATTCCCCTGATGGTTTAATATACACGGGACATGTTACCAGGTGAACAGTATAAGTGAGGAGAGTGTGTTCCCCTGATGGTTTAATATACACAGGACATGTTACCAGGTGAAGAGTATAAGTGAGGAGAGTGTGTTCCCCTGATGGTTTAATATACACGGGACTTATTACCAGGTGAACAGGATAAGTGAGGAGCATGTATTCCCCTGATGGTTTATTACTGACGGGATATGTGGGGTTGTTGGGGCCCCTACACAGGTGTAGGATGGTGCCGGTGGGAGGAGGGGATGCAAGGGGGAGGGGTAGAGGGAGGGGGTGGGGGGGGTGCAGGGGAAGGGGGTGCGGGGTGAAGATGGTGCGGGGGGGGGCGGGCTGGGACGGGGTTGTGAGGGGGTGAGCTGAGAGGGTGGAGCAGGGAAGGGGGCGGGGGTGGGGGGGGTGGAAGTGGGGTAAAGGGGGGGGAGGGGGGGTGGAAACTGGTGCAGGTAATAAGCCATTTCCTCAGTGCCCACCATCGACGTCCGGAAAGCTCATCCACGTCCTTCGGGAGGTGAAGCATCATTTGGCAGACTTAGAGGTGATTACATTTGCTAAGGGTTTTTTTTTGCAGTGGTTTAAATAAAGGCATGCAGCATTGCCGACAGTGCGCTGCAGATGCTCTCCGAGCCATCTCCCGCGGGCGCTTTGAAGTTGCGGCCGGGGGGGCCGTTCGTGGATGTTTTGGGTGTTCGGGGCACCTTTTCACAGGACTTCTCTCGGGTCCCGCAGCTCCTTCTTCACCTCAATGGACTTACCGCATGCCGTGGCTGCAGACACTCTGGACTGTGAAGACAGCAGGATCGGAGATTGAAGTATCGGCAGCTGTGCTCGTCAGTTTCATCCGGATCAATTTCATTGAGAAAACAAAGAGCAGGTGTGGCTGGGGGAGGGCAGTGGGCCCAGGTAACATACACTAAACTAACTGTTAACTTTTAGATAGGGCTAAAATGAACTGATTTAAAGAGCCAGGGGAATTTAAACAGTTTAAGAGGGCAGATTGGGGGAGAAAACGTTAGGGATGGGAGCAGATGGCCATGGATAGAGTTGAACAGCAAGGGAGCTCCCTCGGGAGCTTCCAGCCCAGGAGCCATCTTGAAGATCACGGGACATGTTACCAGGTGAACAGTATAAGTGAGGAGAGTGTGTTCCCCTGATGATTGAATATACACGGGACATGTTACCAGGTGAACAGTATAAGTGAGAAGAGTGTGCTTCCCTGATGGTTTAATACACACAGGACATGTTCCCAGGTGAACAGTATAAGTGAGGAGAATGTGTTCCCCTGATGGTTTAATATACACAGGACATGTTACCACGTGAACAGTATAAGTGAGTAGAGTGTGTTCCGCTGATGGTTTAATATACCCGGGACATGTCAGCAGGTGAACAGTATAATTGAGGAGAGTGTGATCCCCTGATGGTTTAACACGCACGGGACATGTTACCAGGTGAACAGTATAAGTGAGGAGAGTGTGTTCCCCTGATTGTTTAATACTCACGGAACATGTTGCCAGGTGAACAGTATAAGTGAGGAGAGTGTGTTCCCCTGATTGTTTAATGCACACAGGACATGTCACCTGGTGAACAGTATAAGTGAGGAGAGTGTGTTCCCCTGATGGTTTAATATACACGGGACATGTCACCAGGTGAACAGTATAAGTGAGGAGAGTGTGTTCCCCTGATGGTTTAACAGGCACGGGACATGTTACCAGGTGAACAGTGTAAGTGAGGAGAGTGTGTTCCCCTGATTGTTTAATACACACTGGACATGTCACCTGGTGAACAGTATAAGTGAGGAGAGTGTGTTCCCCTGATGGTTTAATATACACGGGACATGTTACCAGGTGAACAGTATAAGTGAGGAGAGTGTGTTCCCCTGATTGTTCAATACACACGGGACATGTTACTAGGTGAACAGTATAAGTGAGGAGAGTGTGTTCCCCTGATGGTTTAATATACACGGGACATGTTACCAGGTGAACTGTATAAGTGAGGAGAGTGTGTTCCCCTGATTGTTTAATACACACGGGACATGTTACCAGGTGAACAGTATAAGTGAGGAGAGTGTGCTCCCCTGATGGTTTAATATACTCGGGACATGTTACCAGGTGAACAGTATAAGTGAGGGGAGTGTGTTCCCCTGATGGTTTAATATACACGGGACATGTTACCAGGTGAACAGTATAAGTGAGGAGAGTGTGTTCCCCTTATGGTTTAATACACACGGGACATGTTATCAGGTGAACAGTATAAGTGAGGAGAGTGTGTTCCCCTGATGGTTTAATATACTCGGGACATGTTACCAGGTGAACAGTATAAGTGAGGGGAGTGTGTTCCCCTGATGGTTTCATATACACGGGACATGTTACCTGGAGAACAGTATAAGTGAGGGGAGTGCTTTCCCCTGATGGTTTAATATTCACGGGGCATGTTACCAGGTGAACAGTATAATTGAGGAGAGTGTGTTCCCCTGATGGTTTAATATACACTGGACATGTTACCTGGAGAACAGTATAAGTGAGGGGAGTGCTTTCCCCTGATGGTTTAATATTCACGGGACATGTTACCAGGTGAACAGTATAATTGAGGAGAGTGTGTTCCCCTGATGGTTTAATATACACGGGACATGTTACCAGCTGAACAGTATAAGTGAGGAGAGTGTGTTCCCCTGATGGTTTAACACGAACGGGACATGTTACCAGGTGACCAGTATAAGTGAGGAGTGTGTTTTCCCCTGATTGTTTAATATACCCGGGACATGGCACCAGGTGAACAGTATAATTGAGGAGAGTGTGTTCCCCTGATGGTTTAATACTGACGGGACATGTCACCAGGTGAACAGTATAAGTGAGGAGAGTGTGTTTCCCTGATGGTTTAATACACACAGGACATGTTACCAGGTGAACAGTACAAGTCGGAGAGTGTGTTCCCCTGATTGTTTTATACACACGGGACATGTTACCAGGTGAACAGTATAAGTGAGGAGAGTGTGTTCCCCTGATTGATTCATACACACGGGACATGTTACCAGGTGAACAGTATAAGTGAGGAGAGTGTGTTCCCCTGATGGTTTAATATACACGGGACATGTTACCAGGTGAACAGTATAAGTGAGGAGAGAGTGTTCCACTGATGGTTTAATGCACACGGGACATGTTACCAGGTGAACAGTATAAGTGAGGAGAGTGCTTTCCGCTGATGGTTTAATATTCACGGGACATGTTCCCAGGTGAACAGTATAAGTGAGGAGAATGTGTTCCCCTGATGGTTTAATATACACAGGACATGTTACCAGGTGAACAGTACAAGTGAGGAGAGTGTGTTCCCCTGATTGTTTAATACTCACGGGACATGTTACCAGGTGAACAGTATATGTGAGGAGAGTGTGTTCCCCTGATGGTTTAACACGCACGGGACATGTTAACAGGTGAACAGTATAAGTGAGGAGAGTGTGTTCCGCTGATGGTTTAATATACCCGGGACATGTCAGCAGGTGAACAGTATAAGTGAGGAGAGTGTGTTCCCCTGATTGTTTAATATACACGGGACATGTTACCAGGTGAACAGTATAAGTGAGGAGAGTGTGTTCCCCTGATTGTTTAATACACACGGGAGATGTCACCAGGTCAACAGGATAAGTGCGGAGAGTTTGTTCCCCTGATTGTTTAATACTCACAGGACATGTTGCCAGGTGAACAGCATAAGTGAGGAGAGTGTGTTCCCCTGATGGTTGAACACGCACGGGACATGTTACCAGGTGAACAGTATAAGTGAGGAGAGTGTGTTCCCCTGATTGTTTAATACTCACGGGACATGTTGCCATGTGAACAGTATAAGTGAGGAGAGTGTGTTCCCCTGATGGTTGAACACGCACGGGAGATGTTACCAGGTGAACAGTATAAGTGAGGAGAGTGTGTTCCCCTGATTGTTTAATGCTCACGGGACATGTTGCCAGGTGAACAGTATAAGTGAGGAGAGTGTGTTCCCCTGATGGTTTAACACGCACGGGACATGTTAACAGGTGAACAGTATAAGTGAGGAGAGTGTGTTCCCCTGATTGTTTAATACTCACGGGATATGTCAGCAGGTGAACAGTATAAGTGAGGAGAGTGTGTTCCCCTGATGGTTTAATATACACGGGACATATTACCAGGTGAACAGTATAAGTGAGGAGAGTGTGTTCCCCTGATGGTTTAATATACACGGGACTTATTACCAGGTGAACAGTATAAGTGAGGAGAGTGTGTTCCCCTGATGGTTTAATATACACGGGACATATTACCAGGTGAACAGTATAAGTGAGGAGAGTGTGATCCCCTGATTGTTTAATACACACGGGACATATTACCAGGTGAACAGTATAAGTGAGGAGAGTGTGTTCCCCTGATGGTTTAATATACACGGGACATGTTACCAGGTGAACAGTATAAGTGAGGAGAATGTGTTCCCCTGATGGTTTAATATACTCGGGACATGTTACCAGATGAACAGTATAAGTGAGGAGAGTGTGTTCCCCTGATGGTTTAATACACACGGGACACGTTACCTGGAGAACAGTATAAGTGAGGGGAGTGCTTTCCCCTGATGGTTTAATATTCACGGGACATGTTACCAGGTGAACAGCATAATTGAGGAGATTGTGTTCCCCTGATTGTTTAATGCACACGGGACATGTTACCAGGTGAACAGTATACGTGAGGAGAGTGTGTTCCCCTGATGGTTTCATATACACGGGACATGTTACCTGGAGAACAGTATAAGTGAGGGGAGTGCTTTCCCCTGATGGTTTAATATTCACGGGACATGTTACCAGGTGAACAGTATAATTGAGGAGAGTGTGTTCCCCTGATAGTTTAATACACACGGGACATGTTACCAGCTGAACAGTATAAGTGAGGAGAGTGTGTTCCCCTGATAGTTTAATACACACGGGACATGTTACCAGCTGAACAGTATAAGTGAGGAGAGTGTGTTCCCCTGATAGTTTAATACACACGGGACATGTTACCAGGTGAACAGTATAAGTGAGGAGAGTGTATTCCCCTGATTGTTTAATACACACAGGACATATTACCAGGTGAACAGTATAAGTGAGGAGAGTGTGTTCCCCTGATAGTTTAATACACACGGGACATGTTACCAGCTGAACAGTATAAGTGAGGAGAGTGTGTTCCCCTGATAGTTTAATACACACGGGACATGTTACCAGGTGAACAGTATAAGTGAGGAGAGTGTGTTCCACTGATAGTTTAATACACACGGGACATGTTACCAGCTGAACAGTATAAGTGAGGAGAGTGTGTTCCCCTGATAGTTTAATACACACGGGACATGTTACCAGGTGAACAGTATAAGTGAGGAGAGTGTGTTCCCCTGATAGTTTAATACACACGGGACATGTTACCAGCTGAACAGTATAAGTGAGGAGAGTGTGTTCCCCTGATAGTTTAATACACACGGGACATGTCACCAGGTGAACAGTATAAGTGAGGAGAGTGTGTTCCCCTGATTGTTTAATATACTCGGGACATGTCAGCAGGTGAACAGTGTAATTGAGGAGAGTGTGTTCCCCAGATTGTTTAATACACACGGGACTTGTCACCATGTCAACAGTATAAGTGAGGAGAGTGTGATCCCCAGATTGTTTAATACACACGGGACTTGTCACCATGTCAACAGTATAAGTGAGGAGAGTGTGATCCCCAGATTGTTTAATACACACGGGACTTGTCACCATGTCAACAGTGTAATTGAGGAGAGTGTGATCCCCTGATGGTTTAACACGCACGGGACATGTTACCAGGTGAACAGTATAAGTGAGGAGAGTGTGTTCCCCAGATTGTTTAATACACACGGGACTTGTCACCATGTCAACAGTGTAATTGAGGAGAGTGTGATCCCCTGATGGTTTAACACGCACGGGACATATTACCAGGTGAACAGTATAAGTGAGGAGAATGTGTTCCCCTGATGGTTTAATATACTCGGGACATGTTACCAGATGAACAGTATAAGTGAGGAGAGTGTGATCCCCTGATGGTTTAACACGCACGGGACATATTACCAGGTGAACAGTATAAGTGAGGAGAATGTGTTCCCCTGATGGTTTAATATACTCGGGACATGTTACCAGGTGAACAGTATAAGTGAGGAGAGTGTGTTCCCCTGATTGTTTAATACTCACGGGACATGTTGCCAGCTGAACAGTATAAGTGAGGAGAGTGTGTTCCCCTGATAGTTTAATACACACGGGACATGATACCAGGTGAACAGTATAAGTGAGGAGAGTGTGTTCCCCTGATTGTTTAATACTGACGGGACATGTCACCAGGTGAACAGTCTTAGTGAGGAGAGTGTGTTCCCCTGATAGTTTAATACACACGGGACATGATACCAGGTGAACAGTATAAGTGAGGAGAGTGTGTTCCCCTGATTGTTTAATACACACGGGACATGTCACCTGGTGAACAGTATAAGTGAGGAGAGTGTGTTCCCCTGATGGTTTAATATACACGGGACATGTTACCAGGTGAACAGTATAAGTGAGGAGAGTGTGTTCCCCTGATGGTTTAATATACACGGGACATGTTACCAGGTGAACAGTATAAGTGAGGAGAATGTGTTCCCCTGATGGTTTAATATGCACAGGACATGTTACCAGGTGAACAGTATAAGTGAGGAGAGTGTGTTCCCCTGATTGTTTAACACTCACGGGACATGTTATCAGGTGAACAGTATATGTGAATAGAGTGTGTTCCCCTGATGGTTTAACACGCACGGGACATGTTACCAGGTGAACAGTATAAGTGAGGAGAGTGTGTTCCGCTGATGGTTTAATACTCACGGGACATGTTGCCAGGTGAACTGTATAAGTGAGGAGAGTGTGTTCCCCTGATTGTTTAATACGCACGGGACATGTTACCAGGTGAACAGTCTAAGTGAGGAGAGTGTGTTCCGCTGATGGTTTAATTCTCACGGGACATGTTGCCAGGTGAACAGTATAAGTGAGGAGAGTGTGTTCCCCTAATAGTTTAACACGCACGGGACATGTTACCAATTGAACAGTATAAGTGAGGAGATTGAGTTCCCCTGATTGTTTAATACTGACGGGACATGTCACCAGGTGAACAGTATAACTGAGGAGAGTGTGTTCCCCTGATTGTTTAATACTGACGGGACATGTCACCAGGTGAACAGTATAAGTGAGGAGAGTGTGTTCCCCTGATTGTTTAATACACACGGGACATGTCACCAGGTGAACAGTATAAGTGAGGAGAGTGTGATCCCCTGATTGTTTAATAAACACGGGACATGTCACCAGGTGAACAGTATAAGTGAGGAGAGTGTGTTCCCCTGGTTGTTTAATACACACGGGACATGTCACCAGGTGAACAGTATAAGTGAGGAGAGTGTGTTCCCCTGATGGTTTAATATACACGGGACATGTTACCAGGTGAACAGTATACGTGAGGAGAATGTGTTCCCCTGATGGTTTAATACGCACAGGACATGTTACCAGGTAAACAGTATAAGTGAGGAGAATGTGTTCCCATGATGATTTAATATGCACAGGACATGTTACCAGGTGAACAGTATAAGTGAGGAGAATGTGTTCCCCTGATGGTTTAATATGCACGGGACATGTTACCAGGTGAACAGTATAAGTGAGGAGAGTGTGTTCCCCTGATTGTTTAACACGCACGGGACATGTTACCAGGTGAACAGTATAAGTGAGGAGAGTGTGTTCCGCTGATGGTTTAATACTCACGGGACATGTTGCCAGGTGAACAGTATAAGTGAGGAGAGTGTGTTCCCCTGATAGTTTAACACGCACGGGACATGTTACCAGGTGAACAGTATAAGTGAGGAGAGTGTGTTCCCCTGATGGTTTAATACTCACGGGACATGTTACCAGGTGAACAGTATATGTGAATAGAGTGTGTTCCCCTGATGGCTTAACACGCACGGGACATGTGACCAGGTGAACAGTATAAGTGAGGAGAGTGTGTTCCGCTGATGGTTTAATACTCACGGGACATGTTGCCAGGTGAACAGTATAAGTGAGGAGAGTGTGTTCCCCTGATAGTTTAACACGCACGGGACATGTTACCAGGTGAACAGTATAAGTGAGGTGAGTGTGTTCCGCTGATGGTTTAATACTCACGGGACATGTTGCCAGGTGAACAGTATAAGTGAGGAGAGTGTGTTCCCCTGATAGTTTAACACGCACGGGACATGTCACCTGGTGAACAGTATAAGTGAGGAGAGTGTGTTCCCCTGATGGTTTAATATACATGGGACATGTTACCAAGTGAACAGTATAATTGAGGAGAGTGTGTTCCCCTGATTGTTTAATACTGACGGGACATGTCACCAGGTGAACAGTATAAGTGAGGAGAGTGTGTTCCCCTGATGGTTTAATGCACACGGGACATGTTACCAGGTGAACAGTATAAGTGAGGAGAGTGTGTTCCCCTGATGGTTTAATGCACACTGGACATGTTACCAGGTGAACAGTATAAGTGAGGAGAGTGTGTTCCCCTGATGGTTTAATATACACGGGACATGTTACCAAGTGAACAGTATAATTGAGGAGAGTGTGTTCCCCTGATGGTTTAATACTGACGGGACATGTCACCAGGTGAACAGGATAATTGAGGAGAGTGTGTTCCCCTGATGGTTTAATACACACAGGACATGTTACCAGATGAACAGTGTAAGTGAGGAGAATGTGTTCCCCTGATGGTTTAATATACACAGGACATGTTACCAGGTGAACAGTATAAGTGAGGAGAGTGTGTTCCCCTGATTGTTTAATACTCACCGGACATGTTACCAGGTGAACAGTATAAGTGAGGATAGTGTGTTCCCCAGATTGTTTAATACACACGGGACATGTCACCAGGTCAACAGTATAAGTGAGGAGAGTGTGTTCCCCTGATGGTTTAACACGCACGGGACATGTTACCAAGTGAACAGTATAATTGAGGAGAGTGTGTTCCCCTGATGGTTTAATACTGACGGGACATGTCACCAGGTGAACAGGATAATTGAGGAGAGTGTGTTCCCCTGATGGTTTAATACACACAGGACATGTTACCAGATGAACAGTGTAAGTGAGGAGAATGTGTTCCCCTGATGGTTTAATATACACAGGACATGTTACCAGGTGAACAGTATAAGTGAGGAGAGTGTGTTCCCCTGATTGTTTAATACTCACCGGACATGTTACCAGGTGAACAGTATAAGTGAGGAGAGTGTGTTCCCCAGATTGTTTAATACACACGGGACATGTCACCAGGTCAACAGTATAAGTGAGGAGAGTGTGTTCCCCTGATGGTTTAACACGCACGGGACATGTTGCCAGGTGAACAGTATAAGTGAGGAGAGTGTGTTCCCCTGATTGTTTAATACTCACGGGACATGTTGCCAGGTGAACAGTATAAGTGAGGAGAGTGTGTTCCCCTGATGGTTTAACACGCACGGGACATGTTACCAGGTGAACAGTATAAGTGAGGAGAGTGTGTTCCCCTGATGGTTTCATGCACACGGGACATGTTACCAGGTGAACAGTAGAAGTGAGGAGAGTGTGTTCCCCTGATGGTTTAATGCACACAGGACATGTTCCCAGGTGAACAGTATAAGTGAGGAGAGTGTGTTCCCCTGATGGTTTAATATACACGGGACATGTTACCAGGTGAACAGTATAAGTGAGGAGAGTGTGTTCCCCTGATTGTTTAATACACACGGGACATGTCACCTGGTGAACAGTATAAGTGAGGAAAGTGTTTTCCCCTGATGGTTTAATGTACACGGGACATGTTACCAGGTGAACAGTATAAGTGAGGAGAGTGTGTTCGCCTGATTGTTCAACACACACGGGACATGTTACCAGGTGAACAGAATAAGTGAGGAGAGTGTGTTCCCCTGATGGTTTAATATACACGGGACATGTCACCAAGTGAAATGTATAATTGAGGAGAGTGTGTTCCCCTGATGGTTTAATATACACGGTACATGTTACCAGGTGAACAGTATAAGTGAGGAGAGTGTGTTCCCCTGATGGTTTAATATACAGGGGACATGTTACCAGGTGAACAGTATAAGTGAGGAGAGTGTGTTCCCCTGATGGTTTAATATACATGAGACATGTTCCCAGGTGAACAGTATAAGTGAGGAGAGTGTGTTCCCCTGATTGTTTAATGCACACGGGACATGTTAGCAGGTGAACAGTATAAGTGTGGAGAGTGTGTTCCCCTGATGGTTTAATATACATGGGACATGTTACCAGGTGAACAGTATAAGTGAGGAGAGTGTATTCCCCTGATTGTTTAATACACACAGGACATATTACCAGGTGAACAGTATAAGTGAGGAGAGTGTGTTCCCCTGATTGTTTAATACTCACGGGACATGTTACCAGCTGAACAGTAGAAGTGCGGAGAGTGTGTTCCCCTGAAGGTTTAATATACACAGGACATGTTACCAGGTGAACTGTATAAGTGAGGAGTGTGTGTTCCCCTGATGGTTTAATATACACGGGACATTTTCCCAGGTGAACAGTATAAATGAGGAGAGTGAGTTCCCCTGATCGTTTAGCATACACGGGACATGTTGCCAGGTGAACAGTATAAGTGAGGAGAGTGTGTTCCCCTGATGGTTTAATACACACTGGACATGTTACCAGGTGAACAGTATAAGTGAGGAGAATGTGTTCCCCTGATGGTTTAATATGCACAGGACATGGTACCAGGTGAACAGTATAAGTGAGGAGAGTGTGTTCCCCTGATTGTTTAATACTCACGGGACATGTTACCAGCTGAACAGTAGAAGTGCGGAGAGTGTGTTCCCCTGAAGGTTTAATATACACAGGACATGTTACCAGGTGAACAGTATAAGTGAGGAGATTGTGTTCCCCTGATGGTTTAATACACACTGGACATGTTACCAGGTGAACAGTATAAGTGAGGAGAGTGTGTTCCCCTGATGGTTTAACACGCACGGGACATGTTACCAGGTGAACAGTATAAGTGAGGAGAGTGTGATATCCTGATTGTTTAATACACACGGGACATGTCACCTGGTGAACAGTATAAGTGAGGAGAGTGTGTTCCCCTGATGTTTAATATACACGGGACATGTTACCAGGTGAACAGTATAAGTGAGAAGAGTGTGTTCCCCTGATGGTTTAATATACAAGAGACATGTTCCCAGGTGAACAGTATAAGTGAGGAGAGTGTGTTCCCCTGATAGTTTAATACTCACGGGACATGTTACCAGGTGAACAGTATAAGTGAGGAGAGTGTGTTCCCCTGATAGTTTAATACTCACGGGACATGTTACCAGCTGAGCAGTATAATTGAGGAGAGTGTGTTCCCCTGATTGTTTAATACTGACGGGACATGTCACCAGGTGAACAGGATAATTGAGGAGAGTGTGTTCCCCTGATTGTTTAATACTGACGGGACATGTCACCAGGTGAACAGTATAAGTGAGGAGAGTGTGTTCCCCTGATGGTTTAATACACACAGGACATGTTACCAGATGAACAGTGTAAGTGAGGAGAATGTGTTCCCCTGATGGTTTAATATACACAGGACATGTTACCAGGTGAACAGTATAAGTGAGGAGAGTGTGTTCCCCTGATGGTTTAACAGGCACGGGACATGTTACCAGGTGAACAGAGTAAGTGAGGAGAGTGTGTTCCCCTGATTGTTTAATACACACTGGACATGTCACCAGGTGAACAGTATAAGTGTGGAGAGTGTGTTCCCCTGATGGTTTAATACACACAGGACATGTTACCAGATGAACAGTGTAAGTGAGGAGAATGTGTTCCCCTGATGGTTTAATATACACAGGACATGTTACCAGGTGAACAGTATAAGTGAGGAGAGTGTGTTCCCCTGTTTGTTTAATACTCACCGGACATGTTACCAGGTGAACAGTATATGTGAGGAGAGTGTGTTCCCCTGATGGTTTAACACGCACGGGACATGTTACCAGGTGAACAGTATAAGTGAGGAGAGTGTGTTCCCCAGATTGTTTAATACACACGGGACTTGTCACCATGTCAACAGTATAAGTGAGGAGAGTGTGTTCCCCTGATTGTTTAATACTCACGGGACATGTTGCCAGGTGAACAGTATAAGTGAGGAGAGTGTGTTCCCCTGATGGTTTAACACGCACGGGACATGTTACCAGGTGAACAGTATAAGTGAGGAGAGTGTGTTCCCCTGATGATTGAATATACACGGGACATGTTACCAGGTGAACAGTATAAGTGAGGAGAGTGTGTTCCCCTGATGATTGAATATACACGGGACATGTTACCAGGTGAACAGTATAAGTGAGAAGAGTGTGCTTCACTGATGGTTTAATACACACAGGACATGTTCCCAGGTGAACAGTATAAGTGAGGACAATGTGTTCCCCTGATGGTTTAATATACACAGGACATGTTACCACGTGAACTGTATAAGTGAGTAGAGTGTGTTCCGCTGATGGTTTAATATACCCGGGACATGTCAGCAGGTGAACAGTATAATTGAGGAGAGTGTGATCCCCTGATGGTTTAACACGCACGGGACATGTTACCAGGTGAACAGTATAAGTGAGGAGAGTGTGTTCCCCTGATTGTTTAATACACACAGGACATGTCACCTGGTGAACAGTATAAGTGAGGAGAGTGTGTTCCCCTGATGGTTTAATATACACGGGACATGTCACCTGGTGAACAGTATAAGTGAGGAGAGTGTGTTCCCCTGATGGTTTAATATACACGGGACATGTCACCAGGTGAACAGTATAAGTGAGGAGAGTGTGTTCCCCTGATGGTTTAACAGGCACGGGACATGTTACCAGGTGAACAGAGTAAGTGAGGAGAGTGTGTTCCCCTGATTGTTTAATACACACTGGACATGTCACCAGGTGAACAGGATAAGTGAGGAGAGTGTGTTCCCCTGATGGTTTAATATACACGGGACATGTAAACAGGTGAACAGAATAAGTGAGGAGAGGGTGTTCCCCTGATGGTTTAATATACACGGGACATGTAAACAGGTGAACAGTATAAGTGAGGAGAGTGTGTTCCCCTGATGGTTTAATATACACGGTACATGTTACCAGGTGAACAGTATAAGTGAGGAGAGTGTGTTCCCCTGATGGTTTAATATACAGGGGACATGTTACCAGGTGAACAGTATAAGTGAGGAGAGTGTGTTCCCCTGATGGTTTAATATACATGAGACATGTTCCCAGGTGAACAGTATAAGTGAGGAGAGTGTGTTCCCCTGATTGTTTAATGCACACGGGACATGTTAGCAGGTGAACAGTATAAGTGAGGAGATTGTGTTCCCCTGATGGTTTAATACACACTGGACATGTTACCAGGTGAACAGTATAAGTGAGGAGAGTGTGTTCCCCTGATGGTTTAACACGCACGGGACATGTTACCAGGTGAACAGTATAAGTGAGGAGAGTGTGATATCCTGATTGTTTAATACACACGGGACATGTCACCTGGTGAACAGTATAAGTGAGGAGAGTGTGTTCCCCTGATGTTTAATATACACGGGACATGTTACCAGGTGAACAGTATAAGTGAGAAGAGTGTGTTCCCCTGATGGTTTAATATACATGAGACATGTTCCCAGGTGAACAGTATAAGTGAGGAGAGTGTGTTCCCCTGATTGTTTAATGCACACGGGACATGTTAGCAGGTGAACAGTATAAGTGTGGAGAGTGTGTTCCCCTGATGGTTTAATATACATGGGACATGTTACCAGGTGAACAGTATAAGTGAGGAGAGTGTATTCCCCTGATTGTTTAATACACACAGGACATATTACCAGGTGAACAGTATAAGTGAGGAGAGTGTGTTCCCCTGATTGTTTAATACTCACGGGACATGTTACCAGCTGAACAGTAGAAGTGCGGAGAGTGTGTTCCCCTGAAGGTTTAATATACACAGGACATGTTACCAGGTGAACTGTATAAGTGAGGAGTGTGTGTTCCCCTGATGGTTTAATATACACGGGACATGTTCCCAGGTGAACAGTATAAATGAGGAGAGTGAGTTCCCCTGATCGTTTAGCATACACGGGACATGTTGCCAGGTGAACAGTATAAGTGAGGAGAGTGTGTTCCCCTGATGGTTTAATACACACTGGACATGTTACCAGGTGAACAGTATAAGTGAGGAGAATGTGTTCCCCTGATGGTTTAATATGCACAGGACATGGTACCAGGTGAACAGTATAAGTGAGGAGAGTGTGTTCCCCTGATTGTTTAATACTCACGGGACATGTTACCAGCTGAACAGTAGAAGTGCGGAGAGTGTGTTCCCCTGAAGGTTTAATATACACAGGACATGTTACCAGGTGAACAGTATAAGTGAGGAGATTGTGTTCCCCTGATGGTTTAATACACACTGGACATGTTACCAGGTGAACAGTATAAGTGAGGAGAGTGTGTTCCCCTGATGGTTTAACACGCACGGGACATGTTACCAGGTGAACAGTATAAGTGAGGAGAGTGTGATATCCTGATTGTTTAATACACACGGGACATGTCACCTGGTGAACAGTATAAGTGAGGAGAGTGTGTTCCCCTGATGTTTAATATACACGGGACATGTTACCAGGTGAACAGTATAAGTGAGAAGAGTGTGTTCCCCTGATGGTTTAATATACATGAGACATGTTCCCAGGTGAACAGTATAAGTGAGGAGAGTGTGTTCCCCTGATAGTTTAATACTCACGGGACATGTTACCAGGTGAACAGTATAAGTGAGGAGAGTGTGTTCCCCTGATAGTTTAATACTCACGGGACATGTTACCAGCTGAGCAGTATAATTGAGGAGAGTGTGTTCCCCTGATTGTTTAATACTGACGGGACATGTCACCAGGTGAACAGTATAAGTGTGGAGAGTGTGTTCCCCTGATGGTTTAATACACACAGGACATGTTACCAGATGAACAGTGTAAGTGAGGAGAATGTGTTCCCCTGATGGTTTAATATACACAGGACATGTTACCAGGTGAACAGTATAAGTGTGGAGAGTGTGTTCCCCTGTTTGTTTAATACTCACCGGACATGTTACCAGGTGAACAGTATATGTGAGGAGAGTGTGTTCCCCTGATGGTTTAACACGCACGGGACATGTTACCAGGTGAACAGTATAAGTGAGGAGAGTGTGTTCCCCAGATTGTTTAATACACACGGGACTTGTCACCATGTCAACAGTATAAGTGAGGAGAGTGTGTTCCCCTGATTGTTTAATACTCACGGGACATGTTGCCAGGTGAACAGTATAAGTGAGGAGAGTGTGTTCCCCTGATGGTTTAACACGCACGGGACATGTTACCAGGTGAACAGTATAAGTGAGGAGAGTGTGTTCCCCTGATGATTGAATATACACGGGACATGTTACCAGGTGAACAGTATAAGTGAGGAGAGTGTGTTCCCCTGATGATTGAATATACACGGGACATGTTACCAGGTGAACAGTATAAGTGAGAAGAGTGTGCTTCACTGATGGTTTAATACACGCAGGACATGTTCCCAGGTGAACAGTATAAGTGAGGACAATGTGTTTTCCTGATGGTTTAATATACACAGGACATGTTACCACGTGAACTGTATAAGTGAGTAGAGTGTGTTCCGCTGATGGTTTAATATACCCGGGACATGTCAGCAGGTGAACAGTATAATTGAGGAGAGTGTGATCCCCTGATGGTTTAACACGCACGGGACATGTTACCAGGTGAACAGTATAAGTGAGGAGAGTGTGTTCCCCTGATTGTTTAATACACACAGGACATGTCACCTGGTGAACAGTATAAGTGAGGAGAGTGTGTTCCCCTGATGGTTTAATATACACGGGACATGTCACCTGGTGAACAGTATAAGTGAGGAGAGTGTGTTCCCCTGATGGTTTAATATACACGGGACATGTCACCAGGTGAACAGTATAAGTGAGGAGAGTGTGTTCCCCTGATGGTTTAACAGGCACGGGACATGTTACCAGGTGAACAGTGTAAGTGAGGAGAGTGTGTTCCCCTGATTGTTTAATACACACTGGACATGTCACCTGGTGAACAGTATAAGTGAGGAGAGTGTGTTCCCCTGATGGTTTAATATACACGGGACATGATACCAGGTGAACAGTATAAGTGAGGAGAGTGTGTTCCCCTGATTGTTTAATAATCACGGGACATGTTGCCAGCTGAACAGTAGAAGTGCGGAGAGTGTGTTCCCCTGAAGGTTTAATATACACAGGACATGTTACCAGGTGAACAGTATAAGTGAGGAGATTGTGTTCCCCTGATGGTTTAATACACACTGGACATGTTACCAGGTGAACAGTATAAGTGAGGAGAGTGTGTTCCCCTGATGGTTTAACACGCACGGGACATGTTACCAGGTGAACAGTATAAGTGAGGAGAGTGTGATATCCTGATTGTTTAATACACACGGGACATGTCTACTGGTGAACAGTATAAGTGAGGAGAGTGTGTTCCCCTGATGTTTAATATACACGGGACATGTTACCAGGTGAACAGTATAAGTGAGAAGAGTGTGTTCCCCTGATGGTTTAATATACATGAGACATGTTCCCAGGTGAACAGTATAAGTGAGGAGAGTGTGTTCCCCTGATAGTTTAATACTCACGGGACATGTTACCAGGTGAACAGTATAAGTGAGGAGAGTGTGTTCCCCTGATAGTTTAATACTCACGGGACATGTTACCAGCTGAGCAGTATAATTGAGGAGAGTGTGTTCCCCTGATTGTTTAATACTGACGGGACATGTCACCAGGTGAACAGTATAAGTGTGGAGAGTGTGTTCCCCTGATGGTTTAATACACACAGGACATGTTACCAGATGAACAGTGTAAGTGAGGAGAATGTGTTCCCCTGATGGTTTAATATACACAGGACATGTTACCAGGTGAACAGTATAAGTGAGGAGAGTGTGTTCCCCTGTTTGTTTAATACTCACCGGACATGTTACCAGGTGAACAGTATATGTGAGGAGAGTGTGTTCCCCTGATGGTTTAACACGCACGGGACATGTTACCAGGTGAACAGTATAAGTGAGGAGAGTGTGTTCCCCAGATTGTTTAATACACACGGGACTTGTCACCATGTCAACAGTATAAGTGAGGAGAGTGTGTTCCCCTGATTGTTTAATACTCACGGGACATGTTGCCAGGTGAACAGTATAAGTGAGGAGAGTGTGTTCCCCTGATGGTTTAACACGCACGGGACATGTTACCAGGTGAACAGTATAAGTGAGGAGAGTGTGTTCCCCTGATGATTGAATATACACGGGACATGTTACCAGGTGAACAGTATAAGTGAGGAGAGTGTGTTCCCCTGATGATTGAATATACACGGGACATGTTACCAGGTGAACAGTATAAGTGAGAAGAGTGTGCTTCACTGATGGTTTAATACACACAGGACATGTTCCCAGGTGAACAGTATAAGTGAGGACAATGTGTTCCCCTGATGGTTTAATATACACAGGACATGTTACCACGTGAACTGTATAAGTGAGTAGAGTGTGTTCCGCTGATGGTTTAATATACCCGGGACATGTCAGCAGGTGAACAGTATAATTGAGGAGAGTGTGATCCCCTGATGGTTTAATACACACAGGACATGTCACCTGGTGAACAGTATAAGTGAGGAGAGTGTGTTCCCCTGATGGTTTAATATACACGGGACATGTCACCTGGTGAACAGTATAAGTGAGGAGAGTGTGTTCCCCTGATGGTTTAATATACACGGGACATGTCAGCAGGTGAACAGTATAAGTGAGGAGAGTGTGTTCCCCTGATGGTTTAACAGGCACGGGACATGTTACCAGGTGAGCAGTGTAAGTGAGGAGAGTGTGTTCCCCTGATTGTTTAATACACACTGGACATGTCACCTGGTGAACAGTATAAGTGAGGAGAGTGTGTTCCCCTGATGGTTTAATATACACGGGACATGTTACCAGGTGAACAGTATAAGTGAGGAGAGTGTGTTCCCCTGATTGTTTAATAATCACGGGACATGTTGCCAGCTGAACAGTATAAGTGAGGAGAGTGTGTTCCCCTGATGGTTGAACACGCACGGGACATGTTGCCAGGTGAACAGTATAAGTGAGGAGAGTGTGTTCCCCTGATGGTTTAACACGCACGGGACATGTTACCAGGTGAACAGTATAAGTGAGGAGAGTGTGTTCCCCTGAATGTTTAATATTCACGGGACATGTTACCAGGTGAACAGTATAAGTGAGGAGAGTGTGTTCCCCTGATTGTTCAATGCACACGGGACATGTTGCCAGGTGAACAGTATAAGTGAGGAGAGTGTGTTCCCCTGATGGTTGAACACGCACGGGACATGTTGCCAGGTGAACAGTATAAGTGATTAGAGTGTGTTCCCCTGATGGTTTAACACGCACGGGACATGTCACCTGGTGAACAGTATAAGTGAGGAGGGTGTGTTCCCCTGATTGTTCAATGCACACGGGACATGTTACCAGGTGAACAGTATAATTGAGGAGAGTGTGTTCCCCTGATTGTTTAATACACACGGGACATGTTACTAGGTGAACAGTATAAGTGAGGAGAGTGTGTTCCCCTGATGATTTAATATACACGGGACATGTTACGAGGTGAACAGTATAAGTGAGGAGAGTGTGTTCCCCTGATGGTTTAATATACACGGGACATGTTACCAGGTGAACAGTATAAGTGAGGAGAGTATGTTCCCCTGATTGTTCAATACACACGGGACATGTTACCAGGTGAACAGTAGAAGTGAGGAGAGTGTGTTCCCCTGATGGTTTAATATACACGGGACATGTTACCAGGTGAACAGTATAAGTGAGGAGAGTATGTTCCCCTGATTGTTCAATACACACGGGACATGTTACCAGGTGAACAGTATAAGTGAGGAGAGTATGTTCCCCTAATTGTTCAATACACACGGGACATGTTACCAGGTGAACAGTATAAGTGAGGAGAGTGTGTTCCCCTGATTGTTTAATATACACGGGACATGTTACCAGGTGAACAGTATAAGTGAGGAGAGTATGTTCCCCTGATTGTTCAATATACACGGGACCTGTTACTAGGTGAACAGTATAAGTGAGGAGAGTGTGTTCCCCTGATGGTTTAATATACAGGGGACATTTTACCAGGTGAACAGTATAAGTGAGGAGAATGTGTTCCCCTGATTGTTCAATACACAAGGGACATTTTACCAGGTGAACAGTATAAGTGAGGAGAGTGTGTTCCCCTGATGGTTTAATATACTCGGGACATGTTACCAGGTGAACAGTATAATTGAGGAGAGTGTGTTCCCCTGATTGTTTAATACACACGGGACATGTTACCAGGTGAACAGTATAAGTGAGGAGAGTATGTTCCCCTGATTGTTCAATACACACGGGACATGTTACTAGGTGAACAGTATAAGTGAGGAGAGTGTGTTCCCCTGATGGTTTAATATACACGGGACATGTTACCAGGTGAACAGTATAAGTGAGGAGAGTGTGTTCCCCTGATTGTTTAATACACACGGGACATGTTACCAGGTGAACAGTATAAGTGAGGAGAGTGTGTTCCCCTGATGGTTTAATATACTCGGGACATGTTACCTGGTGAACAGTATAAGTGAGGGGAGTGTGTTCCCCTGATGGTTTAATATACACGGGACATGTTACCAGGTGAATAGTATAAGTGAGGAGAGTGTGTTCCCCTTATGGTTTAATACACACGGGACATGTTATCAGGTGAACAGTATAAGTGAGGAGAGTGTGTTCCCCTGATGGTTTAATATACTCGGGACATGTTACCAGGTGAACAGTATAAGTGAGGGGAGTGTGTTCCCCTGATGGTTTCATATACACGGGACATGTTACCTGGAGAACAGTATAAGTGAGGGGAGTGCTTTCCCCTGATGGTTTAATATTCACGGGGCATGTTACCAGGTGAACAGTATAATTGAGGAGAGTGTGTTCCCCTGATGGTTTAATATACACTGGACATGTTACCTGGAGAACAGTATAAGTGAGGGGAGTGCTTTCCCCTGATGGTTTAATATTCACGGGACATGTTACCAGGTGAACAGTATAATTGAGGAGAGTGTGTTCCCCTGATGGTTTAATATACACGGGACATGTTACCAGCTGAACAGTATAAGTGAGGAGAGTGTGTTCCCCTGATGGTTTAACACGAACGGGACATGTTACCAGGTGACCAGTATAAGTGAGGAGAGTGTTTTCCCCTGATTGTTTAATATACCCGGGACATGGCACCAGGTGAACAGTATAATTGAGGAGAGTGTGTTCCCCTGATGGTTTAATACTGACGGGACATGTCACCAGGTGAACAGTATAAGTGAGGAGAGTGTGTTTCCCTGATGATTTAATACACACAGGACATGTTACCAGGTGAACAGTATAAGTGGGAGAGTGTGTTCCCCTGATTGTTTTATACACACGGGACATGTTACCAGGTGAACAGTATAAGTGAGGAGAGTGTGTTCCCCTGATTGTTTTATACACACGGGACATGTTACCAGGTGAACAGTATAAGTGAGGAGAGTATGTTCCCCTGATGGTTTAATATACACGGGACATGTTACCAGGTGAACAGTATAAGTGAGGAGAGAGTGTTCCACTGATGGTTTAATGCACACGGGACATGTTACCAGGTGAACAGTATAAGTGAGGAGAGTGCTTTCCGCTGATGGTTTAATATTCACGGGACATGTTCCCAGGTGAACAGTATAAGTGAGGAGAATGTGTTCCCCTGATGGTTTAATATACACAGGACATGTTACCAGGTGAACAGTACAAGTGAGGAGAGTGTGTTCCCCTGATTGTTTAATACTCACGGGACATGTTACCAGGTGAACAGTATATGTGAGGAGAGTGTGTTCCCCTGATGGTTTAACACGCACGGGACATGTTAACAGGTGAACAGTATAAGTGAGGAGAGTGTGTTCCACTGATGGTTTAATATACCCGGGACATGTCAGCAGGTGAACAGTATAAGTGAGGAGAGTGTGTTCCCCTGATTGTTTAATATACACGGGACATGTTACCAGGTGAACAGTATAAGTGAGGAGAGTGTGTTCCCCTGATTGTTTAATACACACGGGACATGTCACCAGGTCAACAGGATAAGTGCGGAGAGTGTGTTCCCCTGATTGTTTAATACTCACAGGACATGTTGCCAGGTGAACAGCATAAGTGAGGAGAGTGTGTTCCCCTGATGGTTGAACACGCACGGGACATGTTACCAGGTGAACAGTATAAGTGAGGAGAGTGTGTTCCCCTGATTGTTTAATACTCACGGGACATGTTACCAGGTGAACAGTATAAGTGAGGAGAGTGTGTTCCCCTGATGGTTGAACACGCACGGGACATGTTACCAGGTGAACAGTATAAGTGAGGAGAGTGTGTTCCCCTGATTGTTTAATACTCACGGGACATGTTGCCATGTGAACAGTATAAGTGAGGAGAGTGTGTTCCCCTGATGGTTGAACACGCACGGGACATGTTACCAGGTGAACAGTATAAGTGAGGAGAGTGTGTTCCCCTGATTGTTTAATGCTCACGGGACATGTTGCCAGGTGAACAGTATAAGTGAGGAGAGTGTGTTCCCCTGATGGTTTAACACGCACGGGACATGTTACCAGGTGAACAGTATAAGTGAGGAGAGTGTGTTCCCCTGATTGTTTAATACTCACGGGATATGTCAGCAGGTGAACAGTATAAGTGAGGAGAGTGTGTTCCCCTGATGGTTTAATATACACGGGACGTATTACCAGGTGAACAGTATAAGTGAGGAGAGTGTGTTCCCCTGATGGTTTAATATACACGGGACATATTACCAGGTGAACAGTATAAGTGAGGAGAGTGTGTTCCCCTGATGGTTTAATATACACGGGACATATTACCAGGTGAACAGTATAAGTGAGGAGAGTGTGATCCCCTGATTGTTTAATACACACGGGACATATTACCAGGTGAACAGTATAAGTGAGGAGAGTGTGTTCCCCTGATGGTTTAATATACACGGGACATGTTACCAGGTGAACAGTATAAGTGAGGAGAGTGTGTTCCCCTGATTGTTCAATGCACACGGGACATGTTGCCAGGTGAACAGTAGAAGTGAGGAGAATGTGTTCCCCTGATGGTTTAATATACTCGGGACATGTTACCAGATGAACAGTATAAGTGAGGAGAGTGTGTTCCCCTGATGGTTTAATACACACGGGACACGTTACCTGGAGAACAGTATAAGTGAGGGGAGTGCTTTCCCCTGATGGTTTAATATTCACGGGACATGTTACCAGGTGAACAGTATAATTGAGGAGAGTGTGTTCCCCTGATTGTTTAATGCACACGGGACATGTTACCAGGTGAACAGTATAAGTGAGGAGAGTGTGTTCCCCTGATGGTTTCATATACACGGGACATGTTACCTGGAGAACAGTATAAGTGAGGGGAGTGCTTTCCCCTGATGGTTTAATATTCACGGGACATGTTACCAGGTGAACAGTATAATTGAGGAGAGTGTGTTCCCCTGATAGTTTAATACACACGGGACATGTTACCAGCTGAACAGTATAAGTGAGGAGAGTGTGTTCCCCTGATAGTTTAATACACACGGGACATGTTACCAGCTGAACAGTATAAGTGAGAAGAGTGTGTTCCCCTGATAGTTTAATACACACGGGACATGTTACCAGGTGAACAGTATAAGTGAGGAGAGTGTATTCCCCTGATTGTTTAATACACACAGGACATATTACCAGGTGAACAGTATAAGTGAGGAGAGTGTGTTCCCCTGATAGTTTAATACACACGGGACATGTTACCAGCTGAACAGTATAAGTGAGGAGAGTGTGTTCCCCTGATAGTTTAATACACACGGGACATGTTACCAGGTGAACAGTATAAGTGAGGAGAGTGTGTTCCCCTGATAGTTTAATACACACGGGACATGTTACCAGCTGAACAGTATAAGTGAGGAGAGTGTGTTCCCCTGATAGTTTAATACACCCGGGACATGTTACCAGGTGAACAGTATAAGTGAGGAGAGTGTGTTCCCCTGATAGTTTAATACACACGGGACATGTTACCAGCTGAACAGTATAAGTGAGGAGAGTGTGTTCCCCTGATAGTTTAATACACACGGGACATGTCACCAGGTGAACAGTATAAGTGAGGAGAGTGTGTTCCCCTGATTGTTTAATACTCACCGGACATGTTACCAGGTGAACAGTATATGTGAGGAGAGTGTGTTCCCCTGATGGTTTAACACGCACGGGACATGTTACCAGGTGAACAGTATAAGTGAGGAGAGTGTGTTCCCCAGATTGTTTAATACACACGGGACTTGTCACCATGTCAACAGTGTAATTGAGGAGAGTGTGATCCCCTGATGGTTTAACACGCACGGGACATATTACCAGGTGAACAGTATAAGTGAGGAGAATGTGTTCCCCTGATGGTTTAATATACTCGGGACATGTCAGCAGGTGAACAGTGTAATTGAGGAGAGTGTGATCCCCTGATGGTTTAACACGCACGGGACATGTTACCAGGTGAACAGTATAAGTGAGGAGAGTGTGTTCCCCAGATTGTTTAATACACACGGGACTTGTCACCATGTCAACAGTGTAATTGAGGAGAGTGTGATCCCCTGATGGTTTAACACGCACGGGACATATTACCAGGTGAACAGTATAAGTGAGGAGAATGTGTTCCCCTGATGGTTTAATATACTCGGGACATGTTACCAGATGAACAGTATAAGTGAGGAGAGTGTGATCCCCTGATGGTTTAACACGCACGGGACATATTACCAGGTGAACAGTATAAGTGAGGAGAATGTGTTCCCCTGATGGTTTAATATACTCGGGACATGTTACCAGGTGAACAGTATAAGTGAGGAGAGTGTGTTCCCCTGATTGTTTAATACACACGGGACATGTCACCTGGTGAACAGTATAAGTGAGGAGAGTGTGTTCCCCTGATGGTTGAACACGCACGGGACATGTTACCAGGTGAACAGTATAAGTGAGGAGAGTGTGTTCCCCTGATTGTTTAATACTCACGGGACATGTTACCAGGTGAACAGTATAAGTGAGGAGAGTGTGTTCCCCTGATGGTTGAACACGCACGGGACATGTTACCAGGTGAACAGTATAAGTGAGGAGAGTGTGTTCCCCTGATTGTTTAATACTCACGGGACATGTTGCCATGTGAACAGTATAAGTGAGGAGAGTGTGTTCCCCTGATGGTTGAACACGCACGGGACATGTTACCAGGTGAACAGTATAAGTGAGGAGAGTGTGTTCCCCTGATTGTTTAATGCTCACGGGACATGTTGCCAGGTGAACAGTATAAGTGAGGAGAGTGTGTTCCCCTGATGGTTTAACACGCACGGGACATGTTACCAGGTGAACAGTATAAGTGAGTAGAGTGTGTTCCCCTGATTGTTTAATACTCACGGGATATGTCAGCAGGTGAACAGTATAAGTGAGGAGAGTGTGTTCCCCTGATGGTTTAATATACACGGGACATATTACCAGGTGAACAGTATAAGTGAGGAGAGTGTGTTCCCCTGATGGTTTAATATACACGGGACATATTACCAGGTGAACAGTATAAGTGAGGAGAGTGTGTTCCCCTGATGGTTTAATATACACGGGACATATTACCAGGTGAACAGTATAAGTGAGGAGAGTGTGATCCCCTGATTGTTTAATACACACGGGACATATTACCAGGTGAACAGTATAAGTGAGGAGAGTGTGTTCCCCTGATGGTTTAATATACACGGGACATGTTACCAGGTGAACAGTATAAGTGAGGAGAGTGTGTTCCCCTGATTGTTCAATGCACACGGGACATGTTACCAGGTGAACAGTATAAGTGAGGAGAATGTGTTCCCCTGATGGTTTAATATACTCGGGACATGTTACCAGATGAACAGTATAAGTGAGGAGAGTGTGTTCCCCTGATGGTTTAATACACACGGGACACGTTACCTGGAGAACAGTATAAGTGAGGGGAGTGCTTTCCCCTGATGGTTTAATATTCACGGGACATGTTACCAGGTGAACAGTATAATTGAGGAGAGTGTGTTCCCCTGATTGTTTAATGCACACGGGACATGTTACCAGGTGAACAGTATAAGTGAGGAGAGTGTGTTCCCCTGATGGTTTCATATACACGGGACATGTTACCTGGAGAACAGTATAAGTGAGGGGAGTGCTTTCCCCTGATGGTTTAATATTCACGGGACATGTTACCAGGTGAACAGTATAATTGAGGAGAGTGTGTTCCCCTGATAGTTTAATACACACGGGACATGTTACCAGCTGAACAGTATAAGTGAGGAGAGTGTGTTCCCCTGATAGTTTAATACACACGGGACATGTTACCAGCTGAACAGTATAAGTGAGAAGAGTGTGTTCCCCTGATAGTTTAATACACACGGGACATGTTACCAGGTGAACAGTATAAGTGAGGAGAGTGTATTCCCCTGATTGTTTAATACACACAGGACATATTACCAGGTGAATAGTATAAGTGAGGAGAGTGTGTTCCCCTGATAGTTTAATACACCCGGGACATGTTACCAGGTGAACAGTATAAGTGAGGAGAGTGTGTTCCCCTGATAGTTTAATACACACGGGACATGTTACCAGCTGAACAGTATAAGTGAGGAGAGTGTGTTCCCCTGATAGTTTAATACACACGGGACATGTCACCAGGTGAACAGTATAAGTGAGGAGAGTGTGTTCCCCTGATTGTTTAATACTCACCGGACATGTTACCAGGTGAACAGTATATGTGAGGAGAGTGTGTTCCCCTGATGGTTTAACACGCACGGGACATGTTACCAGGTGAACAGTATAAGTGAGGAGAGTGTGTTCCCCAGATTGTTTAATACACACGGGACTTGTCACCATGTCAACAGTGTAATTGAGGAGAGTGTGATCCCCTGATGGTTTAACACGCACGGGACATATTACCAGGTGAACAGTATAAGTGAGGAGAATGTGTTCCCCTGATGGTTTAATATACTCGGGACATGTCAGCAGGTGAACAGTGTAATTGAGGAGAGTGTGATCCCCTGATGGTTTAACACGCACGGGACATGTTACCAGGTGAACAGTATAAGTGAGGAGAGTGTGTTCCCCAGATTGTTTAATACACATGGGACTTGTCACCATGTCAACAGTGTAATTGAGGAGAGTGTGATCCCCTGATGGTTTAACACGCACGGGACATATTACCAGGTGAACAGTATAAGTGAGGAGAATGTGTTCCCCTGATGGTTTAATATACTCGGGACATGTTACCAGATGAACAGTATAAGTGAGGAGAGTGTGATCCCCTGATGGTTTAACACGCACGGGACATGTTACCAGGTGAACAGTATAAGTGAGGAGAGTGTGTTCCCCTGATTGTTTAATACACACGGGACATGTCACCTGGTGAACAGTATAAGTGAGGAGAGTGTGTTCCCCTGATGGTTTAATATACACGGGACATGTCACCAGGTGAACAGTATAAGTGAGGAGAGTGTGTTCCCCTGATGGTTTAACAGGCACGGGACATGTTACCAGGTGAACAGTATAAGTGAGGAGAGTGTGTTCCCCTGATTGTTTAATACTCACGGGACATGTTGCCAGCTGAACAGTATAAGTGAGGAGAGTGTGTTCCCCTGATAGTTTAATACACATGGGACATGATACCAGGTGAACAGTATAAGTGAGGAGAATGTGTTCCCCTGATTGTTTAATACTGACGGGACATGTCACCAGGTGAACAGTATAAGTGAGGAGAGTGTGTTCCACTGATAGTTTAATACACACGGGACATGATACCAGGTGAACAGTATAAGTGAGGAGAGTGTGTTCCCCTGATTGTTTAATACTGACGGGACATGTCACCAGGTGAACAGTATAAGTGAGGAGAGTGTGTTCCCCTGATAGTTTAATACACACGGGACATGATACCAGGTGAACAGTATAAGTGAGGAGAGTGTGTTCCCCTGATTGTTTAATACACACGGGACATGTCACCTGGTGAACAGTATAAGTGAGGAGAGTGTGTTCCCCTGATGGTTTAATATACACGGGACATGTTACCAGGTGAACAGTATAAGTGAGAAGAGTGTGTTCCCCTGATGGTTTAATATACACGGGACATGTTACCAGGTGAACAGTATAAGTGAGGAGAATGTGTTCCCCTGATGGTTTAATATGCACAGGACATGTTACCAGGTGAACAGTATAAGTGAGGAGAGTGTGTTCCCCTGATTGTTTAACACTCACGGGACATGTTATCAGGTGAACAGTATATGTGAATAGAGTGAGTTCCCCTGATGGTTTAACACGCACGGGACATGTTACCAGGTGAACAGTATAAGTGAGGAGAGTGTGTTCCGCTGATGGTTTAATACTCACGGGACATGTTGCCAGGTGAACTGTATAAGTGAGGAGAGTGTGTTCCCCTGATTGTTTAATACGCACGGGACATGTTACCAGGTGAACAGTCTAAGTGAGGAGAGTGTGTTCCGCTGATGGTTTAATTCTCACGGGACATGTTGCCAGGTGAACAGTAGAAGTGAGGAGAGTGTGTTCCCCTGATAGTTTAACACGCACGGGACATGTTACCAGGTGAACTGTATAAGTGAGGAGAGTGTGTTCCCCTGATTGTTTAATACGCACGGGACATGTTACCAGGTGAACAGTCTAAGTGAGGAGAGTGTGTTCCGCTGATGGTTTAATTCTCACGGGACATGTTGCCAGGTGAACAGTAGAAGTGAGGAGAGTGTGTTCCCCTGATAGTTTAACACGCATGGGACATGTCACCAGGTGAACAGTATAACTGAGGAGAGTGTGTTCCCCTGATTGTTTAATACTGACGGGACATGTCACCAGGTGAACAGTATAAGTGAGGAGAGTGTGTTCCCCTGATTGTTTAATACACACGGGACATGTCACCAGGTGAACAGTATAAGTGAGGAGAGTGTGATCCCCTGATTGTTTAATACACACGGGACATGTCACCAGGTGAACAGTATAAGTGAGGAGAGTGTGTTCCCCTGATTGTTTAATACACACGGGACATGTCACCAGGTGAACAGTATAAGTGAGGAGAGTGTGTTCCCCTGATGGTTTAATATACACGGGACATGTTACCAGGTGAACAGTATAAGTGAGGAGAATGTGTTCCCCTGATGGTTTAATATGCACAGGACATGTTACCAGGTAAACAGTATAAGTGAGGAGAATGTGTTCCCCTGATGGTTTAATATGCACAGGACATGTTACCAGGTGAACAGTATAAGTGAGGAGAATGTGTTCCCCTGATGGTTTAATATGCACTGGACATGTTACCAGGTAAACAGTATAAGTGAGGAGAGTGTGTTCCCCTGATTGTTTAACACGCACGGGACATGTTACCAGGTGAACAATATAAGTGAGGAGAGTGTGTTCCGCTGATGGTTTAATACTCACGGGACATGTTGCCAGGTGAACAGTATAAGTGAGGAGAGTGTGTTCCCCTGATAGTTTAACACGCACGGGACATGTTACCAGGTGAACAGTATAAGTGAGGAGAGTGTGTTCCCCTGATGGTTTAATACTCACGGGACATGTTACCAGGTGAACAGTATATGTGAATAGAGTGTGTTCCCCTGATGGTTTAACACGCACGGGACATGTTACCAGGTGAACAGTATAAGTGAGGAGAGTGTGTTCCGCTGATGGTTTAATACTCACGGGACATGTTGCCAGGTGAACAGTATAAGTGAGGAGAGTGTGTTCCCCTGATAGTTTAACAAGCACGGGACATGTTACCAGGTGAACAGTATAAGTGAGGAGAGTGTGTTCCGCTGATGGTTTAATACTCACGGGACATGTTGCCAGGTGAACAGTATAAGTGAGGAGAGTGTGTTCCCCTGATAGTTTAACACGCACGGGACATGTCACCGGGTGAGCAGTATAAGTGAGGAGAGTGTGATCCCCTGATTGTTTAATACACACGGGACATGTCACCTGGTGAACAGTATAAGTGAGGAGAGTGTGTTCCCCTGATGGTTTAATATACACGGGACATGTTACCAAGTGAACAGTATAATTGAGGAGAGTGTGTTCCCCTGATTGTTTAATACTGACGGGACATGTCACCAGGTGAACAGTATAAGTGAGGAGAGTGTGTTCCCCTGATGGTTTAATGCACACGGGACATGTTACCAGGTGAACAGTATAAGGGAGGAGAGTGTGTTCCCCTGATGGTTTAATGCACACAGGACATGTTACCAGGTGAACAGTATAAGTGAGGAGAGTGTGTTCCCCTGATGGTTTAATATACACGGGACATGTTACCAAGTGAACAGTATAATTGAGGAGAGTGTGTTCCCCTGATGGTTTAATACTGACGGGACATGTCACCAGGTGAACAGTATAATTGAGGAGAGTGTGTTCCCCTGATTGTTTAATACTGACGGGACATGTCACCAGGTGAACAGTATAAGTGAGGAGAGTGTGTTCCCCTGATGGTTTAATACACACAGGACATGTTACCAGATGAACAGTGTAAGTGAGGAGAATGTGTTCCCCTGATGGTTTAATATACACAGGACATGTTACCAGGTGAACAGTATAAGTGAGGAGAGTGTGTTCCCCTGATTGTTTAATACTCACCGGACATGTTACAAGGTGAACAGTATATGTGAGGAGAGTGTGTTCCCCTGATGGTTTAACACGCACGGGAGATGTTACCAGGTGAACAGTATAAGTGAGGAGAGTGTGTTCCCCAGATTGTTTAATACACATGGGACATGTCACCAGGTCAACAGTATAAGTGAGGAGAGTGTGTTCCCCTGATGGTTTAACACGCACGGGACATGTTGCCAGGTGAACAGTATAAGTGAGGAGAGTGTGTTCCCCTGATTGTTTAATACTCACGGGACATGTTGCCAGGTGAACAGTATAAGTGAGGAGAGTGTGTTCCCCTGATGGTTTAACACGCACGGGACATGTTACCAGTTGAACAGTATAAGTGAGGAGAGTGTGTTCCCCTGATGGTTTAATGCACACGGGACATGTTACCAGGTGAACAGTATAAGTGAGGAGAGTGTGTTCCCCTGATGGTTTAATGCACACAGGACATGTTACCAGGTGAACAGTATAATTGAGGAGAGTGTGTTCCCCTGATGGTTTAATATACACGGGACATGTTACCAGGTGAACAGTATAAGTGAGGAGAGTGTGTTCCCCTGATTGTTTAATACACACGGGACATGTCACCTGGTGAACAGTATAAGTGAGGAAAGTGTGTTCCCCTGATGGTTTAATGTACACGGGACATGTTACCAGGTGAACAGTATAAGTGAGGAGAGTGTGTTCGCCTGATTGTTCAACACACACGGGACATGTTACCAGGTGAACAGTATAAGTGAGGAGAGTGTGTTCCCCTGATGGTTTAATATACACGGGACATGTCACCAAGTGAAATGTATAATTGAGGAGAGTGTGTTCCCCTGATGGTTTAATATACACGGTACATGTTACCAGGTGAACAGTATAAGTGAGGAGAGTGTGTTCCCCTGATGGTTTAATATACAGGGGACATGTTACCAGGTGAACAGTATAAGTGAGGAGAGTGTGTTCCCCTGATGGTTTAATATACATGAGACATGTTCCCAGGTGAACAGTATAAGTGAGGAGAGTGTGTTCCCCTGATTGTTTAATACACACGGGACATGTCACCTGGTGAACAGTATAAGTGAGGAGAGTGTGTTCCCCTGATGGTTTAATATACACGGGACATGTTACCAGGTGAACAGTATAAGTGAGAAGAGTGTGTTCCCCTGATGGTTTAATATACACGGGACATGTTACCAGGTGAACAGTATAAGTGAGGAGAATGTGTTCCCCTGATGGTTTAATATGCACAGGACATGTTACCAGGTGAACAGTATAAGTGAGGAGAGTGTGTTCCCCTGATTGTTTAACACTCACGGGACATGTTATCAGGTGAACAGTATATGTGAATAGAGTGAGTTCCCCTGATGGTTTAACACGCACGGGACATGTTACCAGGTGAACAGTATAAGTGAGGAGAGTGTGTTCCGCTGATGGTTTAATACTCACGGGACATGTTGCCAGGTGAACTGTATAAGTGAGGAGAGTGTGTTCCCCTGATTGTTTAATACGCACGGGACATGTTACCAGGTGAACAGTCTAAGTGAGGAGAGTGTGTTCCGCTGATGGTTTAATTCTCACGGGACATGTTGCCAGGTGAACAGTAGAAGTGAGGAGAGTGTGTTCCCCTGATAGTTTAACACGCACGGGACATGTTACCAGGTGAACTGTATAAGTGAGGAGAGTGTGTTCCCCTGATTGTTTAATACGCACGGGACATGTTACCAGGTGAACAGTCTAAGTGAGGAGAGTGTGTTCCGCTGATGGTTTAATTCTCACGGGACATGTTGCCAGGTGAACAGTAGAAGTGAGGAGAGTGTGTTCCCCTGATAGTTTAACACGCATGGGACATGTCACCAGGTGAACAGTATAACTGAGGAGAGTGTGTTCCCCTGATTGTTTAATACTGACGGGACATGTCACCAGGTGAACAGTATAAGTGAGGAGAGTGTGTTCCCCTGATTGTTTAATACACACGGGACATGTCACCAGGTGAACAGTATAAGTGAGGAGAGTGTGATCCCCTGATTGTTTAATACACACGGGACATGTCACCAGGTGAACAGTATAAGTGAGGAGAGTGTGTTCCCCTGATTGTTTAATACACACGGGACATGTCACCAGGTGAACAGTATAAGTGAGGAGAGTGTGTTCCCCTGATGGTTTAATATACACGGGACATGTTACCAGGTGAACAGTATAAGTGAGGAGAATGTGTTCCCCTGATGGTTTAATATGCACAGGACATGTTACCAGGTAAACAGTATAAGTGAGGAGAATGTGTTCCCCTGATGGTTTAATATGCACAGGACATGTTACCAGGTGAACAGTATAAGTGAGGAGAATGTGTTCCCCTGATGGTTTAATATGCACAGGACATGTTACCAGGTAAACAGTATAAGTGAGGAGAGTGTGTTCCCCTGATTGTTTAACACGCACGGGACATGTTACCAGGTGAACAATATAAGTGAGGAGAGTGTGTTCCGCTGATGGTTTAATACTCACGGGACATGTTGCCAGGTGAACAGTATAAGTGAGGAGAGTGTGTTCCCCTGATAGTTTAACACGCACGGGACATGTTACCAGGTGAACAGTATAAGTGAGGAGAGTGTGTTCCCCTGATGGTTTAATACTCACGGGACATGTTACCAGGTGAACAGTATATGTGAATAGAGTGTGTTCCCCTGATGGTTTAACACGCACGGGACATGTTACCAGGTGAACAGTATAAGTGAGGAGAGTGTGTTCCGCTGATGGTTTAATACTCACGGGACATGTTGCCAGGTGAACAGTATAAGTGAGGAGAGTGTGTTCCCCTGATAGTTTAACAAGCACGGGACATGTTACCAGGTGAACAGTATAAGTGAGGAGAGTGTGTTCCGCTGATGGTTTAATACTCACGGGACATGTTGCCAGGTGAACAGTATAAGTGAGGAGAGTGTGTTCCCCTGATAGTTTAACACGCACGGGACATGTCACCGGGTGAGCAGTATAAGTGAGGAGAGTGTGATCCCCTGATTGTTTAATACACACGGGACATGTCACCTGGTGAACAGTATAAGTGAGGAGAGTGTGTTCCCCTGATGGTTTAATATACACGGGACATGTTACCAAGTGAACAGTATAATTGAGGAGAGTGTGTTCCCCTGATTGTTTAATACTGACGGGACATGTCACCAGGTGAACAGTATAAGTGAGGAGAGTGTGTTCCCCTGATGGTTTAATGCACACGGGACATGTTACCAGGTGAACAGTATAAGGGAGGAGAGTGTGTTCCCCTGATGGTTTAATGCACACAGGACATGTTACCAGGTGAACAGTATAAGTGAGGAGAGTGTGTTCCCCTGATGGTTTAATATACACGGGACATGTTACCAAGTGAACAGTATAATTGAGGAGAGTGTGTTCCCCTGATGGTTTAATACTGACGGGACATGTCACCAGGTGAACAGTATAATTGAGGAGAGTGTGTTCCCCTGATTGTTTAATACTGACGGGACATGTCACCAGGTGAACAGTATAAGTGAGGAGAGTGTGTTCCCCTGATGGTTTAATACACACAGGACATGTTACCAGATGAACAGTGTAAGTGAGGAGAATGTGTTCCCCTGATGGTTTAATATACACAGGACATGTTACCAGGTGAACAGTATAAGTGAGGAGAGTGTGTTCCCCTGATTGTTTAATACTCACCGGACATGTTACAAGGTGAACAGTATATGTGAGGAGAGTGTGTTCCCCTGATGGTTTAACACGCACGGGAGATGTTACCAGGTGAACAGTATAAGTGAGGAGAGTGTGTTCCCCAGATTGTTTAATACACATGGGACATGTCACCAGGTCAACAGTATAAGTGAGGAGAGTGTGTTCCCCTGATGGTTTAACACGCACTTGACATGTTGCCAGGTGAACAGTATAAGTGAGGAGAGTGTGTTCCCCTGATTGTTTAATACTCACGGGACATGTTGCCAGGTGAACAGTATAAGTGAGGAGAGTGTGTTCCCCTGATGGTTTAACACGCACGGGACATGTTACCAGTTGAACAGTATAAGTGAGGAGAGTGTGTTCCCCTGATGGTTTAATGCACACGGGACATGTTACCAGGTGAACAGTATAAGTGAGGAGAGTGTGTTCCCCAGATGGTTTAATGCACACAGGACATGTTACCAGGTGAACAGTATAATTGAGGAGAGTGTGTTCCCCTGATGGTTTAATATACACGGGACATGTTACCAGGTGAACAGTATAAGTGAGGAGAGTGTGTTCCCCTGATTGTTTAATACACACGGGACATGTCACCTGGTGAACAGTATAAGTGAGGAAAGTGTGTTCCCCTGATGGTTTAATGTACACGGGACATGTTACCAGGTGAACAGTATAAGTGAGGAGAGTGTGTTCGCCTGATTGTTCAACACACACGGGACATGTTACCAGGTGAACAGTATAAGTGAGGAGAGTGTGTTCCCCTGATGGTTTAATATACACGGGACATGTCACCAAGTGAAATGTATAATTGAGGAGAGTGTGTTCCCCTGATGGTTTAATATACACGGTACATGTTACCAGGTGAACAGTATAAGTGAGGAGAGTGTGTTCCCCTGATGGTTTAATATACAGGGGACATGTTACCAGGTGAACAGTATAAGTGAGGAGAGTGTGTTCCCCTGATGGTTTAATATACATGAGACATGTTCCCAGGTGAACAGTATAAGTGAGGAGAGTGTGTTCCCCTGATTGTTTAATGCACACGGGACATGTTAGCAGGTGAACAGTATAAGTGTGGAGAGTGTGTTCCCCTGATGGTTTAATATACATGGGACATGTTACCAGGTGAACAGTATAAGTGAGGAGAGTGTATTCCCCTGATTGTTTAATACACACAGGACATATTACCAGGTGAACAGTATAAGTGAGGAGAGTGTGTTCCCCTGATTGTTTAATACTCACGGGACATGTTACCAGCTGAACAGTAGAAGTGCGGAGAGTGTGTTCCCCTGAAGGTTTAATATACACAGGACATGTTACCAGGTGAACTGTATACGTGAGGAGAGTGTGTTCCCCTGATGGTTTAATATACACGGGACATGTTCCCAGGTGAACATTATAAATGAGGAGAGTGTGTTCCCCTGATCGTTTAGCATACACGGGACATGTTGCCAGGTGAACAGTATAAGTGAGGAGAGTGTGTTCCCCTGATGGTTTAATACACACTGGACATGTTACCAGGTGAACAGTATAAGTGAGGAGAATGTGTTCCCCTGATGGATTAATATGCACAGGACATGGTACCAGGTGAACAGTATAAGTGAGGAGAGTGTGTTCCCCTGATTGTTTAATACTCACGGGACATGTTACCAGCTGAACAGTAGAAGTGCGGAGAGTGTGTTCCCCTGAAGGTTTAATATACACAGGACATGTTACCAGGTGAACAGTATAAGTGAGGAGATTGTGTTCCCCTGATGGTTTAATACACACTGGACATGTTACCAGGTGAACAGTATAAGTGAGGAGAGTGTGTTCTCCTGATGGTTTAACACGCACGGGACATGTTACCAGGTGAACAGTATAAGTGAGGAGAGTGTGATCCCCTGATTGTTTAATACACACGGGACATGTCACCTGGTGAACAGTATAAGTGAGGAGAGTGTGTTCCCCTGATGGTTTAATATACACGGGACATGTTACCAGGTGAACAGTATAAGTGAGAAGAGTGTGTTCCCCTGATGGTTTAATATACATGAGACATGTTCCCAGGTGAACAGTATAAGTGAGGAGAGTGTGTTCCCCTGATAGTTTAATACTCACGGGACATGTTACCAGGTGAACAGTATAAGTGAGGAGAGTGTGTTCCCCTGATAGTTTAATACTCACGGGACATGTTACCAGCTGAGCAGTATAATTGAGGAGAGTGTGTTCCCCTGATTGTTTAATACTGACGGGACATGTCACCAGGTGAACAGTATAAGTGAGGAGAGTGTGTTCCCCTGATGGTTTAATACACACAGGACATGTTACCAGATGAACAGTGTAAGTGAGGAGAATGTGTTCCCCTGATGGTTTAATATACACAGGACATGTTACCAGGTGAACAGTATAAGTGAGGAGAGTGTGTTCCCCTGATTGTTTAATACTCACCGGACATGTTACCAGGTGAACAGTATATGTGAGGAGAGTGTGTTCCCCTGATGGTTTAACACGCACGGGACATGTTACCAGGTGAACAGTATAAGTGAGGAGAGTGTGTTCCCCAGATTGTTTAATACACACGGGACTTGTCACCATGTCAACAGAATAAGTGAGGAGAGTGTGTTCCCCTGATTGTTTAATACTCACGGGACATGTTGCCAGGTGAACAGTATAAGTGAGGAGAGTGTGTTCCCCTGATGGTTTAACACGCACGGGAGATGTTACCAGGTGAACAGTATAAGTGAGGAGAGTGTGTTCCGCTGATGGTTTAATATACCCGGGACATGTCAGCAGGTGAACAGTATAATTGAAGAGACTGTGATCCCCTGATGGTTTAATATACACGGGACATGTTACCAGGTTAACAGTAAAAGTGAGGAGAGTGTGTTCCCCTGATTGTTTAATACACACCCGACATGTTACCAGGTGAACAGTATAAGTGAGGAAAGTGTGTTCCCCTGATGGTTTAATATACACGGTACATGTTACCAGGTGAACAGTATAAGTGATGAGAGTGTGTTCCCCTGATGGTTTAATATACAGGGTACATGTTACCAGGTGAACAGTATAAGTGAGGAGAGTGTGTTCCCCTGATGGTTTAATATACATGAGACATGTTCCCAGGTGAACAGTATAAGTGAGGAGAGTGTGTTCCCCTGATTGTTTAATACGCACGGGACATGTTAGCAGGTGAACAGTATAAGTGAGGAGAGTGTGTTCCCCTGATGGTTTAATATACACAGGACATGTCAGCAGGTGAACAGTATAATTTAATAGAGTGTGATCCCCTGATGGTTTAATATACACGGGACATGTTACCAGGTGAACAGTATAATTGAAGAGAGTGTGATCCCCTGATGGTTTAATATACACGGGACATGTTACCAGGTGAACAGTATAAGTGAGGAGAGTGTGTTCCCCTGATTGTTTAATACACACGGTACATGTTACCAGGTGAACAGTATAAGTGATGAGAATGTGTTCCCCTGATGGTTTAATATACAGGGGACATGTTACCAGGTGAACAGTATAAGTGAGGAGAGTGTGTTCCCCAGATGGTTTAATATACATGAGACATGTTCCCAGGTGAACAGTATAAGTGAGGCGAGTGTGTTCCCCTGATGGTTTAATGCACACGGGACATGTTAGCAGGTGAACAGTATAAGTGAGGAGAGTGTGTTCCCCTGATGGTTTAATATACACGGGACATGTATCCAGGTGAACAGTATAAGTGAGGAGAGTGTATTCCCCTGATTGTTTAATACACACAGGACATATTACCAGGTGAACAGTATAAGTGAAAAGTGTGTGTTCCCCTGATTGTTTAATACTCACGGGACATGTTACCAGCTTAACAGTATAAGTGAGGAGAGTGTTTTCCCCTGATTGTTTAATACACACGGGACATGTTACCAGCTGAACAGTATAAGTGCGGAGAGTGTGTTCCCCTGATGGTTTAACACGCACGGGACATGTTACCAGGTGAACAGTATAAGTGAGGAGAGTGTTTTCCCCTGATTGTTTAATACGCACGGGACATCTAACCAGGTGAACAGTATAAGTGAGGAGAGTGTTTTCCCCTGATTGTTTAATGCACACGGGACATGTTACCAGCTGAACAGTATAAGTGAGGAGTGTGTGTTCCCCTGATTGTTTAATACTCACGGGACATGTTACCAGCTGAACAGTATAAGTGCAGAGAGTGTGTTCCCCTGATGGTTTAACACGGACGGGACATGGCACCAGGTGAACAGTATAATTGAGGAGAGTGTGTTCCCCTGATTGTTTAATACTGACGGGACATGTCACCAGGTGAACAGTATAAGTGAGGAGAGTGTGTTCCCCTGAAGGTTTAATATACACAGGACATGTTACCAGGTGAACTGTATAAGTGAGGAGAGTGTGTTCCCCTGATGGTTTAATATACACGGGACATGTTCCCAGGTGAACAGTATAAATGAGGAGAGTGTGTTCCCCTGATCGTTTAGCATACACGGGACATGTTGCCAGGTGAACAGTATAAGTGAGGAGAGATTGTTACCCTGATGGTTTAGTACGCACGGGACATGTTACCAGGTGAACAGTATAAGTGAGGAGAGTGTGTTCCACTGATGGTTTAATATACACGGGACATGTTACCAGGTGAACAGTATAAGTGAGGAGAGTGAGTTCCCCTGATTTTTTAATATACCCGGGACATGTCACCAGGTGATCAGTATAAGTGAGGAGATTGCTTTCCCCTGATGGTTTAATATACACGGGACATGTTACCAGGTGAAAAGTATAAGTGAGGAGAGTGTGTTCCGCTGATGGTTTAATATACACGGGACATGTTACCAGGTGAACAGTATAAGTGAGGAGAATGTGTTCCCCTGATGGTTTAATATACACAGGACATGTTACCAGGTGAACAGTATAAGTGAGGAGAGTGCTTTCCCCTGATGTTTTAATATACATGGGACATGTTAACGGGTGAACAGTATAATTGAGGAGAGTGTGTTCCGCTGATGGTTTAATATACACGGCACATGTTACCAGGTGAACAGTATAAGTGAGGAGAATGTGTTCCCCTGATGGTTTAATATGCACAGGACATGTTACCAGGTGAACATAAGTGAGGAGAGTGTGTTCCCCTGATTGTTTAACACTCACGGGACATGTTACCAGGTGAACAGTCTATGTGAGTAGAGTGTGTTCCCCTGATGGTTTAACACGCTCGGGACATGTTACCAGGTGAACAGTATAAGTGAGGAGAGTGTGTTCCGCTGATGGTTTAATACTCACGGGACATGTTGCCAGGTGAACAGTATAAGTGAGGAGAGTGTGTTCCCCTGATGGTTTAATATACACGGGACATGTTACCAGGTGAACAGTATAAGTGAGGAGAGTGTGATCCCCTGATTGTTTAATACACACGGGACATGTCACCAGGTGAACAGTATAAGTGAGGAGAGTGTGATCCCCTGATTGTTTAATATACACGGGACATGTTACCAGGTGAACAGTATTAGTGAGGAGAGTGTGATCCCCTGATTGTTTAATACACACGGGACATGTTACCAGGTGAACAGTATAAGTGAGGAGAGTGTGATCCCCTGATTGTTTAATACACACGGGACATGTCAACAGGTGAACAGTATAAGTGAGGAGAGTGTGATCCCCTGATTGTTTAATTTCCACGAGACATGTTACCAGGTGAACAGTATAAGTGAGGAGAGTGAGTTCCCCTGATTGTCTAATACTGACGGGACATGTTACCAGGTGAACAGTATAAGTGAGGAGAGTGTGTTCCCCTGATGGTTTAATATACACGGGACATGTTACCAGGTGAACAGTATAAGTGAGGAGAGTGTGATCCCCTGATTGTTTAATACACACGGGACATGTCACCAGGTGAACAGTATAAGTGAGGAGAGTGTGATCCCCTGATTGTTTAATATACACGGGACATGTTACCAGGTGAACAGTATTAGTGAGGAGAGTGTGATCCCCTGATTGTTTAATACACACGGGACATGTTACCAGGTGAACAGTATAAGTGAGGAGAGTGTGATCCCCTGATTGTTTAATACACACGGGACATGTCACCAGGTGAACAGTATAAGTGAGGAGAGTGTGATCCCCTGATTGTTTAATATACACGAGACATGTTACCAGTTGAACAGTATAAGTGAGGAGAGTGTGTTCCCCTGATTGTTTAATACACACGGGACATGTCACCAGGTGAACAGTATAAGTGAGGAGAGTGTGATCCCCTGATTGTTTAATATACACGGGACATGTTACCAGGTGAACAGTATAAGTGAGGAGAGTGTGATCCCCTGATTGTTTAATACACACGGGACATGTCACCAGGTGAACAGTATAAGTGAGGAGAGTGTGATCCCCTGATTGTTTAATATACACGGGACATGTTACCAGGTGAACAGTATAAGTGAGGAGAGTGTGATCCCCTGATTGTTTAATACACACGGGACATGTCACCAGGTGAACAGTATAAGTGAGGAGAGAGTGATCCCCTGATTGTTTAATATACACGAGACATGTTACCAGTTGAACAGTATAAGTGAGGAGATTGTGTTCCCCTGTTTGTTTAATACACACGGCACATGTTATCAGGTGAACAGTATAAGTGAGGAGAGTGTGTTCCCCTGATTGTTCAATACAGACGGGACATGTTACCAGGTGAACAGTATAAGTGAGGAGAGTGTGTTCCCCTGATTGTTCCATACACACGGGACATGTTACCAAGTGAAATGTATAATTGAGGAGAGTGTGTTCCCCTGATGGTTTAATATACACGGTACATGTTACCAGGTGAACAGTATAATTGAGGAGAGTATGTTCCCCTGTTGTTTTAATATACACGGGACATGTTACCAGGTGAACAGTATAAGTGAGGAGAGTGTGTTCCCCTGATGGTTTAATATACACGGGACATGTTCCCAGGTGAACAGTATAAGTGAGGAGAGTGTGTTCCCCTGATGGTTTAATAAACACAGGGCATATTACCAGGTGAACAGTATAAGTGAGGAGACTGTGTTCCCCTTATGGTTTAATACACACGGGACATGTTATCAGGTGAACAGTATAAGTGAGGAGAGTGTGTTCCAATGATGGTTTAATACACGCGGGACATGTCACCAGGTGAACAGTATAAGTGAGGAGTGTGTGATCCCCTGATTGTTTAATACACACGGGACATGTCACCTGGTGAACAGTATAAGTGAGGAGAGTTTGTTCCCCTGATGGTTTAATATACACGGGACATGTTACCAGGTGAACAGTATAAGTGAGGAGAGTGTGTTCCCCTGATAGTTTAATACTCACGGGACATGTTACCAGGTGAACAGTATAAGTGAGGAGAGTGTGTTCCCCTGATTGTTTAATACTGACGGGACATGTTACCAGGTGAACAGTATAAGTGAGGAGAGTGTGTTCCCCTGATGGTTTAATAAACACGGGACATGTTACCATTTGAACAGTATAAGTGAGGAGATTGTGTTCCCCTGTTTGTTTAATACTGATGGGACATGTAACCAGGAGAACAGTTTTAGTGAGGAGAGTGTGATCCCCAGATTGTTGAATACACACAGGACATGTTACCAGATGAACAGTGTAAGTGAGGAGAATGTGTTCCCCTGATGGTTTAATATACACAGGACATGTTACCAGGTGAACAGTATAAGTGAGGAGAGTGTGTTCCCCTGATTGTTTAATACTCACCGGACATGTTACCAGGTGAACAGTATATGTGAAGAGAGTGTGTTCCCCTGATGGTTTAACACGCACGGGACATGTTACCAGGTGAACAGTATAAGTGAGGAGAGTGTGTTCCCCAGATTGTTTAATACACACGGGACATGTCACCAGGTAAACAGTATAAGTGAGGAGAATGTGTTCCCCTGATGGTTTAATGCTCACGGGACATGTCACCTGGTGAACAGTATAAGTGAGGAAAGTGTGTTCCCCTGATGGTTTAATGTACACGGGACATGTTACCAGGTGAACAGTATAAGTGAGGAGAGTGTGTTCCCCTGATTGTTTAATACACAAGGGACATGTCACCTGGTGAACAGTATAAGTGAGGAAAGTGTGTTCCCCTGATGGTTTAATGTACACGGGACATGTTACCAGGTGAACAGTATAAGTGAGGAGAGTGTGTTCCCCTGATTGTTCAATACACACGGGACATGTCACCAAGTGAAATGTATAATTGAGGAGAGTGTGTTCCCCTGATGGTTTAATATACACGGTACATGTTACCAGGTGAACAGTATAAGTGATGAGAGTGTGTTCCCCTGATGGTTTAATATACAGGGGACATGTTACCAGGTGAACAGTATAAGTGAGGAGAGTGTGTTCCCCTGATGGTTTAATATACATGAGACATGTTCCCAGGTGAACAGTATAAGTGAGGAGAGTGTGTTCCCCTGATTGTTTAATGCACACGGGACATGTTAGCAGGTGAACAGTCTAATTGAGGAGAGTGTGTTCCCCTGATGGTTTAATATACACGGGACATGTTTCCAGGTGAGCAGTATAAGTGAGGAGAGTGTATTCCCCTGATTGTTTAATACACACAGGACATATTACCAGGTGAACAGTATAAGTGAGGAGTGTGTGTTCCCCTGATTGTTTAATACTCACGGGACATGTTACCAGCTGAACAGTATAATTGCGGAGAGTGTGTTCCCCTGATAGTTTAACACGCACGGGACATCTTACCAGGTGAACAGTATAAGTGAGGAGAGTGTTTTCCCCTGATTGTTTAATATACCCGGGACATGGCACCAGGTGAACAGTATAATTGAGGAGAGTGTGTTCCCCTGATTGTTTAATACTGACGGGACAAGTTACCAGCTGAACAGTATAATTGCGGAGAGTGTGTTCCCCTGATGGTTTAATATACCCGGGAAATGTCACCAGGTGAACAGTATAAGTGAGGAGAGTGTGTTCCCCTGATGGTTTAATATACACGGGACATGTTACCAGGTGAACAGTATAAGTGAGGAGAGTGTTTTCCCCTGATTGTTTAACATACACGGGACATGTCACCAGGTGAACAGTATAAGTGAGGAGAGTGTGTTCCCCTGAAGGTTTAATATACACAGGACATGTTACCAGGTGAACAGCATAAGTGAGGAGTGTGTGTTCCCCTGATGGTTTAATACTCACGGGACATGTTACCAGCTGAACAGTATAATTGCGGAGAGTGTGTTCCCCTGATGGTTTAACACGCACGGGACATTTACCAGGTGAACAGTATAAGTGAGGAGAGTGTTTTCCCCTGATTGTTTAATATACCCGGGACATGTCACCAGGTGAACAGTATAAGTGAGGAGAGTGTGTTCCCCTGATGGTTTAATGTACACGGGACATGTTACCAGGTGAACAGTATAAGTGAGGAGAGTGTGTTCCCCTGATTGTTTAATACACACGGGACATGTCACCTGGTGAACAGTATAAGTGAGGAAAGTGTGTTCCCCTGATGGTTTAATGTACACGGGACATGTTACCAGGTGAACAGTATAAGTGAGGAGAGTGTGTTCCCCTGATTGTTCAATACACACGGGACATGTCACCAAGTGAAATGTATAATTGAGGAGAGTGTGTTCCCCTGATGGTTTAATATACACGGTACATGTTACCAGGTGAACAGTATAAGTGATGAGAGTGTGTTCCCCTGATGGTTTAATATACAGGGGACATGTTACCAGGTGAACAGTATAAGTGAGGAGAGTGTGTTCCCCTGATGGTTTAATATACATGAGACATGTTCCCAGGTGAACAGTATAAGTGAGGAGAGTGTGTTCCCCTGATTGTTTAATGCACACGGGACATGTTAGCAGGTGAACAGTCTAAGTGAGGAGAGTGTGTTCCCCTGATGGTTTAATATACACGGGACATGTATCCAGGTGAACAGTATAAGTGAGGAGAGTGTATTCCCCTGATTGTTTAATACACGCAGGACATATTACCAGGTGAACAGTATAAGTGAGGAGTGTGTGTTCCCCTGATTGTTTAATACTCACGGGACATGTTACCAGCTGAACAGTATAATTGCGGAGAGTGTGTTCCCTTGATGGTTTAACACGCACGGGACATGTTACCAGGTGAACAGTATAAGTGAGGAGAGTGTTTTCCCCTGATTGTTTAATATACCCGGGACATGGCACCAGGTGAACAGTATAATTGAGGAGAGTGTGTTCCCCTGATTGTTTAATACTGACGGGACATGTTACCAGCTGAACAGTATAATTGCGGAGAGTGTGTTCCCCTGATGGTTTAATATACCCGGGAAATGTCACCAGGTGAACAGTATAAGTGAGGAGAGTGTGTTCCCCTGATGGTTTAATATACACGGGACATGTTACCAGGTGAACAGTATAAGTGAGGAGAGTGTTTTCCCCTGATTGTTTAATATACCCGGGACATGTCACCAGGTGAACAGTATAAGTGAGGAGGGTGTGTTCCCCTGAAGGTTTAATATACACAGGACATGTTGCCAGGTGAACTGTATAAGTGAGGCGTGTGTGTTCCCCTGATTGTTTAATACTCACGGGACATGTTACCAGCTGAACAGTATAATTGCGGAGAGTGTGTTCCCCTGATGGTTTAACACGCACGGGACATCTTACCAGGTGAACAGTATAAGTGAGGAGAGTGTTTTCCCCTGATTGTTTAATATACCCGGGACATGTCACCAGGTGAACAGTATAAGTGAGGAGAGTGTGTTCCCCTGAAGGTTTAATATACACAGGACATGTTACCAGGTGAACTGTATAAGTGAGGAGAGTGTATTCCCCTGATGGTTTAATATACACGGTACATGTTCCCAGGTGAACAGTATAAATGAGGAGAGTGTGTTCCCCTGATCGTTTAGCATACACGGGACATGTTGCCAGGTGAACAGTATAAGTGAGGAGAGTGTGTTCCCCTGATTGTTTAACACGCACGGGACATGTCACCAGGTGAACAGTATAAGTGAGGAGAGTGTGTTCCCCTGAAGGTTTAATATACACGGGACATGTTACCAGGTGAACAGTATAAGTGAGGAGCGTGTGTTCCCCAGATTGTTTAATACACACGGGACATGTCACCACGTCAACAGTATAAGTGAGGAGAGTGTGTTCCCCTGATAGTTTAATACTCACGGGACATGTTGCCAGGTGAACAGTATAAGTGAGGAGAGTGTGTTCCCCTGATGGTTTAACACGCACGGGACATGTTACCAGGTGAACAGTATAAGTGAGGAGAGTGTGTTCCCCTGATTGTTTAATACACACGGGACATGTCACCTGGTGAACAGTATAAGTGAGGAAGGTGTGTTCCCCTGATGGTTTAATGTACACGGGACATGTCACCAGGTGAACAGTATAAGTGAGGAGAGTGTGTTCCCCTGATTGTTTAATACACACGGGACATGTCACCTGGTGAACAGTATAAGTGAGGAAAGTGTGTTCCCCTGATGGTTTAATGTACAAGGGACATGTTACCAGGTGAACAGTATAAGTGAGGAGAGTGTGTTCGCCTGATTGTTCAATAAACACGGGACATGTTACCAGGTTAACAGTATAAGTGAGGAGAGTGTGTTCCCCTGATTGTTCAATACACACGGGACATCTTACCAGGTGAACAGTATAAGTGATGAGAGTGTGTTCCCCTGATGGTTTAATATACATGGGACATGTTACCAGGTGAACAGTATAAGTGAGGAGAGTGTGTTCCCCTGATGGTTTAATATACATGAGATATGTCACCAGGTGAACAGTATAAGTGAGGAGAGTGTGTTCCCCTGATTGTTTAATGCACACGGGACATGTTAGCAGGTGAACAGTCTAAGTGAGGAGAGTGTGTTCCCCTGATGGTTTAAAATACACGGGACATGTTACCAGGTGAACAGTATAAGTGATGAGAGTGTGTTCCCCTGATGGTTTAATATACAGGGGACATGTTACCAGGTGAACAGTATAAGTGAGGAGAGTGTGTTCCCCTGATGGTTTAATATACATGAGACATGTCACCAGGTGAACAGTATAAGTGAGGAGAGTGTGTTCCCCTGATGGTTTAATATACAGGGGACATGTCACCAGGTGAACAGTATAAGTGAGGAGAGTGTGTTCCCCTGATGGTTTAATAAACACGGTACATGTTACCAGGTGAACAGTATAAGTGATGAGAGTGTGTTCCCCTGATGGTTTAATATACAGGGGACATGTTACCAGGTGAACAGTATAAGTGAGGAGAGTGTGTTCCCCTGATGGTTTAATATACATGAGACATGTCACCAGGTGAACAGTATAAGTGAGGAGAGTGTGTTCCCCTGATTGTTTAATGCACACGGGACATGTTAGCAGGTGAACAGTCTAAGTGAGGAGAGTGTGTTCCACTGATGGTTTAATATACACGGGACATGTATCCAGGTGAACAGTATAAGTGAGGAGAGTGTGTTCCCCTGATTGTTTAATGCACACAGGACATGTTACCAGGTGAACAGTATAAGTGAGGAGTGTGTGTTCCCCTGATTGTTTAATACTCACGGGACATGTTACCAGCTGAACAGTATAAGTGCGGAGAGTGTTTTCCCCTGATGGTTTAACACGCACGGGACATCTTATCAGGTGAACAGTATAAGTGAGGAGAGTGTGTTCCCCTGAAGGTTTAATATACACAGGACATGTTACCAGGTGAACTGTATAAGTGAGGAGTGTGTGTTCCCCTGATCGTTTAGCATACACGGGACATGTTGCCAGGTGAACAGTATAAGTGAGGAGAGTGTGTTCCCCTGATTGTTTAACACGCACGGGACATGTTACCAGGTGAACAGTATAAGTGAGGAGAGTGTGTTCCCCTGTTGGTTTAATATACACAGGACATGATACCAGGTGAACAGTATAACTGAAGAGAGTGTGTTCCACTGATGGTTTAATATACACGGGACATGTTACCAGGTGAACAGTATAAGTGAGGAGAGTGTGTTCCCCTGATTTTTTAATATACCCGGGACATGTCACCAGGTGATCAGTATAAGTGAGGAGAGTGTGTTCCGCTGATGTTTTAATATACACGGGACATGTTACCAGGTGAACAGTATAAGTGAGGAGAGTGCTTTCCCCTGATGGTTTAATATACACGGGACATGTTACCAGGTGAAAAGTATAAGTGAGGAGAGTGTGTTCCGCTGATGGTTTAATATACACGGGACATGTTAAAAGGTGAACAGTATAAGTGAGGAGAATGTGTTCCCCTGATGGTTTAATATACACAGGACATGTTACCAGGTGAACAGTATAAGTGAGGAGAGTGCTTTCCCCTGATGTTTTAATATACATGGGACATGTTAACAGGTGAACAGTATAAGTGAGGAGAGTGTGTTCCCCTGATGGTTTAATACACACTGAACATGTTACCAGGTGAACAGTATAAGTGAGGAGAATGAGTTCCCCTGATGGTTTAATATGCACAGGACATGTTACCAGGTGAACAGTATAAGTGAGGAGAGTGTGTTCCCCTGATTGTTTAACACTCACGGGACATGTTGCCAGGTGAACTGTATAAGTGAGGAGAGTGTGTTCCGCTGATGGTTTAATACTCACGGGACATGTTGCCAGGTGAACAGTATAAGTGAGGAGAGTGTGTTCCCCTGATGGTTTAACACGCACGGGACATGTTACCAGGTGAACAGTATAAGTGAGGAGAGTGAGTTCCCCTGATTGTTTAATACTGACGGGACATGTCACCAGGTGAATAGTATAAGTGAGGAGAGTGTGTTCCCCTGATTGTTTAATACACACGGGACATGTCACCAGGTGAACAGTATAAGTGAGGAGAGTGTGTTCCCCTGATGGTTTAATATACACGGGACATGTTACCAGGTGAACAGTATAAGTGAGGAGAGTGTGATCCCCTGATTGTTTAATACACACGGGACATGTCACCTGGTGAACAGTCTCAGTGAGGAGAGTGTGTTCCCCTGATGTTTTAATATACACGGGACATGTTACCAGGTGAACAGTATAAGTGAGGAGAGTGCTTTCCCCTGATGGTTTAATATACACGGGACATGTTACCAGGTGAAAAGTATAAGTGAGGAGAGTGTGTTCCGCTGATGGTTTAATATACACGGGACATGTTAAAAGGTGAACAGTATAAGTGAGGAGAATGTGTTCCCCTGATGGTTTAATATACACAGGACATGTTACCAGGTGAACAGTATAAGTGAGGAGAGTGCTTTCCCCTGATGTTTTAATATACATGGGACATGTTAACAGGTGAACAGTATAAGTGAGGAGAGTGTGTTCCCCTGATGGTTTAATACACACTGAACATGTTACCAGGTGAACAGTATAAGTGAGGAGAATGAGTTCCCCTGATGGTTTAATATGCACAGGACATGTTACCAGGTGAACAGTATAAGTGAGGAGAGTGTGTTCCCCTGATTGTTTAACACTCACGGGACATGTTGCCAGGTGAACTGTATAAGTGAGGAGAGTGTGTTCCGCTGATGGTTTAATACTCACGGGACATGTTGCCAGGTGAACAGTATAAGTGAGGAGAGTGTGTTCCCCTGATGGTTTAACACGCACGGGACATGTTACCAGGTGAACAGTATAAGTGAGGAGAGTGAGTTCCCCTGATTGTTTAATACTGACGGGACATGTCACCAGGTGAATAGTATAAGTGAGGAGAGTGTGTTCCCCTGATTGTTTAATACACACGGGACATGTCACCAGGTGAACAGTATAAGTGAGGAGAGTGTGTTCCCCTGATGGTTTAATATACACGGGACATGTTACCAGGTGAACAGTATAAGTGAGGAGAGTGTGATCCCCTGATTGTTTAATACACACGGGACATGTCACCTGGTGAACAGTCTCAGTGAGGAGAGTGTGTTCCCCTGATGGTTTAATATACACGGGACATGTTACCAGGTGAACAGTATAAGTGAGGAGAGTGTGTTCCCCTGATGGTTTAATATACACGGGACATGTTACCAGGTGAACAGTATAAGTGAGGAGAGTGTGTTCCCCTGATTGTTTAATACACACGGGACATGTCACCTGGTGAACTGTCTCAGTGAGGAGAGTGTGTTCCCCTGATGGTTTAATATACACGGGACATGTTACCAGGTGAACAGTATAAGTGAGGAGAGTGTGTTCCCCTGATGGTTTAATATACACGGGACATGTTACCAGGTGAACAGTATAAGTGAGGAGAGTGTGTTCCCCTGATTGTTTAATACACACGGGACATGTCACCTGGTGAACAGTCTCAGTGAGGAGAGTGTGTTCCCCTGATTGTTTAATATACATGGGACTTGTTACCAGGTGAACAGTATAATTGAGGAGAGTGTGTTCCCCTGATGGTTTAATATACACGGTACATGTTACCAGGTGAACAGTATAAGTGAGGAGAGTGTGTTCCCCTGATGGTTTAATATACACGGGACATGTTCCCAGGTGAACAGTATAAGTGAGGAGAGTGTGTTCCCCTGATGGTTTAATATACACAGGGCATATTACCAGGTGAACAGTATAAGTGAGGAGACTGTGTTCCCCTTATGGTTTAATACACACAGGACATGTTATCAGGTGAACAGTATAAGTGAGGAGAGTGTGTTCCCCTGATTGTTTAATGCACACGGGACATGTTACCAGGTGAACAGTATAAGTGAGGAGAGTGTGTTCCCCTGATTTTTTAATATACCCGGGACATGTCACCAGGTGATCAGTATAAGTGAGGAGAGTGTGTTCCGCTGATGGTTTAATATACACGGGACATGTTACCAGGTGAACAGTATAAGTGAGGAGAGTGCTTTCCCCTGATGGTTTAATATACACGGGACATGTTACCAGGTGAAAAGTATAAGTGAGGAGAGTGTGTTCCGCTGATGGTTTAATATACACGGGACATGTTAAAAGGTGAACAGTATAAGTGAGGAGAATGTGTTCCCCTGATGGTTTAATATACACAGGACATGTTACCAGGTGAACAGTATAAGTGAGGAGAGTGCTTTCCCCTGATGTTTTAATATACATGGGACATGTTAACAGGTGAACAGTATAAGTGAGGAGAGTGTGTTCCCCTGATGGTTTAATACACACTGAACATGTTACCAGGTGAACAGTATAAGTGAGGAGAATGAGTTCCCCTGATGGTTTAATATGCACAGGACATGTTACCAGGTGAACAGTATAAGTGAGGAGAGTGTGTTCCCCTGATTGTTTAACACTCACGGGACATGTTGCCAGGTGAACTGTATAAGTGAGGAGAGTGTGTTCCGCTGATGGTTTAATACTCACGGGACATGTTGCCAGGTGAACAGTATAAGTGAGGAGAGTGTGTTCCCCTGATGGTTTAACACGCACGGGACATGTTACCAGGTGAACAGTATAAGTGAGGAGAGTGAGTTCCCCTGATTGTTTAATACTGACGGGACATGTCACCAGGTGAATAGTATAAGTGAGGAGAGTGTGTTCCCCTGATTGTTTAATACACACGGGACATGTCACCAGGTGAACAGTATAAGTGAGGAGAGTGTGTTCCCCTGATGGTTTAATATACACGGGACATGTTACCAGGTGAACAGTATAAGTGAGGAGAGTGTGATCCCCTGATTGTTTAATACACACGGGACATGTCACCTGGTGAACAGTCTCAGTGAGGAGAGTGTGTTCCCCTGATGATTTAATATACACGGGACATGTTACCAGGTGAACAGTATAAGTGAGGAGAGTGTGTTCCCCTGATGGTTTAATATACACGGGACATGTTACCAGGTGAACAGTATAAGTGAGGAGAGTGTGTTCCCCTGATTGTTTAATACACACGGGACATGTCACCTGGTGAACTGTCTCAGTGAGGAGAGTGTGTTCCCCTGATGGTTTAATATACACGGGACATGTTACCAGGTGAACAGTATAAGTGAGGAGAGTGTGTTCCCCTGATGGTTTAATATACACGGGACATGTTACCAGGTGAACAGTATAAGTGAGGAGAGTGTGTTCCCCTGATTGTTTAATACACACGGGACATGTCACCTGGTGAACAGTCTCAGTGAGGAGAGTGTGTTCCCCTGATTGTTTAATATACATGGGACTTGTTACCAGGTGAACAGTATAATTGAGGAGAGTGTGTTCCCCTGATGGTTTAATATACACGGTACATGTTACCAGGTGAACAGTATAAGTGAGGAGAGTGTGTTCCCCTGATGGTTTAATATACACGGGACATGTTCCCAGGTGAACAGTATAAGTGAGGAGAGTGTGTTCCCCTGATGGTTTAATATACACAGGGCATATTACCAGGTGAACAGTATAAGTGAGGAGACTGTGTTCCCCTTATGGTTTAATACACACGGGACATGTTATCAGGTGAACAGTATAAGTGAGGAGAGTGTGTTCCCCTGATTGTTTAATGCACACGGGACATGTTACCAGCTGAACAGTATAAGTGAGGAGAGTGTGTTCCCCTGATGGTTTCATATACACGGGACATGTTACCAGGAGAACAGTGTAAGTGAGGGGAGCGCTTTCCCCTGATGGTTTAATATTCACGGGACATGTTACCAGCTGAACAGTATAAGTGAGGAGAGTGTGTTCCCCTGATGGTTTAACACGCACGGGACATGTTACCAGGTGAACAGTATAAGTGAGGAGAGTGTGTTCCCCTGATGGTTTAACACGCACGGGACATGTTACCAGGTGAACAGTATAAGTGAGGAGAGTGTTTTACCCTGATTGTTTAATACACACAGGACATATTACAAGGTGAACAGTATAAGTGAGGAGAGTGTGTTCTCCTGATTGTTTAATACTCACGGGACATGTTACCAGCTGAACAGTATAAGAGAGGAGAGTGTGTTCCCCCGATGGTTTAACACGCACTGGACATGTTACCAGGTGAACAGTATAATTGAGGAGAGTGTGTTCCCCTGATTGTTTAATACTGACGGGACATGTCACCAGGTGAACAGTATAAGTGAGGAGAGTGTGTTCCCCTGATGGTTTAATATACACGGGACATGTTACCAGGTGAACTGTATAAGTGAGGAGAGTGTGTTCCCCTGATGGTTTAATATACATGGACTTGTTACCAGGTGAACAGTATAATTGAGGAGAGTGTGTTCCCCTGATGGTTTAATATACACGGGACATGTTCCCAGGTGAACACTATAAGTGAGGAGAGTGCTTTCCCCCGATGGTTTAATATACACGGGACATGTTTCCAGGTGAACAGTATAAATGAGGTGAGTGTGTTCCCCTGATCGTTTAGTATACACGGGACATGTTGCCAGGTGAACAGCATAAGTGAGTAGAGATTGTTACCCTGATTGTTTAGTACGCACGGGACATGTTACCAGGTGAACAGTATAAGTGAGGATTATGTGTTCCCCTGATGGTTTAATATGCACGGGACATGTTACCAGGTGAACAGTATATGTGAGCAGTGTGTGTTCCCCTGATTGTTAAATATACACGGGACACGTTACCAGGCGAACAGAATAAGTGAGGAGACTGTGTTCCCCTGATGGTTTAATACACACGGGACATGTTACCAGGTGAACAGGAGAAGTGAGGAGAGTGTGTTCCCCTGATGGTTTAATATACACGGGACATGTTACCAGGTGAACAGTATAAGTGAGGAGAGTGTGTTCCCCTGATGGTTTAATATACACGGGACATGTTACCAGGTGAACAGTATAAGTGAGGAGACTGTATTCCCCTGATGGTCTAATATACACGGGACATGTTAGCAGGTGAACAGTATAAGTGAGGAGAATGTGTTCCCCTGATGGTTTAATATACACAGGACATGTTACAATGTGAACAGTATAAGTGAGGAGAGTGTGTTCTCCTGATGGTTTAATACACCCGGGACATGTTACCAGGTGAACAGTATAAGTGAGGAGAGTGTGTTCCCCTGATTGTTCAATACTGACGGGACGTGTCACCAGGTGAAGAGTAGAAGTGAGGAGCGTGTGTTCCCCTGATGGTTTAATATGCGCAGGACATGTTACCAGGTGAACAGTATAAGTGAGGAGAGTGTGTTCCCCTGATTGTTCAATACTGACGGGACGTGTCACCAGGTGAAGAGTAGAAGTGAGGAGCGTGTGTTCCCCTGATGGTTTAATATGCGCGGGACATGTTACCAGGTGAACAGTATAAGTGAGGAGAGTGAGTTCCCCTGATTGTTTAATACTGACGGGACATGTCACCAGGTGAATAGTATAAGTGAGGAGAGTGTGTTCCCCTGATTGTTTAATACACACGGGACATGTCACCAGGTGAACAGTATAAGTGAGGAGAGTGTGTTCCCCTGATGGTTTAATATACACGGGACATGTTACCAGGTGAACAGTATAAGTGAGGAGAGTGTGATCCCCTGATTGTTTAATACACACGGGACATGTCACCTGGTGAACAGTCTCAGTGAGGAGAGTGTGTTCCCCTGATGGTTTAATATACACGGGACATGTTACCAGGGGAACAGTATAAGTGAGGAGAGTGTGTTCCCCTGATGGTTTAATATACACGGGACATGTTACCAGGTGAACAGTATAAGTGAGGAGAGTGTGTTCCCCTGATTGTTTAATACACACGGGACATGTCACCTGGTGAACTGTCTCAGTGAGGAGAGTGTGTTCCCCTGATGGTTTAATATACACGGGACATGTTACCAGGTGAACAGTATAAGTGAGGAGAGTGTGTTCCCCTGATGGTTTAATATACACGGGACATGTTACCAGGTGAACAGTATAAGTGAGGAGAGTGTGTTCCCCTGATTGTTTAATACAGACGGGACATGTCACCTGGTGAACAGTCTCAGTGAGGAGAGTGTGTTCCCCTGATTGTTTAATATACATGGGACTTGTTACCAGGTGAACAGTATAATTGAGGAGAGTGTGTTCCCCTGATGGTTTAATATACACGGTACATGTTACCAGGTGAACAGTATAAGTGAGGAGAGTGTGTTCCCCTGATGGTTTAATATACACGGGACATGTTCCCAGGTGAACAGTATAAGTGAGGAGAGTGTGTTCCCCTGATGGTTTAATATACACAGGGCATATTACCAGGTGAACAGTATAAGTGAGGAGACTGTGTTCCCCTTATGGTTTAATACACACGGGACATGTTATCAGGTGAACAGTATAAGTGAGGAGAGTGTGTTCCCCTGATTGTTTAATGCACACGGGACATGTTACCAGGTGAACAGTATAAGTGAGGAGAGTGTGTTCCCCTGATGGTTTCATATACACGGGACATGTTACCAGGAGAACAGTGTAAGTGAGGGGAGCGCTTTCCCCTGATGGTTTAATATTCACGGGACATGTTACCAGCTGAACAGTATAAGTGAGGAGAGTGTGTTCCCCTGATGGTTTAACACGCACGGGACATGTTACCAGGTGAACAGTATAAGTGAGGAGAGTGTGTTCCCCTGATGGTTTAACACGCACGGGACATGTTACCAGGTGAACAGTATAAGTGAGGAGAGTGTTTTACCCTGATTGTTTAATACACACAGGACATATTACAAGGTGAACAGTATAAGTGAGGAGAGTGTGTTCTCCTGATTGTTTAATACTCACGGGACATGTTACCAGCTGAACAGTATAAGAGAGGAGAGTGTGTTCCCCCGCTGGTTTAACACGCACTGGACATGTTACCAGGTGAACAGTATAATTGAGGAGAGTGTGTTCCCCTGATTGTTTAATACTGACGGGACATGTCACCAGGTGAACAGTATAAGTGAGGAGAGTGTGTTCCCCTGATGGTTTAATATACACGGGACATGTTACCAGGTGAACTGTATAAGTGAGGAGAGTGTGTTCCCCTGATGGTTTAATATACATGGACTTGTTACCAGGTGAACAGTATAATTGAGGAGAGTGTGTTCCCCTGATTGTTTAATATACACGGGACATGTTCCCAGGTGAACACTATAAGTGAGGAGAGTGCTTTCCCCCGATGGTTTAATATACACGGGACATGTTTCCAGGTGAACAGTATAAATGAGGTGAGTGTGTTCCCCTGATCGTTTAGTATACACGGGACATGTTGCCAGGTGAACAGCATAAGTGAGTAGAGATTGTTACCCTGATTGTTTAGTACGCACGGGACATGTTACCAGGTGAACAGTATAAGTGAGGATTATGTGTTCCCCTGATGGTTTAATATGCACGGGACATGTTACCAGGTGAACAGTATATGTGAGCAGTGTGTGTTCCCCTGATTGTTAAATATACACGGGACACGTTACCAGGCGAACAGAATAAGTGAGGAGACTGTGTTCCCCTGATGGTTTAATACACACGGGACATGTTACCAGGTGAACAGGAGAAGTGAGGAGAGTGTGTTCCCCTGATGGTTTAATATACACGGGACATGTTACCAGGTGAACAGTATAAGTGAGGAGAGTGTGTTCCCCTGATGGTTTAATATACACGGGACATGTTACCAGGTGAACAGTATAAGTGAGGAGACTGTATTCCCCTGATGGTCTAATATACACGGGACATGTTAGCAGGTGAACAGTATAAGTGAGGAGAATGTGTTCCCCTGATGGTTTAATATACACAGGACATGTTACAATGTGAACAGTATAAGTGAGGAGAGTGTGTTCTCCTGATGGTTTAATACACCCGGGACATGTTACCAGGTGAACAGTATAAGTGAGGAGAGTGTGTTCCCCTGATTGTTCAATACTGACACGACGTGTCACCAGGTGAAGAGTAGAAGTGAGGAGCGTGTGTTCCCCTGATGGTTTAATATGCGCGGGACATGTTGCCAGGTGAACAGCATAAGTGAAGAGAGTGTGTTCCCCTGATTGTTTAATATACATGGGACATGTTACCAGGTGAACAGTATAAGTGAAGAGAGTGTGTTCCCCTGATTGTTTAATACACACGGGACATGTTACCAGGTGAACAGTATAAGTGAGGAGAGTGTGTTCCACTGATGGTTTAATATACATGGGACATGTTACCAGTTGAACAGTATAAGTGAAGAGAGTGTGTTCTCCTGATTGTTTAATACTCACGGGACATGTTACCAGCTGAACAGTATAAGTGAGGAGAGTGTGTTCCCCCGATGGTTTAACACGCACTGGACATGTTACCAGGTGAACAGTATATTTGAGGAGAGTGTGTTCCCCTGATTGTTTAATACTGACGGGACATGTCACCAGGTGAACAGTATAAGTGAGGAGAGTGTGTTCCCCTGATGGTTTAATATACACGGGACATGTTACCAGGTGAACTGTATAAGTGAGGAGAGTGTGTTCCCCTGATGGTTTAATATACATGGGACTTGTTACCAGGTGAACAGTATAAGTGAGGAGAGTGTGTTCCCCTGATGGTTTAATATACACGGGACATGTTCCCAGGTGAACACTGTAAGTGAGGAGAGTGCTTTCCCCCGATGGTTTAATATCCACGGGACATGTTTCCAGGTGAACAGTATAAATGAGGTGAGTGTGTTCCCCTGATCGTTTAGTATACACGGGACATGTTGCCAGGTGAACAGCATAAGTGAGGATTATGTGTTCCCCTGATGGTTTAATATGCACGGGACATGTTACCAGGTGAACAGTATATGTGAGCAGTGTGTGTTCCCCTGATTGTTAAATATACACGGGACACGTTACCAGGCGAACAGAATAAGTGAGGAGACTGTGTTCCCCTGATGGTTTAATACACACGGGACATGTTACCAGGTGAACAGGAGAAGTGAGGAGAGTGTGTTCCCCTGATGGTTTAATATACACGGGACATGTTACCAGGCGAACAGTATAAGTGAGGAGAGTGTGTTCCCCTGATGGTTTAATATACACGGGACATGTTACCAGGTGAACAGTATAAGTGAGGAGACTGTATTCCCCTGATGGTCTAATATACACGGGACATGTTAGCAGGTGAACAGTATAAGTGAGGAGAATGTGTTCCCCTGATGGTTTAATATACACAGGACATGTTACAATGTGAACAGTATAAGTGAGGAGAGTGTGTTCCCCTGATGGTTTAATACACCCGGGACATGTTACCAGGTGAACAGTATAAGTGAGGAGAGTGTGTTCCCCTGATTGTTCAATACTGACGGGACGTGTCACCAGGTGAACAGTAGAAGTGAGGAGCGTGTGTTCCCCTGATGGTTTAATATGCGCGGGACATGTTACCAGGTGAACAGCATAAGTGAAGAGAGTGTGTTCCCCTGATTGTTTAATATACATGGGACATGTTACCAGGTGAACAGTATAAGTGAAGAGAGTGTGTTCCCCTGATTGTTTAATACACACGGGACATGTTACCAGGTGAACAGTATAAGTGAGGAGAGTGTGTTCCACTGATGGTTTAATATACATGGGCATGTTACCAGGTGAACAGTATAAGTGAAGAGAGTGTGTTCCCCTGATTGTTTAATACACACGGGACATGTTACCAGGTGAACAGTATAAGTGAGGAGAGTGTGTTCCACTGATGGTTTAATATACACAGGAAATGTTACCAGGTGAACAGTATATGTGGGGAGAGTGTGTTCCCCTGATGGTTTAATATAAATGGGACATGTTACCAGGTGAACAGTATAAGTGAGGAGAGTGTATTCCCCTGATTGTTTAATACACACGGGACATGTCACCTGGTGAACAGTATAAGTGAGGAGAGTGTGTTCCCCTGATTGTTCAAAACACACGGGACATGTTACCAAGTGAAATGTATAATTGAGGAGAGTGTGTTCCCCTAATGGTTTAATATACACGGTACATGTTACCAGGTGAACAGTATAAGTGAGGAGAGTATGTTCCCCTGATGGTTTAATATACACGGGACATGTTCCCAGGAGAACAGTATAAGTGAGGAGAGTGTGTTCCCCTGATGGTTTAATATACACAGGGCATATTACCAGGTGAACAGTATAAGTGAGGAGACTGTGTTCCCCTTATGGTTTAATACACACGGGACATGTTATCAGGTGAACAGTATAAGTGAGGAGAGTGTGTTCCCCTGATTGTTTAATGCACACGGGACATGTTACCAGGTGAACAGTATAAGTGAGGAGAGTGTGTTCCACTGATGGTTTCATATACACGGGACATGTTACCAGGAGAACAGTATAAGTGAGGGGAGTGCTTTCCCCTGATGGTTTAATATTCACGGGACATGTTACCAGCTGAACAGTATAAGTGAGGAGAGTGTGTTCCCCTGATGGTTTAACACGCACGGGACATGTTACCAGGTGAACAGTATAAGTGAGGAGAGTGTATTCCCCTGATTGTTTAATACACACAGGACATATTACCAGGTGAACAGTATAAGTGAGGAGAGTGTGTTCCCCTGATTGTTTAATACTCACGGGACATGTTACCAGCTGAACAGTATAAGTGAGGAGAGTGTGTTCCCCCGATAGTTTAACACGCACTGGACATGTTACCAGGTGAACAGTATAATTGAGGAGAGTGTGTTTCCCTGATTGTTTAATACTGACGGGACATGTCACCAGGTGAACAGTATAAGTGAGGAGAGTGTGTTCCCCTGATGGTTTAATATACACGGGACATGTTTCCAGGTGAACAGTATAAATGAGGTGAGTGTGTTCCCCTGATCGTTTAGTATACACGGGACATGTTGCCAGGTGAACAGCATAAGTGAGGAGAGATTGTTACCCTGATTGTTTAGTACGCACGGGACATGTCACCAGGTGAACAGTATAAGTGAGGAGAGTGTGTTCCCCTGATGGTTTAACAAGCACGGGACATGTTACCAGGTGAACAGTATAAGTGAGGATTATGTGTTCCCCTGATGGTTTAATATGCACGGGACATGTTACCAGGTGAACAGTATATGTGAGCAGTGTGTGTTCCCCTGATTGTTAAATATACACGGGACACGTTACCAGGCGAACAGAATAAGTGAGGAGACTGTGTTCCCCTGATGGTTTAATACACACGGGACATGTTACCAGGTGAACAGGAGAAGTGAGGAGAGTGTGTTCCCCTGATAGTTAAATATACACGGGACATGTTACCAGGTGAACAGTATAAGTGAGGAGAATGTGTTCCCCTGATGGTTTAATATACACGGGACATGTTACCAGGTGAACAGTATAAGTGAGGAGACTGTATTCCCCTGATGGTCTAATATACACGGGACATGTTAGCAGGTGAACAGTATAAGTGAGGAGAATGTGTTCCCCTGATGGTTTAATATCACAGGACATGTTACCAGGTGAACAGTATAAGTGAGGAGAGTGTGTTCCCCTGATGGTTTAATGCACCCGGGACATGTTACCAGGTGAACAGTATAAGTGAGGAGAGTGTGTTCCCCTGATGGTTTAATATACACGGGACATGTTAGCAGGTGAACAGTATAAGTGAGGAGAATGTGTTCCCCTGATGGTTTAATATACACGGGACATGTTAGCAGGTGAACAGTATAAGTGAGGAGAATGTGTTCCCCTGATGGTTTAATATACACGGGACATGTTACCAGGTGAACAGTATAAGTGAGGAGCGTGTGTTCCCCTGATGGTTTAATATGCGTGGGACATGTTACCAGGTGAACAGCATAAGTGAAGAGAGTGTGTTCCCCTGATTGTTTAATATACATGGGACATGTTACCAGGTGAACAGTATAAGTGAAGAGAGTGTGTTCCCCTGATTGTTTAATACACACAGGACATGTTACCAGGTGAACAGTATAAGTGAGGAGAGTGTATTCCCCTGATTGTTTAATACACACAGGACATATTACCAGGTGAACAGTATAAGTGAGGAGAGTGTGTTCCCCTGATTGTTTAATACTCACGGGACATGTTACCAGGTGAACAGTATAAGTGAGGAGAGTGTGTTCCCCTGATTGTTTAATGCACACGGGACATGTTACCAGGTGAACAGTATAAGTGAGGAGAGTGTGTTCCCCTGATGGTTTCATATACACGGGACATGTTACCAGGAGAACAGTATAAGTGAGGGGAGTGCTTTCCCCTGATGGTTTAATATTCACGGGACATGTTACCAGCTGAACAGTATAAGTGAGGAGAGTGTGTTCCCCTGATGGTTTGACACGCACGGGACATGTTACCAGGTGAACAGTATAAGTGAGGAGAGTGTATTCCCCTGATTGTTTAATACACACAGGACATATTACCAGGTGAACAGTATAAGTGAGGAGAGTGTGTTCCCCTGATTGTTTAATACTCACGGGACATTTTACCAGCTGAACAGTATAAGTGAGGAGAGTGTGTTCCCCCGATGGTTTAACACGCACTGGACATGTTACCAGGTGAACAGTATAATTGAGGAGAGTGTGTTCCCCTGATTGTTTAATACTGACGGGACATGTCACCAGGTGAACAGTATAAGTGAGGAGAGTGTGTTCCCCTGATGGTTTAATATACACGGGACATGTTTCCAGGTGAACAGTATAAATGAGGTGAGTGTGTTCCCCTGATCGTTTAGTATACACGGGACATGTTGCCAGGTGAACAGCATAAGTGAGGAGAGATTGTTACCCTGATTGTTTAGTACGCACGGGACATGTCACCAGGTGAACAGTATAAGTGAGGAGAGTGTGTTCCCCTGATGGTTTAACAAGCACGGGACATGTTACCAGGTGAACAGTATAAGTGAGGATTATGTGTTCCCCTGATGGTTTAATATGCACGGGACACGTTACCAGGCGAACAGAATAAGTGAGGAGACTGTGTTCCCCTGATGGTTTAATACACACGGGACATGTTACCAGGTGAACAGGAGAAGTGAGGAGAGTGTGTTCCCCTGATGGTTTAATATACACGGGACATGTTACCAGGTGAACAGTATAAGTGAGGAGAATGTGTTCCCCTGATGGTTTAATATACACGGGACATGTTACCAGGTGAACAGTATAAGTGAGGAGACTGTATTCCCCTGATGGTCTAATATACACGGGACATGTTAGCAGGTGAACAGTATAAGTGAGGAGAATGTGTTCCCCTGATGGTTTAATATCACAGGACATGTTACCAGGTGAACAGTATAAGTGAGGAGAGTGTGTTCCCCTGATGGTTTAATACACCCGGGACATGTTACCAGGTGAACAGTATAAGTGAGGAGAGTGTGTTCCCCTGATGGTTTAATATACACGGGACATGTTAGCAGGTGAACAGTATAAGTGAGGAGAATGTGTTCCCCTGATGGTTTAATATACACGGGACATGTTAGCAGGTGAACAGTATAAGTGAGGAGAATGTGTTCCCCTGATGGTTTAATATACACGGGACATGTTACCAGGTGAACAGTATAAGTGAGGAGCGTGTGTTCCCCTGATGGTTTAATATGCGCGGGACATGTTACCAGGTGAACAGCATAAGTGAAGAGAGTGTGTTCCCCTGATTGTTTAAAATACATGGGACATGTTACCAGGTGAACAGTATAAGTGAAGAGAGTGTGTTCCCCTGATTGTTTAATACACACAGGACATGTTACCAGGTAAACAGTATAAGTGAGGAGAGTGTGTTCCCCTGATGGTTTAATATACATGGGACATGTTACCAGATGAACAGTATAAGTGAAGAGAGTGTGTTCCCCTGATTGTTTAATACACACGGGACATGTTACCAGGTGAACAGTATAAGTGAGGAGAGTGTGTTCCACTGATGGTTTAATATACACAGGAAATGTTACCAGGTGAACAGTATAAGTGAGGAGAGTGTGTTCCCCTGATGGTTTAATATACATGGGACATGTTACCAGGTGAACAGTATAAGTGAGGAGAGTGTGTTCCCCTGATGGGTTAATATACACGGGACATGTTACCAGGAGAACAGTATAAGTGATTGGAGTGCTTTCCCCTGATGGTTTAATATTCACGGGACATGTTACCAGCTGAACAGGATAAGTGAGGGGAGTGTGTTCCCCTGATGGTTTAACACGCACGGGACATGTTACCAGGTGAACAGTATAAGTGAGGAGAGTGTGTTCCCCTGATGGTTTAACACGCACGGGACATGTTACCAGGTGAACAGTATAAGTGCGGAGAGTGTTTTCCCCTGATTGTTTAATACACACAGGACATATTACCAGGTGAACAGTATAAGTGAGGAGAGTGTGTTCTCCTGATGGTTTAATACTCACGGGACATGTTACCAGCTGAACAGTATAAGTGAGGAGAGTGTGTTCCCCCGATGGTTTAACACGCACTGGACATGTTACCAGGTGAACAGTATAATTGAGGAGAGTGTGTTCCCCTGATTGTTTAATACTGACAGGACATGTCACCAGGTGAACAGTATAAGTGAGGAGAGTGTGTTCCCCTGATGGTTTAATATACACGGGACATGTTACCAGGTGAACTGTATAAGTGAGGAGAGTGTGTTCCCCAGATGGTTTAATATACATGGGACTTGTTACCAGGTGAACAGTGTAAGTGAGGAGAGTGTGTTCCCCAGATGGTTTAATATACATGGGACTTGTTACCAGGTGAACAGTATAAGTGAGGAGAGTGTGTTCCCCTGATGGTTTAATATACACGGGACATGTTCCCAGGTGAACACTATAAGTGAGGAGAGTGCTTTCCCCCGATGGTTTAATATACACGGGACATGTTTCCAGGTGAACAGTATAAATGAGTTGAGTGTGTTCCCCTGATCGTTTAGTATACACGGGACATGTTGCCAGGTGAACAGCATAAGTGAGTAGAGATTGTTACCCTGATTGTTTAGTACGCACGGGACATGTTACCAGGTGAACAGTATAAGTGAGGATTATGTGTTCCCCTGATGGTTTAATATGCACGGGACATGTTACCAGGTGAACAGTATATGTGAGCAGTGTGTGTTCCCCTGATTGTTAAATATACACGGGACACGTTACCAGGCGAACAGAATAAGTGAGGAGACTGTGTTCCCCTGATGGTTTAATACACACGGGACATGTTACCAGGTGAACAGGAGAAGTGAGGAGAGTGTGTTCCCCTGATGGTTTAATATACACGGGACATGTTACCAGGTGAACAGTATAAGTGAGGAGAGTGTGTTCCCCTGATGGTTTAATATACACGGGACATGTTACCAGGTGAACAGTATAAGTGAGGAGACTGTATTCCCCTGATGGTTTAATATACACGGGACATGTTAGCAGGTGAACAGTATAAGTGAGGAGAATGTGTTCCCCTGATGGTTTAATATACACAGGACATGTTACAATGTGAACAGTATAAGTGAGGAGAGTGTGTTCCCCTGATGGTTTAATACACCCGGGACATGTTACCAAGTGAAATGTATAATTGAGGAGAGTGTGTTCCCCTGATGGTTTAATATACACGGTACATGTTACCAGGTGAACAGCATAAGTGAAGAGAGTGTGTTCCCCTGATTGTTTAATATACATGGGACATGTTACCAGGTGAACAGTATAAGTGAAGAGAGTGTGTTCCCCTGATTGTTTAATACACACGGGACATGTTACCAGGTGAACAGTATAAGTGAGGAGAGTGTGTTCCACTGATGTTTTAATATACATGGGACATGTTACCAGGTGAACAGTATAAGTGAAGAGAGTGTGTTCCCCTGATTGTTTAATACACACGGGACATGTTACCAGGTGAACAGTATAAGTGAGGAGAGTGTGTTCCACTGATGGTTTAATATACATGGGACATGTTACCAGGTGAACAGTATAAGTGATGAGAGTGTGTTCCCCTGATTGTTTAATACACACGGGACATGTTACCAGGTGAACAGCATAAGTGAGGAGAGTGTGTTTCACTGATGGTTTAATATACACAGGAAATGTTACCTGGTGAACAGTATATGTGGGGAGAGTGTGTTCCCCTGATGGTTTAATATAAATGGGACATGTTACCAGGTGAACAGTATAAGTGAGGAGAGTGTATTCCCCTGATTGTTTAATACACACGGGACATGTCACCTGGTGAACAGTATAAGTGAGGAGAGTGTGTTCCCCTGATTGTTCAATACACACGGGACATGTTACCAAGTGAAATGTATAATTGAGGAGAGTGTGTTCCCCTGATGGTTTAATATACACGGTACATGTTACCAGGTGAACAGTATAAGTGAGGAGAGTATGTTCCCCTGATGGTTTAATATACACGGGACATGTTCCCAGGAGAACAGTATAAGTGAGGAGAGTGTGTTCCCCTGATGGTTTAATATACACAGGGCATATTACCAGGTGAACAGTATAAGTGAGGAGACTGTGTTCCCCTTATGGTTTAATACACACGGGACATTTTATCAGGTGAACAGTATAAGTGAGGAGAGTGTGTTCCCCTGATTGTTTAATGCACACGGGACATGTTACCAGGTGAACAGTATAAGTGAGGAGAGTGTGTTCCCCTGATGGTTTCATATACACGGGACATGTTACCAGGAGAACAGTATAAGTGAGGGGAGTGCTTTCCCCTGATGGTTTAATATTCTCGGGACATGTTACCAGCTGAACAGTATAAGTGAGGAGAGTGTGTTCCCCTGATGGTTTAACACGCACGGGACATGTTACCAGGTGAACAGTATAAGTGAGGAGAGTTTATTCCTCTGATTGTTTAATACACACAGGACATATTACCAGGTGAACAGTATAAGTGAGGAGAGTGTGTTCCCCTGATTGTTTAATACTCACGGGACATGTTACCAGCTGAATAGTATAAGTGAGGAGAGTGTGTTCCCCCGATGGTTTAACACGCACGGGACATGTTACCAGGTGAACAGTATAAGTGAGGAGAGTGTGTTCCCCTGATGGTTTAATATACATGAGACATGTTACCAGGTGAACTGTATAAGTGAGGAGAGTGTGTTCCCCTGATTGTTTAATAGACATGGGACTTGTTATCAGGTGAACTGTATAAGTGAGGAGAGTGTGTTCCCCTGATTGTTTAATATACATGGGACTTGTTACCAGGTGAACAGTATAATTGAGGAGAGTGTGTTCCCCTGATGGTTTAATATACACGGGACATGTTCCCAGGTGAACACTATAAGTGAAGAGAGTGCTTTTCCCCGATGGTTTAATATACACGGGACATGTTTCCAGGTGAACAGTATAAATGAGGTGAGTGTGTTCCCCTGATCGTTTAGTATACACGGGACATGTTGCCATGTGAACAGCATAAGTGAGGAGAGATTGTTACCCTGATTGTTTAGTACGCACGGGACATGTCACCAGGTGAACAGTATAAGTGAGGAGAGTGTGTTCCCCTGATGGTTTAACAAGCACGGGACATGTTACCAGGTGAACAGTATAAGTGAGGATTATGTGTTCCCCTGATGGTTTAATATGCACGGGACATGTTACCAGGTGAGCAGTATATGTGATCAGTGTGTGTTCCCCTGATTGTTAAATATACACGGGACACGTCACCAGGCGAACAGAATAAGTGAGGAGACTGTGTTCCCCTTTTGGTTTAATACACACGGGACATGTTACCAGGTGAACAGTATAAGTGAGGAGACTGTATTCCCCTGATTGTCTAATATACACAGCACATGTTACCAGGTGAACAGTATAAGTGAGGAGAGTGTGTTCCCCTGATGGTTTAATACACCCGGGACATGTTACCAAGTGAAATGTATAATTGAGGAGAGTGTGTTCCCCTGATGGTTTAATATACACGGTACATGTTACCAGGTGAACAGCATAAGTGAAGAGAGTGTGTTCCCCTGATTGTTTAATATACATGGGACATGTTACCAGGTGAACAGTATAAGTGAAGAGAGTGTGTTCCCCTGATTGTTTAATACACACGGGACATGTTACCAGGTGAACAGTATAAGTGAGGAGAGTGTGTTCCACTGATGTTTTAATATACATGGGACATGTTACCAGGTGAACAGTATAAGTGAAGAGAGTGTGTTCCCCTGATTGTTTAATACACACGGGACATGTTACCAGGTGAACAGTATAAGTGAGGAGAGTGTGTTCCACTGATGGTTTAATATACATGGGACATGTTACCAGGTGAACAGTATAAGTGAAGAGAGTGTGTTCCCCTGATTGTTTAATACACACGGGACATGTTAGCAGGTGAACAGCATAAGTGAGGAGAGTGTGTTTCACTGATGGTTTAATATACACAGGAAATGTTACCTGGTGAACAGTATATGTGGGGAGAGTGTGTTCCCCTGATGGTTTAATATAAATGGGACATGTTACCAGGTGAACAGTATAAGTGAGGAGAGTGTATTCCCCTGATTGTTAAATACACACGGGACATGTCACCTGGTGAACAGTATAAGTGAGGAGAGTGTGTTCCCCTGATTGTTCAATACACACGGGACATGTTACCAAGTGAAATGTATAATTGAGGAGAGTGTGTTCCCCTGATGGTTTAATATACACGGTACATGTTACCAGGTGAACAGTATAAGTGAGGAGAGTATGTTCCCCTGATGGTTTAATATACACGGGACATGTTCCCAGGAGAACAGTATAAGTGAGGAGAGTGTGTTCCCCTGATGGTTTAATATACACAGGGCATATTACCAGGTGAACAGTATAAGTGAGGAGACTGTGTTCCCCTTATGGTTTAATACACACGGGACATTTTATCAGGTGAACAGTATAAGTGAGGAGAGTGTGTTCCCCTGATTGTTTAATGCACACGGGACATGTTACCAGGTGAACAGTATAAGTGAGGAGAGTGTGTTCCCCTGATGGTTTCATATACACGGGACATGTTACCAGGAGAACAGTATAAGTGAGGGGAGTGCTTTCCCCTGATGGTTTAATATTCTCGGGACATGTTACCAGCTGAACAGTATAAGTGAGGAGAGTGTGTTCCCCTGATGGTTTAACACGCACGGGACATGTTACCAGGTGAACAGTATAAGTGAGGAGAGTTTATTCCTCTGATTGTTTAATACACACAGGACATATTACCAGGTGAACAGTATAAGTGAGGAGAGTGTGTTCCCCTGATTGTTTAATACTCACGGGACATGTTACCAGCTGAATAGTATAAGTGAGGAGAGTGTGTTCCCCCGATGGTTTAACACGCACTGGACATGTTACCAGGTGAACAGTATAAGTGAGGAGAGTGTGTTCCCCTGATGGTTTAATATACATGAGACATGTTACCAGGTGAACTGTATAAGTGAGGAGAGTGTGTTCCCCTGATTGTTTAATAGACATGGGACTTGTTATCAGGTGAACTGTATAAGTGAGGAGAGTGTGTTCCCCTGATTGTTTAATATACATGGGACTTGTTACCAGGTGAACAGTATAATTGAGGAGAGTGTGTTCCCCTGATGGTTTAATATACACGGGACATGTTCCCAGGTGAACACTATAAGTGAGGAGAGTGCTTTTCCCCGATGGTTTAATATACACGGGACATGTTTCCAGGTGAACAGTATAAATGAGGTGAGTGTGTTCCCCTGATCGTTTAGTATACACGGGACATGTTGCCATGTGAACAGCATAAGTGAGGAGAGATTGTTACCCTGATTGTTTAGTACGCACGGGACATGTCACCAGGTGAACAGTATAAGTGAGGAGAGTGTGTTCCCCTGATGGTTTAACAAGCACGGGACATGTTACCAGGTGAACAGTATAAGTGAGGATTATGTGTTCCCCTGATGGTTTAATATGCACGGGACATGTTACCAGGTGAGCAGTATATGTGATCAGTGTGTGTTCCCCTGATTGTTAAATATACACGGGACACGTCACCAGGCGAACAGAATAAGTGAGGAGACTGTGTTCCCCTTTTGGTTTAATACACACGGGACATGTTACCAGGTGAACAGTATAAGTGAGGAGACTGTATTCCCCTGATTGTCTAATATACACAGGACATGTTACCAGGTGAACAGTATAAGTGAGGAGAGTGTGTTCCCCTGATGGTTTAATACACCCGGGACATGTTACCAGGTGAACAGTATAAGTGAGGAGAGTGTGTTCCCCTGATGGTTTAATATACACGGGACATGTTACCAGGTGAACAGTATAAGTGAGGAGACTGTATTCCCCTGATGGTCTAATATACACGGGACATGTTAGCAGGTGAACATTATAAGTGAGGAGAATGTGTTCCCCTGATGGTTTAATATACACGGGACATGTTACCAGGTGAACAGTATAAGTGAGGAGCATGTGTTCCCCTGATGGTTTAATATGCGCGGGAGATGTTACCAGGTGAACAGCATAAGTGAAGAGAGTGTGTTCCCCTGATTGTTTAATACACACAGGACATGTTACCAGGTAAACAGTATAAGTGAGGAGAGTGTGTTCCCCTGATGGTTTAATATACATGGGACATGTTACCAGGTGAACAGTATAAGTGAAGAGAGTGTGTTCCCCTGATTGTTTAATACACACGGGACATGTTACCAGGTGACAAGTATAAGTGAGGAGAGTGTGTTCCACTGATGGTTTAACACGCACGGGACATGTTACCAGGTGAACAGTATAAGTGAGGAGAGTGCTTTCCCCTGAGGTTTAATATTCACGGGACATGTTACCAGTTGAACAGTATAAGTGAGGAGAGTGTGTTCCCCTGATGGTTTAACACGCACGGGACATGTTACCAGGTGAACAGTATAAGTGAGGAGAGTGCTTTCCCCTGAGGTTTAATATTCACGGGACATGTTACCAGTTGAACAGTATAAGTGAGGAGAGTGTGTTCCCCTGATGGTTTAATACACACAGGACATGTTACCAGGTGAACAGTATAAGTGAGGAGAATGTGTTCCCCTGATGGTTTAATATACACAGGACATGTTACCAGGTGAACAGTATAAGTGAGGAGAGAATGTTCCCCTGATTGTTTAATACTCACGGGACATGTTACCAGGTGAACAGTATATGTGAGGAGAGTGTGTTCCACTGATGCTTTAATATACCCGGGACATGTCACCAGGGGAACAGTATAATTGAGGAGAGTGTGTTCCCCTGATTGTTTAATATACACGGGACATGTTACCAGGTGAACAGTATAAGTGAGGAGAGTGTGTTCCCCTGATGGTTTAACACGCACGGGACATGTTACCAGGTGAACAGTATAAGTGAGGAGAGTGTTTTCCCCTGATTGTTTAATATACCCCGCACGTGGCACCAGGTGAACAGTATAATTGAGGAGAGTGTGTTCCCCTGATTGTTTAATATACACGGGACATGTTACCAGGTGAACAGTATAAGTGAGGAGAGTGTGTTCCACTGATGGTTTAATATACACAGGAAATGTTACCAGGTGAACAGTATAAGTGAGGAGAGTGTGTTCCCCTGATGGTTTAATATACATGGGACATGTTACCAGGTGAACAGTATAAGTGAGGAGAGTGTGTTCCCCTGATGGGTTAATATACACGGGACATGTTCCCAGCTGAACAGTATAAGTGAGGAGAGAGTTTTCCACTGATGGTTTAATATACACGGGACATGTCACCAGGTGAACAGTATAAGTGAGGAGAGAGTGTTCCCCTGATGGTTTAATATTCACGGGACATGTTACCAGTTGAACAGTATAAGTGAGGAGAGTGTGTTCCCCTGATGGTTTAATACACACAGGACATGTTACCAGGTGAACAGTATAAGTGAGGAGAGTGTGTTCCCCTGATGGGTTAATATACACGGGACATGTTACCAGCTGAACAGTATAAGTGAGGAGAGAGTTTTCCACTGATGGTTTAATATACACGGGACATGTCACCAGGTGAACAGTATAAGTGAGGAGAGTGTGTTCCCCTGATGGTTTAATATACACGGGACATGTTACCAGTTGAACAGTATAAGTGAGGAGAGTGTGTTCCCCTGATGGTTTAATACGCACAGGACATGTTACCAGGTGAACAGTATAAGTGAGGAGAATGTGTTCCCCTGATGGTTTAATATACACAGGACATGTTACCAGGTGAACAGTATAAGTGAGGAGAGAATGTTCCCCTGATTGTTTAATACTCACGGGACATGTTACCAGGTGAACAGTATATGTGAGGAGAGTGTGTTCCCCTGATGCTTTAATATACCCGGGACATGTCACCAGGGGAACAGTATAATTGAGGAGAGTGTGTTCCCCTGATGGTTTAACACGCACGGGACATGTTACCAGGTGAACAGTATAAGTGAGGAGAGTGCTTTCCCCTGAGGTTTAATATTCACGGGACATGTTACCAGTTGAACAGTATAAGTGAGGAGAGTGTGTTCCCCTGATGGTTTAATACACACAGGACATGTTACCAGGTGAACAGTATAAGTGAGGAGAATGTGTTCCCCTGATGGTTTAATATACACAGGACATGTTACCAGGTGAACAGTATAAGTGAGGAGAGAATGTTCCCCTGATTGTTTAATACTCACGGGACATGTTACCAGGTGAACAGTATATGTGAGGAGAGTGTGTTCCACTGATGGTTTAACACGCACGGGACATGTTACCAGGTGAACAGTATAAGTGAGGAGAGTGCTTTCCCCTGAGGTTTAATATTCACGGGACATGTTACCAGTTGAACAGTATAAGTGAGGAGAGTGTGTTCCCCTGATGGTTTAACACGCACGGGACATGTTACCAGGTGAACAGTATAAGTGAGGAGAGTGCTTTCCCCTGAGGTTTAATATTCACGGGACATGTTACCAGTTGAACAGTATAAGTGAGGAGAGTGTGTTCCCCTGATGGTTTAATACACACAGGACATGTTACCAGGTGAACAGTATAAGTGAGGAGAATGTGTTCCCCTGATGGTTTAATATACACAGGACATGTTACCAGGTGAACAGTATAAGTGAGGAGAGAATGTTCCCCTGATTGTTTAATACTCACGGGACATGTTACCAGGTGAACAGTATATGTGAGGAGAGTGTGTTCCACTGATGCTTTAATATACCCGGGACATGTCACCAGGGGAACAGTATAATTGAGGAGAGTGTGTTCCCCTGATTGTTTAATATACACGGGACATGTTACCAGGTGAACAGTATAAGTGAGGAGAGTGTGTTCCCCTGATGGTTTAACACGCACGGGACATGTTACCAGGTGAACAGTATAAGTGAGGAGAGTGTTTTCCCCTGATTGTTTAATATACCCCGGACGTGGCACCAGGTGAACAGTATAATTGAGGAGAGTGTGTTCCCCTGATTGTTTAATACACACGGGATATGTCACCGGGTGAGCAGTATAAGTGAGGAGAGAGTGTTCCCCTGATTGTTTAATACAAACGGGACATGTTACCAGGTGAACAGTAGAAGTGAGGAGAGTGTGTTCCCCTGATGGTTTAATATACACAGGATATGTTACCAGCTGAACAGTATAAGTGAGGAGAGTGTGTTCCCCTGATGGTTTAATACTGACGGGACATGTTACCAGATGAACAGTATAAGTGAGGAGAGTGTGTTCCCCTGATGGTTTAATGCACACAGGACATGTTTACCAGGTGAACAGTATAAGTGAGGAGAGTGTGTTCCCCTGATGGTCTAATATACACGGGACATGTTACCAGGTGAACAGTATAAGTGAGGAGAGTGAGTTCCCCTGATGGTTTAATATGCACGGGACATTTCACCAAGTGAACTGTATAAGTGAGGAGAGTGTGTTCCCCTGATGGTTTAATACTGACGGGACATGTTACCAGATGAACAGTATAAGTGAGGAGAGTGTGTTCCCCTGATGGTTTAATACACACAGGATATGTTACCAGCTGAACAGGAGAAGTGAGGAGAGAGTGTTCCCCTTTTGGTTAAATAAGCACGGGCATTTCACCAAGTGAAAAGTATAAGTGTGGAGAGTGTGTTCCCCTGATGGTTTAATATTCACGGGACATGTTACCAGGTGAACAGTATAATTGGGGAGAGTGTGATCCCCTGATTGTTTAATACACACAGGACATGTCACCAGGTGAACAGTATAAGTGAGGAGAGTGTGTTCGTCTGATTGTTTATTACACACGGGACATGTCACCAGGTGAACAGTATATGTGAGGAGAGTGTGTTCCCCTGATTGTTTAATATACATGGGACTTGTTACCAGGTGAACAGTATAATTGAGGAGAGTGCTTTCCCCCGATGGTTTAATACACACGGGACATGTTTCCAGGTGAACAGTATAAATGAGGTGAGTGTGTTCCCCTGATCGTCTAGTATACACGGGACATGTTGCCAGGAGAACAGCATAAGTGAGGAGAGATTGTTACCCTGATTGTTTATTACGCACGGGACATGTCACCAGGTGAACAGTATAAGTGAGGAGAGTGTGTTCCCCTGATGGTTTAATATACACGGTACATGTTACCAGGTGAACAGTTTAAGTGAGGAGAGTGTGTTCCCCTGATGGTTTAATATACAGGGGACATGTTACCAGGTGAACAGTATAAGTGAGGAGAGTGTGTTCCCCTGATGGTTTAATATACATGAGACATGTTCCCAGGTGAACAGTATAAGTGAGGAGAGTGTGTTCCCCTGATTGTTTAATGCACACAGGACATGTTACCAGGTGAACAGTAAAAGTGAGGAGAGTGTGTTCCCCTGATTGTTTAATACACACAGGACATATTACCAGGTGAACAGTATAAGTGAGGAGATTGTGTTCCCCTGATGGTTTAATATACAGGGGACATGTTACCAGGTGAACAGTATAAGTGAGGAGAGTGTATTCCCCTGATGGTTTAATATACACGGGACATGTTCCCAGGTGAACAGTATAAGTGAGGAGAGTGTATTCCCCTGATGGTTTAATATACACGGGACATGTTCCCAGGTGAACAGTATAAATGAGGAGAGTGTGTTCCCCTGATGGTTTAATATACACAGGGCATATTACCAGGTGAACAGTATAAGTGAGGAGAGTGTGTTCCCCTTATGGTTTAATACACTCGGGACATGTTATTAGGTGAACAGTATAAGTGAGGAGAGTGTGTTCCCCTGATTGTTTAATTCTCACGGGACATGTTACCAGCTGAACAGTATAAGTGAGGAGAGTGTGTTCCCCCGATGGTTCAACACGCACTGGACATGTTACCAGGTGAACAGTATAATTGAGGAGAGTGTGTTCCCCTGATTGTTTAATACTGACGGGACATGTCACCAGGTGAACAGTATAAGTGAGGAGAGTGTGTTCCCCTGATGGTTTAATATACACGGGACATGTTACCAGGTGAACTGTATAAGTGAGTAGAGTGTGTTCCCCTGATTGTTTAATATACATGGGACTTGTTACCAGGTGAACAGTATAATTGAGGAGAATGTGTTCCCCTGATGGTTTAATATACACGGGACATGTTCCCAGGTGAACACTATAAGTGAGGAGAGTGCTTTCCCCCGATGGTTTAATATACACGGGGCATGTTGCCAGGTGAACAGCATAAGTGAGGAGAGATTGTTACCCTGATGGTTTAACAAGCACGGGACATGTTACCAGGTGAACAGTATAAGTGAGGATTATGTGTTCCCCTGATGGTTTAACAAGCACGGGACATGTTACCAGGTGAACCGTATAAGTGAGGATTATGTGTTCCCCTGATGATTTAATATGCACGGGACATGTTACCAGGTGAACAGTATATGTGAGCAGTGTGTGTTCCCCTGATTGTTAAATACACACGGGACACGTTACCAGGCGAACAGAATAAGTGAGGAGACTGTGTTCCCCTGATGGTTAAATACACACGGGACATGTTACCAGGTGAACAGGAGAAGTGAGGAGAGTGTGTTCCCCTGATGGTTTAATATACACGGGACATGTTACCAGGTGAACAGTATAAGTGAGGAGAGTGTGTTCCCCTGATGGTTTAATATACACGGGACATGTTACCAGGTGAACAGTATAAGTGAGGAGAGTGTGTTCCCCTGATGGTTTAATATACACGGGACATGTTACCAGGTGAACAGTATAAGTGAGGAGACTGTATTCCCCTGATGGTCTAATATACACGGGACATGTTAGCAGGTGAACAGTATAAGTGAGGAGAGTGTGTTCCCCTGATTGTTTAACACTCACGGGACATGTTACCAGGTGAACAGTATAAGTGATGAGAGTCTGTTCCCCTGATGGTTTAATACACCCGGGACATGTTACCAGGTGAACAGTATAAGTGAGGAGAGTGTGTTCCCCTGATTGTTCAATACTGACGGGACGTGTCACCAGGTGAAGAGTAGAAGTGAGGAGCGAGTGTTCCCCTGATGGTTTAATATGCGCGGGACATGTTACCAGGTGAACAGCATAAGTGAAGAGAGTGTGTTCCCCTGATGGTTTAATACACCCGGGACATGTTACCAGGTGAACAGTATAAGTGAGGAGTGTGTGTTCCCCTGATTGTTCAATACTGACGGGACGTGTCACTAGGTGAACATTATAAGAGAGGAGAGTGTGTTCCCCTGATGGTTTAATATACATGAGACATGTTCCCAGGTGAACAGTATAAGTGAGGAGAGTGTGTTCCCCTGATTGTTTAATGTACACGGGACATGTTACCAGGTGACCAGTATAAGTGAGGAGAGTGTGTTCCCCTGATGGTTTAATACACACAGGATATGTTACCAGCTGAACAGTATAAGTGAGGAGAGTGTGTTCCCCTGATGGTTTAATACACACAGGATATGTTACCAGCTGAGCAGTATAAGTGAGGAGAGTGAGTTCCCCTGATGGTTTAATATGCACGGGACATTTCACCAAGTGAACTGTATAAGTGAGGAGAGTGTGTTCCCCTGATGGTTTAATACTGACGGGACATGTTACCAGATGAACAGTATAAGTGAGGAGAGTGTGTTCCCCTGATGGTTTAATACACACAGGATATGTTACCAGCTGAACAGTAGAATTGAGGTGAGAGTGTTCCCCTTTTGGTTAAATAAGCACGGGCATTTCACCAAGTGAAAAGTATAACTGTGGAGAGTGTGTTCCCCTGATGGTTTAATATTCACGGGACATGTTACCAGGTGAACAGTATAGTTGGGGAGAGTGTGATCCCCTGATTGTTTAATACACACAGGACATGTCACCAGGTGAACAGTATAAGTGTGGAGAGTGTGTTCCTCTGATTGTTTAATACACACGGGACATGTCACCAGGTGAACAGTATATGTGAGGAGAGTGTGTTCCCCTGATTGTTTAATATACATGGGACTTGTTACCAGGTGAACAGTATAATTGAGGAGAGTGCTTTCCCCCGATGGTTTAATACACACGGGACATGTTTCCAGGTGAACAGTATAAATGAGGTGAGTGTGTTCCCCTGATCGTCTAGTATACACGGGACATGTTGCCAGGAGAACAGCATAAGTGAGGAGAGATTGTTACCCTGATTGTTTATTACGCACGGGACATGTCACCAGGTGAACAGTATAAGTGAGGAGAGTGTGTTCCCCTGATGGTTTAATATACACGGTACATGTTACCAGGTGAACAGTATAAGTGAGGAGAGTGTGTTCCCCTGATGGTTTAATATACAGGGGACATGTTACCAGGTGAACAGTATAAGTGAGGAGAGTGTGTTCCCCTGATGGTTTAATATACATGAGACATGTTCCCAGGTGAACAGTATAAGTGAGGAGAGTGTGTTCCCCTGATTGTTTAATGCACACAGGACATGTTACCAGGTGAACAGTAAAAGTGAGGAGAGTGTGTTCCCCTGATTGTTTAATACACACAGGACATATTACCAGGTGAACAGTATAAGTGAGGAGATTGTGTTCCCCTGATGGTTTAATATACAGGGGACATGTTACCAGGTGAACAGTATAAGTGAGGAGAGTGTATTCCCCTGATGGTTTAATATACACGGGACATGTTCCCAGGTGAACAGTATAAGTGAGGAGAGTGTATTCCCCTGATGGTTTAATATACACGGGACATGTTCCCAGGTGAACAGTATAAATGAGGAGAGTGTGTTCCCCTGATGGTTTAATATACACAGGGCATATTACCAGGTGAACAGTATAAGTGAGGAGAGTGTGTTCCCCTTATGGTTTAATACACACGGGACATGTTATCAGGTGAACAGTATAAGTGAGGAGAGTGTGTTCCCCTGATTGTTTAATACTCACGGGACATGTTACCAGCTGAACAGTATAAGTGAGGAGAGTGTGTTCCCCCGATGGTTTAACACGCACTGGACATGTTACCAGGTGAACAGTATAATTGAGGAGAGTGTGTTCCCCTGATTGTTTAATACTGACGGGACATGTCACCAGGTGAACAGTATAAGTGAGGAGAGTGTGTTCCCCTGATGGTTTAATATACACGGGACATGTTACCAGGTGAACTGTATAAGTGAGTAGAGTGTGTTCCCCTGATTGTTTAATATACATGGGACTTGTTACCAGGTGAACAGTATAATTGAGGAGAATGTGTTCCCCTGATGGTTTAATATACACGGGACATGTTCCCAGGTGAACACTATAAGTGAGGAGAGTGCTTTCCCCCGATGGTTTAATATACACGGGACATGTTGCCAGGTGAACAGCATAAGTGAGGAGAGATTGTTACCCTGATGGTTTAACAAGCACGGGACATGTTACCAGGTGAACAGTATAAGTGAGGATTATGTGTTCCCCTGATGGTTTAACAAGCACGGGACATGTTACCAGGTGAACCGTATAAGTGAGGATTATGTGTTCCCCTGATGATTTAATATGCACGGGACATGTTACCAGGTGAACAGTATATGTGAGCAGTGTGTGTTCCCCTGATTGTTAAATACACACGGGACACGTTACCAGGCGAACAGAATAAGTGAGGAGACTGTGTTCCCCTGATGGTTTAATACACACGGGACATGTTACCAGGTGAACAGGAGAAGTGAGGAGAGTGTGTTCCCCTGATGGTTTAATATACACGGGACATGTTACCAGGTGAACAGTATAAGTGAGGAGAGTGTGTTCCCCTGATGGTTTAATATACACGGGACATGTTACCAGGTGAAGAGTATAAGTGAGGAGAGTGTGTTCCCCTGATGGTTTAATATACACGGGACATGTTACCAGGTGAACAGTATAAGTGAGGAGACTGTATTCCCCTGATGGTCTAATATACACGGGACATGTTAGCAGGTGAACAGTATAAGTGAGGAGAATGTGTTCCCCTGATGGTTTAATATACACAGGACATGTTACCAGGTGAACAGTATAAGTGAGGAGAGTGTGTTCCCCTGATTGTTTAATACTCACGGGACATGTTACCAGGTGAACAGTATAAGTGATGAGAGTGTGTTCCCCTGATGGTTTAATACACCCGGGACATGTTACCAGGTGAACAGTATAAGTGAGGAGAGTGTGTTCCCCTGATTGTTCAATACTGACGGGACGTGTCACCAGGTGAAGAGTAGAAGTGAGGAGCGAGTGTTCCCCTGATGGTTTATTATGCGCGGGACATGTTACCAGGTGAACAGCATAAGTGAAGAGAGTGTGTTCCCCTGATGGTTTAATACACCCGGGACATGTTACCAGGTGAACAGTATAAGTGAGGAGTGTGTGTTCCCCTGATTGTTCAATACTGACGGGACGTGTCACTAGGTGAACATTATAAGAGAGGAGAGTGTGTTCCCCTGATGGATTAATATACATGAGACATGTTCCCAGGTGAACAGTATAAGTGAGGAAAGTGTGTTCCCCTGATTGTTTAATGCACACGGGACATGTTACCAGGTGAACAGTATAAGTGAGGAGAGTGTGTTCCCCTGATTGTTTAATACACACAGGATATGTTACCAGCTGAACAGTATAAGTGAGGAGAGTGTGTTCCCCTGATGGTTTAATACACACAGGATATGTTACCAGCTGAACAGTATAAGTGAGGAGAGTGAGTTCCCCTGATGGTTTAATATGCACGGGACATTTCACCAAGTGAACTGTATAAGTGAGGAGAGTGTGTTCCCCTGATGGTTTAATACTGACGGGACATGTTACCAGATGAACAGTATAAGTGAGGAGAATGTGTTCCCCTGATGGTTTAATACACACAGGATATGTTACCAGCTGAACAGTAGAAGTGAGGAGAGAGTGTTCCCCTTTTGGTTAAATAAGCACGGGCATTTCACCAAGTGAAAAGTATAAGTGTGGAGAGTGTGTTCCCCTGATGGTTTAATATGCACGGGGCATGTTACCAGGTGAACAGTATAAGTGAGGAGAGTGTGTTCCCCTGATGATTTAATGCACACAGGACATGTTACCAGGTGAACAGTATCAGTGAGGAGAGAGTGTTCCCCTTTTGGTTAAATAAGCACGGGCATTTCACCAAGTGAAAAGTATAAGTGTGGAGAGTGTGTTCCCCTGATGGTTTAATATGCACGGGGCATGTTACCAGGTGAACAGTATAAGTGAGGAGAGTGTGTTCCCCTGATGATTTAATGCACACAGGACATGTTACCAGGTGAACAGTATCAGTGAGGAGAGAGTGTTCCCCTGATGGTTTAATGCACACGGGACATGTTACCAGGTGAACAGTATAAGTGAGGAGAGTGTGTTCCTCTGATTGTTTAATACACACGGGACATGTCACCAGGTGAACAGTATAAGTGAGGAGAGTGTGTTCCTCTGATTGTTTAATACACACGGGACATGTCACCAGGTGAACAGTATATGTGAGGAGAGTGTGTTCCCCTGATTGTTTAATACACACGGGACATGTTTCCAGGTGAACAGTATAATTGAGGAGAGTGCTTTCCCCCGATGGTTTAATACACACGGGACATGTTTCCAGGTGAACAGTATAAATGAGGTGAGTGTGTTCCCCTGATCGTCTAGTATACACGGGACATGTTGCCAGGAGAACAGCATAAGTGAGGAGAGATTGTTACCCTGATTGTTTATTACGCACGGGACATGTCACCAGGTGAAAAGTATAAGTGAGGAGAGTGTGTTCCCCTGATGGTTTAATATACACGGGATATGTTACCAGGTGAAAAGTATAAGTGAGGAGAGTGTGTTCCCCTGATGGTTTAATATACACGGGATATGTTACCAGGTGAACAGTATAAGTGAGGAGAGTGTGTTCCCCTGATGGTTTAATATACATGAGACATGTTCCCAGGTGAACAGTATAAGTGAGGAGAGTGTGTTCCCCTGATTGTTTAATGCACACAGGACATGTTTCCAGGTGAACAGTATAAGTGAGGAGAGTGTGTTCCCCTGATGGTTTGATATACACGGGACATGTTACCAGGTGAACAGTATAAGTGAGGAGAGTGTATTCCCCTGATGGTTTAGTATACACGGGACATGTTCCCAGGTGAACAGTATAAGTGAGGAGAGTGTATTCCCCTGATGGTTTAATATACACGGGACATGTTCCCAGGTGAACAGAATAAGTGAGGAGACTGTGTTCCCCTGATGGTTTAATACACACGGGACATGTTACCAGGTGAACAGGAGAAGTGAGGAGAGTGTGTTCCCCTGATGGTTTAATATACACGGGACATGTTACCAGGTGAACAGTATAAGTGAGGAGAGTGTGTTCCCCTGATTGTTTAATACTCACGGGACATGTTACCAGGTGAACAGTATAAGTGAGGAGAGTGTGTTCCCCTGATTGTTCAATACTGACGGGACGTGTCATTAGGTGAAGAGTAGAAGTGACGAGAGTGTGTTCCCCTGATGGTTTAATATACATGAGACATGTTCCCTGGTGAACAGTATAAGTGAGGAGAGTGTGTTCCCCTGATTGTTTAATGCACACGGGACATGTTATCAGGTGAACAGTATAAGTGAGGAGAGTGTGTTCCCCTGATGGTTTAATATACACGGGACATGAATCCAGGTGAACAGTATAAGTGAGGAGAGTGTGTTTCCCTGATGATTTAATGCACACAGGACATGTTACCAGGTGAACAGTATAAGTGAGGAGAGTGTTTTCCCCTGATTGTTTAATATACCCGGGACATGGCACCAGGTGAACAGTATAACTGAGGAGAGTGTGTTCCCCTGATGGTTTAATATACACAGGACATGTTACCAGGTGAACTGTATAAGTGAGGAGAGTGTGTTCCCCTGATCGTTTAGCATACACGGGACATGAATCCAGGTGAACAGTATAAGTGAGGAGAGTGTGTTCCCCTGATGATTTAATATACACGGGACATGAATCCAGGTGAACAGTATAAGTGAGGAGAGTGTGTTCCCCTGATGATTTAATGCACACAGGACATGTTACCAGGTGAACAGTATAAGTGAGGAGAGTGTTTTCCCCTGATTGTTTAATATACCCGGGACATGGCACCAGGTGAACAGTATAAGTGAGGAGAGTGTGTTCCCCTGATGGTTTAATATACACGGGACATGAATCCAGGTGAACAGTATAAGTGAGGAGAGTGTGTTCCCCTGATGATTTAATGCACACAGGACATGTTACCAGGTGAACAGTATAAGTGAGGTGAGTGTTTTCCCCTGATTGTTTAATATACCCGGGACATGGCACCAGGTGAACAGTATAACTGAGGAGAGTGTGTTCCCCTGATGGTTTAATATACACGGGACATGTTGCAAGGTGAACAGTATAAGTGAGGAGAGTGTGTTCCCCTGATGGTTGAACACGCACGGGACATGCCACCAGGTGAACAGTATAAGTGAGGAGAGTGTGTTCCCCTGATTGTTTAACACGCATGGGACATGTTACCAGGTGAACAGTATAAGTGAGGAGAGTGTGTTCCGCTGTTGGTTTAATATACACAGGACATGATACCAGGTGAACAGTATAACTGAAGAGAGTGTGTTCCACTGATGGTTTAATATACACGGGACATGTTACCAGGTGAACTGTATAAGTGAGGAGAGTGAGTTCCCCTGATTTTTTAATATACCCGGGACATGTCACCAGGTGATCAGTATAAGTGAGGAGAGTGTGTTCCCCTGATGGTTTAATATACACGGGACATGTTACCAGGTGAACAGTATAAGTGAGGAGGGTGCTTTCCCCTGATGGTTTAATATACACGGGACATGTTACCAGGTGAAAAGTATAATTGAGGAGAGTGTGTTCCGCTGATGGTTTAATATACACGGGACATGTTACCAGGTGAACAGTATAAGTGAGGAGAATGTGTTCCCCTGATGGTTTAATATACACAGGACATGTTACCAGGTGAACAGTATAAGTGAGGAGAGTGCTTTCCCCTGATGTTTTAATATACATGGGACATGTTAACAGGTGAACAGTATAAGTGAGGAGAGTGAGTTCCCCTGATGGTTTAATACACACTGGAAATGTTACCAGGTGAACAGTATAAGTGAGGAGAATGTGTTCCCCTGATGGTTTAATATGCACAGGACATGTTACCAGGTGAACAGTATAAGTGAGGAGAGTGTGTTCCCCTGATTGTCTAACACTCACGGGACATGTTACCAGGTGAACAGTATATGTGAGTAGAGTGTGTTCCCCTGATGGTTTAACAGGCACGGGACATGTTACCAGGTGAACAGTATAAGTGAGGAGAGTGTGTTCCGCTGATGGTTTAATACGCACGGGACATGTTGCCAGGTGAACAGTATAAGTGAGGAGAGTGTGTTCCCCTGATGGTTTAACACGCACGGGACATGTTACCAGGTGAACAGTATAAGTGAGGAGAGTGAGTTCCCCTCTGTTTAATACTGACGGGACATGTCACCAGGTGAATAGTATAAGTGAGGAGAGTGTGTTCCCCTGATTGTTTAATACACACGGGACATGTCACCTGGTGAACAGTCTCAGTGAGGAGAGTGTGTTCCCCTGATGGTTTAATATACACGGGACATGTTACCAGGTGAACAGTATAAGTGAGGAGAGTGTGTTCCCCTGATTGTTCAATACACACGGGACATGTTACCAAGTGAAATGTATAATTGAGGAGAGTGTGTTCCCCTGATGGTTTAATATACACGGTACATGTTACCAGGTGAACAGTATAAGTGAGGAGAGTATGTTCCCCTGATTGTTTAATATACACGGGACATGTTACCAGGTGAACAGTATAAGTGAGGAGAGTGTGTTCCCCTGATGGTTTAATATACACGGGACATGTTCCCAGGTGAACAGTATAAGTGAGGAGAGTGTGTTCCCCTGATGGTTTAATATACACAGGGCATATTACCAGGTGAACAGTATAAGTGAGGAGACTGTGTTCCCCTTATGGTTTAATACACACGGGACATGTTATCAGGTGAACAGTATAAGTGAGGAGAGTGTGTTCCCCTGATTGTTTAATGCACACGGGACATGTTACCATTAGAACAGTATAAGTGAGGAGAGTGTGTTCCCCTGATGGTTTCATATACACGGGACATGTTACCAGGAGAACAGTATAAGTGAGGGGAGTGCTTTCCCCTGATGGTTTAATATTCACGGGACATGTTACCAGCTGAACAGTATAAGTGAGGAGAGTGTGTTCCCCTGATGGTTTAACACGCACGGGACATGTTACCAGGTGAACAGTATAAGTGAGGAGAGTGTATTCCCCTGATTGTTTAATACACACAGGACATATTACCATGTGAACAGTATAAGTGAGGAGAGTGTGTTCCCCTGATTGTTTAATACTCACGGGACATGTTACCAGCTGAACAGTATAAGTGAGGAGAGTGTGTTCCCCTGATGGTTTAACACGCACTGGACATGTTACCAGGTGAACAGTATAATTGAGGAGAGTGTGTTCCCCTGATTGTTTAATACTGACGGGACATGTCACCAGGTGAACAGTATAAGTGAGGAGAGTGTGTTCCCCTGATGGTTTAACACGCACTGGACATGTTACCAGGTGAACAGTATAATTGAGGAGAGTGTGTTCCCCTGATTGTTTAATACTGACGGGACATGTCACCAGGTGAACAGTATAAGTGAGGAGAGTGTGTTCCCCTGATGGTTTAATATACACGGGACATGTTACCAGGTGAACTGTATAAGTGAGGAGAGTGTGTTCCCCTGATGGTTTAATATACACGGGACATGTTACCAGGTGAACTGCATAAGTGAGGAGAGTGTGTTCATCTGATTGTTTAATATACATGGGACTTGTTACCAGGTGAACAGTATAATTGAGGAGAGTGTGATCCCCTGATGGTTTAATATACACGGGACATGTTCCCAGGTGAACACTATAAGTGAGGAGAGATTGTTACCCTGATTGTTTAGTACGCACGGGACATGTCACCAGGTGAACAGTATAAGTGAGGATTATGTGTTCCCCTGATGGTTTAACAAGCACGGGACATGTTACCAGGTGAACAGTATAAGTGAGGATTATGTGTTCCCCTGATGGTTTAATATGCACGGGACACGTTACCAGGCGAACAGAATAAGTGAGGAGACTGTGTTCCCCTGATGGTTTAATACACACGGGACATGTTACCAGGTGAACAGGAGAAGTGAGGAGAGTGTGTTCCCCGGATGGTTTAATATACACGGGAAATGTTACCAGGTGAACAGTATAAGTGAGGAGAGTGTGTTCCCCTGATGGTTTAATATACACGGGACATGTTACCAGGTAAACAGTATAAGTGAGGAGAGTGTGTTCCCCTGATGGTTTAATATACACAGGACATGTTACCAGGTGAACAGTATAAGTGAGGAGACTGTATTCCCCTGATGTTCTAATATACACGGGACGTGTCACCAGGTGAAGAGTAGAAGTGAGGAGCGTGTGTTCCCCTGATTGTTTAATATACATGGGACATGTTACCAGGTGAACAGTATAAGTGAAGAGAGTGTGTTCCCCTGATTGTTTAATACACACAGGAAATGTTACCAGGTGAACAGTATATGTGGGGAGAGTGTGTTCCCCTGATGGTTTAATATAAATGGGACATGTTACCAGGTGAACAGTATAAGTGAGGAGAGTGTGTTCCCCTGATTGTTTAATATACATGGGACATGTTACCAGGTGAACAGTATAAGTGAAGAGAGTGTGTTCCCCTGATTGTTTAATACACATGTGACATGTTATCAGGTGAACAGTATAAGTGAGGAGAGTGTGTTCCCCTGATGGGTTAATATACACGGGACATGTCACCAGGTGAACAGTATAAGTGAGGAGAGAGTGTTCCACTGATGGTTTAATGCACACGGGACATGTTACCAGGTGAACAGTGTAGGTTAGGAGAGTGTGTTCCCCTTTTGGTTTAATACGCACGGGACATTTCACCAAGTGAACTGTATAAGTGAGGAGAGTGTGTTCCCCTGATTGTTTAATGCACACAGGACATGTTACCAGGTGAACAGCATAAGTGAGGAGAGAGTGTTCCACTGATGGTTTAATGCACACGGGACATGTTACCAGGTGAACAGGATAAGTGAGGAGAGTGCTTTCCCCTGAGGTTTAATATTCACGGGACATGTTACCAGTTGAACAGTATAAGTGAGGAGAGTGTTTTCCCCTGATTGTTTAATAAAGCCCGGAGGTGGCACCAGGTGAACAGTATAAGTGAGGAGCGTGTGTTCCCCTGATTGTTTAATATACATGGGACTTGTTACCAGGTGAACAGTATAATTGAGGAGAGTGCTTTCCCCCGATGGTTTAATATACACGGTACATGTTACCAGGTGAACAGTATAAGTGAGGAGAGTGTGTTCCCCTGATGGTTTAATATACAGGGGACATGTTACCAGGTGAACAGTATAAGTGAGGAGAGTGTGTTCCCCTGATGGTTTAATATACATGAGACATGTTCCCAGGTGAACAGTATAAGTGAGGAGAGTGTATTCCCCTGATGGTTTAATATACACGGGACATGTTCCCAGGTGAACAGTATAAGTGAGGAGAGTGTGTTCCCCTGATGGTTTAATATACACAGGGCATATTACCAGGTGAACAGTATAAGTGAGGAGAGTGTGTTCCCCTTATGGTTTAATACACACGGGACATGTTATCAGGTGAACAGTATAAGTGAGGAGAGTGTGTTCCCCTGATTGTTTAATGCACACGGGACATGTTAGCAGGTGAACAGTATAAGTGAGGAGAGTGTGTTCCCCTGATGGTTTAATATACACGGGACATGTTACCTGGTGAACAGTATAAGTGAGGAGAGTGTATTCCCCTGATGGTTTAATATACACGGGACATGTTCCCAGGTGAACAGTATAAGTGAGGAGAGTGTGTTCCCCTGATGGTTTAATATACACAGGGCATATTACCAGGTGAACAGTATAAGTGAGGAGAGTGTGTTCCCGTTATGGTTTAATACACACGGGACATGTTATCAGGTGAACAGTATAAGTGAGGAGAGTGTGTTCCCTTGATTGTTTAATGCGCACGGGACATGTTACCAGGTGAACAGTATAAGTGAGGAGAGTGTGTTCCCCTGATGGTTTCATATACACGGGACATGTTACCAGGAGAACAGTATAAGTGAGGGGAGTGCTTTCCCCTGATGGTTTAATATTCACGGGACATGTTACCAGCTGAACAGTATAAGTGAGGAGAGTGTGTTCCCCTGATGGTTTAACACGCACGGGACATATTACCAGGTGAACAGTATAAGTGAGGAGAGTGTGTTCCCCTGATTGTTTAATACACACGGGACATGGTACCAAGTGAACAGTATAAGTGAGGAGAATGTGTTCCCCTGATGGTTTAATATACACGGGACATGTTACCAGGTGAACTGTATAAGTGAGGAGAGTGTGTTCCCCTGATTGTTTAATATACATGGGACTTGTTACCAGGTGAACAGTATAAGTGAGGAGAGTGTGTTCCCCTGATGGTTTAATATACACGCGACATGTTACCAGGTGAACAGTATAATTGAGGAGAGTGTGTTCCGTTTGATGGTTTAACATACACGGGACATGTTTCCAGGTGAACAGTATAAATGAGGTGAGTGTGTTCCCCTGATCGTTTAGTATACACGGGACATGTTGCCAGGTGAACAGCATAAGTGAGGAGAGATTGTTACCCTGATTGTTTAGTACGCACGGGACATGTCACCAGGTGAACAGTATAAGTGAGGGGAGTGTGTTCCCCTGATGGTTTAACAAGCACGGGACATGTTACCAGGTGAACAGTATAAGTGAGGAGAGTGAGTTCCCCTGATTTTTTAATATACCCGGGACATGTCACCAGGTGATCAGTATAAGTGAGGAGAGTGTGTTCCCCTGATGGTTTAATATACACGGGACATGTTACCAGGTGAACAGTGTAAGTGAGGAGAGTGCTTTCCCCTGATGGTTTAATATACACGGGACATGTTACCAGGTGAACAGTATAAGTGAGGAGAGTGTGTTCCCCTGATGGTTTAATATACACGGGACATGTTAGCAGGTGAACAGTATATGTGAGGAGAGTGTGTTCCCCTGATGGTTTAATATACACGCGACATGTTACCAGGTGAACAGTATAATTGAGGAGAGTGTGTTCCGTTTGATGGTTTAACATACACGGGACATGTTTCCAGGTGAACAGTATAAATGAGGTGAGTGTGTTCCCCTGATCGTTTAGTATACACGGGACATGTTGCCAGGTGAACAGCATAAGTGAGGAGAGATTGTTACCCTGATTGTTTAGTACGCACGGGACATGTCACCAGGTGAACAGTATAAGTGAGGAGAGTGTGTTCCCCTGATGGTTTAACAAGCACGGGACATGTTACCAGGTGAACAGTATAAGTGAGGAGAGTGAGTTCCCCTGATTTTTTAATATACCCGGGACATGTCACCAGGTGATCAGTATAAGTGAGGAGAGTGTGTTCCCCTGATGGTTTAATATTCACGGGACATGTTACCTGGTGAACAGTATAAGTGAGGAGAGTGTATTCCCCTGATGGTTTAATATACACGGGACATGTTCCCAGGTGAACAGTATAAGTGAGGAGAGTGTGTTCCCCTGATGGTTTAATATACACAGGGCATATTACCAGGTGAACAGTATAAGTGAGGAGAGTGTGTTCCCGTTATGGTTTAATACACACGGGACATGTTATCAGGTGAACAGTATAAGTGAGGAGAGTGTGTTCCCTTGATTGTTTAATGCGCACGGGACATGTTACCAGGTGAACAGTATAAGTGAGGAGAGTGTGTTCCCCTGATGGTTTCATATACACGGGACATGTTACCAGGAGAACAGTATAAGTGAGGGGAGTGCTTTCCCCTGATGGTTTAATATTCACGGGACATGTTACCAGCTGAACAGTATAAGTGAGGAGAGTGTGTTCCCCTGATGGTTTAACACGCACGGGACATATTACCAGGTGAACAGTATAAGTGAGGAGAGTGTGTTCCCCTGATTGTTTAATATACACGGGACATGTTAGCAGGTGAACAGTATAAGTGAGGAGAATGTGTTCCCCTGATGGTTTAATATACACAGGACATGTTACCAGGTGAACAGTATAAGTGAGGAGAGTGTGTTCCCCTGATTGTTTAATACTCACGGGACATGTTACCAGGTGAACAGTATAAGTGAGGAGAGTGTGTTCCCCTGATGGTTTAATACACCCGGGACATGTTACCAGGTGAACAGTATAAGTGAGGAGAGCGTGTTCCCCTGATTGTTTAATACTGACGGGACGTGTCACCAGGTGAAGAGTAGAAGTGAGGAGCGTGTGTTCCCCTGATGGTTTAATATGCGCGGGACATGTTACCAGGTGAACAGCATAAGTGAAGAGAGTGTGTTCCCCTGATTGTTTAATATACATGGGACATGTTACCAGGTGAACAGTATAAGTGAAGAGAGTGTGTTCCCCTGATTGTTTAATACACACAGGACATGTTACCAGGTAAACAGTATAAATGAGGAGAGTGTGTTCCCCTGATGGTTTAATATACATGGGACATGTTACCAGATGAACAGTATAAGTGAAGAGAGTGTGTTCCCCTGATTGTTTAATACACACGGGACATGTTGCCAGGTGAACAGTATAAGTGAGGAGAGTGTGTTCCACTGATGGTTTAATATACACAGGAAATGTTACCAGGTGAACAGTATATGTGGGGAGAGTGTGCTCCCCTGATGGTTTAATATAAATGGGACATGTTACCAGGTGAACAGTATAAGTGAGGAGAGTGTGTTCCCCTGATGGTTTAATACAAACAGGACATGTCAACAGGTGAACAGTGTAAGTGAGGAGAGTGAATTCCACTGATTGTTTAATACACACGGGACATGTCACCAGATGAACAGTCCAAGTGAGGAGAGTGTGTTCCCCTGATGGTTTAATATACACGGGACATGTTACCAGCTGAACAGTATAAGTGAGGAGAGAGTTTTCCACTGATGGTTTAATATACACGGGACATGTCACCAGGTGAACAGTATACGTGAGGAGAGTGTGTTCCCCTGATGGCTTAATGCACACGGGACATGTTACCAGGTGAACAGTATAAGTGAGGAGAATGTGTTCCCCTGATGGTTTAATATACACGGGACATGTTACCAGGTGAACAGTATATGTGAGGAGAGTGTGTTCCCCTGATGGTTTAATATACACGAGACATGTTACCATGTGATCAGTATAAGTGAGGAGAGTGTGTTCCTCTGATGGTTTAATATACACGGGACATGTTACCAGGTGAACAGTGTAAGTGAGGAGAGTGCTTTCCCCTGATGGTTTAATATACACGGGACATGTTACCAGGTGAACAGTATAAGTGAGGAGAGTGTGTTCCGCTGATGGTTTAATATACACGGGGCATGTTACCAAGTGAACAGTATAAGTGAGGAGACTGTATTCCCCTGATGGTTTAATATGCACGGGACATGTTACCAGGTGAACAGTATATGTGAGCAGTGTGTGTTCCCCTGATTGTTAAATATACACGGGACACGTTACCAGGCGAACAGAATAAGTGGGGAGATTGTGTTCCCCTGATGGTTTAATACACACGGGACATGTTACCAGGTGAACAGTATAAGTGAGGAGAGTGTGTTCCCCTGATGGTTTAATATACACGGGACATGTTACCAGGTGAACAGTATAAGTGAGGAGACTGTATTCCCCTGATGGTTTAATATACACGGGACATGTTAGCAGGTGAACAGTATAAGTGAGGAGAATGTGTTCCCCTGATGGTTTAATATACACAGGACATGTTACCAGGTGAACAGTATAAGCGAGGAGAGTGTGTACCCCTGATTGTTTCATACACCCGGGACATATTACCAGGTGAACAGTATAAGTGAGGAGAGTGTGTTCCCCTGATTGTTTAATACTGACGGGACATGTCACCAGGTGAAGAGTAGAAGTGAGGAGCGTGTGTTCCCCTGATGGTTTAATATGCGCGGGACATGTTACCAGGCGAACAGCATAAGTGAAGAGAGTGTGTTCCCCTGATTGTTTAATATACATGGGACATGTTACCAGGTGAACAGTATAAGTGAAGAGAGTGTGTTCCACTGATTGTTTAATACACACAGGACATGTTACCAGGTAAACAGTATAAGTGAGGAGAGTGTGTTCCCCTGATGGTTTAATATACATGGGACATGTTACCAGGTGAACAGTATAAGTGAAGAAAGTGTGTTCCCCTGATTGTTTAATACACACGGGACATGTTACCAGGTGAACAGTATATGAGAGGAGAGTGTGTTCCCCTGATGGTTTAATATACCCGGGACATGTCACCAGGGGAACAGTATAATTGAGGAGAGTGTGTTCCCCTGATTGTTTAATATACACGGGACATGTTACCAGGTGAACAGTATAAGTGAGGAGAGTGTGTTCCCCTGATTGTTTAATACTCACGGGACATGTTACCAGGTGAACAGTATATGAGAGGAGAGTGTGTTCCCCTGATGGTTTAATATACCCGGGACATGTCACCAGGGGAACAGTATAATTGAGGAGAGTGTGTTCCCCTGATTGTTTAATATACACGGGACATGTTACCAGGTGAACAGTATAAGTGAGGAGAGTGTGTTCCCCTGATTGTTTAATACTCACGGGACATGTTATCAGCTGAACAGTATAAGTGAGGAGAGTGTGTTCCCCTGATGGTTTAACACGCACGGGACATGTTACCAGGTGAACAGTATAAGTGAGGAGAATGTGTTCCCCTGATGGTTTAATATACACGGGACATGTTACCAGGTGAACAGTATATGTGAGGAGAGTGTGTTCCCCTGATGGTTTAACAAGCACGGGACATGTTACCAGGTGAACAGTATAAGTGAGGAGAGTGAGTTCCCCTGATGGTTTAATAGACACGGGACATGTCACCAGGTGAACAGTAGAAGTGAGCAGAATATTTTCCCCTGATGGTTAAATATGCAAAGGACATGTTACCAGGTGAACAGCAGAAGTGAGGAGAGTGTGTTCCCCTGATGGTTTAATACCGACGGGACATGTTACCAGATGAACAGTATAAGTGAGGAGAGTGTGTTCCCCTGATGGTTTAATGCACACAGGACATGTTACCAGGTGAACAGTATAAGTGAGGAGAGTGTGTTCCCCTGATGGTTTAATATACACGGGACATGTTACCAGGTGAACAGTATAAGTGAGGAGAGTGTTTTCCCCTGATTGTTTAATATACCCCGGACATGTTACCAGGTGAACAGTATAATTGAGGAGAGTGTGTTCCCCTGATTGTTTAATACACACGGGACATGTTACCAGGTGAACAGTATAAGTGTGGAGAGTGTGTTCCCCTGATGGTTTAATACAAACGGGACATGTCACCAGGTGAACAGTAGAAGTGAGCAGAATATTTTCCCCTCATGGTTAAATATGCAAAGGACATGTTACCAGGTGAACAGCAGAAGTGAGGAGAGTGTGTTCCCCTGATGGTTTAATACCGACGGGACATGTTACCAGATGAACAGTATAAGTGAGGAGAGTGTGTTCCCCTGATGGTTTAATGCACACAGGACATGTTACCAGGTGAACAGTATAAGTGAGGAGAGTGTGTTCCCCTGATGGTTTAATATACACGGGACATGTTACCAGGTGAACAGTATAAGTGAGGAGAGTGTGTTCCCCTGATGGTTTAATACACACAGGATATGTTACCATCTGAACAGTATAAGTGAGGAGAGTGAGTTCCCCTGATGGTTTAATATGCACGTGACATTTCACCAAGTGAACTGTATAAGTGAGGAGAGTGTGTTCCCCTGATGGTTTAATACTGACGGGACATGTTACCAGATGAACAGTATAAGTGAGGAGAGTGTGTTCCCCTGATGGTTTAATACACACAGGATATGTTACCAGCTGAACAGTATAAGTGAGGAGAGAGTGTTCCCCTTTTGGTTAAATAAGCACGGGCATTTCACCAAGTGAAAAGTATAAGTGAGGAGAGTGTGTTCCCCTGATGGTTTAATATGCACGGGGCATGTTACCAGGTGAACAGTATAAGTGAGGAGAGTGTGTTCCCCTGATGGTTCAATACACACATTATATGTTACCAGCTGAACAGTGTAAGTGAGGAGAGAGTGTTCCCCTTTTGGTTAAATAAGCACGGGCATTTCACCAAGTGAAAAGTATAAGTGAGGAGAGTGTGTTCCCCTGATGGTTTAATATGCACGGGACATGTTACCAGGTGAACAGTATAAGTGAGGAGAGTGCTTTCCCCTGATGGTTTAATACACACAGGACATGTCACCAGGTGAACAGTATAAGTGAGGAGAGTGTGTTCCCCTGATGGTTTAATATACCCGGGACATGTCAGCAGGTGAACAGTATAATAGAGGAGAGTGTGATCCCCTGATTGTTTAATACACACGGGACATGTCACCAGGTGAACATTATAAGTGAGGAGAGTGTGTTCCCCTGATTGTTTAATACTCACGGGACATATTACCAGCTGAACAGTATAAGTGAGGAGAGTGTGTTCCCCTGATGGGTTAACACGCACGGGACATGTTACCAGGTGAACAGAAGAAGTGAGGAGAGTGTTTTCCCCCGATTGTTTAATATACCCGGGACATGGCACCAGGTGAACAGTATAATTGAGGAGAGTATGTTCCCCTGATTGTTTAATACACACGGGACATGTCACCGGGTGAGCAGTATAAGTGAGGAGAGTGTGTTCCCCTGATTGTTTAATACAAACGGGACATGTCACCAGGTGAACAGTATAAGTGAGGAGAGTGTGTTCCCCTTATGGTTTAATACTGACGGGACATGTTACCAGATGAACATTATAAGTGAGGAGAGTGTGTTCCCCTGATGGTTTAATGCACACAGGACATGTTACCAGGTGAACAGTATAAGTGAGGAGAGTGTGTTCCCCTGATGGTTTAATATACACGGGACATGTTACCTGGTGAACAGTATAAGTGAGGAGAGTGTGTTCCCCTGATGGTTTAATATACTCGGGACATGTTACCAGGTGAACAGTATAAGTGAGGAGAGTGTGTTCCCCTGATGGTTTAATATACTCGGGACATGTTACCAGGTGAACAGTATCAGTGAGGAGAGTGTGTTCCCCTGATGGTTTAATATACACGGGACATGTTACCAGGTGAACATTATAAGTGAGGAGAGTGTTTTCCCCTGATGGTTTAATATACTCGGGACATGTTACCAGGTGAACAGTATCAGTGAGGAGAGTGTGTTCCCCTGATGGTTTAATATACACGGGACATGTTACCAGATGAACAGTATAAGTGAGGTGAGTGTGTTCACCTAATGGTTTAATACGCACGGGACATGTCACCAAGTGAACTGTATAAGTGAGGAGAGTGTGTTCCCCTGATGGTTTAATGCACACAAGACATTTTACCAGGTGAACAGTATAAGTGAGGAGAGTGTGTTCCCCTGATGGTTAAATATGCAAAGGACATGTCACTAGGTGAACAGTATAAGTGAGGAGAGTGTGTTCCCCTGATGGTTTAATATACACGTGACATGTTACCAGGTGAACAGTATAAGTGAGGAGAGTGTGTTCCCCCGATTGTTTAATACACAGGGGACATGTCACCAGGTCAACAGTATAAGTGAGCAGAATGTTTTCCCCTGATGGTTAAATATGCAAAGGACATGTTACCAGGTGAACAGTATAAGTGAGGAGAGTGTGTTCCCCTGATGGTTTAATGCACACAGGACATGTTACCAGGTGAACAGTATAAGTGAGGAGAGAGTGTTCCCCTGATGGTTTAATATACACTGGATATGTTACCAGGTGAAAAGTATAAGTGAGGAGAGTGTGTTCCCCTGATGGTTTAATATACACGGGACATGTTACCAGATGAACAGTGTAAGTGAGGAGAGTGTATTCCCCTGATGGTTTAATATACACTGGATATGTTACGAGGTGAAAAGTATAAGTGAGGAGAGTGTGTTCCCCTGATGGTTTAATATACACGGGACATGTTACCAGATAAACAGTATAAGTGAGGCGAGTGTCTTCACCTGATGGTTTAATACGCACGGGACATGTCACCAAGTGAACTGTATAAGTCAGGAGAGTGTGTTCCCCTGATGGTTTAATGCACACAGGACATTTTACCAGGTGAACAGTGTAAGTGAGGAGAGTGTGTTCCCCTGATGGTTTAATATACACTGGATATGTTACCAGGTGAAAAGTATAAGTGAGGAGAGTGTGTTCCCCTGATGGTTTAATATACACGGGACATGTTACCAGGTGAACAGTATAAGTGAGGAGAGTGTGTTCCCCTGATGGTTTAATATACACGGGACAGGTGACTAGGTGAACAGTATAAGTGAGGAAAGTGTGTTCCCCTGATGGTTTAATATACACAGGGCATGTTACCAGGTAAACAGTATAAGTGAGGAGAGTGTGTTCCCCTGATGGTTTAATATACACAGGGCATGTTACCAGGTGAACAGTATAAGTGAGGAGATTGTGTTCCCCTGATGTTTTAATACACACGGGACATGTTATCAGGTGAACGGTATAAGTGAGGAGAGTTTGTTCCCCTGATTGTTTAATGCACACGGGACATGTTACCAGGTGAACAGTGTAAGTGAGGAGAGTGTGTTCCCCTGATGGTTTAATATACTCGGGACATGTTACCAGGTGAACAGTATAAGTGAGGAGAGTGTGTTCCCCTGATGGTTTAATATACTCGGGACATGTTACCAGGTGAACAGTATCAGTGAGGAGAGTGTGTTCCCCTGATGGTTTAATATACACGGGACATGTTACCAGGTGAACATTATAAGTGAGGAGAGTGTGTTCCCCTGATGGTTTAATATACTCGGGACATGTTACCAGTTGAACAGTATCAGTGAGGAGAGTGTGTTCCCCTGATGGTTTAATATACACGGGACATGTTACCAGATGAACAGTATAAGTGAGGTGAGTGTGTTCACCTAATGGTTTAATACGCACGGGACATGTCACCAAGTGAACTGTATAAGTGAGGAGAGTGTGTTCCCCTGATGGTTTAATGCATACAAGACATTTTACCAGGTGAACAGTATAAGTGAGGAGAGTGTGTTCCCCTGATGGTTAAATATGCAAAGGACGTGTCACCAGGTGAACAGTATAAGTGAGGAGAGTGTGTTCCCCTGATGGTTTAATATACACGGGACATGTTACCAGGTGAACAGTATAAGTGAGGAGAGTGTGTTCCCCTGATTGTTTAATACACAGGGGACATGTCACCAGGTGAACAGTATAAGTGAGCAGAATGTTTTCCCCTGATGGTTAAATATGCAAAGGACATGTTACCAGGTGAACAGTATAAGTGAGGAGAGTGTGTTCCCCTGATGGTTTAATGCACACAGTACATGTTACCAGGTGAACAGTATAAGTGAGGAGAGAGTGTTCCCCTGATGGTTTAATATACACTGGATATGTTACCAGGTGAAAAGTATAAGTGAGGAGAGTGTGTTCCCCTGATGGTTTAATATACACGGGACATGTTACCAGATGAACAGTGTAAGTGAGGAGAGTGTATTCCCCTGATGGTTTAATATACACTGGATATGTTACCAGGTGAAAAGTATAAGTGAGGAGAATGTGTTCCCCTGATGGTTTAATATACACGGGACATGTTACCAGATGAACAGTATAAGTGAGGCGAATGTCTTCACCTGATGGTTTAATACGCACGGGACATGTCACCAAGTGAACTGTATAAGTCAGGAGAGTGTGTTCCCCTGATGGTTTAATGCACACAGGACATTTTACCAGGTGAACAGTGTAAGTGAGGAGAGTGTGTTCCCCTGATGGTTTAATATACACTGGATATGTTACCAGGTGAAAAGTATAAGTGAGGAGAGTGTGTTCCCCTGATGGTTTAATATACACGGGACATGTTACCAGGTGAACAGTATAAGTGAGGAGAGTGTGTTCCCCTGATGGTTTAATATACACGGGACAGGTGACTAGGTGAACAGTAAAAGTGAGGAAAGTGTGTTCCCCTGATGGTTTAATATACACAGGGCATGTTACCAGGTAAACAGTATAAGTGAGGAGAGTGTGTTCCCCTGATGGTTTAATATACACAGGGCATGTTACCAGGTGAACAGTATAAGTGAGGAGATTGTGCACCCCTGATGTTTTAATACACACGGGACATGTTATCAGGTGAACGGTATAAGTGAGGAGAGTTTGTTCCCCTGATTGTTTAATGCACACGGGACATGTTACCAGGTGAACAGTGTAAGTGAGGAGAGTGTGTTCCCCTGATGGTTTAATATACACTGGATATGTTACCAGGTGAAAAGTATAAGTGAGGAGAGTGTGTTCCCCTGATGGTTTAATATGCACGGGACATGTTACCAGGTGAACAGTATAAGTGAGGAGAGTGCTTTCCCCTGATGGTTTAATATTCACGGGACATGTTACCAGGTGAACAGTATAAGTGAGGAGATTGAGTTCCCCTGATTGTTTAATACACACAGGACATGTCACCAGGTGAACAGTATAAGTGAGGATAGTGTGTTCCCCTGATGGTTTAATATACCCGGGACATGTCAGCAGGTGAACAGTATAATAGAGGAGAGTGTGATCCCCTGATTGTTTAATACACACGGGACATGTCACCAGGTGAACATTATAAGTGAGGAGAGTGTGTTCCCCTGATTGTTTAATACTCACGGGACATGTTACCAGCTGAACAGTATAAGTGAGGAGAGTGTGTTCCCCTGATGGTTTAACACGCACGGGACATGTTACCAGGTGAACAGAAGAAGTGAGGAGAGTGTTTTCCCCCGATTGTTTAATATACCCGGGACATGGCACCAGGTGAACAGTATAATTGAGGAGAGTATGTTCCCCTGATTGTTTAATACACACGGGACATGTCACCGGGTGAGCAGTATAAGTGAGGAGAGTGTGTTCCCCTGATTGTTTAATACAAACTGGACATGTCACCAGGTGAACAGTATAAGTGAGGAGAGTGTGTTCCCCTTATGGTTTAATACTGACGGGACATGTTACCAGATGAACATTATAAGTGAGGAGAGTGTGTTCCCCTGATGGTTTAATGCACACAGGACATGTTACCAGGTGAACAGTATAAGTGAGGAGAGTGTGTTCCCCTGATGGTTTAATATACACGGGACATGTTACCTGGTGAACAGTATAAGTGAGGAGAGTGTGTTCCCCTGATGGTTTAATATACTCGGGACATGTTACCAGGTGAACAGTATAAGTGAGGAGAGTGTGTTCCCCTGATGGTTTAATATACTCGGGACATGTTACCAGGTGAACAGTATCAGTGAGGAGAGTGTGTTCCCCTGATGGTTTAATATACACGGGACATGTTACCAGGTGAACATTATAAGTGAGGAGAGTGTGTTCCCTTGATGGTTTAATATACTCGGGACATGTTACCAGGTGAACAGTATCAGTGAGGAGAGTGTGTTCCCCTGATGGTTTAATATACACGGGACATGTTACCAGATGAACAGTATAAGAGAGGTGAGTGTGTTCACCTAATGGTTTAATACGCACGGGACATGTCACCAAGTGAACTGTATAAGTGAGGAGATTGTGTTCCCCTGATGGTTTAATGCACACAAGACATTTTACCAGGTGAACAGTATAAGTGAGGAGAGTGTGTTCCCCTGATGGTTAAATATGCAAAGGACATGTCACCAGGTGAACAGTATAAGTGAGGAGAGTGTGTTCCCCTGATGGTTTAATATACACGGGACATGTCACCAGGTGAACAGTATAAGTGAGCAGAATGTTTTCCCCTGATGGTTAAATATGCAAAGGACATGTTACAAGGTGAACAGTATAAGTGAGGAGAGTGTGTTCCCCTGATGGTTTAACGCACACAGGACATGTTACCAGGTGAACAGTATAAGTGAGGAGAGAGTGTTCCCCTGATGGTTTAATATACACTGGATATGTTACCAGGTGAAAAGTATAAGTGAGGAGAGTGTGTTCCCCTGATGGTTTAATATACACGGGACATGTTACCAGATGAACAGTGTAAGTGAGGAGAGTGTATTCCCCTGATGGTTTAATATACACTGGATATGTTACCAGGTGAAAAGTATAAGTGAGGAGAGTGTGTTCCCCTGATGGTTTAATATACAGGGGACATGTTACCAGATGAACAGTATAAGTGAGGCGAGTGTCTTCACCTGATGGTTTAATACGCACGGGACATGTCACCAAGTGAACTGTATAAGTCAGGAGAGTGTGTTCCCCTGATGGTTTAATGCACACAGGACATTTTACCAGGTGAACAGTGTAAGTGAGGAGAGTGTGTTCCCCTGATGGTTTAATATACACTGGATATGTTCCCAGGTGAAAATTATAAGTGAGGAGAGTGTGTTCCCCTGATGGTTTAATATACACGGGACATGTTACCAGGTGAACAGTATAAGTGAGGAGAGTGTGTTCCCCTGATGGTTTAATATACACGGGACAGGTGACTAGGTGAACAGTATTAGTGATGAAAGTGTGTTCCCCTGATGGTTTAATATACACAGGGCATGTTACCAGGTAAACAGTATAAGTGAGGAGAGTGTGTTCCCCTGATGGTTTAATATACACAGGGCATGTTACCAGGTGAACAGTATAAGTGAGGAGATTGTGTTCCCCTGATGTTTTAATACACACGGGACATGTTATCAGGTGAACAGTATAAGTGAGCAGAGTGTGTTCCCCTGATTGTTTAATACACACTGGACATGTTACCAGGTGAACAGTATAAGTGAGCAGAGTGTGTTCCCCTGATGTTTTAATATGGACAGGACATGTTACCAGGTGAACAGTATAAGTGAGGAGAGTGTGTTCCCCTGATTGTTTAAAACGCACGGGACATGTTACCAGGTGAACAGTATAAGTGAGGAGAATGTGTTCCCCTGTTTGTTTAATACGCACGGGACATGTTATCAAGTGAACAGTATAAGTGAGGAGAATGTTTTCCCCTGATTGTTTAATACACACGGGACATGTTACCAGGTGAACCGTATAAGTGAGGAGAGTGTGTTCCCCTGATTGTTTAATACACACGGGACATGTTACCAAGTGAACAGTATAAGTGAGGAGAGTGTGTTCACCAGATTGATTAATATTACGGGACATGTTGCCTGGTGAACAGTATAAGTGAGGAGAGTGTGTTCCCCTGATTGTTTAATACACACGGGACATGTTAGCAGGTGAAAAGTTTAAGTGAGGAGAATGTGTTCCCCTGATGGTTTAATATACATGGGACATTTCACCAAGTGACATGTATAAGTGAGGAGAGTGTGTTCCCCTGATGGTTTAATGCAAACAGGACATGTTACCAGGTGAACAGTTTAAGTGAGGAGAGAGTGTTCCCCTGATTGTTTAATGCAATCAGGACATGTTGCCAGGTGAACAGTATAAGTGAGGAGAGAGTGTTCCACTGATGGTTTAATACTGACGGGACATGTTACCAGATGAATAGTATAAGTGAGGAGAGTGCTTTCCCCTGATGGTTTAATATTCACGGGAAATGTTCCAGGTGAACAGTATAAGTGAGGGGAGTGTGTTCCCCTGATGGTTTAATAAGCACGGGCATTTCACCAAGTGAACTGGAAAAGTGAGGAGAGTGTGTTCCCCTGATGGTTTAATACGCACGGGACATGTTACCAGGTGAACAGTATAAGTGAGGAGAGAGTGTTCCACTGATGATTTAATGCACACAGGACATGTTACCAGGTGAACAGTATAAGTGAGGAGAGTGCTTTCCCCTGATGGTTTAATATTCACGGGACATGTCACCAGGTGAACAGTATAAGTGAGGAGAGTGTGTTCCCCTGATGGTTTAATATACACGGGACATGTTACCAGGTGAACAGTATAAGTGAGGAGAGTGTGTTCCCCTGATGGTTTAATATACACTGGATATGTTACCAGGTGAAAAGTATAAGTGAGGAGAGTGTGTTCCCCTGATGGTTTAATATACACGGGACATGTTACCAGATGAACAGTATAAGTGAGGCGAGTGTCTTCACCTGATGGTTTAATATTCACGGGACATGTCACCAGGTGAACAGTATAAGTGAGGAGAGTGTGTTCCCCTGATGGCTTAATATACACGGGACATGTTACCAGGTGAACAGTATAAGTGAGGAGAGTGTGTTCCCCTGATGGTTTAATATAAACAGGGCATGTTACCAGGTGAACAGTATAAGTGAGGAGATTGTGTTCCCCTGATGTTTTAATACACACGGGACATGTTATCAGGTGAACGGTATAAGTGAGGAGAGTTTGTTCCCCTGATTGTTTAATGCACACGGGACATGTTACCAGGTGAACAGTATAAGTGAGGAGAGTGTGTTCCATTGATGGTTTAATATACACAGGACATGTTACCAGGTGAACAGTATAAGTGAGGAGAGTGTGTTCCCCTGATTGTTTAAAACGCACGGGACATGTTACCAGGTGAACCGTATAAGTGAGGAGAATGTGTTCCCCTGTTTGTTTAATACGCACGGGACATATTACCAAGTGAACAGTATAAGTGAGGAGAATGTGTTCCCCTGATTGTTTAATACACACGGGACATGTTACCAGGTGAACCGTATAAGTGAGGAGAATGTGTTCCCCTGTTTGTTTAATACGCAGGGGACATGTTACCAAGTGAACAGTATAAGTGAGGAGAATGTTTTCCCCTGATTGTTTAATTCACACGGGACATGTTACCAGGTGAACCGTATAAGTGAGGAGAGTGTGTTCCCCTGATTGTTTAATACACACGGGACATGTTACCAAGTGAACAGTATAAGTGAGGAGAGTGTGTTCACCAGATTGATTAATATTACGGGACATGTTGCCTGGTGAACAGTATAAGTGAGGAGAGTGTGTTCCCCTGATTGTTTAATACACACGGGACATGTTAGCAGGTGAAAAGTTTAAGTGAGGAGAATGTGTTCCCCTGATGGTTTAATATACACGGGACATTTCACCAAGTGAACTGTATAAGTGAGGAGAGTGTGTTCCCCTGATTGTTTAATGCAAACAGGACATGTTGCCAGGTGAACAGTATAAGTGAGGAGAGTGTGTTCCCCTGATGGTTTAATGCAAACAGGACTTCTTACCAGGTGAACAGTATAAGTGAGGTGAGAGTGTTCCCCTGATTGTTTAATGCAAACAGGACATGTTGCCAGGTGAACAGTATAAGTGAGGAGAGTGTGTTCCCCTGATGGTTTAATGCAAACAGGACATGTTGCCAGGTGAACAGTATAAGTGAGGAGAGAGTTTTCCACTGATGGTTTAATACTGACGGGACATGTTACCAGATGAACAGTATAAGTGAGGAGATTGCTTTCCCCTGATGGTTTAATATTCACGGGAAAAGTTCCAGGTGAACAGTATAAGTGAGGGGAGTGTGTTCCCCTGATGGTTTAATAAGCACGGGCATTTCACCAAGTGAACTGGAAAAGTGAGGAGAGTGTGTTCCCCTGATGGTTTAATACGCACGGGACAAGTTACCAGGTGAACAGTATAAGTGAGGAGAGAGTGTTCCACTGATGATTTAATGCACACAGGACATGTTACCAGGTGAACAGTATAAGTGAGGAGAGTGCTTTCCCCTGATGGTTTAATATTCACGGGACATGTCACCAGGTGAACAGTATAAGTGAGGAGAGTGTGTTCCCCTGATGGTTTAATATACACGGGACATGTTACCAGGTGAACAGTATAATTGAGGAGAGTGTGATCCCCTGATTGTTTAATACACACGGGACATGTTACCAGGTGAACAGTATAAGTGAGGAGAGTGTTTTCCCCTGATTGTTTAATACACACAGGACATGTCACCAGGTGAACAGTATAAGTGAGGAGAGTGTTTTCCCCTGATTGTTTAATACACACGGGACATGTCACCAGGTGAACAGTATATGTGAGGAGAGTGTGTTCCCCTGATGGTTTAACACGCACGGGACATGTTACCAGGTGAACAGTATAAGTGAGTGGAGTGTGTTCAGCTGATGGTTTAATATACCCGGGACATGTCACCAGGTGAACATTATAAGTTAGGAGAGTGTGTTCCCCTGATTGTTTAATACGCACGGGACATTTCACCAGGTGAACAGTATAAGTGAGGAGAGTGTGTTCCCCTGATGGTTTAATATACACGGGACATTTCACCAGGTGAACAGTATAAGTGAGGAGAGTGTGTTCCCCTGATGGTTTAATATGCACGGGACATGTTACCAGCTGAACAGTGTAAGTGAGGAGAGTGTGTTCCCCTGATTGTTTAATATACACGGGACATTTCACCAGGTGAACAGTATAAGTGAGGAGAGTGTGTTCCCCTGATGGTTTAATATGCACGGGACATGTTACCAGCTGAACAGTGTAAGTGAGGAGAGTGTGTTCCCCTGATTGTTTAATATACACGGGACATTTCACCAGGTGAACAGTATAAGTGAGGAGAGTGTGTTCCCCTGATGGTTTAATATGCACGGGACATGTTACCAGCTGAACAGTGTAAGTGAGGAGAGTGTGTTCCCCTGATTGTTTAATATACACGGGACATGTTACCAGCTGAACAGTATAAGTGAGGAGAGTCTGTTCCCCTGATTGTTTAATATACACGGGACATGTTACCAGCTGAACAGTATAAGTGAGGAGAGTCTGTTCCCCTGATTGTTTAATATACACGGGACATGTTACCAGCTGAACAGTATAAGTGAGGAGAGGGTGTTCCCCTGATGGTTTAATACACACGGGACATGTTATCAGGTGAACGGTATAAGTGAGGAGAGTGTGTTCCCCTGTTTGTTTAATGCACACGGGACATGTTACCAGATGAACAGTATAAGTGAGGAGAGTGTGTTCCCCTGATGGTTTCATATACACGGGACATGTTACCTGGAGAACAGTATAAGTGAGGGGAGTGCTTTCCCCTGATGGTTTAATATTCACGGGACATGTTACCAGGTGAACAGTATAAGTGAGGAGAGTGTGTTCCCCTGATGGTTTAATATACACGGGACATGTTCCCAGGTGAACAGTATAAGTGAGGAGAGTGTCTTCCCCTGATTGTTTAATACTCACGGGACATGTTACCAGGTGAACAGTAGAGGTGAGGAGAGTTTGTTCCCCTGATGGTTGAACACGCACGGGACATGTTACCAGGTGAACAGTATAAGTGAGGAGAGTGTTTTCCCCTGATTGTTTAATAAACACGGGACATGTCACCAGGTGAACAGTATATGTGAGGAGAGTGTGTTCCCCTGATGGATTAACACGCACGGGACATGTTACCAGGTGAACAGTATAAGTGAGTGGAGTGTGTTCAGCTGATGGTTTAATATACCCGGGACATGTCACCAGGTGAACATTATAAGTTAGGAGAGTGTGTTCCCCTGATTGTTTAATACGCACGGGACATTTCACCAGGTGAACAGTATAAGTGAGGAGAGTGTGTTCCCCTGATGGTTTAATATACACGGGACATTTCACCAGGTGAACAGTATAAGTGAGGAGAGTGTGTTCCCCTGATGGTTTAATATGCAAGGGACATGTTACCAGCTGAACAGTGTAAGTGAGGAGAGTGTGTTCCCCTGATTGTTTAATATACACGGGACATTTCACCAGGTGAACAGTATAAGTGAGGAGAGTGTGTTCCCCTGATGGTTTAATATGCACGGGACATGTTACCAGCTGAACAGTGTAAGTGAGGAGAGTGTGTTCCCCTGATTGTTTAATATACACTGGACATTTCACCACGTGAACAGTATAAGTGAGGAGAGTGTGTTCCCCTGATGGTTTAATATGCACGGGACATGTTACCAGCTGAACAGTGTAAGTGAGGAGAGTGTGTTCCCCTGATTGTTTAATATACACGGGACATGTTACCAGCTGAACAGTATAAGTGAGGAGAGTCTGTTCCCCTGATTGTTTAATATACACGGGACATGTTACCAGCTGAACAGTATAAGTGAGGAGAGTCTGTTCCCCTGATTGTTTAATATACGCGGGACATGTTACCTGCTGAACAGTATAAGTGAGGAGAGGGTGTTCCCCTGATGGTTTAATACACACGGGACATGTTATCAGGTGAACGGTATAAGTGAGGAGAGTGTGTTCCCCTGTTTGTTTAATGCACACGGGACATGTTACCAGATGAACAGTATAAGTGAGGAGAGTGTGTTCCCCTGATGGTTTCATATACACGGGACATGTTACCAGGAGAACAGTATAAGTGAGGGGAGTGCTTTCCCCTGATGGTTTAATATTCACGGGACATGTTACCAGGTGAACAGTATAAGTGAGGAGAGTGTGTTCCCCTGATGGTTTAATATACACGGGACATGTTCCCAGGTGAACAGTATAAGTGAGGAGAGTGTCTTCCCCTGATTGTTTAATACTCACGGGACATGTTACCAGGTGAACAGTATAGGTGAGGAGAGTGTGTTCCCCTGATGGTTTAACACGCACGGGACATGTTACCAGGTGAACAGTATAAGTGAGGAGAGTGTGTTCCCCTGATGGTTTAACACGCACGGGACATGTTACCAGGTGAACAGTACATGTGAGGAGAGTGTGTTCCCCTGATTGTTTAATATACACTGGACATATGACCAGGTGAACAGTATAAGTGAGGAGAGTGTGTTCCCCTGATTGTTTAATACGCACAGGACATTTCACCAGGTGAACAGTATAAGTGAGGAGAGTGTGTTCCCCTGATGGTTTAATATACACGGGACATTTCACCAGGTGAACAGTATAAGTGAGGAGAGTGTGTTCCCCTGATGGTTTAATATGCACGGGACATGTTACCAGCTGAACAGTGTAAGTGAGGAGAGTGTGTTCCCCTGATTGTTTAATATACACGGGACATTTCACCAGGTGAACAGTATAAGTGAGGAGAGTGTGTTCCCCTGATGGTTTAATATGCACGGGACATGTTACCAGCTGAACAGTGTAAGTGAGGAGAGTGTGTTCCCCTGATTGTTTAATATACACGGGACATTTCACCAGGTGAACAGTATAAGTGAGGAGAGTGTGTTCCCCTGATGGTTTAATATGCACGGGACATGTTACCAGCTGAACAGTGTAAGTGAGGAGAGTGTGTTCCCCTGATTGTTTAATATACACGGGACATGTTACCAGCTGAACAGTATAAGTGAGGAGAGTCTGTTCCCCTGATTGTTTAATATACACGGGACATGTTACCAGCTGAACAGTATAAGTGAGGAGAGTCTGTTCCCCTGATTGTTTAATATACACGGGACATGTTACCAGCTGAACAGTATAAGTGAGGAGAGGGTGTTCCCCTGATGGTTTCATATACACGGGACATGTTACCAGGAGAACAGTATAAGTGAGGGGAGTGCTTTCCCCTGATGGTTTAATATTCACGGGACATGTTACCAGGTGAACAGTATAAGTGAGGAGAGTGTGTTCCCCTGATGGTTTAATATACACGGGACATGTTCCCAGGTGAACAGTATAAGTGAGGAGAGTGTCTTCCCCTGATTGTTTAATACTCACGGGACATGTTACCAGGTGAACAGTATAGGTGAGGAGAGTGTGTTCCCCTGATGGTTTAACACGCACGGGACATGTTACCAGGTGAACAGTATAAGTGAGGAGAGTGTGTTCCCCTGATGGTTTAACACGCACGGGACATGTTACCAGGTGAACAGTACATGTGAGGAGAGTGTGTTCCCCTGATTGTTTAATATACACTGGACATATGACCAGGTGAACAGTATAAGTGAGGAGAGTGTGTTCCCCTGATTGTTTAATACGCACGGGACATTTCACCAGGTGAACAGTATAAGTGAGGAGAGTGTGTTCCCCTGATGGTTTAATATACCCGGCACATGTCACCAGGGGAACAGTATAATTGAGGAGAGTGTGTTCCCCTGATTGTTTAATATACACGGGACATGTTACCAGGTGAACAGTATAAGTGAGGAGAGTGTGTTCCCCTGATTGTTTAATACTCACGGGACATGTTATCAGCTGAACAGTATAAAGTGAGGAGAGTGTGTTCCCCTGATGGTTTAACACGCACGGGACATGTTACCAGGTGAACAGTAAAAGTGAGGAGAGTGTTTTCCCCTAATTGTTTAATATACCCCGGACATGTTACCAGGTGAACAGTATAATTGAGGAGAGTGTGTTCCCCTGATTGTTTAATACACACGGGACATGTTACCAGGTGAACAGTATAAGTGAGGAGAGTGTGTTCCGCTGATGGTTTAATACAAACGGGACATGTCACCAGGTGAACAGTAGAAGTGAGCAGAATATTTTCCCGTGATGGTTAAATATGCAAAGGACATGTTACCAGGTGAACAGCAGAACTGAGGAGAGTGTGTTCCCCTGATGGTTTAATACTGACGGGACATGTTACCAGATGAACAGTATAAGTGAGGAGAGTGTGTTCCCCTGATGGTTTAATGCACACAGGACATGTTACCAGGTGAACAGTATAAGTGAGGAGAGTGTGTTCCCCTGATGGTTTAATATACACGGGACATGTTACCAGGTGAACAGTATAAGTGAGGAGAGTGTGTTGCCCTGACGGTTTAATACTGACGGGACATGTTACCAGATGAACAGTATAAGTGAGGAGAGTGTGTTCCCCTGATGGTTTAATGCACACAGGACATGTCACCAGGTGAACAGTAGAAGTGAGCGGAATGTTTTCCCCTGATGGTTAAATATGCAAAGGACATGTTATCAGTTGAACAGTATAAGTGAGGAGAGTGTGTTCCCCTTATGGTTTAATACACACGGGACATGTCACCAGTTGAACAGTATATGTGAGGAGAGTGTGTTCCCCTGATTGTTTAATACACACAGGACATGTCACCAGGTGAACAGTATAAGTGAGGAGAGTGTTTTCCCCTGATTGTTTAATACACACGGGACATGTCACCAGGTGAACAGTATATGTGAGGAGAGTGTGTTCCCCTGATGGATTAACACGCACGGGACATGTTACCAGGTGAACAGTATAAGTGAGTGGAGTGTGTTCAGCTGATGGTTTAATATACCCGGGACATGTCACCAGGTGAACATTATAAGTTAGGAGAGTGTGTTCCCCTGATTGTTTAATACGCACGGGACATTTCACCAGGTGAACAGTATAAGTGAGGAGAGGGTGTTCCCCTGATGGTTTAATATACACGGAACATTTCACCAGGTGAACAGTATAAGTGAGGAGAGTGTGTTCCCCTGATGGTTTCATATGCACGGGACATGTTACCAGCTGAACAGTGTAAGTGAGGAGAGTGTGTTCCCCTGATTGTTTAATATACACGGGACATTTCACCAGGTGAACAGTATAAGTGAGGAGAGTGTGTTCCCCTGATGGTTTAATATGCACGGGACATGTTACCAGCTGAACAGTGTAAGTGAGGAGAGTGTGTTCCCCTGATTGTTTAATATACACGGGACATTTCACCAGGTGAACAGTATAAGTGAGGACAGTGTGTTCCCCTGATGGTTTAATATGCACGGGACATGTTACCAGCTGAACAGTGTAAGTGAGGAGAGGGTGTTCCCCTGATTGTTTAATATACACGGGACATGTTACCAGCTGAACAGTATAAGTGAGGAGAGTCTGTTCCCCTGATGGTTTAATATACACGGGACATGTTACCAGCTGAACAGTATAAGTGAGGAGAGTCTGTTCCCCTGATTGTTTAATATACACGGGACATGTTACCAGCTGAACAGTATAAGTGAGGAGAGGGTGTTCCCCTGATGGTTTAATACACACGGGACATGTTATCAGGTGAACGGTATAAGTGAGGAGAGTGTGTTCCCCTGTTTGTTTAATGCACACGGGACATGTTACCAGATGAACAGTATAAGTGAGGACAGTGTGTTCCCCTGATGGTTTCATATACACGGGACATGTTACCAGGAGAACAGTATAAGTGAGGGGAGTGCTTTCCCCTGATGGTTTAATATTCACGGGACATGTTACCAGGTGAACAGTATAAGTGAGGAGAGTGTGTTCCCCTGATGGTTTAATATACACGGGACATGTTCCCAGGTGAACAGTATAAGTGAGGAGAGTGTCTTCCCCTGATTGTTTAATACTCACGGGACATGTTACCAGGTGCACAGTATAGGTGAGGAGAGTGTGTTCCCCTGATGGTTTAACACGCACGGGACATGTTACCAGGTGAACAGTATAAGTGAGGAGAGTGTGTTCCCCTGATGGTTTAACACGCACGGGACATGTTACCAGGTGAACAGTATATGTGAGGAGAGTGTGTTCCCCTGATTGTTTAATACACACTGGACATATGACCAGGTGAACAGTATAAGTGAGGAGAGTGTGTTCCCCTGATTGTTTAATACTCAAGGGACATGTTACCAGGTGAACAGTATAAGTGAGGAGAGTGCTTTCCCCTGATGGTTTAATATTCACGGGACATGTTACCAGTTGAACAGTATAAGTGAGGAGAGTGTGTTCCCCTGATGGTTTAATACACACAGGACATGTTACCAGGTGAACAGTATAAGTGAGGAGAATGTGTTCCCCTGATAGTTTAATATACACAGGACATGTTACCAGGTGAACAGTATAAGTGAGGCGAGAGTGTTCCCCTGATTGTTTAATACTCACGGGACATGTTACCAGGTGAACAGTATATGTGAGGAGAGTGTGTTCCCCTGATGGTTTAATATAACCGGGACATGTCACCAGGGGAACAGTATAATTGAGGAGAGTGTGTTCCCCTGATTGTTTAATATACACGGGACATGTTACCAGGTGAACAGTATAAGTGAGGAGAGTGTGTTCCCCTGATTGTTTAATACTCACGGGACATGTTATCAGCTGAACAGTATAAGTGAGGAGAGTGTGTTCCCCTGATGGTTTAACACGCACGGGACATGTTACCAGGTGAACAGTATAAGTGAGGAGAGTGTGTTCCCCTGATGGTTTAATACAAACGGGACATGTCACCAGGTGAACAGTAGAAGTGAGCAGAATATTTTCCCCTGATGGTTAAATATGCAAAGGACATGTTACCAGGTGAACAGCAGAAGTGAGGAGAGTGTGTTCCCCTGATGGTTTAATACTGACGGGACATGTTACCAGATGAACAGTATAAGTGAGGAGAGTGTGTTCCCCTGATGGTTTAATGCACACAGGACATGTTACCAGGTGAACAGTATAAGTGAGGAAAGTGTGTTCCCCTGATGGTTTAATATACACGGGACATGTTACCAGGTGAACAGTATAAGTGAGGAGAGTGTGTTGCCCTGATGGTTTAATACTGACGGGACATGTTACCAGATGAACAGTATAAGTGAGGAGAGTGTGTTCCCCTGATGGTTTAAGGCACAGAGGACATGTCACCAGGTGAACAGTAGAAGTGAGCAGAATGTTTTCCCCAGATGGTTAAATATGCAAAGGACATGTTACCAGGTGAACAGTATAAGTGAGGAGAGTGTGTTCCCCTTATGGTTTAATACACACGGGACATGTCACCAGTTGAACAGTATATGTGAGGAGAGTGTGTTCCCCTGATTGTTTAATACACACAGGACATGTCAGCAGGTGAACAGTATAAGTGAGGAGAGTGTTTTCCCCTGATTGTTTAATACACACGGGACATGTCACCAGGTGAACTGTATATGTGAGGAGAGTGTGTTCCCCTGATGGATTAACACTCACGGGACATGTTACCTGGTGAACAGTATAAGTGCGTAGAGTGTGTTCCGCTGATGGTTTAATATACCCGGGACATGTCACCAGGTGAACAGTATAAGTGAGGAGAGTGTGTTCCCCTGATTGTTTAATATACACGGGACATTTCACCAGGTGAACAGTATAAGTGAGGAGATTGTGTTCCCCTGATTGTTTAATATACACGGGACATGTTGCCAGGTGAACAGTATAAGTGAGGAGAGTGTGTTCCCCTGATTGTTTAATACTCACGGGACATGTTACCAGGTGAACAGAAGAAGTGAGGAGAGTGTTTTCCCCCGATTGTTTAATATACCCGGGACATGGCACCAGGTGAACAGTATAATTGAGGAGAGTATGATCCCCTGATTGTTTAATACACACGGGACATGTCACCGGGTGAGCAGTATATGTGAGGAGAGTGTGTTCCCCTGATTGTTTAATACAAACGGGACATGTCACCAGGTGAACAGTAGAAGTGAGCAGAATGTTTTCCCCTGATGGTTAAATATGCAAAGGATATGTTACCAGGTGAACAGTATAAGTGAGGAGAGTGTGTTCCCCTTATGGTTTAATACTGACGGGACATGTTACCAGATGAACAGTATAAGTGAGGAGAGTGTGTTCCCCTGATGGTTTAATGCACACAGGACATGTTACCAGGTGAACAGTATAAGTGAGGAGAATGTGTTCCCCTGATGGTTTAATATACACGGGACATGTTACCAGGTGAACAGTATAAGTGAGGAGAGTGTGTTCCCCTGATGGTTTAATATACTCGGGACATGTTACCAGGTGAACAGCATAAGTGAGGAGAGTGTTTTCCCCTGATGGTTTAATATACACGGGACATGTTACCAGATGAACAGTATAAGTGAGGCGAGTGTGTTCACCTAATGGTTTAATACGCACGGGACATGTCACCAAGTGAACTGTATAAGTGAGGAGAGTGTGTACCCCTGATGGTTTAATGCACACAAGACATTTTACCAGGTGAACAGTGTAAGTGAGGAGAATGTGTTCCCCTGATGGTTTAATATACACGGGATATGTTGCCAGGTGAACAGTATAAGTGAGGAGAGTGTGTTCCCTGATGGTTTAATATACACGGGACATGTTTCCAGGCGAACAGTATAAGTGAGGAGAGTGTGTTCCCCTGATTGTTTAATACACACGGGACATGTTACCAGGTAAACAGTGTAAGTGAGGAGAGTGTGTTCCCCTGATGGTTAAATATGCAAAGGACATGTCACCAGGTGAACAGTATAAGTGAGGAGAGTGTGTTCCCCTGATGGTTTAATATACACGGGACATGTTACCAGGTGAACAGTATAAGTGAGGAGAGTGTGTTCCCCTGATTGTTTAATACACAGGGGACATGTCACCAGGCGAACAGTATAAGTGAGCAGAATGTTTTCCCTGATGGTTAAATATGCAAAGGACATGTTACCAGGTGAACAGTATAAGTGAGGAGAGTGTGTTCCCCTGATGGTTTAATGCACACAGGACATGTTACCAGGTGAACAGTATAAGTGTGGAGAGTGTTTTCCCCTGATGGTTTAATATAAACTGGACATGTTACCAGGTGAACAGTATAAGTGAGGAGAGTGTGTTCCCCTGATGGTTTAATATACACGGGACATGTTACCAGATGAACAGTATAAGTGAGGCGGGTGTGTTCCCCTGATTGTTTAATACACACAGGGCATATTACCATTTGAACAGTATAAGTGAGGAGAGGGTGTTCCCCTCATGGTTTAATACACACGGGACATGTTCCCAGGTGAAAAGTATAAGTGAGGAGAGTGTGTTCCCCTGATTGTTTAATACACACAGGGCATATTACCATTTGAACAGTATAAGTGAGGAGAGGGTGTTCCCCTGATGGTTTAATACACACGGGACATGTTATCAGGTGAACGGTATAAGTGAGGAGAGTGTGTTCCCCTGTTTGTTTAATGCACACGGGACATGTTACCAGATGAACAGTATAAGTGAGGAGAGTGTGTTCCCCTGATGGTTTCATATACACGGGACATGTTACCAGGAGAACAGTATAAGTGAGGGGAGTGCTTTCCCCTGATGGTTTAATATTCACGGGACATGTTACCAGGTGAACAGTATAAGTGAGGAGAGTGTGTTCCCCTGATGGTTTAATATACACGGGACATGTTACCAGGTGAACTGTATAACTGAGGAGAGTGTGTTCCCCTGATTGTTTAATACTCACGGGACATGTTACCAGGTGAACAGTATAAGTGAGGAGAATGTGTTCCCCTGATGGTTTAATACACACAGCACTTATTATCTGGTGAACAGTATAAGTGAGGAGAGTGTGTTCCCCTGATTGTTTAATAATCACGGGACATGTTACCAGGTGAACAGTATAAGTGAGGAGAGTGTGTTCCCCTGATTGTTTTATACTCATGGGACATGTTACCAGGTGAACAGTATAAGTGAGGAGAGTGTGTTCCCCTGATGGTTTAACACGCACGGGACATGCTACCAGGTGAACAGTAGAAGTGAGGAGAGTGTGTTCCCCTGATTGTTTTATACTCACGGGACATGTTACCAGGTGAACAGTGTAAGTGAGGAGAGTGTGTTCCCCTGATTGTTTTATACTCACGGGACATGTTACCAGGTGAACAGTATAAGTGAGGAGAGTGTGTTCCCCTGATGGTTTAACACGCACGGGACATGCTACCAGGTGAACAGTATAAGTGAGGAGAGTGTGTTCCCCTGATGATTTAATGCACACAGGACATGTTACCAGGTGAACAGTATAAGTGAGGAGAGTGCTTTCCCCTGATGGTTTAATATTCACGGGACATGTCACCAGGTGTACAGTATAAGTGAGGAGAGTGTGTTCCCCTGATTGTTTAACACGCACGGGACATGTTACCAGGTGAACAGTATAAGTGAGGTGAGTGTGTTCCCCTGATGGTTTAACACGCACGGGACATGTTACCAGGTGAACAGTATAAGTGAGGAGAGTGTGTTCCCCTGATGGTTTAACACGCACGGGACATGTTACCAGGTGAACAGTATAAGTGAGGAGAGTGTGTTCCCCTGATTGTTTAATACTCAAGGGAAATGTTACCAGGTGAACAGTATAAGTGAGGAGAGTGTGTTCCCCTGATGGTTTAACACGCACGGGACATGTTACCAGGTGAACAGTATAAGTGAGGCGAGTGTGTTCCCCTGATGGTTTAATATACACGGGACATGTAACCAGGTGAACAGTATAAGTGAGGAGAGTGTGTTCCCCTGATTGTTTTATACTCACGGGACATGCTACCAGGTGAACAGTATAAGTGAGGAGAGTGTGTTCCCCTGATGGTTTAATATACGAGGGAAATGTTACCAGGTGAACAGTATAAGTGAGGAGAGTGTTTTCCCCTGATGGTTTAATGTACACGGGACATGTTCCCAGGTGAACAGTATAAGTGAGGAGAGTGTGTTCCCCTGATGGTTTAATATACACGGGACATGTAACCAGGTGAACAGTATAAGTGAGGAGAGAGTGTTCCCCTGATGGTTTAATATACACGGGACATGTAACCAGGTGAACAGTATAAGTGAGGAGAGTGTGTTCCCCTGATTGTTTTATACTCACGGGACATGCTACCAGGTGAACAGTATAAGTGAGGAGAGTGTGTTCCCCTGATGGTTTAATATACGAGGGAAATGTTACCAGGTGAACAGTATAAGTGAGGAGAGTGTTTTCCCCTGATGGTTTAATGTACACGGGACATGTTCCCAGGTGAACAGTTTAAGTGAGGAGAGTGTGTTCCCCTGATTGTTTAATACTCACGGGACATGTTACCAGGTGAACAGTATAAGTGAGGAGAGTGTGTTCCCCTGATGGTTTAATATACGAGGGAAATGTTACCAGGTGAACAGTATAAGTGAGGAGAGTGTTTTCCCCTGATGGTTTAATGTACACGGGACATGTTCCCAGGTGAACAGTATAAGTGAGGAGAGTGTGTTCCCCTGATTGTTTAATACTCACGGGACATGTTACCAGTTGAACAGTGTAAGTGAGGAGAGTGTGTTCCCCTGATGGTTTAACACGCACGGGACATGTTACCAGGTGAACAGTATAAGTGAGGAGAGTGTGTTCCCCTGATGGTTTAACACGCACGGGACATGTTACCAGGTGAACAGAATATGTGAGGAGAGTGTGTTCCCCTGATTGTTTAATATACACTGGACATATGACCAGGTGAACAGGAGAAGTGAGGAGAATGTGTTCCCCTGATTGTTTAATACTCAAGGGACATGTTACCAGGTGAACAGTATAAGGGAGGAGAGTGTGTTCCCCTGATGGTTTAACAAGCACGGGACATGTTACCAGGTGAACAGTATAAGGGAGGAGAGTGTGTTCCCCTGATGGTTTAACACGCACGGTACATTTCACCAGGTGAACAGTATAAGTGAGGAGAGAGTGTTCCCCTGATTGTTTAATATACACAGGACATGTTACCAGGTGAACAGTATAAGTGAGGAGTGTGTGTTCCCCTGATTGTTTAATATACACGGGACATGTTACCAGGTGAACAGTATAAGTGAGGAGTGTGTGTTCCCCTGATTGTTTAATATACACGGGACATATTACCAGGTGAACAGTATAAGTGAGGAGAGTGTGTTCTCCTGATGATTTAACACGCACGGGACATGTTACCAGGTGAACAGTATAAGTGAGGAGAGCGTGTTCCCCTGATGGTTTAATATACCCGGGACATGTCACCAGGTGAAGAGTAGAATTGAGGAGAGTGTGTTCCACTGATGGTTTAATGCACACGGGACATGTTACCAGGTGAACAGTATAAGTGAGGAGAGCGTGTTCCCCTGATGGTTTAATATACCCGGGACATGTCACCAGGTGAAGAGTAGAATTGAGGAGAGTGTGTTCCACTGATGGTTTAATGCACACGGGACATGTTACCAGGTGAACAGTATAAGTGAGGAGAGTGTGTTCCCCTGATTGTTTAATATACCCGGGTCATGTCACGAGGTGAACAGTATAAGTGAGGAGAGTGTGTTCCCCTGATGATTTATTGCACACAGGACATGTTACCAGGTGAACAGTATAAGTGAGGAGAGAGTGTTCCACTGATGGTTTAATGCACACGGGTCATGTTACCAGGTGAACAGTATAAGTGAGGAGAGTGCTTTCCCCTGATGGTTAAATATACACGGGACATGTTACCAGGTGAACAGTATATGTGAGGAGAGTGTGTTCCCCTGATGGTTTAATATTCACGGGACATGTTACCAGGTGAACAATATAAGTGAGGAGAGTGTGTTCCCCTGATGGTTAAATATACACGGGACATGTTACCAGGTGAACAGTATAAGTGAGGAGAGTGTGTTCCCCTGATGGTTAAATATACACGGGACATGTTACCAGGTGAACAATATAAGTGAGGAGAGTGTGTTCCCCTGATGGTTAAATATACACGGGACATGTTACCAGGTGAACAGTATAAGTGAGGAGAGTGTGTTCACCTGATTGTTTAATACACACGGGACATGTTACTAGGTGAACAGTATAAGTGAGGAGAGTGTGTTCCCCTGATTGTTTTATACTCACGGGACATGTTACTAGGTGAACAGTATATGAGAGGAGAGTGTGTTCCCCTGATGGTTTAACACGCACGGGACATGTTCCCAGGGGAACAGTATAAGTGAGGAGAGTGTGTTCCCCTGATTGTTTAATACTCACGGGACATGTTACCAGGTAAACTGTATAAGTGAGGAGTGTGTGTTCCCCTGATGGTTTAACACGCACGGGACATGTTACCAGGTGAACAGTATAAGTGAGGAGAGCGTGTTCCCCTGATGGTTTAATATACCCGGGACATGTCACCAGGTGAAGAGTAGAATTGAGGAGAGTGTGTTCCACTGATGGTTTAATGCACACGGGACATGTTACCAGGTGAACAGTATAAGTGAGGAGAGCGTGTTCCCCTGATGGTTTAATATACCCGGGACATGTCACCAGGTGAAGAGTAGAATTGAGGAGAGTGTGTTCCAATGATGGTTTAATGCACACGGGACATGTTACCAGGTGAACAGTATAAGTGAGGAGAGTGTGTTCCCCTGATTGTTTAATATACCGGGGTCATGTCACGAGGTGAACAGTATAAGTGAGGAGAGTGTGTTCCCCTGATGATTTATTGCACACAGGACATGTTACCAGGTGTACAGTATAAGTGAGGAGAGTGTGTTCCCCTGATGGTTTAATATTCACGGGACATGTTACCAGGTGAACAATATAAGTGAGGAGAGTGTGTTCCCCTGATGGTTAAATATACACGGGACATGTTACCAGGTGAACAGTATAAGTGAGGAGAGTGTGTTCCCCTGATGGTTAAATATACACGGGACATGTTACCAGGTGAACAGTATAATTGAGGAGAGTGTGATCCCCTGATTGTTTAATACACACGGGACATGTCACCAGGTGAACAGTATATGTGAGGAGAGTGTGTTCCCCTGATGGGTTAATACAGACGGGACATGTCACCAGGTGAACAGTATAAGTGAAGAGAGTGTCTTCCCCTGATGGTTTAATATACACGGGACATGTTACCAGGTGAACAGTATAAGTGAGGCGAGTGTGTTCACCTGATGGGTTAATACAGACGGGACATGTCACCAGGTGAACAGTATAAGTGAGGAGAGTGTGTTCCCCTGATTGTTTTATACTCACGGGACATGTTACTAGGTGAACAGTATATGAGAGGAGAGTGTGTTCCCGTGATGGTTTAACACGCACGGGACATGTTACCAGGTGAACAGTAGAAGTGAGGAGAGTGTGTTCCCCTGATGGATTAATATACGAGGGAAATGATACCAGGTGAACAGTATAAGTGAGGAGAGTGTGTTCACCTGATTGTTTAATACACACGGGACATGTTCCCAGGGGAACAGTATAAGTGAGGAGAGTTTGTTCCCCTGATTGTTTAATACTCACGGGACATGTTACCAGGTAAACTGTATAAGTGAGGAGTGTGTGTTCCCCTGATGGTTTAACACGCACGGGACATGTTACCAGGTGAACAGTATAAGTGAGGAGAGTGTGTTCTCCTGATGATTTAACACGCACGGGACATGTTACCAGGTGAACAGTATAAGTGAGGAGAGTGTGTTCCCCTGATTGTTTAATACTCACGGGACATGTTACCAGGTAAACTGTATAAGTGAGGAGAGTGTGTTCTCCTGATGATTTAATATACGAGGGAAATGTTACCAGGTGAACAGTTTAAGTGAGGAGAGTGTGTTCCCCTGATGGTTTAATATACACGGGACATGTTCCCAGGGGAACAGTATAAGTGAGGAGAGTGTGTTCCCCTGATTGTTTAATACTCACGGGACATGTTACCAGGTAAACTGTATAAGTGAGGAGAGTGTGTTCTCCTGATGATTTAACACGCACGGGACATGTTACCAGGTGAACAGTATAAGTGAGGAGAGTGTGTTCCCCTGATTGTTTAATACTCACGGGACATGTTACCAGGTAAACTGTATAAGTGAGGAGAGTGTGTTCTCCTGATGATTTAACACGCACGGGACATGTTACCAGGTGAACAGTATAAGTGAGGAGAGTGTGTTGGCCTGATGGTTTAACACGCACGGGACATGTTACCAGGTGAACAGTATAAGTGAGGAGAGTGTGTTCCCCTGATGGTTTAACACGCACGGGACATGTTACCAGGTGAACAGTATAAGTGAGGAGAGTGTGTTCCCCTGATGGATTAATATACGAGGGAAATGATACCAGGTGAACAGTATAAGTGAGGAGAGTGTGTTCACCTGATTGTTTAATACACACGGGACATGTTCCCAGGGGAACAGTATAAGTGAGGAGAGTGTGTTCCCCTGATTGTTTAATACTCACGGGACATGTTACCAGGTGAACAGTATAAGTGAGGCGAGTGTGTTCCCCTGATGGTTTAATATACGAGGGAAATGTTACCAAGTGAACAGTATAAGTGAGGAGAGTGTGTTCCCCTGATGGTTTAATATACCTGGGACATGTTACCAGGTGAACAGTATAAGTGAGGAGTGTGTGTTCCCCTGATTGTTTAATATATTCGGGACATGTTACCAGGTGAACATTATAAGTGAGGAGAGTGTGTTCCCCTGATGGTTTAACACGCAGGGGACATGTTGCCAGGTGAACAGTATAAGTGAGGAGAGTGTGTTCCCCTGATTGTTTAATACACACAGGACATGTCACCGGGTGAGCAGTATAAGTGAAGAGAGTGTGTTCCCCTGATTGTTTAATACTGACGGGACATGTCACCAGGTGAACAGTAGAAGTGAGCAGAATGTTTTCCCCTGATGGTTAAATATGCAAAGGACATGTCACCAGGTGAACAGTATAAGTGAAGAGAGTGTGTTCCCCTGATGGTTTAATATACACGGGACATGTTACCAGGTGAACAGTATAAGTGAGGCGAGTGTGTTCACCTGATGGGTTAATACAGACGGGACATGTCACCAGGTGAACAGTATAAGTGAGGAGAGTGTGTTCCCCTGATTGTTTTATACTCACGGGACATGTTACTAGGTGAACAGTATAAATGAAGAGAGTGTGTTCCCCTGATGGTTTAATATACACGGGACATGTTACCAGGTGAACAGTATAAGTGAGGCGAGTGTGTTCACCTGATGGGTTAATACAGACGGGACATGTCACCAGGTGAACAGTATATGAGAGGAGAGTGTGTTCCCCTGATTGTTTTATACTCACGGGACATGTTACTAGGTGAACAGTATATGAGAGGAGAGTGTGTTCCCCTGATGGTTTAACACGCACGGGACATGTTACCAGGTGAACAGTAGATGTGAGGAGAGTGTGTTCCCCTGATGGATTAATATACGAGGGAAATGATACCAGGTGAACAGTATAAGTGAGGAGAGTGTGTTCACCTGATTGTTTAATACACACGGGACATGTTCCCAGGGGAACAGTATAAGTGAGGAGAGTGTGTTCCCCTGATTGTTTAATACTCACGGGACATGTTACCAGGTAAACTGTATAAGTGAGGATTGTGTGTTCCCCTGATGGTTTAACACGCACGGGACATGTTACCAGGTGAACAGTATAAGTGAGGAGAGTGTGTTCTCCTGATGATTTAACACGCACGGGACATGTTACCAGGTGAACAGTATAAGTGAGGAGAGTGTGTTCCCCTGATTGTTTAATACTCACGGGACATGTTACCAGGTAAACTGTATAAGTGAGGAGAGTGTGTTCCCCTGATGGTTTAATATACGAGGTAAATGTTACCAGGTGAACAGTTTAAGTGAGGAGAGTGTGTTCCCCTGATGGTTTAATATACACGGGACATGTTCCCAGGGGAACAGTATAAGTGAGGAGAGTGTGTTCCCCTGATTGTTTAACACGCACGGGACATGTTACCAGGTGAACAGTTTAAGTGAGGAGAGTGTGTTCCCCTGATGGTTTAATATACACGGGACATGTTCCCAGGGGAACAGTATAAGTGAGGAGAGTGTGTTCCCCTGATTGTTTAATACTCACGGGACATGTTACCAGGTAAACTGTATAAGTGAGGAGTGTGTGTTCCCCTGATGATTTATTGCACACAGGACATGTTACCAGGTGTACAGTATAAGTGAGGAGAGTGTGTTCCCCTGATGGTTTAATATTCACGGGACATGTTACCAGGTGAACAATATAAGTGAGGAGAGTGTGTTCCCCTGATGGTTAAATATACACGGGACATGTTACCAGGTGAACAGTATAAGTGAGGAGAGTGTGTTCCCCTGATGGTTAAATATACACGGGACATGTTACCAGGTGAACAGTATAATTGAGGAGAGTGTGATCCCCTGATTGTTTAATACACACGGGACATGTCACCAGGTGAACAGTATATGTGAGGAGAGTGTGTTCCCCTGATGGGTTAATACAGACGGGACATGTCACCAGGTGAACAGTATAAGTGAAGAGAGTGTCTTCCCCTGATGGTTTAATATACACGGGACATGTTACCAGGTGAACAGTATAAGTGAGGCGAGTGTGTTCACCTGATGGGTTAATACAGACGGGACATGTCACCAGGTGAACAGTATAAGTGAGGAGAGTGTGTTCCCCTGATTGTTTTATACTCACGGGACATGTTACTAGGTGAACAGTATATGAGAGGAGAGTGTGTTCCCGTGATGGTTTAACACGCACGGGACATGTTACCAGGTGAACAGTAGAAGTGAGGAGAGTGTGTTCCCCTGATGGATTAATATACGAGGGAAATGATACCAGGTGAACAGTATAAGTGAGGAGAGTGTGTTCACCTGATTGTTTAATACACACGGGACATGTTCCCAGGGGAACAGTATAAGTGAGGAGAGTTTGTTCCCCTGATTGTTTAATACTCACGGGACATGTTACCAGGTAAACTGTATAAGTGAGGAGTGTGTGTTCCCCTGATGGTTTAACACGCACGGGACATGTTACCAGGTGAACAGTATAAGTGAGGAGAGTGTGTTCTCCTGATGATTTAACACGCACGGGACATGTTACCAGGTGAACAGTATAAGTGAGGAGAGTGTGTTCCCCTGATTGTTTAATACTCACGGGACATGTTACCAGGTAAACTGTATAAGTGAGGAGAGTGTGTTCTCCTGATGATTTAATATACGAGGGAAATGTTACCAGGTGAACAGTTTAAGTGAGGAGAGTGTGTTCCCCTGATGGTTTAATATACACGGGACATGTTCCCAGGGGAACAGTATAAGTGAGGAGAGTGTGTTCCCCTGATTGTTTAATACTCACGGGACATGTTACCAGGTAAACTGTATAAGTGAGGAGAGTGTGTTCTCCTGATGATTTAACACGCACGGGACATGTTACCAGGTGAACAGTATAAGTGAGGAGAGTGTGTTCCCCTGATTGTTTAATACTCACGGGACATGTTACCAGGTAAACTGTATAAGTGAGGAGAGTGTGTTCTCCTGATGATTTAACACGCACGGGACATGTTACCAGGTGAACAGTATAAGTGAGGAGAGTGTGTTGGCCTGATGGTTTAACACGCACGGGACATGTTACCAGGTGAACAGTATAAGTGAGGAGAGTGTGTTCCCCTGATGGTTTAACACGCACGGGACATGTTACCAGGTGAACAGTATAAGTGAGGAGAGTGTGTTCCCCTGATGGATTAATATACGAGGGAAATGATACCAGGTGAACAGTATAAGTGAGGAGAGTGTGTTCACCTGATTGTTTAATACACACGGGACATGTTCCCAGGGGAACAGTATAAGTGAGGAGAGTGTGTTCCCCTGATTGTTTAATACTCACGGGACATGTTACCAGGTGAACAGTATAAGTGAGGCGAGTGTGTTCCCCTGATGGTTTAATATACGAGGGAAATGTTACCAAGTGAACAGTATAAGTGAGGAGAGTGTGTTCCCCTGATGGTTTAATATACCTGGGACATGTTACCAGGTGAACAGTATAAGTGAGGAGTGTGTGTTCCCCTGATTGTTTAATATATTCGGGACATGTTACCAGGTGAACATTATAAGTGAGGAGAGTGTGTTCCCCTGATGGTTTAACACGCAGGGGACATGTTGCCAGGTGAACAGTATAAGTGAGGAGAGTGTGTTCCCCTGATTGTTTAATACACACAGGACATGTCACCGGGTGAGCAGTATAAGTGAAGAGAGTGTGTTCCCCTGATTGTTTAATACTGACGGGACATGTCACCAGGTGAACAGTAGAAGTGAGCAGAATGTTTTCCCCTGATGGTTAAATATGCAAAGGACATGTCACCAGGTGAACAGTATAAGTGAAGAGAGTGTGTTCCCCTGATGGTTTAATATACACGGGACATGTTACCAGGTGAACAGTATAAGTGAGGCGAGTGTGTTCACCTGATGGGTTAATACAGACGGGACATGTCACCAGGTGAACAGTATAAGTGAGGAGAGTGTGTTCCCCTGATTGTTTTATACTCACGGGACATGTTACTAGGTGAACAGTATAAATGAAGAGAGTGTGTTCCCCTGATGGTTTAATATACACGGGACATGTTACCAGGTGAACAGTATAAGTGAGGCGAGTGTGTTCACCTGATGGGTTAATACAGACGGGACATGTCACCAGGTGAACAGTATATGAGAGGAGAGTGTGTTCCCCTGATTGTTTTATACTCACGGGACATGTTACTAGGTGAACAGTATATGAGAGGAGAGTGTGTTCCCCTGATGGTTTAACACGCACGGGACATGTTACCAGGTGAACAGTAGAAGTGAGGAGAGTGTGTTCCCCTGATGGATTAATATACGAGGGAAATGATACCAGGTGAACAGTATAAGTGAGGAGAGTGTGTTCACCTGATTGTTTAATACACACGGGACATGTTCCCAGGGGAACAGTATAAGTGAGGAGAGTGTGTTCCCCTGATTGTTTAATACTCACGGGACATGTTACCAGGTAAACTGTATAAGTGAGGATTGTGTGTTCCCCTGATGGTTTAACACGCACGGGACATGTTACCAGGTGAACAGTATAAGTGAGGAGAGTGTGTTCTCCTGATGATTTAACACGCACGGGACATGTTACCAGGTGAACAGTATAAGTGAGGAGAGTGTGTTCTCCTGATTGTTTAATACTCACGGGACATGTTACCAGGTAAACTGTATAAGTGAGGAGAGTGTGTTCCCCTGATGGTTTAATATACGAGGTAAATGTTACCAGGTGAACAGTTTAAGTGAGGAGAGTGTGTTCCCCTGATGGTTTAATATACACGGGACATGTTCCCAGGGGAACAGTATAAGTGAGGAGAGTGTGTTCCCCTGATTGTTTAACACGCACGGGACATGTTACCAGGTGAACAGTTTAAGTGAGGAGAGTGTGTTCCCCTGATGGTTTAATATACACGGGACATGTTCCCAGGGGAACAGTATAAGTGAGGAGAGTGTGTTCCCCTGATTGTTTAATACTCACGGGACATGTTACCAGGTAAACTGTATAAGTGAGGAGTGTGTGTTCCCCTGATGGTTTAACACGCACGGGACATGTTACCAGGTGAACAGTATAAGTGAGGAGAGTGTGTTCTCCTGATGATTTAACACGCACGGGACATGTTACCAGGTGAACAGTATAAGTGAGGAGAGTGTGTTCCCCTGATGGTTTAACACGCACGGGACATGTTACCAGGTGAACAGTATAAGTGAGGAGAGTGTGTTCCCCTGATGGTTTAACACGCACGGGACATGTTACCAGGTGAACAGTATAAGTGAGGAGAGTGTGTTCCCCTGATTGTTTAATACACACGGGACATGTTACCAGGTGAACAGTATAAGTGAGGCGAGTGTGTTCCCCTGATGGTTTAATATACGAGGGAAATGTTTCCAAGTGAACAGTATAAGTGAGGAGAGTGTGTTCCCCTGATGGTTTAATATACCTGGGACATGTTACCAGGTGAACAGTATAAGTGAGGAGTGTGTGTTCCCCTGATTGTTTAATATATTCGGGACATGTTACCAGGTGAACATTATAAGTGAGGAGAGTGTGTTCCCCTGATGGTTTAACACGCAGGGGACATGTTACCAGGTGAATAGTAGAATTGAGGAGAGTGTGTTCCCCTGATTGTTTAATACTGACGGGACATGTCACGAGGTGAACAGTATAAGTGAGGAGAGTGTGTTCCCCTGATTGTTTAATACACACAGGACATGTCACCGGGTGAGCAGTATAAGTGAAGAGAGTGTGTTCCCCTGATGGGTTAATACAGACGGGACATGTCACCAGGCGAACAGTATAAGTGAGGAGAGTGTGTTCCCCTGATTGTTTTATACTCACGGGACATGTTACTAGGTGAACAGTATATGAGAGGAGAGTGTGTTCCCCTGATGGTTTAACACGCACGGGACATGTTACCAGGTGAACAGTAGAAGTGAGGAGAGTGTGTTCCCCTGATGGATTAATATACGAGGGAAATGATACCAGGTGAACAGTATAAGTGAGGAGAGTGTGTTCACCCGATTGTTTAATATACACGGGACATGTTCCCAGGGGAACAGTATAAGTGAGGAGAGTGTGTTCCCCTGATTGTTTAATACTCACGGGACATGTTACCAGGTAAACTGTATAAGTGAGGAGTGTGTGTTCCCCTGATGGTTTAACACGCACGGGACATGTTACCAGGTGAACAGTATAAGTGAGGAGAGTGTGTTCTCCTGATGATTTAACACGCACGGGACATGTTACCAGGTGAACAGTATAAGTGAGGAGAGTGTGTTCCCCTGATTGTTTAATACTCACGGGACATGTTACCAGGTAAACTGTATAAGTGAGGAGAGTGTGTTCCCCTGATGGTTTAATATACGAGGGAAATGTTACCAGGTGAACAGTTTAAGTGAGGAGAGTGTGTTCCCCTGATGGTTTAATATACACGGGACATGTTCCCAGGGGAACAGTATAAGTGAAGAGAGTGTGTTCCCCTGATTGTTTAACACGCACGGGACATGTTACCAGGTGAACAGTTTAAGTGAGGAGAGTGTGTTCCCCTGATGGTTTAATATACACGGGACATGTTCCCAGGGGAACAGTATAAGTGAGGAGAGTGTGTTCCCCTGATTGTTTAATACTCACGGGACATGTTGCCAGGTAAACTGTATAAGTGAGGAGTGTGTGTTCCCCTGATGGTTTAACACGCACGGGACATGTTACCAGGTGAACAGTATAAGTGAGGAGAGTGTGTTCTCCTGATGATTTAACACGCACGGGACATGTTACCAGGTGAACAGTATAAGTGAGGAGAGTGTGTTCCCCTGATGGTTTAACACGCACGGGACATGTTACCAGGTGAACAGTATAAGTGAGGAGAGTGTGTTCCCCTGATGGTTTAACACGCACGGGACATGTTACCAGGTGAACAGTATAAGTGAGGAGAGTGTGTTCCCCTGATTGTTTAATACACACGGGACATGTTACCAGGTGAACAGTATAAGTGAGGCGAGTGTGTTCCCCTGATGGTTTAATATACGAGGGAAATGTTTCCAAGTGAACAGTATAAGTGAGGAGAGTGTGTTCCCCTGATGGTTTAATATACCTGGGACATGTTACCAGGTGAACAGTATAAGTGAGGAGTGTGTGTTCCCCTGATTGTTTAATATATTCGTGACATGTTACCAGGTGAACATTATAAGTGAGGAGAGTGTGTTCCCCTGATGGTTTAACACGCAGGGGACATGTTACCAGGTGAATAGTAGAATTGAGGAGAGTGTGTTCCCCTGATTGTTTAATACTGACGGGACATGTCACGAGGTGAACAGTATAAGTGAGGAGAGTGTGTTCCCCTGATTGTTTAATACACACAGGACATGTCACCGGGTGAGCAGTATAAGTGAAGAGAGTGTGTTCCCCTGATGGGTTAATACAGACGGGACATGTCACCAGGTGAACAGTATAAGTGAGGAGAGTGTGTTCCCCTGATTGTTTTATACTCACGGGACATGTTACTAGGTGAACAGTATATGAGAGGAGAGTGTGTTCCCCTGATGGTTTAACACGCACGGGACATGTTACCAGGTGAACAGTAAAAGTGAGGAGAGTGTGTTCACCTGATTGTTTAATACACACGGGACATGTTACCAGGTAAACTGTATAAGTGAGGAGTGTGTGTTCCCCTGATGGTTTAACACGCACGGGACATGTTACCAGGTGAACAGTATAAGTGAGGAGAGTGTGTTCTCCTGATGATTTAACACGCACGGGACATGTTACCAGGTGAACAGTATAAGTGAGGAGAGTGTGTTCCCCTGATTGTTTAACACGCACGGGACATGTTACCAGGTGAACAGTTTAAGTGAGGAGAGTGTGTTCCCCTGATGGTTTAATATACACGGGACATGTTCCCAGGGGAACAGTATAAGTGAGGAGAGTGTGTTCCCCTGATTGTTTAATACTCACGGGACATGTTACCAGGTAAACTGTATAAGTGAGGAGTGTGTGTTCCCCTGATGGTTTAACACGCACGGGACATGTTACCAGGTGAACAGTATAAGTGAGGAGAGTGTGTTCTCCTGATGATTTAACACGCACGGGACATGTTACCAGGTGAACAGTATAAGTGAGGAGAGTGTGTTCCCCTGATTGTTTAACACGCACGGGACATGTTACCAGGTGAACAGTTTAAGTGAGGAGAGTGTGTTCCCCTGATGGTTTAATATACACGGGACATGTTCCCAGGGGAACAGTATAAGTGAGGAGAGTGTGTTCCCCTGATTGTTTAATACTCACGGGACATGTTACCAGGTAAACTGTATAAGTGAGGAGTGTGTGTTCCCCTGATGGTTTAACACGCACGGGACATGTTACCAGGTGAAGAGAATACGTGAGGAGAGTGCGTTCTCCTGATGATTTAACACGCACGGGACATGTTACCAGGTGAACAGTATAAGTGAGGAGAGTGTGTTCCCCTGATGGTTTAACACGCACGGGACATGTTACCAGGTGAACAGTATAAGTGAGGAGAGTGTGTTCCCCTGATTGTTTAATACACACGGGACATGTTACCAGGTGAACAGTATAAGTGAGGCGAGTGTGTTCCCCTGATGGTTTAATATACGAGGGAAATGTTTCCAAGTGAACAGTATAAGTGAGGAGAGTGTGTTCCCCTGATGGTTTAATATACCTGGGACATGTTACCAGGTGAACAGTATAAGTGAGGAGTGTGTGTTCCCCTGATTGTTTAATATATTCGGGACATGTTACCAGGTGAACATTATAAGTGAGGAGAGTGTGTTCCCCTGATGGTTTAACACGCAGGGGACATGTTACCAGGTGAATAGTAGAATTGAGGAGAGTGTGTTCCCCTGATTGTTTAATACTGACGGGACATGTCACGAGGTGAACAGTATAAGTGAGGAGAGTGTGTTCACCTGATTGTTTAATACACACAGGACATGTCACCGGCTGAGCAGTATAAGTGAAGAGAGTGTGTTCCCCTGATGGGTTAATACAGACGGGACATGCCACCAGGTGAACAGTATAAGTGAGGAGAGTGTGTTCCCCTGATTGTTTTATACTCACGGGACATGTTACTAGGTGAACAGTATATGAGAGGAGAGTGTGTTCCCCTGATGGTTTAACACGCACGGGACATGTTACCAGGTGAACAGTAGAAGTGAGGAGAGTGTGTTCCCCTGATGGATTAATATACGAGGGAAATGATACCAGGTGAACTTTATAAGTGAGGAGAGTGTGTTCACCTGATTGTTTAATACACACGGGACATGTTCCCAGGGGAACAGTATAAGTGAGGAGAGTGTGTTCCCCTGATTGTTTAATACTCACGGGACATGTTACCAGGTAAACTGTATAAGTGAGGAGTGTGTGTTCCCCTGATGGTTAAATACGCACGGGACATGTTACCAGGTGAACAGTATAAGTGAGGAGAGTGTGTTCTCCTGATGATTTAACACGCACGGGATATGTTACCAGGTGAACAGTATAAGTGAGGAGAGTGTGTTCCCCTGATTGTTTAATACTCACGGGACATGTTACCAGGTAAACTGTATAAGTGAGGAGAGTGTGTTCCCCTGATGGTTTAATATACGAGGGAAATGTTACCAGGTGAACAGTTTAAGTGAGGAGAGTGTGTTCCCCTGATGGTTAAATATACACGGGACATGTTCCCAGGGGAACAGTATAAGTGAGGAGAGTGTGTTCCCCTGATTGTTTAATACTCACGGGACATGTTACCAGGTAAACTGTATAAGTGAGGAGTGTGTGTTCCCCTGATGGTTTAACACGCACGGGACATGTTACCAGGTGAACAGTATAAGTGAGGAGAGTGTGTTCTCCTGATGATTTAACACGCACGGGACATGTTACCAGGTGAACAGTATAAGTGAGGAGAGTGTGTTCCCCTGATGGTTTAACACGCACGGGACATGTTACCAGGTGAACAGTATAAGTGAGGAGAGTGTGTTCCCCTGATGGTTTAACACGCACGGGACATGTTAGCAGGTGAACAGTATAAGTGAGGAGAGTGTGTTCCCCTGATTGTTTAATACACACGGGACATGTTACCAGGTGAACAGTATAAGTGAGGCGAGTGTGTTCCCCTGATGGTTTAATATACGAGGGAAATGTTACCAAGTGAACAGTATAAGTGAGGAGAGTGTGTTCCCCTGATGGTTTAATATACCTGGGACATGTTACCAGGTGAACAGTATAAGTGAGGAGTGTGTGTTCCCCTGATTGTTTAATATATTCGGGACATGTTACCAGGTGAACATTATAAGTGAGGAGAGTGTGTTCCCCTGATGGTTTAACACGCAGGGGACATGTTACCAGGTGAATAGTAGAATTGAGGAGAGTGTGTTCCCCTGATTGTTTAATACTGACGGGACATGTCACGAGGTGAACAGTATAAGTGAGGAGAGTGTGTTCCCCTGATTGTTTAATACACACAGGACATGTCACCGGGTGAGCAGTATAAGTGAAGAGAGTGTGTTCCCCTGATTGTTTAATACTGACGGGACATGTCACCAGGTGAACAGTAGAAGTGAGCAGAATGTTTTCCACTGATGGTTAAATATGCAAAGGACATGTTACCAGGTGAACAGTATAACTGAGGAGAGTGTGTTCCCCTGATGGTTTAATACTGACGGGACATGTTACCAGATGAACAGTATAAGTGAGGAGAGTGTGTTCCCCTGATGGTTTAATGGACACAGGACATGTTACCCGGTGAACAGTATAAGTGAGGAGAGTGTGTTCCCCTGATTGTTTAATACTCAAGGGAAATGTTACCAGGTGAACAGTATAAGTGAGGAGAGTGTGTTCCCCTGATTGTTTAACACGCACGGGACATGTTACCAGGTGAACAGTATAAGTGAGGAGAGTGTGTTCCCCTGATTGTTTAACCCGCACGGGACATGTTACCAGTTGAACAGTATAAGTGAGGAGAGTATGTTCCCCTGATGGTTTAATATACACGGGACATGTTACCAGGTGAACAGTATAAGTGAGGAGAGTGTGTTCCCCTGATTGTTTTATACTCACGGGACATGTTACCAGGTGAACAGTATAAGTGAGGAGAGTGTGTTCCCCTGATGGTTTAACACGCACGGGACATGTTACCAGGTGAACAGTATAAGTGAGGAGAGTGTGTTCCCCTGATTGTTTAACACGCACGGGACATGTTACCAGTTGAACAGTATAAGTGAGGAGAGTATGTTCCCCTGATGGTTTATTATACACGGGACATGTTACCAGGTGAACAGTATAAGTGAGGAGAGTGTGTTCCCCTGATTGTTTTATACTCACGGGACATGTTACCAGGTGAACAGTATAAGTGAGGAGAGTGTGTTCCCCTGATGGTTTAACACGCACGGGACATGCTACCAGGTGAACAGTATAAGTGAGGAGAGTGTGTTCCCCTGATTGTTTAATACACACCGGACATGTTACCAGGTGAACAGTATAAGTGAGGAGAGTGTGTTCCCCTGATGGTTTACTATACGAGGGAAATGTTACCAGGTGAACAGTATAAGTGAGGAGAGTGTGTTCCCCTGATGGTTTAATGTACACCGGACATGTTCCCAGGTGAACAGTATAAGTGAGGAGAGTGTGTTCCCCTGATTGTTTAATACTCACGGGACATGTTACCAGGTGAACAGTATAAGTGAGGAGAGTGTGTTCCCCTGATGGTTTAACACGCACGGGACATGTTACCAGGTGAACAGTATAAGTGAGGAGAGTGTGTTCCCCTGATGGTTTAACACGCACGGGACATGTTACCAGGTGAACAGAATATGTGAGGAGAGTGTGTTTCCCTGATTGTTGAATATACACTGGACATATTACCAGGTGAACAGTATAAGTGAGGAGAATGTGTTCCCCTGATTGTTTAATACTCAAGGGACATGTTACCAGGTGAACAGTATAAGGGAGGAGAGTGTGTTCCCCTGATGGTTTAACACGCACGGGACATGTTACCAGGTGAACAGTATAAGGGAGGAGAGTGTGTTCCCCTGATGGTTTAACACGCACAGGACATGTCACCAGGTGAACAGTATAAGTGAGGAGAGTGTGTTCCCCTGATTGTTTAATATACACGGGACATGTTACCAGGTGAACAGTATAAGTGAGGAGTGTGTGTTCCCCTGATTGTTTAATACTCACGGGACATGTTACCAGGTGAACAGTATAAGTGAGGAGAGTGTGTTCTCCTGATGATTTAACACGCACGGGACATGTTACCAGGTGAACCGTATAAGTGAGGAGAGCGTGTTCCCCTGATGGTTTAATATACCCGGGACATGTCACCAGGTGAAGAGTAGAATTGAGGAGAGTGTGTTCCACTGATGGTTTAATGCACACGGGACATGTTACCAGGTGAACAGTATAAGTGAGGAGAGCGTGTTCCCCTGATGGTTTAATCTACCCGGGACATGTCACCAGGTGAAGAGTAGAATTGAGGAGAGTGTGTTCCACTGATGGTTTAATGCACACGGGACATGTTACCAGGTGAACAGTATAAGTGAGGAGAGTGTGTTCCCCTGATGGTTTAACACGCACGGGACATGCTACCAGGTGAACAGTATAAGTGAGGAGAGTGTGTTCCCCTGATTGTTTAATACACACCGGACATGTTACCAGGTGAACAGTATAAGTGAGGAGAGTGTGTTCCCCTGATGGTTTACTATACGAGGGAAATGTTACCAGGTGAACAGTATAAGTGAGGAGAGTGTGTTCCCCTGATGGTTTAATGTACACCGGACATGTTCCCAGGTGAACAGTATAAGTGAGGAGAGTGTGTTCCCCTGATTGTTTAATACTCACGGGACATGTTACCAGGTGAACAGTATAAGTGAGGAGAGTGTGTTCCCCTGATGGTTTAACACGCACGGGACATGTTACCAGGTGAACAGTATAAGTGAGGAGAGTGTGTTCCCCTGATGGTTTAACACGCACGGGACATCTTACCAGGTGAACAGAATATGTGAGGAGAGTCTGTTTCCCTGATTGTTGAATATACACTGGACATATTACCAGGTGAACAGTATAAGTGAGGAGAATGTGTTCCCCTGATTGTTTAATACTCAAGGGACATGTTACCAGGTGAACAGTATAAGGGAGGAGAGTGTGTTCCCCTGATGGTTTAACACGCACGGGACATGTTACCAGGTGAACAGTATAAGGGAGGAGAGTGTGTTCCCCTGATGGTTTAACACGCACAGGACATGTCACCAGGTGAACAGTATAAGTGAGGAGAGTGTGTTCCCCTGATTGTTTAATATACACGGGACATGTTACCAGGTGAACAGTATAAGTGAGGAGTGTGTGTTCCCCTGATTGTTTAATACTCACGGGACATGTTACCAGGTGAACAGTATAAGTGAGGAGAGTGTGTTCTCCTGATGATTTAACACGCACGGGACATGTTACCAGGTGAACAGTATAAGTGAGGAGAGCGTGTTCCCCTGATGGTTTAATATACCCGGGACATGTCACCAGGTGAAGAGTAGAATTGAGGAGAGTGTGTTCCACTGATGGTTTAATGCACACGGGACATGTTACCAGGTGAACAGTATAAGTGAGGAGAGCGTGTTCCCCTGATGGTTTAATCTACCCGGGACATGTCACCAGGTGAAGAGTAGAATTGAGGAGAGTGTGTTCCACTGATGGTTTAATGCACACGGGACATGTTACCAGGTGAACAGTATAAGTGAGGAGAGTGTGTTCCCCTGATGGTTTAACACGCACGGGACATGCTACCAGGTGAACAGTATAAGTGAGGAGAGTGTGTTCCCCTGATTGTTTAATACACACCGGACATGTTACCAGGTGAACAGTATAAGTGAGGAGAGTGTGTTCCTCTGATGGTTTAATATACGAGGGAAATGTTACCAGGTGAACAGTATAAGTGAGGAGAGTGTGTTCCCCTGATGGTTTAATGTACACGGGACATGTTCCCAGGTGAACAGTATAAGTGAGGAGAGTGTGTTCCCCTGATTGTTTAATACTCACGGGACATGTTACCAGGTGAACAGTATAAGTGAGGAGAGTGTGTTCCCCTGATGGTTTAACACGCACGGGACATGTTACCAGGTGAACAGTATAAGTGAGGAGAGTGTGTTCCCCTGATGGTTTAACACGCACGGGACATGTTACCAGGTGAACAGAATATGTGAGGAGAGTGTGTTCCCCTGATTGTTTAATATACACTGGACATATGACCAGGTGAACAGTATAAGTGAGGAGAATGTGTTCCCCTGATTGTTTAATACTCAAGGGATATGTTACCAGTTGAACAGTATAAGGGAGGAGAGTGTGTTCCCCTGATGGTTTAACACGCACGGGACATGTTACCAGGTGAACAGTATAAGTGAGGCGAGTGTGTTCCCCTGATGGTTTAATATACACGGGACATGTTACCAGGTGAACAGTATAAGTGAGGAGTGTGTGTTCCCCTGATTGTTTAATACTACGGGACATGTTACCAGGTGAACAGTATAAGTGAGGAGAGTGTGTTCTCCTGATGATTTAACACGCACGGGACATGTTACCAGGTGAACAGTATAAGTGAGGAGAGCGTGTTCCCCTGATGGTTTAATATACCCGGGACATGTCACCAGGTGAAGAGTAGAATTGAGGAGAGTGTGTTCCACTGATGGTTTAATGCACACGGGACATGTTACCAGGAGAACAGTATAAGTGAGGAGAGCGTGTTCCCCTGATGGTTTAATATACCCGGGACATGTCACCAGGTGAAGAGTAGAATTGAGGAGAGTGTGTTCCACTGATGGTTTAATGCACACGGGACATGTTACCAGGTGAACAGTATAAGTGAGGAGAGTGTGTTCCCCTGATTGTTTAATATACCCGGGTCATGTCACGAGGTGAACAGTATAAGTGAGGAGAGTGTGTTCCCCTGATGATTTATTGCACACAGGACATGTTACCAGGTGAACAGTATAAGTGAGGAGAGAGTGTTCCACTGATGGTTTAATGCACACGGGTCATGTTACCAGGTGAACAGTATAAGTGAGGAGAGTGCTTTCCCCTGATGGTTAAATATACACGGGACATGTTACCAGGTGAACAGTATATGTGAGGAGAGTGTGTTCCCCTGATGGTTTAATATTCACGGGACATGTTACCAGGTGAACAATATAAGTGAGGAGAGTGTGTTCCCCTGATGGTTAAATATACACGGGACATGTTACCAGGTGAACAGTATAAGTGAGGAGAGTGTGATCCCCTGATTGTTTAATACACACGGGACATGTTACCAGGTGAACAGTATAAGTGAGGAGAGTGTGTTCCCCTGATTGTTTTATACTCACGGGACATGTTACCAGGTGAACAGTATAAGTGAGGAGAGTGTGTTCCCCTGATGGTTTAACACGCACGGGACATGTTACCAGGTGAACAGTATAAGTGAGGAGAGTGTGTTCCCCTGATTGTTTAACACGCACGGGACATGTTACCAGTTGAACAGTATAAGTGAGGAGAGTATGTTCCCCTGATGGTTTATTATACACGGGACATGTTACCAGGTGAACAGTATAAGTGAGGAGAGTGTGTTCCCCTGATTGTTTTATACTCACGGGACATGTTACCAGGTGAACAGTATAAGTGAGGAGAGTGTGTTCCCCTGATGGTTTAACACGCACGGGACATGCTACCAGGTGAACAGTATAAGTGAGGAGAGTGTGTTCCCCTTATTGTTTAATACACACCGGACATGTTACCAGGTGAACAGTATAAGTGAGGAGAGTGTGTTCCCCTGATGGTTTACTATACGAGGGAAATGTTACCAGGTGAACAGTATAAGTGAGGAGAGTGTGTTCCCCTGATGGTTTAATGTACACCGGACATGTTCCCAGGTGAACAGTATAAGTGAGGAGAGTGTGTTCCCCTGATTGTTTAATACTCACGGGACATGTTACCAGGTGAACAGTATAAGTGAGGCGAGTGTGTTCCCCTTTTGGTTTAATAAGCAAGGGCATTTCACCAAGTGAAAAGTATAAGTGAGGAGAGTGTGTTCCCCTGATGGTTTAATATACACGGGACATGTGACTAGGTGAACAGTATAAGTGAGGAGAGTGTATTCCCCTGATGGTTTAATACACATGGGACATGTTACCAGGTGAACAGTATAAGTGAGGAGAATGTGTTCCCCTGATGTTTTAATATACACAGGACATGTTACCAGATGAACAGTATTAGTGAGGAGAGTGTGTTCCCCTGATGGTTTAATATACACAGGACATGTTACCAGGTGAACAGTATTAGTGAGGAGAGTGTGTTCCCCTGATGGTTTAATACACATGGGACATGTTACCAGGTGAACATTATAAGTGAGGAGAATGTGTTCCCCTGATGTTTTAATATACACAGGACATGTTACCAGGTGAACAGTGTAAGTGAGGAGAGTGTGTTCCATTGATGTTTTAATATACACAGGACATGTTACCAGGTGAACAGTATAAGTGAGGAGAGTGTGTTCCCCTGATTGTTTAATAAACACGTGACATGTTACCAGGTGAACAGTATAAGTGAGGAGAGTGTGTTCCCCTGATGTTTTAATATACACAGGACATGTTACCAGGTGAACAGTATTAGTGAGGAGAGTGTGTTCCCCTGTTTGTTTAATAAACACGGGACATGTTACCAGGTGAACAGTATAAGTGAGGAGAATGTGTTCCCCTGATTGTTTAATAAACACGGGACATGTTACCAGGTGAACAGTATAAGTGAGGAGAATGTGTTCCCCTGTTTGTTTAATACGCACGGGACATGTAACCAAGTGAATAGTATAAGTGAGGAGAATATGTTCCCCTGTTTGTTTAATACACACGGGACATGTCTCCAGGTGAACAGTATAAGTGAGGAGAATGTGTTCCCCTGTTTGTTTAATACGCACGGGACATGTTACCAAGTGAACAGTATAAGTGAGGAGAGTGTGTTCCCCTGATTGTTTAATACACACGGGACATGTTACCAGGTGAACAGTATAAGTGATGAGAATGTGTTCCCCTGTTGGTTTAATACGCACGGGACATGTTACCAGGTGAACAGTATAAGTGAGGAGAGTGTGTTCCCCTGATTGTTCAATACACACGGGACATGTTACCAGGTGAACAGTATAAGTGAGGAGAGTGTGTTTCCCTGATTGTTCAATACACACGGAACATGTCACCAAGTGAAATGTATAATTGAGGAGAGTGTGTTCCCCTGATGGTTTAATATGCACGGGACATGTTACCAGGTGAACAGTATAAGTGAGGAGAGTGTGTTCCCCTGATGGTTTAATATACACGGAACATGTTACCAGGTGAACAGTATAAGTGAGGAGAATGTGTTCCCCTGTTGGTTTAATACGCACGGGACATGTTACCAGGTGAACAGTATAAGTGAGGAGAGTGTGTTCCCCTAATTGTTCAATACACACGGGACATGTTACCAGGTGAACAGTATAAGTGAGGAGAGTGTGTTCCCCTGATGGTTTAATATACACGGTACATGTTACCAGGTGAACAGTATAAGTGAGGAGAGTGTGTTCCCCTGATGGTTTAATATACACGGAACATGTTCCCAGTTGAACAGTATAAGTGAGGAGAGTGTGTTCCCCTGATGGTTTAATATACACGGGACATGTTATCAGGTGAACAGTATAAGTGAGGAGAGTGTGTTCCCCTGATTGTTTAATGCACACGGGACATGTTACCAGCTGAACGGTATAAGTGTGGGGAGTGTGTTCCCCTGAAGGTTTCATATACACGGGAAATGTTACCAGGAGAACAGAATAAGTGAGGGGAGTGCTTTCCCCTGATGGTTTAATACACACGGGACATGTTGCCAGGTGAACTGCATAATTGAGGAGAGTGTGTTCCCCTGATGGTTTAATATACACGGGACATGTTACCAGATGAACAGTATCAGTGAGGAGAGTGTGTTCCCCTGATGGTTTAACATACACGGGACATGTTACCAGATGAACAGTATAAGTGAGGCGAGTGTGTTCACCTAATGGTTTAATACGCACGGGACATGTCACCAAGTGAACTGTATAAGTGAGGAGAGTGTGTTCCCCTGATGGTTTAATGCACACAAGACATTTTACCAGGTGAACAGTGGAAGTGAGGAGAGTGTGTTCCCCTGATGGTTTAATATACACGGGATATGTTGCCAGGTGAACAGTATAAGTGAGTAGAGTGTGTTCCGCTGATGGTTTAATATACCCGCGACATGTCAGCAGGTGAACAGTATAATAGAGGAGAGAGTGTTCCCCTGATTGTTTAATACTCACGGGACATGTTACCAGGTGAACAGTATAAGTGAGTAGAGTGTGTTCCGCTGATGGTTTAATACACCCGGGACATGTCAGCAGGTGAACAGTATAATAGAGGAGAGTGTGTTCCCCTGATTGTTTAATACACACGGGACATGTTACCAGGTGAACAGTAGAAGTGAGCAGAATGTTTTCCCCTGATGGTTAAATATGCAAAGGACATGATACCAGGTGAGCAGTATAAGTGAGGAGAGTGTGTTCCCCTGATTGTTTAATACAAACGGGACATGTTACCAGATGAACAGTAGAAGTGAGCAGAATGTTTTCCCCTGATGGTTAAATATGCAAAGGACATGTTACCAGGTGAACAGTATAACTGAGGAGAGTGTGTTCCCCTGATGGTTTAATACTGACGGGACATGTTACCAGATGAACAGTATAAGTGAGGAAGTGTGTTCCCCTGATGGTTTAATGCACACAGGACATGTTACCAGGTGAACAGTATAAGTGAGGAGAGTGTGTTGCCCTGATGGTTTAATAAAGACGGGACATGTTACCAGGTGAACAGTATAAGTGAGGAGAGTGTGTTCCCCTGATGGTTTAATATACACGGGACATGTTACCAGGTGAACAGCATCAGTGAGGAGAGTGTGTTCCCCTGATACATTAATATACACGGGACATGTTACCAGATGAACAGTATAAGTGAGGCGAGTGTGTTCACCTAATGGTTTAATACGCACGGGACATGTCACCAAGTGAACTGGAGAAGTGAGGAGAGTGTGTTCCCCTGATGGTTTAATGCACACAAGACATTTTACCAGGTGAACAGTGTAAGTGAGGAGAGTGTGTTCCCCTGATGGTTTAATACTCACAGGATATGTTACCAGCTGAACAGTATAAGTGAGGAGAGTGAGTTCCCCTGATGGTTTAATATGCACGGGACATTTCACCAAGTGAACAGTATAAGTGAGGAGAGTCTGTTCCCCTGATGGTTTAATACACACATGATATGTTACCAGCTGAACAGTAGAAGTGAGGAGAGAGTGTTCCCCTTTTGGTTTAATATACACGGGACATGTTACCAGGTGAACAGTATAAGTGAGGAGAGTGTGTTCCCCTGATGTTTTAATATACACAGGACATGTTACCAGGTGAACAGTATAAGTGAGGAGAGTGTGTTCCATTGATGGTTTAATATACACAGGACATGTTACCAGATGAACAGTATTAGTGAGGAGAGTGTTTTCCCCTGTTTGTTTAATACGCACGGGACATGTTATCAGGTGAACAGTAGAAGTGAGGAGAATGTGTTCCCCTGTTTGTTTAATACGCACGGGACATGTTACCAAGTGAACAGTATAAGTGAGGAGAATGAGTTCCCCTGATTGTTTAATAAACACGGGACATGTTACCAGGTGAACAGTATAAGTGAGGAGAGTGTGTTCCCCTGATGGTTTAATATACACAGGACATGTTACCAGGTGAACAGTATAAGTGAGGAGAATGTGTTCCCCTGTTTGTTTAATATGCACGGGACATGTATCCAGGTGAACAGTGTAAGTGAGGAGATTGTGTTCCCCTGATGGTTTAATATGCACGGGACATGTTTCCAGGTGAACAGTATAAGTGAGTAGAGTGTGTTCTCCTGATGGTTTATTATTCACGGGACATGTTTCCAGGTGAACAGTATAAGTGAGGAGAGTGTGTTCTCCTGATGGTTTATTATTCACGGGACATGTTACCAGCTGAACAGTATAAGTGAGGAGAGTGAGTTCCCCTGATGGTTTAATACTCACAGGATATGTTACCAGCTGAACAGTATAAGTGAGGAGAGTGAGTTCCCCTGATGGTTTAATACTCACAGGATATGTTACCAGCTGAACAGTATAAGTGAGGAGAGTGAGTTCCCCTGATGGTTTAATATGCACGGGACATTTCACCAAGTGAACAGTATAAGTGAGGAGAGTCTGTTCCCCTGATGGTTTAATACACACATGATATGTTACCAGCTGAACAGTAGAAGTGAGGAGAGAGTGTTCCATTGATGGTTTAATACACACGGGACATGTTACCAGGTGAACAGTATAAGTGAGGAGAGTGTGTTCCATTGATGGTTTAATACACACGGGACATGTTACCAGGTGAACAGTATAAGTGAGGAGAGTGTGTTCCCCTTTTGGTTTAATATACACGGGACATGTTACCAGGTGAACAGTATAAGTGAGGAGAGTGTGTTCCATTGATGGTTTAATATACACAGGACATGTTACCAGATGAACAGTATTAGTGAGGAGAGTGTGTTCCCCTGATTGTTTAATACGCACGGGACATGTTACCAAGTGAACAGTGTAAGTGAGGAGAATGTGTTCCCCTGATTGTTTAATAAACACGGGACATGTTACCAGGTGAACAGTATAAGTGAGGAGAATGTGTTCCCCTGTTTGTTTAATACGCACGGGACATGTAACCAAGTGAATAGTATAAGTGAGGAGAATGTGTTCCCCTGTTTGTTTAATACGCACGGGACATGTTATCAGGTGAACAGTAGAAGTGAGGAGAATGTGTTCCCCTGTTTGTTTAATACGCACGGGACATGTTACCAAGTGAACAGTATAAGTGAGGAGAATATGTTCCCCTGTTTGTTTAATACGCACGGGACATGTTACCAAGTGAACAGTATAAGTGAGGAGAGTGTGTTCCCCTGATTGTTTAATACACACGGGACATGTTACCAAGTGAACAGTATAAGTGAGGAGTGTGTGTTCCCCTGATTGTTTAATACTCACGGGACATGTTACCAGGTGAACAGTATAAGTGAGGAGAGTGTGTTCCCCTGTTGGTTTAATACGCACGGGACATGTTACCAGGTGAACAGTATAATTGAGGAGAGTGTGTTCCCCTGATTGTTCAATACACACGGGACATGTTACCAGGTGAACAGTATAAGTGAGGAGAGTGTGTTCCCCTGATTGTTTAATACACACGGGACATGTTACCAGGTGAACAGTATAAGTGAGGAGAGTGTGTTCCCCTGATTGTTCAATACACACGGGACATGTTACCAGGTGAACAGTATAAGTGAGGAGAGTGTGTTCCCCTGATTGTTTAATACACACGGGACATGTTACCAGGTGAACAGTATAAGTGAGGAGAGTGTGTTCCCCTGATTGTTCAATACACACGGGACATGTTACCAGGTGAACAGTATAAGTGTGGAGAGTGTGTTCCCCTGATTGTTCAATACACACGGGACATGTTACCAGGTGAACAGTATAAGTGAGGAGAGTGTGTTCCCCTGATGGTTTAATATACACGGAACATGTTCCCAGGTGAACTGTATAAGTGAGGAGAGTGTGTTCCCCTGATGGTTTAATATACACGGGACATGTTCCCAGGTGAACAGTATAAGTCAGGGGAGTGTGTTCCCCTTATGGTTTAATACACACGGGACATGTTATCAGGTGAACAGTATAAGTGAGGAGAGTGTGTTCCCCTGATTGTTTAATGCACACGGGACATGTTACCAGGTGAACAGTATAAGTGAGGAGAGTGTGTTCCCCTGATGGTTTAATATTCACGGGACATGTTGCCAGGTGAACAGCATAATTGAGGAGAGTGTGTTCACCTAATGGTTTAATACGCACAGGACATGTCACCAAGTGAACTGTATAAGTGAGGAGAGTGTCTTCTCCTGATGGTTCAATGCACACAAGACATTTTACCAGTTGAACAGTATAAGTGAGGAGAGTGCTTTCCCTTGATGGTTTAATATACACGGGACATGTTACCAGGTGAACAGTATCAGTGAGGAGAGTGTGTTCCCCTGATGGTTTAATACACACGGGACATGTTACCAGGTGAACAGTGGAAGTGAGGAGAGTGTGTTCCCCTGATGGTTTAATATACACGGGATATGTTGCCAGGTGAACAGTATAAGTGAGGGGAGTGTGTTCCCCTGATGGTTTAATATACACGGGATATGTTGCCAGGTGAACAGTATAAGTGAGGAGAGTGTGTTCCCTGATGGTTTAATATACACGGGACATGTTACCAGGTGAACAGTATAAGTGAGGAGAGTGTGTTCCCCTGATGGTTTAATATACACGGGACATGTGACTAGGTGAACAGTATAAGTGAGGAGAGTGTGTTCCCCTGATGGTTTAATATACACGGGACATGTTACCAGTTGAACAGTATAAGTGAGGAGAGTGTGTTCCCCTGATGTTTTAATATACACAGGACATGTTACCAGGTGAACAGTATAAGTGAGGAGAGTGTGTTCCATTAATGATTTAATATACACAGGACATGTTACCAGGTGAACAGTATTAGTGAGGAGAGTGTGTTCCCCTGGTTGTTTAATACGCACGGGACATGTAATCAGGTGCACAGTAGAAGGGAGGAGAATGTGTTCCCCTGTTTGTTTAATACGCACGGGACATGTTACCAAGTGAACAGTATAAGTGAGGAGAATGTGTTCCCCTGATTGTTTAATAAACACGGGACATGTTACCAGGTGAACAGTATAAGTGAGGAGAATGTGTTCCCCTGTTTGTTTAATACGCACGGGACATGTCACCAGGTGAACAGTATAAGTGAGGAGAATGTGTTCCCCAGTTTGTTTAATACGCACGGGACATGTTACCAAGTGAATAGTATAAGTGAGGAGAATGTGTTCCCCTGATTGTTTAATACATACGGGACATGTTACCAGGTGAACAGGATAAGTGAGGAGAATGTGTTCCCATGTTTGTTTTATACGCACGGGACATGTTACCAAGTGAACAGTATAAGTGAGGAGAGTGTGTTCCCCTGATTGTTTCATACACACGGGACATGTTACCAGATGAACAGTATAAGTGAGGAGAGTGTGTTCCCCTGATGGTTTAATATACACGGGACATGTTACCAGGTGAACAGTATAAGTGAGGAGAGTGTGTTCCCCTGATGGTTTAATATACACGGGACATGTTACCAGATGAACAGTATAAGTGAGGAGAGTGTGTTCCCCTGACTGTTAAATTCACACGGGACATGTTACCAGGTGAACAGTATAAGTGAGGAGAGTGTGTTCCCCTGATGTTTTAATATACACAGGACATGTTACCAGGTGAACAGTATAAGTGAAGAGAGGGTGTTCCATTGATGGTTTAATATACACAGGACATGTTACCAGGTGAACAGTATAAGTGAGGAGAATGTGTTCCCCTGTTTGTTTAATACGCACGGGACATGTAAACAAGTGAATAGTATAAGTGAGGAGAATATGTTCCCCTGTTTGTTTAACACACACGGGAAGTGTTTCCAGGTTAACAGTATAAGTGAGGAGAATGTGTTCCCCAGTTTGTTTAATACGCACGGGACATGTTACCAAGTGAATAGTATAAGTGAGGAGAATGTGTTCCCTTGATTGTTTAATACACACGGGACATGTTACCAGGTGAACGGTATAAGTGAGGAGAATGTGTTCCCCTGTTTGGTTAATACGCACGGGACATGTTACCAAGTGAACAGTATAAGTGAGGAGAGTGTGTTCCCCTGATTGTTTAATACACACGGGACAAGTTACCAGGTGAACATTATAAGTGAGGAGAATGTGTTCCCCTGTTGGTTTAATACGCACGGGACATGTTACCAGGTGAACAGTATAAGTGAGGAGAGTGTGTTCCCCTGATTGTTCAATACACACGGGACATGTTACCAGCTGAACAGTATAAGTGAGGAGAATGTGTTCCCCTGTTGGTTTAATACGCACGGGACATGTTACCAGGTGAACAGTATAAGTGAGGAGAATGTGTTCCCTTGATTGTTTAATACACACGGGACATGTTACCAGGTGAACGGTACAAGTGAGGAGAATGTGTTCCCCTGTTTGTTTAATACGCACGGGACATGTTACCAAGTGAACAGTATAAGTGAGGAGAGTGTGTTCCCCTGATTGTTCAATACACACGGGACATGTTATCAGGTGAACAGTATAAGTGAGGAGAGTGTGTTCCCCTGATTGTTTAATACACACGGGACATGTTACCAGGTGAACAGTATAAGTGAGGAGAGTGTGTTCCCCTGATGGTTTAATATACACAGGACATGTTACCAGGTGAACAGTATAAGTGAGGAGAGTGTGTTCCCCTGATGGTTTAATATACACGGGACATGTTACCAGGTGAACAGTATAAGTGAGGAGAGTGTGTTCCCCTGATGGTTTAATATACACGGGACATGTGACTAGGTGAACAGTATAAGTGAGGAGAGTGTGTTCCCCTTATGGTTTAATACACACGGGACATGTTATCAGGTGAACAGTATAAGTGAGGAGAGTGTGTTCCCCTGATTGTTTAATGCACACGGGACATGTTACCAGCTGAACGGTATAAGTGAGGAGAGTGTGTTCCCCTGATGGTTTAATATACACAGGACATGTTACCAGGTGAACAGTATAAGTGAGGAGAGTGTGTTCCCCTGATTGTTTAATACACACGGGACATGTCACAGGGTGAGCAGTATAAGTGAGGAGAGTGTGTTTCCCTGATTGTTTAATACACACGGGACATGTCACCAGGTGAACTGTATAAGTGAGGAGAGTGTGTTCCCCTGATGGTTTAATATACACGGGACATGTTACCAGGTGAACAGTATAAGTGAGGAGAGTGTGTTTCCCTGATGGTTTAATATACACGGGACATGTTACCAGATGAACAGTATAAGTGAGGCGAGTGTGTTCACCTGATGGTTTAATACGCACGGGACATGTCACCAAGTGAACTGGAGAAGTCAGGAGAGTGTGTTCCTCTGATGTTTTAATATACACTGGATATGTTACCAGGTGAAAAGTATAAGTGAGGAGAGTGTGTTCCCCTGATGGTTTAATATACACGGGACATGTTACCAGATGAACAGTATAAGTGAGGCGAGTGTGTTCACCTGATGGTTTAATACGCACGGGACATGTCACCAAGTGAACTGTATAAGTCAGGAGAGTGTGTTCCCCTGATTGTTTAATGCACACAGGACATTTTACCAGGTGAACAGTATAAGTGAGGAGAGTGTGTTCCCCTGATGGTTTAATATACACTGGATATGTTACCAGGTGAAAAGTATAAGTGAGGAGAGTGTGTTCCCCTGATGGTTTAATATACACGGGACATGTTACCAGGTGAACAGTATAAGTGAGGAGAGTGTGTTCCCCTGATGGTTTAATATACACGGGACAGGTGACTAGGTGAACAGTATAAGTAAGGAAAGTGTGTTCCCCTGATGGTTTAATATACATGGGACATGTTACCAGGTAAACAGCATAAGTGAGGAGAGTGTGTTCACCTGTTTGTTTAATACGCACGGGACACGTTACCAAGTGAACAGTATAAGTGAGGAGAATGTGTTCCCCTGATTGTTTAATACTCACCGGACATGTTACCAGGTGAACCGTATAAGTGAGGAGAATGTGTTCCCCTGTTTGTTTAATACGCACGGGACATGTTACCAAGTGAACAGTATAAGTGAGGAGAATGTGTTCCCCTGATGTTTTAATACACACGGGACATGTTATCAGGTGAACGGTAGAAGAGAGGAGAATGTGTTCCCCTGTTTGTTTAATAAACACGGGACATTTTACCAGGTGAACAGTATAAGTGAGGAGAATGTGTTCACCTGTTTGTTTAATACGCACGGGACACGTTACCAAGTGAACAGTATAAGTGAGGAGAATGTGTTCCCCTGATTGTTTAATACTCACCGGACATGTTACCAGGTGAACCGTATAAGTGAGGAGAATGTGTTCCCCTGTTTGTTTAATACGCACGGGACATGTTACCAAGTGAACAGTATAAGTGAGGAGAATGTTTTCCCCTGATTGTTTAATACACACGGGACATGTTACCAGGTGAACCGTATAAGTGAGGAGAATGTGTTCCCCTGTTTGTTTAATACGCACGGGACATGTTACCATGTGAACAGTATAAGTGAGGAGAATCTGTTCCCCTGATGGTTTAATACACACGGGAAATGTTACCAGGTGAACAGTATAAGTGAGGAGCATGTGTTCCCCTGTTTGTTTAATACACACGGGACATGTTACCAGGTGAACAGTATAAGTGAGGAGAATGTGTTCCCCTGTTTGTTTAATACGCACGGGACATTTTACCAAGTGAACAGTATAAGTGAGGAGAGTGTGTTCCCCTGATTGTTTAATACACACGGGACATGTTACCAGGTGAACAGTATAAGTGAGGAGAATGTGTTCCCCTGTTGGTTTAATACGCACGGGACATGTTACCAAATGAACAGTATAAGTGAGGAGAGTGTGTTCCCCTGATTGTTTAATACACACGGGACATGTTACCAGGTGAACAGTATAAGTGAGGAGAGTGTGTTCCCCTGATTGTTTAATACACACGGGACATGTTACCAGGTGAACAGTATAAGTGAGGAGAGTGTGTTCCCCTGATTGTTTAATACGCACGGGACATGTTACCAGGTGAACAGTATAAGTGAGGAGAATGTGTTCCCCTGTTGGTTTAATACGCACGGGACATGTTACCAAGTGAACAGTATAAGTGAGTAGAGTGTGTTCCCCTGATTGTTTAATATACACGGGACATGTTACCAGGTGAACAGTATAAGTGAGGAGAGTGTGTTCCCCTGATGGTTTAATATGCACACAGGACATGTTACCATTTGAGCAGTATAAGTGAGGAGAGTGTGTTCCCCTGATTGTTTAATGCACACGGGACATGTTACCAGGTGAACAGAATAAGTGAGGAGAGTGTGTTCCCCTGATGGTTTAATGCACACGGGACATGTTACCAGATGAACAGTATAAGTGAGGAGAGTGTGTTCCCCTGATGGTTTAATATGCACGGGACATGTTACCAGCTGAACAGTATAAGTGAGGAGAGTGTGTTCCCCTGATGGTTTAATATGCACGGGACATGTTACCAGCTGAACAGTATAAGTGAGGAGAGTGTGTTCCCCTGATTGTTCAATACACACGGGACATGTTACCAGTCGAACAGTATAAGTGAGGAGAGTCTGTTCCCCTGATTGTTCAATACACACGGGACATGTTACCAGTCGAACAGTATAAGTGAGGAGAGTCTGTTCCCCTGATTGTTTAATACACACGGGACATGTTACCAGTCGAACAGTATAAGTGAGGAGAGTGTGTTCCCCTGATTGTTTAATACACACGGGACATTTCACCAGGTGAACAGTATAAGTGAGGAGAGTGTGTTCCCCTGATGGTTTAATATGCATACAGGACATGTTACCATTTGAGCAGTATAAGTGAGGAGAGTCTGTTCCCCTGTTTGTTTAATGCACACGGGACATGTTACCAGATGAACAGTATAAGTGAGGAGAGTGTGTTCCCCTGATGGTTTCATATACACGGGACATGTTACCAGGAGAACAGTATAAGTGAGGGGACTGCTTTCTCCTGATGGTTTAATATTCACGGGACATGTTACCAGGTGAACAGTATAAGTGAGGAGAGTGTATTCCCCTGATTGTTTAATACAAACAGGACATGTTACCAGGTGAACAGTATAAGTGAGGAGAATGTGTTCCCCTGATGGTTTAATATACACGGGACATGTTACCAGGTGAACAGTATAAGTGAGGAGAGTGTATTCCCCTGATTGTTTAATACAAACAGGACATGTTACCAGGTGAACAGTATAAGTGAGGAGAATGTGTTCCCCTGATGGTTTAATATACACAGGACATATTATCTGGTTAACAGTATAAGTGAGGAGAGTGTGTTCCCCTGATTGTTTAATACTCACGGGACATGTTACCAGGTGAACAGTATAAGTGAGGAGAGTGTGTTCCCCTGATTGTTCAATACACACGGGACATGTTACCAGGCGAACAGTATAAGTAAGGAGAGTCTGTTCCCCTGATTGTTTAATACACACGGGACATTTCACCAGGTGAACAGTATAAGTGAGGAGAGTGTGTTCCCCTGATGGTTTAATCTGCACACAGGACATATTACCATTTGAGCAGTATAAGTGAGGAGAGTCTGTTCCCCTGTTTGTTTAATGCACACGGGACATGTTACCAGATGAACAGTATAAGTGAGGAGAGTGTGTTCCCCTGATGGTTTCATATACACGGGACATGTTACCAGGAGAACAGTATAAGTGAGGGGACCGCTTTCCACTGATGGTTTAATATTCACGGGACATGTTACCAGGTGAACAGTATAAGTGAGGAGAGTGTGTTCGCATGATGGTTTAATATTCACGGGACATGTTACCAGGTGAACGGTATAAGTGAGGAGAGTGTATTCCCCTGATTGTTTAATACAAACAGGACATGTTACCAGGTGAACAGTATAAGTGAGGAGAATGTGTTCCCCTGATGGTTTAATATACACTGGACATGTTACCAGGTGAACAGTATAAGTGAGGAGAGTGTATTCCCCTGATTGTTTAATACAAACAGGACATGTTACCAGGTGAACAGTATAAGTGAGAAGAATGTGTTCCCCTGATGGTTTAATATACACAGGACATATTATCTGGTTAACAGTATAAGTGAGGAGAGTGTGTTCCCCTGATTGTTTAATACTCACGGGACATGTTACCAGGTGAACAGTATAAGTGAGGAGAGTGTGTTCCCCTGATTGTTCAATACACACGGGACATGTTACCAGGCGAACAGTATAAGTAAGGAGAGTCTGTTCCCCTGATTGTTTAATACACACGGGACATTTCACCAGGTGAACAGTATAAGTGAGGAGAGTGTGTTCCCCTGATGGTTTAATATGCACACAGGACATATTACCATTTGAGCAGTATAAGTGAGGAGAGTCTGTTCCCCTGTTTGTTTAATGCACACGGGACATGTTACCAGATGAACAGTATAAGTGAGGAGAGTGTGTTCCCCTGATGGTTTCATATACACGGGACATGTTACCAGGAGAACAGTATAAGTGAGGGGACCGCTTTCCCCTGATGGTTTAATATTCACGGGACATGTTACCAGGTGAACAGTATAAGTGAGGAGAGTGTGTTCCCCTGATGGTTTAATATTCACGGGACATGTTACCAGGTGAACGGTATAAGTGAGGAGAGTGTATTCCCCTGATTGTTTAATACAAACAGGACATGTTACCAGGTGAACAGTATAAGTGAGGAGAATGTGTTCCCCTGATGGTTTAATATACACTGGACATGTTACCAGGTGAACAGTATAAGTGAGGAGAGTGTATTCCCCTGATTGTTTAATACAAACAGGACATGTTACCAGGTGAAAAGTATAAGTGAGGAGAGTGTGTTCCCCTGATGGTTTAAAACACACAGGACATATTATCTGGTTAACAGTATAAGTGAGGAGAGTGTGTTCCCCTGATTGTTTAATACTCACGGGACATGTTACCAGGTGAACAGTATAAGTGAGGAGAGTGTGTTCCCCTGATGGTTTAATACTGACGGGACATGTCACCAGGTGAACAGTATAAGTGAGGAGGGTGTGTTCCCCTGAAGATTTAATATGCACAGGACATGTTACCAGGTGAACAGTATAAGTGAGGAGAGTTTGTTCCCCTGATTGTTTAATACACACGGGACATGTCACCGGTTAAAAAGTATAAGTGAGGAGAGTGTGTTCTCCTGATGGTTTAATACTGACGGGACATGTTACCAGGTGAACAGTATAAGTGAGGAGAGTGTGTTCTCCTGATGGTTTAATACTGACGGGACATGTTACCAGATGAACAGTATAAGTGAGGAGAGTTTGTTCCCCTGATTGTTTAATACACACGGGACATGTCACCAGGTGAACAGTATACGTGAGGAGAGTGTGTTTCCCTGATTGTTTAATACACACGGGACATGTCACCAGGTGAACAGTATAAGTGAGGAGAGTGTGTTCCCCTGATTGTTTAATACACACGGGACATGTCACCGGTTAAAAAGTATACGTGAGGAGAGTGTGTTTCCCTGATTGTTTAATACACACGGGACATGTCACCAGGTGAACAGTATAAGTGAGGAGAGTGTGTTCTCCTGATGGTTTAATACTGACGGGACATGTTACCAGATGAACAGTATAAGTGAGGAGAGTGTGTTCCCCTGATTGTTTAATACACACTGGACATGTTACCAGATGAACAGTATAAGTGAGGAGAGTGTTTTCCCCTGATGGTTTAATATACACGGGACATGTTACCAGGTGAACAGTATAAGTGAGGAGAGTTTGTTCCCCTGATTGTTTAATACACACGGGACATGTTACCAGATGAACAGTATAAGTGAGGAGAGTGTTTTCCCCTGATGGTTTAATATACACGGGACATGTTACCAGGTGAACAGTATAAGTGAGGAGAGTGTGTTCCTCTGATGGTTTAATATACACGGGACATGTTACCAGATGAACAGTATAAGTGAGGAGAGTGTGTTCACCTGATGGGTTAATACAGACGGGACATGTCACCAGGTGAACAGTATAAGTGAGGAGAGTGTGTTCCCCTGATGGTTTAATATACACGGGACATGTTACCAGGTGAACAGTATAAGTGAAGCGAGTGTGTTCACCTGATGGGTTAATACACACAGGACATGTTACCAGGTGAACAGTATAAGTGAGGAGAGTGTGTTCCCCTGATGGTTTAACACGCACGGGACATGTTACCAGGTGAACAGTATAAGTGAGGAGAGTGTGTTCCCCTGATCGTTTAACACGCACGGGACATGCTACCAGGTGAACAGTATAAGTGAGGAGAGTGTGTTCCCCTGATGGTTTAACACGCACGGGACATGTTACCAACAGTTCACCAAGTGAGGAGAGTGTGTTCCCCTGATTGTTTAATATACACTGGACATATGACCAGGTGAACAGTATAAGTGAGGAGAGTGTGTTCCCCTGATTGTTTAATACTCACGGGACATGTTACCAGGTGAACAGTATAAGTGAGGAGAGTGTGTTCCCCTGATGGTTTAACACGCACGGGACATGTTACCAGGTGAACAGTATAAGTGAGGAGAGTGTGTTCCCCTGATGGTTTCATATACACGGGACATGTTACCAGGAGAACAGTATAAGTGAGGGGACCGCTTTCCCCTGATGGTTTAATATTCACGGGACATGTTACCAGGTGAACAGTATAAGTGAGGAGAGTGTGTTCCCCTGATGGTTTAATATACACGGGACATGTTACCAGGTGAACAGTATAAGTGAGGAGAGTGTATTCCCCTGATTGTTTAATACAAACAGGACATGTTACCAGGTGAACAGTATAAGTGAGGAGAATGTGTTCCCGTGATGGTTTAATATACACTGGACATGTTACCAGGTGAACAGTATAAGTGAGGAGAGTGTATTCCCCTGATTGTTTAATACAAACAGGACATGTTACCAGGTGAAAAGTATAAGTGAGGAGAGTGTGTTCCCCTGATGGTTTAATACACACAGGACATATTATCTGGTTAACAGTATAAGTGAGGAGAGTGTGTTCCCCTGATTGTTTAATACTCACGGGACATGTTACCAGGTGAACAGTATAAGTGAGGAGAGTGTGTTCCCCTGATGGTTTAATACTGACGGGACATGTCACCAGGTGAACAGTATAAGTGAGGAGGTTGTGTTCCCCTGAAGATTTAATATGCACAGGACATGTTACCAGGTGAACAGTATAAGTGAGGAGAGTTTGTTCCCCTGATTGTTTAATACACACGGGACATGTCACCGGTTAAAAAGTATAAGTGAGGAGAGTGTGTTCTCCTGATGGTTTAATACTGACGGGACATGTTACCAGGTGAACAGTATAAGTGAGGAGAGTGTGTTCTCCTGATGGTTTAATACTGACGGGACATGTTACCAGATGAACAGTATAAGTGAGGAGAGTTTGTTCCCCTGATTGTTTAATACACACGGGACATGTCACCAGGTGAACAGTATAAGTGAGGAGAGTGTGTTCCCCTGATTGTTTAATACACACGGGACATGTCACCGGTTAAAAAGTATAAGTGAGGAGAGTGTGTTCCCCTGATTGTTTAATACACACGGGACATGTCACCAGGTGAACGGTATAAGTGAGGAGAGTGTGTTCTCCTGATGGTTTAATACTGACGGGACATGTTACCAGATGAACAGTATAAGTGAGGAGAGTGTGTTCCCCTGATTGTTTAATACGCACGGGACATGTTACCAGATGAACAGTATAAGTGAGGAGAGTGTTTTCCCCTGATGGTTTAATATACACGGGACATGTTACCAGGTGAACATTATAAGTGAGGAGAGTTTGTTCCCCTGATTGTTTAATACACACGGGACATGTTACCAGATGAACAGTATGAGTGAGGAGAGTGTTTTCCCCTGATGGTTTAATATACACGGGACATGTTACCAGGTGAACAGTATAAGTGAGGAGAGTGTGTTCCCCTGATGGTTTAATATACACGGGACATGTTACCAGATGAACAGTACAAGTGAGGAGAGTGTGTTCACCTGATGGGTTAATACAGACGGGACATGTCACCAGGTGAACAGAAAAAGTGAGGAGAGTGTGTTCCCCTGATGGTTTAATATACACGGGACATGTTCCCAGGTGAACAGTATAAGTGAGGCGAGTGTGTTCACCTGATGGGTTAATACACACAGGACATGTTACCAGGTGAACAGTATAAGTGAGGAGAGTGTGTTCCCCTGATGGTTTAACACGCACGGGACATGTTACCAGGTGAACAGTATAAGTGAGGAGAGTGTGTTCCCCTGATCGTTTAACACGCACGGGACATGCTACCAGGTGAACAGTATAAGTGAGGAGAGTGTGTTCCCCTGATGGTTTAACACGCACGGGACATGTTACCAACAGTTCACCAAGTGAGGAGAGTGTGTTCCCCTGATTGTTTAATATACACTGGACATATGACCAGGTGAACAGTATAAGTGAGGAGAGTGTGTTCCCCTGATTGTTTAATACTCACGGGACATGTTACCAGGTGAACAGTATAAGTGAGGAGAGTGTGTTCCCCTGATGGTTTAACACGCACGGGAGATGTTACCAGGTGAACAGTATAAGTGAGGAGAGTGTGTTCCCATGATTGTTTAATACACACGGGACATGTTACCAGGTGAACAGTATAAGTGAGGCGAGTGTGTTCCCCGATGGCTTAATATACGAGGGAAATGTTCCCAGGTGAACAGTATAAGTGAGGAGAGAGTGTTCCCCTGATGGTTTAATATACACGGGACATGTTACCAGGTGAACAGTATAAGTGAGGAGTGTGTGTTCCCCTGATTGTTTAATATACACGGGACATATTACCAGGTGAACAGTATAAGTGAGGAGAGTGTGTTCCCCTGATTGTTCAATACACACGGGACATGTTACCAGGTGAAAAGTATAAGTGAGGAGAGTGTGTTCCCCTGATGGTTTAATGCACACGGGACATGTTCCCAGGTGAAAAGTATAAGTGAGGAGAGTGTGTTCCCCTGATTGTTCAATACACACGGGACATGTTACCAAGTGAACAGTATAAGTGAAGAGAGTGTGTTCCCCTGATGGTTTAATACACACGGGACATTTCACCAGGTGAACAGTATAAGTGAGGAGAGTGTGTTCCCCTGATGGTTTAATATACACGGGTCATGTTTCCAGTTGAACAGTATAAGTGAGGAGAGTGTGTTCCTCTGATGGTTTAATATACACGGGACATGTTACCAGGTGAACAGTATAAGTGAGGAGAGTGTGTTCCCCTGATGGTTTAATGCACACGGGACATGTTCCCAGGTGAAAAGTATAAGTGAGGAGAGTGTGTTCCTCTGATGGTTTAATATACACGGGACATGTTACCAGGTGAACAGTATAAGTGAGGAGAGTGTGTTCCCCTGATGGTTTAATATACACGGGACATGTTACCAGGTGAACAGTATAAGTGAGGAGAGTGTGTTCCCCTGATGGTTTAATATAAACGGGACATGTTACCAGGTGAACAGTATAAGTGAGGAGAGTGTATTCCCCTGATTGTTTAATACAAACAGGACATGTTACCAGGTGAAGAGTATAAGTGAGGAGAGTGTGTTCCCCTGATGGTTTAATACACACGGGACATGTTACCAGGTGAACAGTATAAGTGAGGAGAGTGTGTTCCCCTGATTGTTTAATACTCACGGGACATGTTACCAGGTGAACCATATAAGTGAGGAGAGTGTGTTCGCCTGATGGTTTAATACTCACGGGACATGTTACCAGGTGAACCATATAAGTGAGCAGAGTGTGTTCGCCTGATGGTTTAACACGCACGGGACATGTTACCAGGTGAACAGTATAAGTGAGGAGAGTGTGTTCCCCTGATGGTTTAATACTCACGGGACATGTTACCAGGTGAACAGTATAAGTGAGGAGAGTGTGTTCCCCTGATTGTTTAATACACACGGGACATGTTAACAGGTGAACAGTATAAGTGAGGAGTGTGTTTTCCCCTGATGGTTTAACACGCACGGGACATGTTACCAGGTGAACAGTATAAGTGAGGAGAGTGTGTTCCCCTGATTGTTTAATACACACTGGACATGTTACCAGGTGAACCGTATAAGTGAGGCGAGTGTGTTCCCCTGATGGTTTAATATACAAGGGAAATGTTACCAGGTGAACAATATAAGTGAGGAGAGTGTGTTCCCCTGATGGTTTAATATACACGGGACATGTTACCAGGTGAACAGTATATGTGAGGCGAGTGTGTTCCCCTGATGGTTTAATATACGAGGGAACTGTTACCAGGTGAACAGTACAAGTGAGGAGAATGTGTTCCCCTGATGGTTTAATATACACGGGACATGTTACCAGGTGAACAGTATAAGTGAGGCGAGTGTGTTCCCCTGATGGTTTAATATACGAGGGAAATGTTACCAGGTGAACAGTATAAGTGAGGAGAGTGAGTTCCCCTGATTGTTTAATATACACGGGACATATTACCAGGTGAACAATATAAGTGAGGAGAGTGTGTTCCCCTGATGGTTAAATACACACGGGACATGTTACCAGGTGAACAGTATAATTGAGGAGAGTGTGATCCCCTGATTGTTTAATACACACGGGACATGTCACCAGGTGAACAGTATAAGTGAGGAGAGTGTGTTCCCCTGATGGTTTAATATACGAGGGAAATGTTACCAGGTGAACAGTATAAGTGAGGCGAGTGTGTTCCCCTGATGGTTTAATATACGAGGGAAATGTTACCAGGTGAACAGTATAAGTGAGGAGAGTGAGTTCCCCTGATTGTTTAATATACACGGGACATATTACCAGGTGAACAGTATAAGTGTGGAGAGTGTGTTCCCCTGATGGTTAAATACACACGGGACATGTTACCAGGTGAACAGTATAATTGAGGAGAGTGTGATCCCCTGATTGTTTAATACACACGGGACATGTCACCAGGTGAACAGTATAAGTGAGGAGAGTGTGTTCCTCTGATGGTATAATATACACGGGACATGTTACCAGGTGAACAGTATAAGTGAGGAGAGTGTGTTCACCTGATGGGTTAATACAGACGGGACATGACACCAGGTGAACAGTATAAGTGAGGAGAGTGTGTTCCCCTGATTGTTTTATACTCACGGGACATGTTACTAGGTGAACAGTATAAGTGAGGAGAGTGTGTTCCCCTGATGGTTTAATATACAAGGGAAATGTTACCAGGTGAACAGTATAAGTGAGGAGAGTGTGTTCCCCTGATTGTTTAATACTCACGGGACATGTTACCAGGTGAACAGTATAAGTGAGGAGTGTGTGTTCCCCTGATGGTTTAACACGCACGGGACATGTTACCAGGTGAACAGTATAAGTGAGGATAGTGTGTTCCACTGATGGTTTAATACACACGGTACATTTCACCAGGTGAACAGTATAATTGAGGAGAGTGTGTTCCCCTGATATTTTAATACACACGGTACATTTCACCAGGTGAACAGTATAATTGAGGAGAGTGTGTTCCCCTGATGGTTTAATATACACGGGTCATGTTACCAGTTGAACAGTGTAAGTGAGGAGAGTGTGTTCCCCTGATGGTTTAATATACACGGGTGATGTTACCAGTTGAACAGTATAAGTGAGGAGACTGTGTTCCCCTGAATGTTTAATATACACGGGACATGTTACCAGGTGAACAATATAAGTGAGGAGAGTGTGTTCCCCTTATGGTTTAATATACACGGGACATGTCACCAGGTGAACAATATAAGTGAGGAGAGTGTGTTCCCGTTATGGTTTAATATACACGGGACATGTTACCAGGTGAACTGTATAAGTGAGGAGTGTGTTTTCTCCTGATTGTTTAATATACACGGGACATATTACCAGGTGAACAGTATAAGTGAGGAGAGTGTGTTCCCCTGATGGTTTAACACTCACGGGACATGTTACCAGGTGAACAGTATAAGTGAGGAGAGTGTGTTCCCCTGATGGTTTAATATACGAGGGAAATGTTACCACGTGAACATTATAAGTGAGGAGAGTGTGTTCCCCTGATGGTTTAATATACACGGGACATGTTCCCAGGGGAACAGTATAAGTGAAGAGAGTGTGTTCCCCTGATTGTTTAATACACACGGGACATGTTACCAGGTGAACAGTATAAGTGAGGAGTGTGTGTTCCCCTGATGGTTTAACACGCACGGGACATGTTACCAGGTGAACAGTATAAGTGAGGAGAGTGTGTTCCCCTGATGGTTTAATATACACGGTACATTTCACCAGGTGAACAGTATAAGTGAGGAGAGTGTGTTCCCCTGATGGTTTAATATACACGGGTCATGTTCCCAGTTGAACAGTATAAGTGAGGAGAGTGTGTTCCCCTGATTGTTTAATACACACGGTATATTTCACCAGGTGAACAGTATAAGTGAAGAGAGTTTGTTCCCCTGATTGTTTAATACACACGGGACATGTCATCGGGTGAACAGTATAAGTGAGGAGAGTGTGTTCCCCTGTTTGTTTAATACACACGGGACATGTCACCGGTTAAAAAGTATAAGTGAGGAGAGTGTGTTCCCCTGATTGTTTAATACACACGGGACATGTCACCAGGTGAACAGTATAAGTGAAGAGAGTGTGTTCCCCTGATTGTTTAATACACACAGGACATGTTACCAGGTGAACAGTATAAGTGAGGAGAGTGTGATCCCCTGATGGTTTAATATACACGGGACATGTTACCAGATGAACAGTATAAGTGAGGAGAGTGTGTTCACCTGATGGTTTAATATACACGGGACATGTTACCAGGTGAACAGTATAAGTGAGGCGAGTGTGTTCACCTGATGGGTTAATACAGACGGGACATGTCACCAGGTGAACAGTATAAGTGAGGAGAGTGTGTTCCCCTGATTGTTTTATACTCACGGGACATGTTACCAGGTGAACAGTATAATTGAGGAGAGTGTGTTCCCCTGATTGTTTAATACTGACGGGACATGTCACCAGGTGAACAGTATAAGTGAGGAGAGTGTGTTCCCCTGATGGTTTAACACGCAAGGGACATGTTACCAGGTGAACAGTATAATTGAGGAGAGTGTGTTCCCCTGATTGTTTAATACTGACGGGACATGTCACCAGGTGAACAGTACAAGTGAGGAGAGTGTTTTCTCTTGATGGTTTAATATACCCGGGACATGTTACCAGTTGAACAGTATAAGTGAGGAGAGTGTGTTCCCCTGATTGTTCAATACACACGGGACATGTTACCAGGTGAAAAGTATAAGTGAGGAGTGTGTGTTCCCCTGATGGTTTAATGCACACGGGACATGTTCCCAGGTGAAAAGTATAAGTGAGGAGAGTGTGTTCCCCTGATTGTTCAATACACACGGGACATGTTACCAAGTGAACAGTATAAGTGAAGAGAGTGTGTTCCCCTGATGGTTTAATACACACGGGACATTTCACCAGGTGAACAGTATAAGTGAGGAGAGTGTGTTCCCCTGATGGTTTAATATACACGGGTCATGTTTCCAGTTGAACAGTATAAGTGAGGAGAGTGTGTTCCTCTGATGGTTTAATATACACGGGACATGTTACCAGGTGAACAGTATAAGTGAGGAGAGTGTGTTCCCCTGATGGTTTAATATACACGGGACATGTTACCAGGTGAACAGTATAAGTGAGGAGAGTGTGTTCCCCTGATGGTTTAATATACACGGGACATGTTACCAGGTGAACAGTATAAGTGAGGAGAGTGTATTCCCCTGATTGTTTAATACAAACAGGACATGTTACCAGGTGAACAGTATAAGTGAGGAGAGTGTGTTCCCCTGATGGTTTAATACACACGGGACATGTTACCAGGTGAACAGTATAAGTGAGGAGAGTGTGTTCCCCTGATTGTTTAATACTCACGGGACATGTTACCAGGTGAACCATATAAGTGAGGAGAGTGTGTTCGCCTGATGGTTTAATACTCACGGGACATGTTACCAGGTGAACCATATAAGTGAGGAGAGTGTGTTCGCCTGATGGTTTAACACGCACGGGACATGTTACCAGGTGAACAGTATAAGTGAGGAGAGTGTGTTCCCCTGATGGTTTAATACTCACGGGACATGTTACCAGGTGAACAGTATAAGTGAGGAGAGTGTGTTCCCCTGATTGTTTAATACACACGGGACATGTTAACAGGTGAACAGTATAAGTGAGGAGAGTGTGTTCCCCTGATGGTTTAATATACACGGGTCATGTTCCCAGTTGAACAGTATAAGTGAGGAGAGTGTGTTCCCCTGATTGTTTAATACACACGGTACATTTCACCAGGTGAACAGTATAAGTGAAGAGAGTTTGTTCCCCTGATTGTTTAATACACACGGGACATATCATCGGGTGAACAGTATAAGTGAGGAGAGTGTGTTCCCCTGTTTGTTTAATACACACGGGACATGTCACCGGTTAAAAAGTATAAGTGAGGAGAGTGTGTTCCCCTGATTGTTTAATACACACGGGACATGTCACCAGGTGAACAGTATAAGTGAAGAGAGTGTGTTCCCCTGATTGTTTAATACACACAGGACATGTTACCAGGTGAACAGTATAAGTGAGGAGAGTGTGATCCCCTGATGGTTTAATATACACGGGACATGTTACCAGATGAACAGTATAAGTGAGGAGAGTGTGTTCACCTGATGGTTTAATATACACGGGACATGTTACCAGGTGAACAGTATAAGTGAGGCGAGTGTGTTCACCTGATGGGTTAATACAGACGGGACATGTCACCAGGTGAACAGTATAAGTGAGGAGAGTGTGTTCCCCTGATTGTTTTATACTCACGGGACATGTTACCAGGTGAACAGTATAAGTGAGGAGAGTGTGTTCCCCTGATGGTTTAACACGCACGGGACATGTTGCCAGGTGAACAGTATAAGTGAGGAGAGTGTGTTCCCCTGATGGTTTAACACGCACGGGAAATGTTACCAGGTGAACTGTATAAGTGAGGAGAGTGTGTTCCCCTGATTGTTTAATATACACTGGACATATGACCAGGTGAACAGTATAAGTGAGGAGACTGTGTTCCCCTGATTGTTTAATACTCACGGGACATGTTACCAGGTGAACAGTATAAATGAGGAGAGTGTGTTCCCCTGATGGTTTAACACGCACGGGACATGTTACCAGGTGAACAGTATAAGTGAGGAGAGTGTGTTCCCCTGATTGTTTAATACACACGGTACATTTCACCAGGTGAATAGTATATGAGAGGAGAGTGTGTTCCCCTGATGGTTTAACACGAACGGGACATGTTACCAGGTGAACAGTATAATTGAGGAGAGTGTGTTCCCCTGATTGTTCAATACTGACGGGACATGTCACCAGGTGAACAGTATAAGTGAGGAGAGTGTGTTCCCCTGATGGTTTAACACGCAAGGGACTTGTTACCAGGTGAACAGTATAATTGAGGAGAGTGTGTTCCCCTGATTGTTTAATACTGACGGGACATGTCACCAGGTGAACAGTACAAGTGAGGAGATTGTTTTCCCTTGATGGTTTAATATACCCGGGACATGTTACCAGTTGAACAGTATAAGTGAGGAGAGTGTGTTCCCCTGATTGTTCAATACACACGGGACATGTTACCAGGTGAAAAGTATAAGTGAGGAGTGTGTGTTCCCCTGATGGTTTAATGCACACGGGACATGTTCCCAGGTGAAAAGTATAAGTGAGGAGAGTGTGTTCCCCTGATTGTTCAATACACACGGGACATGTTACCAAGTGAACAGTATAAGTGAAGAGAGTGTGTTCCCCTGATGGTTTAATACACACGGGACATTTCACCAGGTGAACAGTATAAGTGAGGAGAGTGTGTTCCCCTGATGGTTTAATATACACGGGTCATGTTTCCAGTTGAACAGTATAAGTGAGGAGAGTGTGTTCCTCTGATGGTTTAATATACACGGGACATGTTACCAGGTGAACAGTATAAGTGAGGAGAGTGTGTTCCCCTGATGGTTTAATATACACGGGACATGTTACCAGGTGAACAGTATAAGTGAGGAGAGTGTGTTCCCCTGATGGTTTAATATACACGGGACATGTTACCAGGTGAACAGTATAAGTGAGGAGAGTGTATTCCCCTGATTGTTTAATACAAACAGGACATGTTACCAGGTGAACAGTATAAGTGAGGAGAGTGTGTTCCCCTGATGGTTTAATACACACGGGACATGTTACCAGGTGAACAGTATAAGTGAGGAGAGTGTGTTCCCCTGATTGTTTAATACTCACGGGACATGTTACCAGGTGAACCATATAAGTGAGGAGAGTGTGTTCGCCTGATGGTTTAATACTCACGGGACATGTTACCAGGTGAACCATATAAGTGAGGAGAGTGTGTTCGCCTGATGGTTTAACACGCACGGGACATGTTACCAGGTGAACAGTATAAGTGAGGAGAGTGTGTTCCCCTGATGGTTTAATACTCACGGGACATGTTACCAGGTGAACAGTATAAGTGAGGAGAGTGTGTTCCCCTGATTGTTTAATACACACGGGACATGTTAACAGGTGAACAGTATAAGTGAGGAGTGTGTTTTCCCCTGATGGTTTAACACGCACGGGACATGTTACCAGGTGAACAGTATAAGTGAGGAGAGTGTGTTCCCCTGATTGTTTTATGCACACGGGACATGTTACCAGGTGAACAGTATAAGTGAGTCGAGTGTGTTCCCCTGATGGTTTAATATACGAGGGAAATGTTACCAGGTGAACAGTATAAGTGAGGAGAGTGTGTTCCCCTGATGGTTTAATATACACGGGACATGTTACCAGGTGAACAGTATAAGTGAGGCGAGTGTGTTCCCCTGATGGTTTAATATACGAGGGAAATGTTACCAGGTGAACAGTATAAGTGAGGAGAGTGAGTTCCACTGATTGTTTAATATACACGGGACATATTACCAGGTGAACAATATAAGTGAGGAGAGTGTGTTCCCCTGATGGTTAAATATACACGGGACATGTTACCAGGTGAACAGTATAATTGAGGAGAGTGTGATCCCCTGATTGTTTAATACACACGGGACATGTCACCAGGTGAACAGTATAAGTGAGGAGAGTGTGTTCCTCTGATGGTATAATATACACGGGACATGTTACCAGATGAACAGTATAAATGAGGAGAGTGTGTTCACCTGATGGGTTAATACAGACGGGACATGACACCAGGTGAACAGTATAAGTGAGGAGAGTGTGTTCCCCTGATTGTTTTATACTCACGGGACATGTTACTAGGTGAACAGTATAAGTGAGGAGAGTGTGTTCCCCTGATGGTTTAATATACGAGGGAAATGTTACCAGGTGAACAGTATAAGTGAGGAGAGTGTGTTCCCCTGATTGTTTAAGACTCACGGGACATGTTACCAGGAAAACAGTATAAGTGAGGAGTGTGTGTTCCCCTGATGGTTTAACACGCACGGGACATGTTACCAGGTGAACAGTATAAGTGAGGAGAGTGTGTTCCCCTGATTGTTTAATACACACGGTACATTTCACCAGGTGAACAGTATAAGTGAGGAGTGTGTGTTCCCCTGATGGTTTAATACACACGGTACATTTCACCAGGTGAACAGTATAATTGAGGAGAGTGTGTTCCCCTGATGGTTTAATATACACGGGTCATGTTACCAGTTGAACAGTGTAAGTGAGGAGAGTGTGTTCCCCTGATGGTTTAATATACACGGGTGATGTTACCAGTTGAACAGTATAAGTGAGGAGACTGTGTTCCCCTGAATGTTTAATATACACGGGACATGTTACCAGGTGAACAATATAAGTGAGGAGAGTGTGTTCCCCTTATGGTTTAATATACACGGGACATGTCACAAGGTGAACAATATAAGTGAGGAGAGTGTGTTCCCCTTATGGTTTAATATACACGGGACATGTTACCAGGTGAACTGTATAAGTGAGGAGTGTGTTTTCTCCTGATTGTTTAATATACACGGGACATATTACCAGGTGAACAGTATAAGTGAGGAGAGTGTGTTCCCCTGATGGTTTAACACTCACGGGACATGTTACCAGGTGAACAGTATAAGTGAGGAGAGTGTGTTCCCCTGATGGTTTAATATACGAGGGAAATGCTACCAGGTGAACATTATAAGTGAGGAGAGTGTGTTCCCCTGATGGTTTAATATACACGGGACATGTTCCCAGGGGAACAGTATAAGTGAAGAGAGTGTGTTCCCCTGATTGTTTAATACACACGGGACATGTTACCAGGTGAACAGTATAAGTGAGGAGTGTGTGTTCCCCTGATGGTTTAACACGCACGGGACATGTTACCTGGTGAACAGTATAAGTGAGGAGAGTGTGTTCCCCTGATTGTTTAATACACACGGTACATTTCACCAGGTGAACAGTATAAGTGAGGAGACTGTGTTCCCCTGATGGTTTAATATACACGGGTCATATTACCAGTTGAACACCATAAGTGAGGAGAGTGTGTTCCCCTGATGGTTTAATATACACGGGTCATGTTACCAGTTGAACAGTATAAGTGAGGAGATTGTGTACCCCTGATGGTTTAATATACACGGGACATGTTACCAGGTGAACAGTATAAGTGAGGAGAGTGTATTCCCCTGATTGTTTAATACAAACAGGACATGTTACCAGGTGAACAGTATAAGTGAGGAGAGTGTGTTCCCCTGCTGGTTTAATATAAACGGGACATGTCACTAGGTGAACAATATAAGTGAGGAGAGTGTGTTCCCCTGGTGGTTTAATATACACGGGACATGTTACCAGGTGAACAGTATAAGTGAGAAGAGTGTGTTCCCCTGATTGTTTAATACACACGGGACATGTTACCAGGTGAACAGTATAAGTGAGGAGAGTGTGTTCCCCTGATGGTTTAATATACACGGGACATGTTACCAGGTGAACAATATAAGTGAGGAGAGTGTGTTCCCCTGATGGTTTAATACTGTCGGGACATTTCCCCAGGTGAACAGTAAATGTGAGGAGAGTGAGTTCCCCTGATAGTTTAATAATGACGGGACATGTTACCAGGTGAACAGTATAAGTGAGGAGAGTGTGTTCCCCTGATGGTTTAATACTGACGGGACATGTCACCATGTGACCAGTTTAAGGGAGGAGAGTGTGTTCCCCTGATGGTTTAATACGCACGGGACATGTGAACAGGTGAACAGCATAAGTGAGGAGAGTGTGTTCCACTGATTGTTTAATACGCACGGGACATGTACCCTACTGAACAGTATATGTGAGGAGAGTTTGTTCCCCTGATGGTTTAATACTGACGGGACATTTCCCCAGGTGAACAGTATAAGTGAGGAGAGTGTGTTCCCATGATGGTTTAATACTGACGGGACATTACCCCAGGTGAACAGTATAAGTGAGGAGAGTGTGTTCCCCTGATGGTTTAATATACACGGGACATGTTACCAGGTGAACAGTATAAGTGAGGAGAGTGTATTCCCCTGATTGTTTAATACACACCGGACATGTTACCAGGTGAACAGTATAAGTGAGGAGAGTGTGTTCCCCTGATGGTTTAATATACGATGGAAATGTTACCAGGTGAACAGTATAAGTGAGGAGAGTGTGTTCCCCTGATGGTTTAATATACACGGGACATGTTCCCAGGGGAACAGTATAAGTGAGGAGAGTGTGTTCCCCTGATTGTTTAATACTCACGGGACATGTTACCAGGTGAACAGTATAAGTGAGGAGTGTGTGCTCCCCTGATGGTTTAACACGCACGGGACATGTTACCAGGTGAACAGTGTAAGTGAGGAGAGTGTGTTCCCCTGATGAGTTAACACGCACGGGACATGTTACCAGGTGAACAGTATAAGTGAGTAGAGTGTGTTCCGCTGATGGTTTAATATACCCGGGACATGTCAGCAGGTGAACAGTATAATTGAGGAGAGTGTGTTCCCCTGATTGTTTAATACACACGGGACATGTCATCAGGTGAACAGTATAAGTGAGGAGAGTTTGTTCCCCTGATGGTTTAATATACACGGGACATGTTACCAGGTGAACAGTATAACTGAGGAGAGTGAGTTCCCCTGATGGTTTAATATGCACGGGACATGTCAACAGATGAACAGTATAAGTGAGGAGAGTGTGTTCCCCTGATGGTTTGATACTGTCGGGACATTTCCCCAGGTGAACAGAATAAGAGAGGAGAGTGAGTTCCCCTGATAGTTTAATAATGACGGGACATGTTACCAGGTGAACAGTATAAGTGAGGAGAGTGTGTTCCCCTGATTGTTTAATACTGACGGGACATGTCACCATGTGACCAGTTTAAGGGAGGAGAGTGTGTTCCCCTGATGGTTTAATATGCACGGTACATGTTACCAGGTGAACAGTATAAGTGAGGAGAGTGTGTTCCCCTGATGGTTTAATATGCACGGGACATGTTACCAGGTGAAGAGTATAAGTGTGGAGAGTGAGTTGCCTGATGCTTTAATACACACTGGACATTTCCCCAGGTGAACATTATAAGTGAGGAGATTGTGTTCCCCTGATGGTTTAATACGCACAGGACATGTTACCAGGTGAACAGTGTAAGTGAGGAGAGAGAGTTCCAATGATGGTTTAATACAAACAGGACATGTCACCAGGTGAACAGTATAAGTGAGGAGAGTGTGTTCCCCTGATGGTTTAATATGCACGGGACATGTTACCAGGTGAACAGCATAAGTGAGGAGATTGTGTTCCCCTGATTGTTTAATACACACAGGACATGTTACCAGGTGAACAGTATAAGTGAGGAGATTGTGTTCCCCCTATTGTTTAATACACACAGGACATGTTACCAGGTCAACAGCATAAGTGAGGAGAGTGTGTTCCCCTGATTATTCAATACACACACGATATGTTACCAGGTCAACAGTATAAGTGAGGAGAGTGTGTTCCCCTGATTGTTTCATACACACAGGACATGTTACCAGGTGAACAGTATAAGTGAGGAGAGTGTGTTCCCCTGATTGTTCAATACACACACGATATGTTACCAGGTGAACAGCATAAGTGAGGAGAGTGTGTTCCCCAGATTGTTTAATACACACAGGACATGTTACCAGGTGAACAGTATAAGTGAGGAGAGTGTGTTCCCCAGATTGTTTAATACACACAGGACATGTCACCAGGTGAACAGTATAAGTGAGGAGATTGTGTTCCCCTAATGGTTTAATATGCACGGGACATGTTACCAGGTGAACAGCATAAGTGAGGAGCTTGTGTTCCCCTGATTGTTTAATACACACAGGACATGTTACCAGGTGAACAGTATAAGTGAGGAGATTGTGTTCCCCTAATGGTTTAATATGCACGGGACATGTTACCAGGTGAACAGTATAATTGAGGAGAGTGTGTTCCCCTGATTGTTTAATATACACGGGACATGTTACCAGGTGAACAGTATAAGTGAGGAGAGTGTGTTCCCCTGATGGTTTAATATACACAGGACATGTTCCCAGGTGAACAGTATAAGTGAGTAGAGTGTGTTCCCCTGATTGTTTAATATACACGGGGCATGTTACCAGGTGAACAGCATAAGTGAGGAGAGTGAGTACCCCTGATTGTTTAATACGCACGGGACATGTAACCAAGTGAACAGTATAAGTGAGGAGAGAGTGTTCCCCTGATGATTTAATACGCACGGGACATGTAACCAAGTGAACAGTATAAGTGAGGAGAGAGTGTTCCCCTGATCGTTTAATACTGACCGAACATTTCCCCAGGTGAACAGTATTAGTGAGGATAGTGTGTTCCCCTCATGGTTTAATACACACAGGACTTGTACCAGGTGAACAGTATAAGTGAAGAGAGTGAGTTCCCCTGATTGTTTAATACACACGGGACATGTAACCAAGTGAACAGTATAAGTGAGGAGAGTGTGTTCCCCTGATGGTTTAATACTAACAGAACATTTCCCCAGGTGAACAGTATAAGTGAGGAGAGTGTGTTCCCCTCATGGTTTAATACACACAGGAAATGTCGACAGGTGAACAGTATAAGTGAAGAGAGTGAGTTCCCCTGATTGTTTAACACGCACGGGACATGTTACCAGGTGAACAGTATAAGTGAGGAGAGTGTGTTCCCCTGATGGTTTAATATACACGGGACATGTTACCAGGCGAACAGTATAAGTGAGGAGAAAGTGTTCCCCTGATGGTTTAATATACACGGGACATGTTACCAAGTGAAAAGTATAAGTGAGGAGAGTGTGTTCCCCTGATGGTTTAATATACACGGGACATGATACCAAGTGAAAAGTATAAGTGAGCAGAACGTGTTCCCCTGATGGTTTAATATACACGGGACATGTTACCGGGTGAGCAGTATAAGAGAGGAGAGTGTGTTCCCCTGATGGTTTAAAACGCACGGGACGTGTCACCAGGTGAAGAGTAGAAGTGAGGAGAGTGTGTTCCCCTGATGGTCTAATATACACGGGACATGTTACCAGGTGAACAGTATATGTGAAGAGAGTGTGTTCCCCTGATTGTTTAATACACACGGGACATGTAACCAAGTGAACAGTATCTGTGAGGAGAGTGTTTTCCCCTGATTGTTTAATACGCACTGGACATGTTACCAGGTGAACAGAATAAGTGAGGAGAGTGTGTTCCACTGATGGTTTAATATACACGGGACATGTCACCAGGTGAACAGTAGAAGTGAAGAGAGTGTGTGCCCCTGATTGTTTAATACACACGGGACATGTCACCAGGTGAACAGTATAAGTGAGGAGAGAGTGTTCCCCTGATTGTTTAACACGCACGGGACATGTTACCAGGTGAACAGTATAAGTGAGGAGAGTGTGTTCCCCTGATGGTTTAATATACACAGGACATGTTACCAGGTGAACAGTATAAGTGAGGAGAATGTGTTCCCCTGATGGTTGAATATACACGGGACATGTTAGCAGGTGAACAGTATATGTGAAGAGAGTGTTTTCCCCTGATGGTTTAATATGCATGGGCCATGTTACCAGGTGAACAGTAGAAGTGAAGAGTGCGTGTTCCCCTGATGGTTTAATATACATGTGACATGTTACCATGTGAACAGTTTAATTGAGGAGAGTGTGTTCCCCTGATGGTTTAATACGCACGGGACATGTTACCAGGTGAACAGTGTAATTGAGGAGAGTGTGTTCCCCTGATGGTTTAATATACACGGGACATGTTACCAGGTGAACAGTGTAAGTGTAGAGAGTGAGTTCCCCTGCTGGTTTAATACAAACAGGACATTTCACCAGGTGAACAGTAAAAGTGAGGACAGAGTGTTCCCCTCATGGTTTAACACGCACGGGACATGTTACCTGGTGAACATTAAAGGTGAGGAGAGTGTGTTCCCCTGATGGTTTAATATACACAGGACATGTTACCAGGTGAACAGTATAAGTGAGGAGAGTGTGTTCCCCTGATTGTTTAATATCCAAGGGACATGTTACCAGGTGAACAGTATAAGTGAGGAGAGTGTGTTCCCCTGATTGTTTAATACACACGGGACATGTCACCAGGTGAACAGTATAAGTGAGGAGAGTGTGTTCCCCTGATGGTTTAATATACACGGGACATGTTACCAGGTGAACAATGTAAGTGAGGAGAGTGTGTTCCCCTGATGGTTTAATACTTTCGGGACATTTCCCCAGGTGAACAGTATAAGTGAGGAGAGTGAGTTCCCCTGATAGTTTAATAATGACGGGACATGTTACCAGGTGAACAGTATAAGTGAGGAGAGTGTGTTCCCCTGATGGTTTAATACTGACGGGACATGTCGCCATGTGACCAGTTTAAGGGAGGAGAGTGTGTTCCCCTGATGGTTTAATACGCACCGGACATGTGAACAGGTGAACAGTATAAGTAAGGAGAGTGTGTTCCCCTGATTGTTTAATACGCACGGGACATGTACCCAACTGAACAGTATATGTGAGGAGAGTGTGTTCCCCTGATGGTTTAATATACACGGGACATGTTACCAGGTGAACAGTGTAAGTGAGGAGAGTGTGTTCCCCTGATTGTTTAATACGCACGGGACATGTACCCAACTGAACAGTATATGTGAGGAGAGTGTGTTCCCCTGTTTGTTTAATACTGACGGGACATGTCACCATGTGACCAGTTTAAGGGAGGAGAGTGTGTTCCCCTGATGGTTTAATACGCACGGGACATGTGAACAGGTGAACAGCATAAGTGAGGAGAGTGAGTTCCCCTGATTGTTTAATACGCACGGGACATGTAACCAAGTGAACAGTATAAGTGAGGAGAGTGTGTTCCCCTGATTGTTTAATACGCACGGGACATGTACCCAACTGAACAGTATATGTGAGGAGAGTGTGTTCCCCTGATGGTTTAATACTGAAGGGACATTTCCCCAGGTGAACAGTATAAGTGAGGAGAGTGTGTTCCCATGATGGTTTAATACTGACGGGACATTTCCCCAGGTGAACAGTATAAGTGAGGAGAGTTTGTTCCCCTCATGGTTTAATACACACAGAACATGTCACCAGGTGAACATTATAAGTGAGGAGAGTGTGTTCCCCTGATGGTTTAATATACACGGGACATGATACCAGGTGAACAGTATAAGTGAGGAGAATGTGTTCCCCTGATGGTTTAATATACACGGGACATGATACCAGGTGAACAGTATAAGTGAGGAGAATGTGTTCCCCTGATGGTTTACTGTACACGGGACATGTTACCAGGTGAAAAGTATAAGTGAGGAGATTGTGTTCCACAGATGGTTTAATACTGACGGGACATGTTACCAGATGAACAGTATAAGTGAGGAGAGTGTGTTCCCCTGATGGTATAATATACACGGGACATGTTACCAGGTGAACAGTATAATTGAGGAGAGGGCTTTCCCCTAATGGTTTAATATACACGGGACAAGATACCAGGTGAACAGTATAAGAGAGGAGAGTGTGTTCCCCTGATGGTTTAACACGCACGGGACGTGTCACCAGGTGAAGAGTAGAAGTGAGGAGAGTGTGTTCCCCTGATGGTCTAATATACACGGGACATGTTACCAGGTGAACAGTATATGTGAAGATAGTGTGTTCCCCTGATTGTTTAGTACACACGGGACATGTAACCAAGTGAACAGTATCTGTGAGGAGAGTGTGTTCCCCTGATTGTTTAAAACGCACTGGACATGTTACCAGGTGAACAGTATATGTGAAGATAGTGTGTTCCCCTGATTGTTTAGTACACACGGGACATGTTACCAGGTGAACAGTATAAGTGAGGAGAGTGTGTTCCACTGATGGTTTAATAAGCACTGGACATGTTACCAGGTGAACAGTATAAGTGAGGAGAGTGTGTTCCACTGATGCTTTAATATACACGGGACATGTTGCCAGGTGAACAGTGTAAGTGAGGACAGTGTGTTCCCCTGATGTTTTAATATACACAGGATATGTTACCAGGTGAACAGCACAAGTGAGGAGAGTGTGTTCCCCTGATGGTTTAATATACACAGGACATGTTACCAGGTGAACAGTATAAGTGAGGAGAATGTGTTCCCCTGATGGTTTAATATACACGGGACATGTTACCAGGTGAACAGTCTAAGTGAAGAGAGTGTGTTCCCCTGATGGTTTAATATACATGGGCCATGTTACCAGATGAACAGCAGAAGTGAAGAGTGCGTGTTCCCCTCATTGTTTAATATACATGTGACATGTTACCATGTGAACAGTTTAATTGAGGAGAGTGTGTTCCCCTGATGGTTTAATACGCACGGGACATGTTACTAGGTGAACAGTATAAGTGAGGAGAGTGAGTTCCCCTGCTGGTTTAATACAAACAGGACATTTCACCAGGTGAAAAGTATAAGAGAGGAGAGAGTGTTCCCTTATGGTTAAACACGCACGGGACATGTTACCAGGTGAACAGTAAAAGTGAGGAGAGTGTGTTCCCCTGATGGTTTAATATACACAGGACATGATACCAGGTGAAAAGTATAAGTGAGGAGAGTGTGTTCCAATGATGGTTTAATATACACGGGACATGTTACCAGGTGAACAGTATAAGTGAGGAGAGTGTGTTCCAATGATGGTTTAATATACACGGGACATGTTACCAGGTGAACAGTAGAAGTGAGGAGAGTGTGTTCCCCTGATGGTTTAATACTGTCGGGACATTTCCCCAGGTGAACAGTATAAGTGAGGAGAGTGTGTTCCCCTGATGGTTTAATATACACGGGACATGTTACCAGGTGAACAGAAAAAGTGAGGTGAGTGTGTTCCCCTGATTGTTTAATATACAAGGGACATGTTACCAGGTGAACAGTATAAGTGAGGAGAGTGTGTTCCCCTGATTGTTTAATACACACGGGACATGTCACCAGGTGAACAGTATAAGTGAGGAGAGTGTGTTCCCCTGATGGTTCAATATACACGGGACATGTTACCAGGTGAACAGTAGAAGTGAGGAGAGTGAGTTCCCCTGATGCTTTAATACAGTCAGGACATGTCAACAGATGAACAGTATAAGTGAGGAGAGTGTGTTCCCCTGATGGTTTAACAGGCACGGGACATGTTACCAGGTGAACAGTATAAGTGAGGAGAGTGTGTTCCCCTGATTGTTTAATATACACGGGACATGTTACCAGGTGAACAGTATAAGTGAGGAGAGTGTGTTCCCCTGATTGTTTAATACTCACGGGACATGTTGCCAGCTGAACAGTATAAGTGAGGAGAGTGTGTTCCCCTGATGGTTGAACACGCACGGGACATGTTGCCAGGTGAACAGTATAAGTGAGGAGAGTGTGTTCCCCTGATGGTTTAACACGCACGGGACATGTTACCAGGTGAACAGTATAAGTGAGGAGAGTGTGTTCCCCTGATTGTTTAATACTGACGGTACATGTTACCAGGTGAACAGTATAAGTGAGGAGAGTGTGTTCCCCTGATGGTTTAATATACACGGGACATGTTACCAGGTGAACAGTATAAGTGAGGAGAGTGTGTTCCCCTGATTGTTCAATGCACACGGGACATGTTACCAGGTGAACAGTATAATTGAGGAGAGTGTGTTCCCCTGATTGTTTAATACTGACGGTACATGTTACCAGGTGAACAGTATAAGTGAGGAGAGTGTGTTCCCCTGATGGTTTAATATACACGGGACATGTTACCAGGTGAACAGTATAAGTGAGGAGAGTGTGTTCCCCTGATTGTTCAATGCACACGGGACATGTTAGCAGGTGAACAGTATAAGTGAGGAGAATGTGTTCCCCTGATTGTTCAATACACACGGGACATGTTACCAGGTGAACAGTATAAGTGAGGAGAGTGTGTTCCCCTGATGGTTTAATATACTCGGGACATGTTCAAAGGTGAACAGTATAAGTGAGGAGATTGTGTTCCCCTGATGGTTTAATATACACAGGGCATATTACCAGGTGAACAGTATAAGTGAGGAGATTGTGTTCCCCTGATGGTTTAATACACACGGGACACGTTAGCTGGAGAACAGTATAAGTGAGGGGAGTGCTTTCCCCTGATGGTTTAATATTCACGGGACATGTTACCAGGTGAACAGTATAATTGAGGAGAGTGTGTTCCCCTGATTGTTTAAAGCACACGGGACATGTTACCAGGTGAACAGTATAAGTGAGGAGAGTGTGTTCCCCTGATGGTTTCATATACACGGGACATGTTACCTGGAGAACAGTATAAGTGAGGGGAGTGCTTTCCCCTGATGGTTTAATATTCACGGGACATGTTACCAGGTGAACTGTATAATTGAGGAGAGTGTGTTCCCCTGATGGTTTAATATACACGGGACATGTTACCAGGTGAACAGTATAAGTGAGGAGAGTGTATTCCCCTGATTGTTTAATACACACAGGACATATTACCAGGTGAACAGTATAAGTGAGGAGAGTGTGTTCCCCTGATGGTTTACTACACACAGGACATGTTACCAGGTGAACAGTGTAAGTGAGGAGAATGTGTTCCCCTGATGGTTTAATATACACAGGAAATGTTACCAGGTGAACAGTATAAGTGAGGAGAGTGTGTTCCCCTGATTGTTTAATACTCACCGGACATGTTACCAGGTGAACAGTATATGTGAGGAGAGTGTGTTCCCCTGATGGTTTAACACGCACGGGACATGTAACCAGGTGAACAGTATAAGTGAGGAGAGTGTGTTCCCCAGATTGTTTAATACACACGGGACATGTCACCAGGTCAACAGTATAAGTGAGGAGAGTGTGTTCCCCTGATTGTTTAATACTCACGGGACATGTTGCCAGGTGAACAGTATAAGTGAGGAGAGTGTGTTCCCCTGATGGTTTAACACGCACGGGACATGTTACCAGGTGAACAGTATAAGTGAGGAGAGTGTGTTCCGCTGATGGTTTAATATAACCGGGACATGTCAGCAGGTGAACAGTATAAGTGAGGAGAGTGTGTTCCCCTGATGGTTTAATATCCACGGGACATGTTACCAGGTGAACAGTATAAGTGAGGAGAGTGTGTTCCCCTGATTGTTTAATACACACGGGACATGTCACCTGGTGAACAGTATAAGTGAGGAGAGTGTGTTCCCCTGATGGTTTAATGTACACGGGACATGTTACCAGTTGAGCAGTATAAGTGAGGAGAGTGTGTTCCCCTGATTGTTTAATACACACGGGACATGTCACCTGGTGAACAGTATAAGTGAGGAGAGTGTGTTCCCCTGATGGTTTAATGTACACGGGACATGTTACCAGGTGAACAGTATAAGTGAGGAGAGTGTGTTCGCCTGGTTTTTCAATACACACGGGACATGTCACCAAGTGAAATGTATAATTGAGGAGAGTGTGTTCCCCTGATGGTTTAATATACACGGTACATGTTACCAGGTGAACAGTATAAGTGAGGAGAGTGTGTTCCCCTGATGGTTTAATACTCACGGGACATGTTACCAGGTGAACAGTATAAGTGAGGAGAGTGTGTTCCCCTGATGGTTTAATACTGACGGGACATGTCACCATGTGACCAGTTTAAGGGAGGAGAGTGTGTTCCCCTGATGGTTTAATACGCACGGGACATGTTACCAGGTGAACAGTATAATTGAGGAGAGTGTGTTCCCCTGATTGTTTAATACTGACGGGACATGTCACCATGTGACCAGTTTAAGGGAGGAGAGTGTGTTCCCCTGATGGTTTAATACGCACGGGACATGTTACCAGGTGAACAGTATAAGTGAGGAGAGTGTGTTCCCCTGATTGTTTAATACTGACGGGACATGTCACCATGTGACCAGTTTAAGGGAGGAGAGTGTGTTCCCCTGATTGTTTAATAAACACGGGACATGTTACCAGGTGAACAGTATAATTGAGGAGAGTGAGTACCCCTGATTGTTTAATACGCACGGGACATGTAACCAAGTGAACAGTATAAGTGAGGAGAGAGTGTTCCCCTGATGCTTTAATACGCACGGGACATGTAACCAAGTGAACAGTATAAGTGAGGAGAGAGTGTTCCCCTGATCGTTTAATACTGACCGAACATTTCCCCAGGTGAACAGTATTAGTGAGGATAGTGTGTTCCCCTCATGGTTTAATACACACAGGACTTGTACCAGGTGAACATTATAAGTGAAGAGAGTGAGTTCCCCTGATTGTTTAATACACACGTGACATGTAACCAAGTGAACAGTATAAGTGAGGAGAGTGTGTTCCCCTGATGGTTTAATACTAACAGATCATTTCCCCAGGTGAACAGTATAAGTGAAGAGAGTGAGTTCCCCTGAATGTTTAACACGCACGGGACATGTTACCAGGTGAACAGTATAAGTGAGGAGAGTGTGTTCCCCTGATGGTTTAATATACACGGGACATGTTACCAGGCGAACAGTATAAGTGAGGAGAAAGTGTTCCCCTGATGGTTTAATATACACGGGACATGTTACCAAGTGAAAAGTATAAGTGAGGAGAGTGTGTTCCCCTGATGGTTTAATATACACGGGACATGATACCAAGTGAAAAGTATAAGTGAGGAGAACGTGTTCCCCTGATGGTTTAATATACACGGGACATGTTACCGGTGAGCAGTATAAGAGAGGAGAGTGTGTTCCCCTAATGGTTTAACACGCACGGGACGTGTCACCAGGTGAAGAGTAGAAGTGAGGAGAGTGTGTTCCCCTGATGGTCTAATATACACGGGACATGTTACCAGGTGAACAGTATATGTGAAGAGAGTGTGTTCCCCTGATTGTTTAATACACACGGGACATGTAACCAAGTGAACAGTATCAGTGAGGAGAGTGTTTTCCCCTGATTGTTTAATACGCACTGGACATGTTACCAGGTGAACAGAATAAGTGAGGAGAGTGTGTTCCACTGATGGTTTAATATACACGGGACATGTCACCAGGTGAACAGTAGAAGTGAAGAGAGTGTGTTCCCCTGATTGTTTAATACACACGGGACATGTCACCAGGTGAACAGTATAAGTGAGGAGAGAGTGTTCCCCTGATTGTTTAACACGCACGGGACATGTTACCAGGTGAACAGTATAAGTGAGGAGAGTGTGTTCCCCTGATGGTTTAATATACACAGGACATGTTACCAGGTGAACAGTATAAGTGAGGAGAATGTGTTCCCCTGATGGTTGAATATACACGGGACATGATAGCAGGTGAACAGTATATGTGAAGAGAGTGTGTTCCCCTGATGTTTTAATATGCATGGGCCATGTTACCAGGTGAACAGTAGAAGTGAAGAGTGCGTGTTCCCCTGATGGTTTAATATACATGTGACATGTTACCATGTGAACAGTTTAATTGAGGAGAGTGTGTTCCCCTGATGGTTTAATACGCACGGGACATGTTACCAGGTGAACAGTGTAATTGAGGAGAGTGTGTTCCCCTGATGGTTTAATATACACGGGACATGTTACCAGGTGAACAGTGTAAGTGTGGAGAGTGAGTTCCCCTGCTGGTTTAATACAAACAGGACATTTCACCAGGTGAACAGTAAAAGTGAGGACAGAGTGTTCCCCTCATGGTTTAACACGCACGGGACATGTTACCTGGTGAACATTAAAGGTGAGGAGAGTGTGTTCCCCTGATGGTTTCATATACACAGGACATGTTACCAGGTGAACAGTATAAGTGAGGAGAGTGTGTTCCCCTGATTGTTTAATATACAAGGGACATGTTACCAGGTGAACAGTATAAGTGAGGAGAGTGTGTTCCCCTGATTGTTTAATACACACGGGACATGTCACCAGGTGAACAGTATAAGTGAGGAGAGTGTGTTCCCCTGATTGTTTAATATACAAGGGACATGTCACCAGGTGAACAGTATAAGTGAGGAGAGTGTGTTCCCCTGATGGTTTAATATACACGGGACATGTTACCAGGTGAACAATGTAAGTGAGGAGAGTGTGTTCCCCTGATGGTTTAATACTTTCGGGACATTTCCCCAGGTGAACAGTATAAGTGAGGAGAGTGAGTTCCCCTGATAGTTTAATAATGACGGGACATGTTACCAGGTGAACAGTATAAGTGAGGAGAGTGTGTTCCCCTGATGGTTTAATACTGACGGGACATGTCGCCATGTGACCAGTTTAAGGGAGGAGAGTGTGTTCCCCTGATGGTTTAATACGCACGGGACATGTGAACAGTTGAAAAGTATAAGTAAGGAGAGTGTGTTCCCCTGATTGTTTAATACGCACGGGACATGTACCCAACTGAACAGTATATGTGAGGAGAGTGTGTTCCCCTGATGGTTTAATATACACGGGACATGTTACCAGGTGAACAGTGTAAGTGAGGAGAGTGTGTTCCTCTGATTGTTTAATACGCACGGGACATGTACCCAACTGAACAGTATATGTGAGGAGAGTGTGTTCCCCTGATTGTTTAATACTGACGGGACATGTCACCATGTGACCAGTTTAAGGGAGGAGAGTGTGTTCCCCTGATGGTTTAATACGCACGGGACATGTGAACAGGTGAACAGCATAAGTGAGGAGAGTGAGTTCCCCTGATTGTTTAATACGCACGGGACATGTAACCAAGTGAACAGTATAAGTGAGGAGAGTGTGTTCCCCTGATTGTTTAATACGCACGGGACATGTACCCAACTGAACAGTATATGTGAGGAGAGTGTGTTCCCCTGATGGTTTAATACTGAAGGGACATTTCCCCAGGTGAACAGTATAAGTGAGGAGAGTGTGTTCCCATGATGGTTTAATACTGACGGGACATTTCCCCAGGTGAACAGTATAAGTGAGGAGAGATTGTTCCCCTCATGGTTTAATACACACAGAACATGTCACCAGGTGAACATTATAAGTGAGGAGAGTGTGTTCCCCTGATGGTTTAATATACACGGGACATGATACCAGGTGAACAGTATAAGTGAGGAGAATGTGTTCCCCTGATGGTTTAATATACACGGGACATGATACCAGGTGAACAGTATAAGTGAGGAGAATGTGTTCCCCTGGTGGTTTACTGTACACGGGACATGTTACTAGGTGAAAAGTATAAGTGAGGAGATTGTGTTCCACAGATGGTTTAATACTGACGGGACATGTTACCAGATGAACAGTATAAGTGAGGAGAGTGTGTTCCCCTGATGGTATAATATACACGGGACATGTTACCAGTTGAACAATGTAAGTGAGGAGAGTGTGTTCCCCTGATGGTTTAATACTGTCGGGACATTTCCCCAGGTGAACAGTATAAGTGAGGAGAGTGAGTTCCCCTGATAGTTTAATAATGACGGGACATGTTACCAGGTGAACAGTATAAGTGAGGAGAGTGTGTTCCCCTGATGGTTTAATACTGACGGGACATGTCGCCATGTGACCAGTTTAAGTGAGGAGAGTGTGTTCCCCTGATGGTTTAATACGCACGGGACATGTGAACAGGTGAACAGCATAAGTGAGGAGAGTGAGTTCCCCTGATTGTTTAATACGCACGGGACATGTAACCAAGTGAACAGTATAAGTGAGGAGAGTGTGTTCCCCTGATTGTTTAATACGCACGGGACATGTACCCAACTGAACAGTATATGTGAGGAGAGTGTGTTCCCCTGATGGTTTAATACTGAAGGGACATTTCCCCAGGTGAACAGTATAAGTGAGGAGAGTGTGTTCCCATGATGGTTTAATACTGACGGGACATTTCCCCAGGTGAACAGTATAAGTGAGGAGAGTTTGTTCCCCTCATGGTTTAATACACACAGAACATGTCACCAGGTGAACATTATAAGTGAGGAGAGTGTGTTCCCCTGATGGTTTAATATACACGGGACATGATACCAGGTGAACAGTATAAGTGAGGAGAATGTGTTCCCCTGATGGTTTAATATACACGGGACATGATACCAGGTGAACAGTATAAGTGAGGAGAATGTGTTCCCCTGATGGTTTACTGTACACGGGACATGTTACCAGGTGAAAAGTATAAGTGAGGAGATTGTGTTCCACAGATGGTTTAATACTGACGGGACATGTTACCAGATGAACAGTATAAGTGAGGAGAGTGTGTTCCCCTGATGGTATAATATACACGGGACATGTTACCAGGTGAACAGTATAATTGAGGAGAGGGCTTTCCCCTAATGGTTTAATATACACGGGACAAGATACCAGGTGAACAGTATAAGAGAGGAGAGTGTGTTCCCCTGATGGTTTAACACGCACGGGACGTGTCACCAGGTGAAGAGTAGAAGTGAGGAGAGTGTGTTCCCCTGATGGTCTAATATACACGGGACATGTTACCAGGTGAACAGTATATGTGAAGATAGTGTGTTCCCCTGATTGTTTAGTACACACGGGACATGTAACCAAGTGAACAGTATCTGTGAGGAGAGTGTGTTCCCCTGATTGTTTAAAACGCACTGGACATGTTACCAGGTGAACAGTATATGTGAAGATAGTGTGTTCCCCTGATTGTTTAGTACACACGGGACATGTTACCAGGTGAACAGTATAAGTGAGGAGAGTGTGTTCCACTGATGGTTTAATAAGCACTGGACATGTTACCAGGTGAACAGTATAAGTGAGGAGAGTGTGTTCCACTGATGGTTTAATATACACGGGACATGTTGCCAGGTGAACAGTGTAAGTGAGGACAGTGTGTTCCCCTGATGTTTTAATATACACAGGATATGTTACCAGGTGAACAGCACAAGTGAGGAGAGTGTGTTCCCCTGATGGTTTAATATACACAGGACATGTTACCAGGTGAACAGTATAAGTGAGGAGAATGTGTTCCCCTGATGGTTTAATATACACGGGACATGTTACCAGGTGAACAGTATAAGTGAAGAGAGTGTGTTCCCCTGATGGTTTAATATACATGGGCCATGTTACCAGATGAACAGTAGAAGTGAAGAGTGCGTGTTCCCCTGATTGTTTAATATACATGTGACATGTTACCATGTGAACATTTTAATTGAGGAGAGTGTGTTCCCCTGATGGTTTAATACGCACGGGACATGTTACCAGGTGAACAGTATAAGTGAGGAGAGTGAGTTCCCCTGCTGGTTTAATACAAACAGTACATTTCACCAGGTGAACAGTATAAGAGAGGAGAGAGTGTTCCCTTATGGTTTAACACGCACGGGACATGTTACCAGGTGAACAGTAAAAGTGAGGAGAGTGTGTTCCCCTGATGGTTTAATATATACAGGACATGATACCAGGTGAAAAGTATAAGTGAGGAGAGTGTGTTCCAATGATGGTTTAATATACACGGGACATGTTACCAGGTGAACAGTATAAGTGAGGAGAGTGTGTTCCAATGATGGTTTAATATACACGGGACATGTTACCAGGTGAACAGTAGAAGTGAGGAGAGTGTGTTCCCCTGATGGTTTAATACTGTCGGGACATTTCCCCAGGTGAACAGTATAAGTGAGGAGAGTGTGTTCCCCTGATGGTTTAATATACACGGGACATGTTACCAGGTGAACAGAAAAAGTGAGGAGAGTGTGTTCCCCTGATTGTTTAATATACAAGGGACATGTTACCAGGTGAACAGTATAAGTGAGGAGAGTGTGTTCCCCTGATTGTTTAATACACACGGGACATGTCACCAGGTGAACAGTATAAGTGAGGAGAGTGTGTTCCCCTGATGGTTCAATATACACGGGACATGTTACCAGGTGAACAGTAGAAGTGAGGAGAGTGAGTTCCCCTGATGCTTTAATACAGTCAGGACATGTCAACAGATGAACAGTATAAGTGAGGAGAGTGTGTTCCCCTGATGGTTTAACAGGCACGGGACATGTTACCAGGTGAACAGTATAAGTGAGGAGAGTGTGTTCCCCTTATTGTTTAATATACACGGGACATGTTACCAGGTGAACAGTATAAGTGAGGAGAATGTGTTCCCCTGATGGTTGAATATACACGGGACATGTTAGCAGGTGAACAGTATATGTGAAGAGAGTGTGTTCCCCTGATGTTTTAATATGCATGGGCCATGTTACCAGGTGAACAGTAGAAGTGAAGAGTGCGTGTTCCCCTGATGGTTTAATATAAATGTGACATGTTACCATGTGAACAGTTTAATTGAGGAGAGTGTGTTCCCCTGATGGTTTAATACGCACGGGACATGTTACCAGGTGAACAGTGTAATTGAGGAGAGTGTGTTCCACTGATGGTTTAATATACACGGGACATGTTACCAGGTGAACAGTGTAAGTGTGGAGAGTGAGTTCCCCTGCTGGTTTAATACAAACAGGACATTTCACCAGGTGAACAGTAAAAGTGAGGACAGAGTGTTCCCCTCATGGTTTAACACGCACGGGACATGTTACCTGGTGAACATTAAAGGTGAGGAGAGTGTGTTCCCCTGATGGTTTCATATACACAGGACATGTTACCAGGTGAACAGTATAAGTGAGGAGAGTGTGTTCCCCTGATTGTTTAATATACAAGGGACATGTTACCAGGTGAACAGTATAAGTGAGGAGAGTGTGTTCCCCTGATTGTTTAATACACACGGGACATGTCACCAGGTGAACAGTATAAGTGAGGAGAGTGTGTTCCCCTGATTGTTTAATATACAAGGGACATGTCACCAGGTGAACAGTATAAGTGAGGAGAGTGTGTTCCCCTGATGGTTTAATATACACGGGACATGTTACCAGGTGAACAATGTAAGTGAGGAGAGTGTGTTCCCCTGATGGTTTAATACTTTCGGGACATTTCCCCAGGTGAACAGTATAAGTGAGGAGAGTGAGTTCCCCTGATAGTTTAATAATGACGGGACATGTTACCAGGTGAACAGTATAAGTGAGGAGAGTGTGTTCCCCTGATGGTTTAATACTGACGGGACATGTCGCCATTTGACCAGTTTAAGGGAGGAGAGTGTGTTCCCCTGATGGTTTAATACGCACGGGACATGTGAACAGGTGAAAAGTATAAGTAAGGAGAGTGTGTTCCCCTGATTGTTTAATACGCACGGGACATGTACCCAACTGAACAGTATATGTGAGGAGAGTGTGTTCCCCTGATGGTTTAATATACACGGGACATGTTACCAGGTGAACAGTGTAAGTGAGGAGAGTGTGTTCCCCTGATTGTTTAATACGCACGGGACATGTACCCAACTGAACAGTATATGTGAGGAGAGTGTGTTCCCCTGATTGTTTAATACTGACGGGACATGTCACCATGTGACCAGTTTAAGGGAGGAGAGTGTGTTCCCCTGATGGTTTAATACGCACGGGACATGTGAACAGGTGAACAGCATAAGTGAGGAGAGTGAGTTCCCCTGATTGTTTAATACGCACGGGACATGTAACCAAGTGAACAGTATAAGTGAGGAGAGTGTGTTCCCCTGATTGTTTAATACGCACGGGACATGTACCCAACTGAACAGTATATGTGAGGAGAGTGTGTTCCCCTGATGGTTTAATACTGAAGGGACATTTCCCCAGGTGAACAGTATAAGTGAGGAGAGTGTGTTCCCATGATGGTTTAATACTGACGGGATATTTCCCCAGGTGAACAGTATAAGTGAGGAGAGATTGTTCCCCTCATGGTTTAATACACACAGAACATGTCACCAGGTGAACATTATAAGTGAGGAGAGTGTGTTCCCTTGATGGTTTAATATACACTGGACATGATACCAGGTGAACAGTATAAGTGAGGAGAATGTGTTCCCCTGATGGTTTAATATACACGGGACATGATACCAGGTGAACAGTATAAGTGAGGAGAATGTGTTCCCCTGGTGGTTTACTGTACACGGGACATGTTATTAGGTGAAAAGTATAAGTGAGGAGATTGTGTTCCACAGATGGTTTAATACTGACGGGACATGTTACCAGATGAACAGTATAAGTGAGGAGAGTGTGTTCCCCTGATGGTATAATATACACGGGACATGTTACCAGGTGAACAATGTAAGTGAGGAGAGTGTGTTCCCCTGATGGTTTAATACTGTCGGGACATTTCCCCAGGTGAACAGTATAAGTGAGGAGAGTGCTTTCCCCTGATGGTTTAATATTCACGGGAAATGTTCCAGGTGAACAGTTTTAGTGAGGGGAGTGTGTTCCCCTGATGGTTTAATAAGCACGGGCATTTCACCAAGTGAACTGGAAAAGTGAGGAGAGTGTGTTCCCCTGATGGTTTAATACGCACGGGACATGTTACCAGGTGAAAAGTATAAGTGAGGAGAGAGTGTTCCACTGATGATTTAATGCACACAGGACATGTTACCAGGTGAACAGTATAAGTGAGGAGAGTGCTTTCCCCTGATGGTTTTATATTCACGGGACATGTCACCCGGTGAACAGTATAAGTGAGGAGAGTGTGTTCCCCTGATGGTTTAATATACACGGGACATGTTACCAGGTGAACAGTATAAGTGAGGAGAGTGTGTTCCCCTGATGGTTTAATATACACTGGATATGTTACCAGGTGAAAAGTATAAGTGAGGAGAGTGTGTTCCCCTGATGGTTTAATATACACGGGACATGTTACCAGATGAACAGTATAAGTGAGGCGAGTGTCTTCACCTGATGGTTTAATACGCACGGGACATGTCACCAAGTGAACTGTATAAGTCAGGAGAGTGTGTTCCCCTGATGGTTTAATGCACACAGGACATTTTACCAGGTGAACAGTGTAAGTGAGGAGAGTGTGTTCCCCTGATGGTTTAATATACAATGGATATGTTACCAGGTGAAAAGTATAAGTGAGGAGAGTGTGTTCCCCTGATGGTTTAATATACACGGGACATGTTACCAGGTGAACAGTATAAGTGAGGAGAGTGTGTTCCCCTGATGGTTTAATATACACGGGACAGGTGACTAGGTGAACAGTATAAGTGAGGAAAGTGTGTTCCCCTGATGGTTTAATATACACGGGACAAGTTACCAGGTAAACAGTATAAGTGAGGAGAGTGTGTTCCCCTGATGGTTTAATATACACAGGGCATGTTACCAGGTGAACAGTATAAGTGAGGAGATTGTGTTCCCCTGATGTTTTAATACACACGGGACATGTTATCAGGTGAACGGTATAAGTGAGGAGAGTTTGTTCCCCTGATTGTTTAATGCACACGGGACATGTTACCAGGTGAACAGTATAAGTGAGGAGAGTGTGTTCCCCTGATGTTTTAATATGCACAGGACATGTTACCAGGTGAACAGTATAAGTGAGGAGAGTGTGTTCCATTGATGGTTTAATATACACAGGACATGTTACCAGGTGAACCGTATAAGTGAGGAGAATGTGTTCCCCTGTTTGTTTAATACGCACGGGACATATTACCAAGTGAACAGTATAAGTGAGGAGAATGTGTTCCCCTGATTGTTTAATACACACGGGACATGTTACCAGGTGAACCGTATAAGTGAGGAGAATGTGTTCCCCTGTTTGTTTAATACGCAGGGGACATGTTACCAAGTGAACAGTATAAGTGAGGAGAATGTTTTCCCCTCATTGTTTAATACACACGGGACATGTTACCAGGTGAACCGTATATGTGAGGAGAGTGTGTTCCCCTGATTGTTTAATACACACGGGACATGTTAGCAGGTGAAAAGTTTAAGTGAGGAGAATGTGTTCCCCTGATGGTTTAATATACACGGGACATGATACCAGGTGAACAGTATAAGTGAGGAGAATGTGTTCCCCTGGTGGTTTACTGTACACGGGACATGTTATTAGGTGAAAAGTATAAGTGAGGAGATTGTGTTCCACAGATGGTTTAATACTGACGGGACATGTTACCAGATGAACAGTATAAGTGAGGAGAGTGTGTTCCCCTGATGGTATAATATACACGGGACATGTTACCAGGTGAACAATGTAAGTGAGGAGAGTGTGTTCCCCTGATGGTTTAATACTGTCGGGACATTTCCCCAGGTGAACAGTATAAGTGAGGAGAGTGAGTTCCCCTGATAGTTTAATAATGACGGGACATGTTACCAGGTGAACAGTATAAGTGAGGAGAGTGTGTTCCCCTGATGGTTTAATACTGACGGGACATGTCGCCATGTGACCAGTTTAAGTGAGGAGAGTGTGTTCCCCTGATGGTTTAATACGCACGGGACATGTGAACAGGTGAACAGCATAAGTGAGGAGAGTGAGTTCCCCTGATTGTTTAATACGCACGGGACATGTAACCAAGTGAACAGTATAAGTGAGGAGAGTGTGTTCCCCTGATTGTTTAATACGCACGGGACATGTACCCAAGTGAACAGTATAAGTGAGGAGAGTGTGTTCCCCTGATGGTTTAATACGCACGGGACATGTACCCAACTGAACAGTATATGTGAGGAGAGTGTGTTCCCCTGATGGTTTAATACTGAAGGGACATTTCCCCAGGTGAACAGTATAAGTGAGGAGAGTGTGTTCCCATGATGGTTTAATACTGACGGGACATTTCCCCAGGTGAACAGTATAAGTGAGGAGAGTTTGTTCCCCTCATGGTTTAATACACACAGAACATGTCACCAGGTGAACATTATAAGTGAGGAGAGTGTGTTCCCCTGATGGTTTAATACGCACGGGACATGTGAACAGGTGAACAGCATAAGTGAGGAGAGTGAGTTCCCCTGATGGTTTAATATACACGGGACATGATACCAGGTGAACAGTATAAGTGAGGAGAATGTGTTCCCCTGATGGTTTACTGTACACGGGACATGTTACCAGGTGAAAAGTATAAGTGAGGAGATTGTGTTCCACAGATGGTTTAATACTGACGGGACATGTTACCAGATGAACAGTATAATTGAGGAGAGGGCTTTCCCCTAATGGTTTAATATACACGGGACAAGATACCAGGTGAACAGTATAAGAGAGGAGAGTGTGTTCCCCTGATGGTTAACACGCACGGGACGTGTCACCAGGTGAAGAGTAGAAGTGAGGAGAGTGTGTTCCCCTGATGGTCTAATATACACGGGACATGTTACCAGGTGAACAGTATATGTGAAGATAGTGTGTTCCCCTGATTGTTTAGTACACACGGGACATGTAACCAAGTGAACAGTATCTGTGAGGAGAGTGTGTTCCCCTGATTGTTTAAAACGCACTGGACATGTTACCAGGTGAACAGTATATGTGAAGATAGTGTGTTCCCCTGATTGTTTAGTACACACGGGACATGTTACCAGGTGAACAGTATAAGTGAGGAGAGTGTGTTCCACTGATGGTTTAATATACACGGGACATGTTGCCAGGTGAACAGTGTAAGTGAGGACAGTGTGTTCCCCTGATGTTTTAATATACACAGGATATGTTACCAGGTGAACAGCACAAGTGAGGAGAGTGTGTTCCCCTGATGGTTTAATATACACAGGACATGTTACCAGGTGAACAGTATAAGTGAGGAGAATGTGTTCCCCTGATGGTTTAATATACACGGGACATGTTACCAGGTGAACAGTATAAGTGAAGAGAGTGTGTTCCCCTGATGGTTTAATATACATGGGCCATGTTACCAGATGAACAGTAGAAGTGAAGAGTGCGTGTTCCCCTGATTGTTTAATATACATGTGACATGTTACCATGTGAACAGTTTAATTGAGGAGAGTGTGTTCCCCTGATGGTTTAATACGCACGGGACATGTTACCAGGTGAACAGTATAAGTGAGGAGAGTGAGTTCCCCTGCTGGTTTAATACAAACAGGACATTTCACCAGGTGAACAGTATAAGAGAGGAGAGAGTGTTCCCTTATGGTTTAACACGCACGGGACATGTTACCAGGTGAACAGTAAAAGTGAGGAGAGAGTGTTCCCCTGATGGTTTAATATACACAGGACATGATACCAGGTGAAAAGTATAAGTGAGGAGAGTGTGTTCCAATGATGGTTTAATATACACGGGACATGTTACCAGGTGAACAGTATAAGTGAGGAGAGTGTGTTCCAATGATGGTTTAATATACACGGGACATGTTACCAGGTGAACAGTAGAAGTGAGGAGAGTGTGTTCCCCTGATGGTTTAATACTGTCGGGACATTTCCCCAGGTGAACAGTATAAGTGAGGAGAGTGTGTTCCCCTGATGGTTTAATATACACGGGACATGTTACCAGGTGAACAGAAAAAGTGAGGAGAGTGTGTTCCCCTGATTGTTTAATATACAAGGGACATGTTACCAGGTGAACAGTATAAGTGAGGAGAGTGTGTTCCCCTGATTGTTTAATACACACGGGACATGTCACCAGGTGAACAGTATAAGTGAGGAGAGTGTGTTCCCCTGATGGTTCAATATACACGGGACATGTTACCAGGTGAACAGTAGAAGTGAGGAGAGTGAGTTCCCCTGATGCTTTAATACAGTCAGGACATGTCAACAGATGAACAGTACAAGTGAGGAGAGTGTGTTCCCCTGATGGTTTAACAGGTACGGGACATGTTACCAGGTGAACAGTATAAGTGAGGAGAGTGTGTTCCCCTGATTGTTTAATATACACGGGACATGTTACCAGGTGAACAGTATAAGTGAGGAGAGTGTGTTCCCCTGATTGTTTAATACTCACGGGACATGTTGCCAGCTGAACAGTATAAGTGAGGAGAGTGTGTTCCCATGATGGTTGAACACGCACGGGACATGTTGCCAGGTGAACAGTATAAGTGAGGAGAGTGTGTTCCCCTGATGGTTTAACACGCACGGGACATGTTACCAGGTGAACAGTATAAGTGAGGAGAGTGTGTTCCCCTGATTGTTTAATACTGACGGTACATGTTATCAGGTGAACAGTATAAGTGAGGAGAGTGTGTTCCCCTGATGGTTTAATATACACGGGACATGTTACCAGGTGAACAGTATAAGTGAGGAGAGTGTGTTCCCCTGATTGTTCAATGCACACGGGACATGTTACCTGGTGAACAGTATAATTGAGGAGAGTGTGTTCCCCTGATTGTTTAATACTGACGGTACATGTTACCAGGTGAACAGTATAAGTGAGGAGAGTGTGTTCCCCTGATGGTTTAATATACACGGGACATGTTACCAGGTGAACAGTATAAGTGAGGAGAGTGTGTTCCCCTGATTGTTCAATGCACACGGGACATGTTACCAGGTGAACAGTATAAGTGAGGAGAATGTGTTCCCCTGATTGTTCAATACACACGGTACATGTTACCAGGTGAACAGTATAAGTGAGGAGAGTGTGTTCCCCTGATGGTTTAATATACTCGGGACATGTTCAAAGGTGAACAGTATAAGTGAGGAGATTGTGTTCCCCTGATGGTTTAATATACACAGGGCATATTACCAGGTGAACAGTATAAGTGAGGAGATTGTGTTCCCCTGATGGTTTAATACACACGGGACACGTTACCTGGAGAACAGTATAAGTGAGGGGAGTGCTTTCCCCTGATGGTTTAATATTCACGGGACATGTTACCAGGTGAACAGTATAATTGAGGAGAGTGTGTTCCCCTGATTGTTTAAAGCACACGGGACATGTTACCAGGTGAACAGTATAAGTGAGGAGAGTGTGTTCCCCTGATGGTTTCATATACACGGGACATGTTACCTGGAGAACAGTATAAGTGAGGGGAGTGCTTTCCCCTGATGGTTTAATATTCACGGGACATGTTACCAGGTGAACTGTATAATTGAGGAGAGTGTGTTCCCCTGATGGTTTAATATACACGGGACATGTTACCAGGTGAACAGTATAAGTGAGGAGAGTGTATTACCCTGATTGTTTAATACACACTGGACATATTACCAGGTGAACAGTATAAGTGAGGAGAGTGTGTTCCCCTGATGGTTTAATACAAACAGGACATGTTACCAGGTGAACAGTGTAAGTGAGGAGAATGTGTTCCCCTGATGGTTTAATATACACAGGACATGTTACCAGGTGAACAGTATAAGTGAGGAGAGTGTGCTCCCCTGATTGTTTAATACTCACCGGACATGTTACCAGGTGAACAGTATATGTGAGGAGAGTGTGTTCCCCTGAAGGTTTAACACGCACGGGACATGTTACCAGGTGAACAGTATAAGTGAGGAGAGTGTGTTCCACTGATGGTTTAATATACACGGGACATGTTGCCAGGTGAACAGTGTAAGTGAGGACAGTGTGTTCCCCTGATGTTTTAATATACACAGGATATGTTACCAGGTGAACAGCACAAGTGAGGAGAGTGTGTTCCCCTGATGGTTTAATATACACAGGACATGTTACCAGGTGAACAGTATAAGTGAGGAGAATGTGTTCCCCTGATGGTTTAATATACACGGGACATGTTACCAGGTGAACAGTATAAGTGAAGAGAGTGTGTTCCCCTGATGGTTTAATATACATGGGCCATGTTACCAGATGAACAGTAGAAGTGAAGAGTGCGTGTTCCCCTGATTGTTTAATATACATGTGACATGTTACCATGTGAACAGTTTAATTGAGGAGAGTGTGTTCCCCTGATGGTTTAATACGCACGGGACATGTTACCAGGTGAACAGTATAAGTGAGGAGAGTGAGTTCCCCTGCTGGTTTAATACAAACAGGACATTTCACCAGGTGAACAGTATAAGAGAGGAGAGAGTGTTCCCTTATGGTTTAACACGCACGGGACATGTTACCAGGTGAACAGTAAAAGTGAGGAGAGAGTGTTCCCCTGATGGTTTAATATACACAGGACATGATACCAGGTGAAAAGTATAAGTGAGGAGAGTGTGTTCCAATGATGGTTTAATATACACGGGACATGTTACCAGGTGAACAGTATAAGTGAGGAGAGTGTGTTCCAATGATGGTTTAATATACACGGGACATGTTACCAGGTGAACAGTAGAAGTGAGGAGAGTGTGTTCCCCTGATGGTTTAATACTGTCGGGACATTTCCCCAGGTGAACAGTATAAGTGAGGAGAGTGTGTTCCCCTGATGGTTTAATATACACGGGACATGTTACCAGGTGAACAGAAAAAGTGAGGAGAGTGTGTTCCCCTGATTGTTTAATATACAAGGGACATGTTACCAGGTGAACAGTATAAGTGAGGAGAGTGTGTTCCCCTGATTGTTTAATACACACGGGACATGTCACCAGGTGAACAGTATAAGTGAGGAGAGTGTGTTCCCCTGATGGTTCAATATACACGGGACATGTTACCAGGTGAACAGTAGAAGTGAGGAGAGTGAGTTCCCCTGATGCTTTAATACAGTCAGGACATGTCAACAGATGAACAGTACAAGTGAGGAGAGTGTGTTCCCCTGATGGTTTAACAGGTACGGGACATGTTACCAGGTGAACAGTATAAGTGAGGAGAGTGTGTTCCCCTGATTGTTTAATATACACGGGACATGTTACCAGGTGAACAGTATAAGTGAGGAGAGTGTGTTCCCCTGATTGTTTAATACTCACGGGACATGTTGCCAGCTGAACAGTATAAGTGAGGAGAGTGTGTTCCCATGATGGTTGAACACGCACGGGACATGTTGCCAGGTGAACAGTAGAAGTGAGGAGAGTGTGTTCCCCTGATGGTTTAACACGCACGGGACATGTTACCAGGTGAACAGTATAAGTGAGGAGAGTGTGTTCCCCTGATTGTTTAATACTGACGGTACATGTTATCAGGTGAACAGTATAAGTGAGGAGAGTGTGTTCCCCTGATGGTTTAATATACACGGGACATGTTACCAGGTGAACAGTATAAGTGAGGAGAGTGTGTTCCCCTGATTGTTCAATGCACACGGGACATGTTACCTGGTGAACAGTATAATTGAGGAGAGTGTGTTCCCCTGATTGTTTAATACTGACGGTACATGTTACCAGGTGAACAGTATAAGTGAGGAGAGTGTGTTCCCCTGATGGTTTAATATACACGGGACATGTTACCAGGTGAACAGTATAAGTGAGGAGAGTGTGTTCCCCTGATTGTTCAATGCACACGGGACATGTTACCAGGTGAACAGTATAAGTGAGGAGAATGTGTTCCCCTGATTGTTCAATACACACGGTACATGTTACCAGGTGAACAGTATAAGTGAGGAGAGTGTGTTCCCCTGATGGTTTAATATACTCGGGACATGTTCAAAGGTGAACAGTATAAGTGAGGAGATTGTGTTCCCCTGATGGTTTAATATACACAGGGCATATTACCAGGTGAACAGTATAAGTGAGGAGATTGTGTTCCCCTGATGGTTTAATACACACGGGACACGTTACCTGGAGAACAGTATAAGTGAGGGGAGTGCTTTCCCCTGATGGTTTAATATTCACGGGACATGTTACCAGGTGAACAGTATAATTGAGGAGAGTGTGTTCCCCTGATTGTTTAAAGCACACGGGACATGTTACCAGGTGAACAGTATAAGTGAGGAGAGTGTGTTCCCCTGATGGTTTCATATACACGGGACATGTTACCTGGAGAACAGTATAAGTGAGGGGAGTGCTTTCCCCTGATGGTTTAATATTCACGGGACATGTTACCAGGTGAACTGTATAATTGAGGAGAGTGTGTTCCCCTGATGGTTTAATATACACGGGACATGTTACCAGGTGAACAGTATAAGTGAGGAGAGTGTATTACCCTGATTGTTTAATACACACTGGACATATTACCAGGTGAACAGTATAAGTGAGGAGAGTGTGTTCCCCTGATGGTTTAATACACACAGGACATGTTACCAGGTGAACAGTGTAAGTGAGGAGAATGTGTTCCCCTGATGGTTTAATATACACAGGACATGTTACCAGGTGAACAGTATAAGTGAGGAGAGTGTGCTCCCCTGATTGTTTAATACTCACCGGACATGTTACCAGGTGAACAGTATATGTGAGGAGAGTGTGTTCCCCTGAAGGTTTAACACGCACGGGACATGTTACCAGGTGAACAGTATAAGTGAGGAGAGTGTGTTCCGCTGATGGTTTAATATACCCGGGACATGCCAGCAGGTGAACAGTATAAGTGAGGAGAGTGTGTTCCCCTGATGGTTTAATATCCACGGGACATGTTACCAGGTGAACAGTATAAGTGAGGAGAGTGTGTTCCCCTGATTGTTTAATACACACGGGACATGTCACCTGGTGAACAGTATAAGTGAGGAGAGTGTGTTCCCCTGATGGTTTAATGTACACGGGACATGTTACCAGGTGAGCAGTATAAGTGAGGAGAGTGTGTTCCCCTGATTGTTTAATACACACGGGACATGTCACCTGGTGAACAGTATAAGTGAGGAGAGTGTGTTCCCCTGATGGTTTAATGTACACGGGACATGTTACCAGGTGAACAGTATAAGTGAGGAGAGTGTGTACGCCTGATTGTTCAATACACACGGGACATGTCACCAAGTGAAATGTATAATTGAGGAGAGTGTGTTCCCCTGATGGTTTAATATACACGGTACATGTTACCAGGTGAACAGTATAAGTGAGGAGAGTGTGTTCCCCTGATGGTTTAATACTCACGGGACATGTTACCAGGTGAACAGTATAAGTGAGGAGAGTGTGTTCCCCTGATGGTTTAATATACATGAGACATGTTCCCAGGTGTACAGTATAAGTGAAGAGATTGTGTTCCCCTGATTGTTTAATGCACACGGAACATGTTCGCAGGTGAACAGTATAAGTGAGGAGAGTGTGTTCCCCTGATGGTTTAATATACACGAGACATGTTACCAGGTGAACAGTATAGGTGAGGAGAGTGTATTCCCCTGATGGTTTAATACACACAGGACATATTACCAGGTGAACAGTATAAGTGAGGAGAGTGTGTTCCCCTGATTGTTTAATACTCACGGGACATGTTACCAGCTGAACAGCACAAGTGAGGAGAGTGTGTTCCCCTGATGGTTTAATATACACGGGACATGTTCCCAGGTGAACAGTACAAGTGAGGAGAGTGCTTTCCCCTGATGGTTTAATATACACGGGACATGTTTCCAGGTGAACAGTATAAATGAGGAGAGTGTGTTCCCCTGATCGTTTCGCATACACGGGACATGTTGCCAGGTGAACAGTATAAGTGAGGAGAGATTGTTACCCTGATTGTTTAGTACGCACGGGACATGTTACCAGGTGAACAGTATAAGTGAGGAGAGTGTGTTCCCCTGTTGGTTTAATATACACAGGACATGATACCAGGTGAACAGTATAAATGAGGAGAGTGTGTTCCCCTGATCGTTTAGCATACACGGGACATGTTGCCAGGTGAACAGTATAAGTGAGGAGAGTGTGTTCCCCTGATTGTTTAACACGCACGGGACATGTTACCAGGTGAATATTATAAGTGAGGAGAGTGTGTTCCCCTGTTGGTTTAATATACACAGGACATGATACCAGGTGAACAGTATAAGTGAGGAGAGTGAGTTCCCCTGATGGTTTAATATACACGGGACATGTTACCAGGTGAACAGTATAAGTGAGGAGAGTGCTTTCCCCTGATGGTTTAATATTCACGGGACATGTTACCAGGTGAAAAGTATAAGTGAGGAGAGTGTGTTCCGCTGATGGTTTAATATACACGGGACATGTTACCAGGTGAACAGTATAAGTGAGGAGAATGTGTTCCCCTGATGGTTTAATATACACAGGACATGTTACCAGGTGAACAGTATAAGTGAGGAGAGTGCTTTCCCCTGATGTTTTAATATACATGGGACATGTTACCAGGTGAAAAGTATAAGTGAGGAGAGTGTGTTCCCCTGATGGTTTAATACACACTGGACATGTTCCCAGGTGAACAGTAAAAGTGAGGAGAATGTATACCCCTGATGGTTTAATATGCACAGGACATGTTACCAGGTGAACATGATAAGTGAGGAGAGTGTGTTCCCCTGATTGTTTAACACTCACGGGACATGTTACCAGGTGAACAGTATATGTGAAAAGAGTGTTTTCCCCTGATTGTTTAAAACGCACGGGACATGTTACCAGGTGAACAGTATAAGTGAGGAAAGTGTGTTCCGCTGATGGTTTAATACTCACGGGACATGTTGCCAGGTGAGCAGTATAAGTGAGGAGAGTGTGTTCCCCTGATAGTTTAACACGCACGGGACATGTTACCAGGTGAACAGTATAAGTGAGGAGAGTGAGTTCCCCTGATTGTTTAATACTGACGGGACATGTCACCAGGTGAACAGTATAAGTGAGGAGAGTGTGTTCCCCTGATAGTTTAATACACACGGGACATGATACCAGGTGAACAGTATAAGTGAGGAGAGTGTGTTCCCCTGATTGTTTAATACACACGGGACATGTCACCTGGTGAACAATATAAGTGAGGAGAGTGTGTTCCCCTGATGGTTTAATATACACGGGACATTTTACCAGGTGAACAGTATAAGTGAGGAGAATGTGTTCCCGTGATGGTTTAATATGCACAGGACATGTTACCAGGTGAACAGTATAAGTGAGGAGAGTGTGTTCCCCTGATTGTTTAACACTCACGGGACATGTTACCAGGTGAACAGTATAAGTGAGGAGAGTGTGTTCCGCTGATGGTTTAATACTCACGGGACATGTTGCCAGCTGAACTGTATAAGTGAGGAGAGTGTGTTCCCCTGATGGTTTAACACGCACGGGACATGTTACCAGGTGAACAGTATAAGTGAGGAGAGTGAGTTCCCCTGATTGTTTAATACTGACGGGACATGTCACCAGGTGAACAGTATAAGTGAGGAGAGTGAGTTCCCCTGATTTTTTAATACACACGGGACATGTCCCCAGGTGAACAGTATAAGTGAGGAGAGTGTGTTCCCCTGATTGTTTAATACATACGGGACATGTCACCAGGTGAACAGTATAAGTGAGGAGAGTGTGTTCCCCTGATGGTTTAATATACACGGGACATGTTACCAGGTGAACAGTATAAGTGAGGAGAGTGTGTTCCGCTGATGGTTTAATACTCAGGGGACATGTTGCCAGGTGAACAGTATAAGTGAGGAGAGTGTGTTCCCCTGATAGTCTAACACGCACGGGACATGTCACCAGGTGAACAGTATAAGTGAGGAGAGTGTGATCCCCTGATTGTTTAATACACACGGGACATGTCACCAGGTGAACAGTATAAGTGAGGAGAGTGTGATCCCCTGATGGTTTAATACACACGGGACATGTCACCTGGTGAACAGTAGAAGTGAGGAGAGTGTGTTCCCCTGATGGTTTAATATACACGGGACATGTTACCAAGTGAACAGTATAATTGAGGCGAGTGTGTTCCCCTGATTGTTTAATACTGACGGGACATGTCACCAGGTGAACAGTATAAGTGAGGAGAGTGTGATCCCCTGATGGTTTAATACTGACGGGACATGTCACCAGGTGAACAGTATAATTGAGGAGAGTGTGTTCCCCTGATTGTTTAATACTGACGGGACATGTCACCAGGTGAACAGTATAAGTGAGGAGAGTGTGTTCCACTGTTGGTTTAATACACACAGGACATGTTACCAGATGAACAGTGTAAGTGAGAAGAATGTGTTCCCCTGATGGTTTAATATACACAGGACATGTTACCAGGTGAACAGTATAAGTGAGGAGAGTGTGTTCCCCTGATTGTTTAATACTCACCGGACATGTTACCAGGTGAACAGTATATGTGAGGAGAGTGTGTTCCCCTGATGGTTTAACACGCACGGGACATGTTACCAGGTGAACAGTATAAGTAAGGAGAGTGTGTTCCCCAGAATGTTTAATACACACGGGACATGTCACCAGGTCAACAGTATAAGTGAGGAGAGTGTGTTCCCCTGATTGTTTAATACTCACGGGACATGTTGCCAGGTGAACAGTATAAGTGAGGAGCGTGTGTTCCCCTGATGGTTTAACACGCACGGGACATGTTACCAGGTGAACAGTATAAGTGAGGAGAGTGTGTTCCGCTGATGGTTTAATATACCCGGGACATGTCAGCAGGTGAACTGTATAATTGAAGAGAGTGTGATCCCCTGATGGTTTAATATACACGGGACATGTTACCAGGTGAACAGTATAAGTGAGGAGAGTGTGTTCCCCTGATTGTTTATTACACACGGGACATGTCACCTGGTGAACAGTATAAGTGAGGAAAGTGTGTTCCCCTGATGGTTTAATGTACACGGGACATGTTACCAGGTGAACAGTATAAGTGAGGAGAGTGTGTTCCCCTGATGGTTTAATATACACGGGACATGTCACCAAGTGAAATGTATAATTGAGGAGAGTGTGTTCCCCTGATGGTTTAATATACACGGTACATGTTACCAATTGAACAGTATAAGTGAGGAGAGTGTGTTCCCCTGATGGTTTAATATACAGGGGACATGTTACCAGGTGAACAGTATAAGTGAGGAGAGTGTGTTCCCCTGATGGTTTAATATACATGAGACATGTTCCCAGCTGAACAGTATAAGTGAGGAGAGTGTGTTCCCCTGATTGTTTAATGCACACGGGACATGTTAGCAGGTGAACAGTATAAGTGAGGAGAGTGTGTTCCCCTGATGGTTTAATATACACGGGACATGTTACCAGGTGAACAGTATAAGTGAGGAGAGTGTATTCCCCTGCTTGTTTAATACACACAGGACATATTACCAGGTGAACAGTATAAGTGAGGAGAGTGTGTTCCCCTGATTGTTTAATACTCACGGGACATGTTACCAGCTGAACAGTAGAAGTGCGGAGAGTGTGTTCCCCTGAAGGTTTAATATACACAGGACATGTTACCAGGTGAACTGTATAAGTGAGGAGAGTGTGTTCCCCTGATGGTTTAATATACACGGGACATGTTCCCAGGTGAACAGTATAAATAAGGACAGTGTGTTCCCCTGATCGTTTAGCGTACACGGGACATGTTGCCAGGTGAACAGTATAAGTGAGGAGAGTGTGTTGCCCTGATGGTTTAATACACACTCGACATGTTACCAGGTGAACAGTATATGTGAGGAGAATGTGTTCCCCTGATTGTTTAATATGCACAGGACATGTTACCAGGTGAACAGTATAAGTGAGGAGAGTGTGTTCCCCTGATTGTTTAATACTCACGGGACATGTTACCAGCTGAACAGTAGAAGTGCGGAGAGTGTGTTCCCCTGAAGGTTTAATATACACAGGACATGTTACCAGGTGAACAGTATAAGTGAGGAGAGTGTGTTCCCCTGATGGTTTAATACACACTGGACATGTTACCAGGTGAACAGTATAAGTGAGGAGAGTGTGTTCCGCTGATGGTTTAATACTCACGGGACATGTTGCCAGGTGAACTGTATAAGTGAGGAGAGTGTGTTCCCCTGATTGTTTAATACTCACGGGACATGTTACCAGGTGAACAGTATAAGTGAGGAGAGTGTGTTCGCCTGATTGTTCAATACACACGGGACATGTTACCAGGTGAACAGTATAAGTGAGGAGAGTGTGTTCCCCTGATGGTTTAATATACACGGGACATGTCACCAAGTGAAATGTATAATTGAGGAGAGTGTGTTCCCCTGATGGTTTAATATACACGGTACATGTTACCAGGTGAACAGTATAAGTGAGGAGAGTGTGTTCCCCTGATGGTTTAATATACAGGGGACATGTTACCAGGTGAACAGTATAAGTGAGGAGAGTGTGATCCCCTGATGGTTTAATATACATGAGACATGTTCCCAGGTGAACAGTATAATTGAGGAGAGTGTGTTCCCCTGATTGTTTAATGCACACGGGACATGTTAGCAGGTGAACAGTATAAGTGAGGAGAGTGTGTTCCCCTGATGGTTTAATATACACGGGACATGTTACCAGGTGAACAGTATAAGTGAGGAGAGTGTCTTCCCCTGATTGTTTAATACACACAGGACATATTACCAGGTGAACAGTATAAGTGAGGAGAGTGTGTTCCCCTGATTGTTTAATAATCACGGGACATGTTACCAGCTGAACAGTAGAAGTGCGGAGAGTGTGTTCCCCTGAAGGTTTAATATACACAGGACATGTTACCAGGTGAACTGTATAAGTGAGGAGAGTGTGTTCCCCTGATGGTTTAATATACACGGGACATGTTCCCAGGTGAACAGTATAAATGAGGAGAGTGTGTTCCCCTGATCGTTTAGCATACACGGGACATGTTGCCAGGTGAACAGTATAAGTGAGGAGAGTGTGTTCCCCTGATGGTTTAATACTCACTGGACATGTTACCAGGTGAACAGTATAAGTGAGGAGAGTGTGTTCCCCTGATAGTTTAACACTCACGGGACATGTTACCAGGTGAACAGTATATGTGAAAAGAGTGTTTTCCCCTGATTGTTTAAAACGCACGGGACATGTTACCAGGTGAACAGTATAAGTGAGGAAAGTGTGTTCCGCTGATGGTTTAATACTCACGGGACATGTTGCCAGGTGAGCAGTATAAGTGAGGAGAGTGTGTTCCCCTGATAGTTTAACACGCACGGGACATGTTACCAGGTGAACAGTATAAGTGAGGAGAGTGAGTTCCCCTGATTGTTTAATACTGACGGGACATGTCACCAGGTGAACAGTATAAGTGAGGAGAGTGTGTTCCCCTGATAGTTTAATACACACGGGACATGATACCAGGTGAACAGTATAAGTGAGGAGAGTGTGTTCCCCTGATTGTTTAATACACACGGGACATGTCACCTGGTGAACAATATAAGTGAGGAGAGTGTGTTCCCCTGATGGTTTAATATACACGGGACATTTTACCAGGTGAACAGTATAAGTGAGGAGAATGTGTTCCCGTGATGGTTTAATATGCACAGGACATGTTACCAGGTGAACAGTATAAGTGAGGAGAGTGTGTTCCCCTGATTGTTTAACACTCACGGGACATGTTACCAGGTGAACAGTATAAGTGAGGAGAGTGTGTTCCGCTGATGGTTTAATACTCACGGGACATGTTGCCAGCTGAACTGTATAAGTGAGGAGAGTGTGTTCCCCTGATGGTTTAACACGCACGGGACATGTTACCAGGTGAACAGTATAAGTGAGGAGAGTGTGTTCCGCTGATGGTTTAATACTCACGGGACATGTTGCCAGGTGAACTGTATAAGTGAGGAGAGTGTGTTCCGCTGATGGTTTAATACTCACGGGACATGTTGCCAGGTGAACAGTATAAGTGAGGAGAGTGTGTTCCCCTGATAGTTTAACACGCACGGGACATGTTACCAGGTGAACAGTATAAGTGAGGAGAGTGAGTTCCCCTGATTGTTTAATACTGACGGGACATGTCACCAGGTGAACAGTATAAGTGAGGAGAGTGAGTTCCCCTGATTTTTTAATACACACGGGACATGTCACCAGGTGAACAGTATAAGTGAGGAGAGTGTGTTCCCCTGATTGTTTAATACATACGGGACATGTCACCAGGTGAACAGTATAAGTGAGGAGAGTGTGTTCCCCTGATGGTTTAATATACACGGGACATGTTACCAGGTGAACAGTATAAGTGAGGAGAATGTGTTCCCCTGATGGTTTAATATGCACAGGACATGTTACCAGGTAAACAGTATAAGTGAGGAGAATGTGTTCCCCTGATGGTTTAATATGCACAGGACATGTTACCAGGTGAACAGTATAAGTGAGGAGAATGTGTTCCCCTGATGGTTTAATATGCACAGGACATGTTACCAGGTAAACAGTATAAGTGAGGAGAGTGTGTTCCCCTGATTGTTTAACACTCACGGGACGTGTTACCAGGTGAACAGTATAGGTGAATAGAGTGTGTTCCCCTGATGGTTTAACACGCACGGGACATGTTACCAGGTGAACAGTATAATTGAGGAGAGTGTGTTCCGCTGATGGTTTAATACTCACGGGACATGTTGCCAGGTGAACAGTATAAGTGAGGAGAGTGTGTTCCCCTGATAGTTTAACACGCACGGGACATGTTACCAGGTGAACAGTATAAGTGAGGAGAGTGAGTTCCCCTGATTGTTTAATACTCACGGGACATGTTACCAGGTGAACAGTATATTTGAATAGAGTGTGTTCCCCTGATGGTTTAACACGCACGGGACATGTTACCAGGTGAACAGTATAAGTGAGGAGAGTGTGTTCCGCTGATGGTTTAATACTCAGGGGACATGTTGCCAGGTGAACAGTATAAGTGAGGAGAGTGTGTTCCCCTGATAGTCTAACACGCACGGGACATGTCACCAGGTGAACAGTATAAGTGAGGAGAGTGTGATCCCCTGATTGTTTAATACACACGGGACATGTCACCAGGTGAACAGTATAAGTGAGGAGAGTGTGATCCCCTGATGGTTTAATACACACGGGACATGTCACCTGGTGAACAGTAGAAGTGAGGAGAGTGTGTTCCCCTGATGGTTTAATATACACGGGACATGTTACCAAGTGAACAGTATAATTGAGGAGAGTGTGTTCCCCTGATTGTTTAATACTGACGGGACATGTCACCAGGTGAACAGTATAAGTGAGGAGAGTGTGATCCCCTGATGGTTTAATACTGACGGGACATGTCACCAGGTGAACAGTATAATTGAGGAGAGTGTGTTCCCCTGATTGTTTAATACTGACGGGACATGTCACCAGGTGAACAGTATAAGTGAGGAGAGTGTGTTCCACTGTTGGTTTAATACACACAGGACATGTTACCAGATGAACAGTGTAAGTGAGAAGAATGTGTTCCCCTGATGGTTTAATATACACAGGACATGTTACCAGGTGAACAGTATAAGTGAGGAGAGTGTGTTCCCCTGATTGTTTAATACTCACCGGACATGTTACCAGGTGAACAGTATATGTGAGGAGAGTGTGTTCCCCTGATGGTTTAACACGCACGGGACATGTTACCAGGTGAACAGTATAAGTGAGGAGAGTGTGTTCCCCAGAATGTTTAATACACACGGGACATGTCACCAGGTCAACAGTATAAGTGAGGAGAGTGTGTTCCCCTGATTGTTTAATACTCACGGGACATGTTGCCAGGTGAACAGTATAAGTGAGGAGCGTGTGTTCCCCTGATGGTTTAACACGCACGGGACATGTTACCAGGTGAACAGTATAAGTGAGGAGAGTGTGTTCCGCTGATGGTTTAATATACCCGGGACATGTCAGCAGGTGAACTGTATAATTGAAGAGAGTGTGATCCCCTGATGGTTTAATATACACGGGACATGTTACCAGGTGAACAGTATAAGTGAGGAGAGTGTGTTGCCCTGATTGTTTATTACACACGGGACATGTCACCTGGTGAACAGTATAAGTGAGGAAAGTGTGTTCCCCTGATGGTTTAATGTACACGGGACATGTTACCAGGTGAACAGTATAAGTGAGGAGAGTGTGTTCCCCTGATGGTTTAATATACACGGGACATGTCACCAAGTGAAATGTATAATTGAGGAGAGTGTGTTCCCCTGATGGTTTAATATACACGGTACATGTTACCAGGTGAACAGTATAAGTGAGGAGAGTGTGTTCCCCTGATGGTTTAATATACAGGGGACATGTTACCAGGTGAACAGTATAAGTGAGGAGAGTGTGTTCCCCTGATGGTTTAATATACATGAGACATGTTCCCAGCTGAACAGTATAAGTGAGGAGAGTGTGTTCCCCTGATTGTTTAATGCACACGGGACATGTTAGCAGGTGAACAGTATAAGTGAGGAGAGTGTGTTCCCCTGATGGTTTAATATACACGGGACATGTTACCAGGTGAACAGTATAAGTGAGGAGAGTGTATTCCCCTGCTTGTTTAATACACACAGGACATATTACCAGGTGAACAGTATAAGTGAGGAGAGTGTGTTCCCCTGATTGTTTAATACTCACGGGACATGTTACCAGCTGAACAGTAGAAGTGCGGAGAGTGTGTTCCCCTGAAGGTTTAATATACACAGGACATGTTACCAGGTGAACTGTATAAGTGAGGAGAGTGTGTTCCCCTGATGGTTTAATATACACGGGACATGTTCCCAGGTGAACAGTATAAATAAGGACAGTGTGTTCCCCTGATCGTTTAGCGTACACGGGACATGTTGCCAGGTGAACAGTATAAGTGAGGAGAGTGTGTTGCCCTGATGGTTTAATACACACTCGACATGTTACCAGGTGAACAGTATATGTGAGGAGAATGTGTTCCCCTGATTGTTTAATATGCACAGGACATGTTACCAGGTGAACAGTATAAGTGAGGAGAGTGTGTTCCCCTGATTGTTTAATACTCACGGGACATGTTACCAGCTGAACAGTAGAAGTGCGGAGAGTGTGTTCCCCTGAAGGTTTAATATACACAGGACATGTTACCAGGTGAACAGTATAAGTGAGGAGAGTGTGTTCCCCTGATGGTTTAATACACACTGGACATGTTACCAGGTGAACAGTATAAGTGAGGAGAGTGTGTTCCGCTGATGGTTTAATACTCACGGGACATGTTGCCAGGTGAACTGTATAAGTGAGGAGAGTGTGTTCCCCTGATTGTTTAATACTCACGGGACATGTTACCAGGTGAACAGTATAAGTGAGGAGAGTGTGTTCGCCTGATTGTTCAATACACACGGGACATGTTACCAGGTGAACAGTATAAGTGAGGAGAGTGTGTTGCCCTGATGGTTTAATACACACTCGACATGTTACCAGGTGAACAGTATATGTGAGGAGAATGTGTTCCCCTGATTGTTTAATATGCACAGGACATGTTACCAGGTGAACAGTATAAGTGAGGAGAGTGTGTTCCCCTGATTGTTTAATACTCACGGGACATGTTACCAGCTGAACAGTAGAAGTGCGGAGAGTGTGTTCCCCTGAAGGTTTAATATACACAGGACATGTTACCAGGTGAACAGTATAAGTGAGGAGAGTGTGTTCCCCTGATGGTTTAATACACACTGGACATGTTACCAGGTGAACAGTATAAGTGAGGAGAGTGTGTTCCGCTGATGGTTTAATACTCACGGGACATGTTGCCAGGTGAACTGTATAAGTGAGGAGAGTGTGTTCCCCTGATTGTTTAATACTCACGGGACATGTTACCAGGTGAACAGTATAAGTGAGGAGAGTGTGTTCGCCTGATTGTTCAATACACACGGGACATGTTACCAGGTGAACAGTATAAGTGAGGAGAGTGTGTTCCCCTGATGGTTTAATATACACGGGACATGTCACCAAGTGAAATGTATAATTGAGGAGAGTGTGTTCCCCTGATGGTTTAATATACACGGTACATGTTACCAGGTGAACAGTATAAGTGAGGAGAGTGTGTTCCCCTGATGGTTTAATATACAGGGGACATGTTACCAGGTGAACAGTATAAGTGAGGAGAGTGTGATCCCCTGATGGTTTAATATACATGAGACATGTTCCCAGGTGAACAGTATAATTGAGGAGAGTGTGTTCCCCTGATTGTTTAATGCACACGGGACATGTTAGCAGGTGAACAGTATAAGTGAGGAGAGTGTGTTCCCCTGATGGTTTAATATACACGGGACATGTTACCAGGTGAACAGTATAAGTGAGGAGAGTGTCTTCCCCTGATTGTTTAATACACACAGGACATATTACCAGGTGAACAGTATAAGTGAGGAGAGTGTGTTCCCCTGATTGTTTAATAATCACGGGACATGTTACCAGCTGAACAGTAGAAGTGCGGAGAGTGTGTTCCCCTGAAGGTGTAATATACACAGGACATGTTACCAGGTGAACTGTATAAGTGAGGAGAGTGTGTTCCCCTGATGGTTTAATATACACGGGACATGTTCCCAGGTGAACAGTATAAATGAGGAGAGTGTGTTCCCCTGATCGTTTAGCATACACGGGACATGTTGCCAGGTGAACAGTATAAGTGAGGAGAGTGTGTTCCCCTGATGGTTTAATACACACTGGACATGTTACCAGGTGAACAGTATAAGTGAGGAGAATGTGTTCCCCTGATGGTTTAATATGCACAGGACATGTTACCAGGTGAACAGTATAAGTGAGGAGAGTGTGTTCCACTGATTGTTTAATACTCACGGGACATGTTACCAGCTGAACAGTAGAAGTGCGGAGAGTGTGTTCCCCTGAAGGTTTAATATACACAGGACATGTTACCAGGTGAACAGTATAAGTGAGGAGAGTGTGTTCCCCTGATGGTTTAATACACACTGGACATGTTACCAGGTGAACAGCATAAGTGAGGAGAATGTGTTCCCCTGATGGTTTAATATGCTCAGGACATGTTACCAGGTGAACAGTATAAGTGAGGAGAGCGTGTTCCCCTGATGGTTTAACACGCACGGGACATGTTACCAGGTGAACAGTATAAGTGAGGAGAGTGTGATCCCCTGATTGTTTAATACACACGGGACATGTTACCAGGTGAACAGTATAAGTGAGAAGAGTGTGATCCCCTGATTGTTTAATACACACGGGACATGTCACCTGATGAACAGTATAAGTGAGGAGAGTGTGTTCCCCTGATGGTTTAATATACACGGGACATGTTACCAGGTGAACAGTATAAGTGAGGAGAGTGTGTTCCCCTGATAGTTTAATACTCACCGGACATGTTACCAGGTGAACAGTATAAGTGAGGAGAGTGTGTTCCCCTGTTAGTTTAACACTCACGGGACATGTTACCAGGTGAACAGTATAAGTGAGAAGAGTGTGATCCCCTGATTGTTTAATACACACGGGACATGTCACCTGGTTAACAGTATAAGTGAGGAGAGTGTGTTCCCCTGATGGTTTAATATACACGGGACATGTTACCAGGTGAACAGTATAAGTGAGGAGAGTGTGTTCCCCTGATAGTTTAATACTCACGGGACATGTTACCAGGTGAACAGTATAAGTGAGGAGAGTGTGTTCCCCTGATAGTTTAATACTCACGGGACATGTTACCAGCTGAGCAGTATAATTGAGGAGAGTGTGTTCCCCTGATTGTTTAATACTGACGGGACATGTCACCAGGTGAACAGTATAAGTGAGGAGAGTGTGTTCCCTTGATGGTTTAATACACACAGGACATGTTACCAGATGAACAGTGTAAGTGAGGAGAATGTGTTCCCCTGATGGCTTAATATACACAGGACATGTTACCAGGTGAACAGTATAAGTGAGGAGAGTGTGTTCCGCTGATGGTTTAATACTCACGGGACATGTTGCCAGGTGAACTGTATAAGTGAGGAGAGTGTGTTCCCCTCATTGTTTAATACTCACCGGACATGTTACCAGGTGAACAGTATATGTGAGGAGAGTATGTTCCCCTGATGGTTTAACACGCACGGGTCATGTTACCAGGTGAACAGTATAAGTGAGGAGAGTGTGTTCCCCAGATTGTTTAATACACACGGGACTTGTCACCATGTCAACAGTATAAGTGAGGAGAGTGTGTTCCCCTGATTGTTTAATACTCACGGGACATGTTGCCAGGTGAACAGTATAAGTGAGGAGAGTGTGTTCCCCCGATGGTTTAACACGCACGGGACATGTTACCAGGTGAACAGTATAAGTGAGGAGAGTGTGTTCCGCTGATGGTTTAATATACCCGGGACATGTCAGCAGGTGAACAGTATAATTGAAGAGAGTGTGATCCCCTGATGGTTTAATATACACGGGACATGTTACCAGGTGAACAGTATAAGTGAGGAGAGTGTGTTCCCCTGATTGTTTAATACACACGGGACATGTTACCAAGTGAACAGTATAAGTGAGGAAAGTGTGTTCCTCTGATGGTTTAATATACACGGTACATGTTACCAGGTGAACAGTATAAGTGATGAGAGTGTGTTCCCCTGATGGTTTAATATACAGGGGACATGTTACCAGGTGAACAGTATAAGTGAGGAGAGTGTGTTCCCCTGATGGTTTAATATACATGAGACATGTTCCCAGGTGAACAGTATAAGTGAGGAGAGTGTGTTCCCCTGATTGTTTAACACGCACGGGACATGTTACCAGGTGAACAGTATACGTGAGGAGAGTGTGTTCCCCAGATTGTTTAATACATACGGGACATGTCACCATGTCAACAGTATAAGTGAGGAGAGTGTGTTCCCCTGATTGTTTAATACTCACGGGACATGTTGCCAGGTGAACAGTATAAGTGAGGAGAGTGTGTTCCCCTGATGGTTTAATACACACTGGACATGTTACCAGGTGAACAGTATAAGTGAGGAGAATGTGTTCCCCTGATGGTTTAATATGCACAGGACATGTTACCAGGTGAACAGTATAAGTGAGGAGAGTGTGTTCCACTGATTGTTTAATACTCACGGGACATGTTACCAGCTGAACAGTAGAAGTGCGGAGAGTGTGTTCCCCTGAAGGTTTAATATACACAGGACATGTTACCAGGTGAACAGTATAAGTGAGGAGAGTGTGTTCCCCTGATGGTTTAATACACACTGGACATGTTACCAGGTGAACAGCATAAGTGAGGAGAATGTGTTCCCCTGATGGTTTAATATGCTCAGGACATGTTACCAGGTGAACAGTATAAGTGAGGAGAGTGTGTTCCCCTGATGGTTTAACACGCACGGGACATGTTACCAGGTGAACAGTATAAGTGAGGAGAGTGTGATCCCCTGATTGTTTAATACACACGGGACATGTTACCAGGTGAACAGTATAAGTGAGAAGAGTGTGATCCCCTGATTGTTTAATACACACGGGACATGTCACCTGGTGAACAGTATAAGTAAGGAGAGTGTGTTCCCCTGATGGTTTAATATACACGGGACATGTTACCAGGTGAACAGTATAAGTGAGGAGAGTGTGTTCCCCTGATAGTTTAATACTCACCGGACATGTTACCAGGTGAACAGTATAAGTGAGGAGAGTGTGTTCCCCTGTTAGTTTAACACTCACGGGACATGTTACCAGGTGAACAGTATAAGTGAGAAGAGTGTGATCCCCTGATTGTTTAATACACACGGGACATGTCACCTGGTTAACAGTATAAGTGAGGAGAGTGTGTTCCCCTGATGGTTTAATATACACGGGACATGTTACCAGGTGAACAGTATAAGTGAGGAGAGTGTGTTCCCCTGATAGTTTAATACTCACGGGACATGTTACCAGGTGAACAGTATAAGTGAGGAGAGTGTGTTCCCCTGATAGTTTAATACTCACGGGACATGTTACCAGCTGAGCAGTATAATTGAGGAGAGTGTGTTCCCCTGATTGTTTAATACTGACGGGACATGTCACCAGGTGAACAGTATAAGTGAGGAGAGTGTGTTCCCCTGATGGTTTAATACACACAGGACATGTTACCAGATGAACAGTGTAAGTGAGGAGAATGTGTTCCCCTGATGGCTTAATATACACAGGACATGTTACCAGGTGAACAGTATAAGTGAGGAGAGTGTGTTCCCCTGATGGTTTAATACTCACCGGACATGTTACCAGGTGAACAGTATATGTGAGGAGAGTATGTTCCCCTGATGGTTTAACACGCACGGGTCATGTTACCAGGTGAACAGTATAAGTGAGGAGAGTGTGTTCCCCAGATTGTTTAATACACACGGGACTTGTCACCATGTCAACAGTATAAGTGAGGAGAGTGTGTTCCCCTGATTGTTTAATACTCACGGGACATGTTGCCAGGTGAACAGTATAAGTGAGGAGAGTGTGTTCCCCTGATGGTTTAACACGCACGGGACATGTTACCAGGTGAACAGTATAAGTGAGGAGAGTGTGTTCCGCTGATGGTTTAATATACCCGGGACATGTCAGCAGGTGAACAGTATAATTGAAGAGAGTGTGATCCCCTGATGGTTTAATATACACGGGACATGTTACCAGGTGAACAGTATAAGTGAGGAGAGTGTGTTCCCCTGATTGTTTAATACACACGGGACATGTTACCAGGTGAACAGTATAAGTGAGGAAAGTGTGTTCCTCTGATGGTTTAATATACACGGTACATGTTACCAGGTGAACAGTATAAGTGATGAGAGTGTGTTCCCCTGATGGTTTAATATACAGGGGACATGTTACCAGGTGAACAGTATAAGTGAGGAGAGTGTGTTCCCATGATGGTTTAATATACATGAGACATGTTCCCAGGTGAACAGTATAAGTGAGGAGAGTGTGTTCCCCTGATTGTTTAACACGCACGGGACATGTTACCAGGTGAACAGTATACGTGAGGAGAGTGTGTTCCCCAGATTGTTTAATACATACGGGACATGTCACCATGTCAACAGTATAAGTGAGGAGAGTGTGTTCCCCTGATTGTTTAATACTCACGGGACATGTTGCCAGGTGAACAGTATAAGTGAGGAGAGTGTGTTCCCCTGAAGGTTTAACACGCACGGGACATGTTACCAGGTGAACAGTATAAGTGAGGAGAGTGTGTTCCCCTGATGGTTTAATATACATGAGACATGTTCCCAGGTGAACAGTATAAGTGAGGAGAATGTGTTCCCCTGATTGTTTAATGCACACGGGACATGTTAGCAGGTGAACAGTATAAGTGAGGAGAGTGTGTTCCCCTGATGGTTTAATATACACGGTACATGTATCCAGGTGAACAGTATAAGTGAGGAGAGTGTATTCCCCTGATTGTTTAATGCACACAGGACATATTACCAGGTGAACAGTATAAGTGATGAGTGTGTGTTCCCCTGATTGTTTAATAATCACGGGACATGTTACCAGATGAACAGTAGAAGTGAGGAGAGTGTTTTCCCCTGATTGTTTAATACACACGGGACATGTTACCAGCTGAACAGTATAAGTGCGGAGAGTGTGTTCCCCTGATGTTTTAATATACATGGGACATGTTAACGGGTGAACAGTATAAGTGAGGAGAGTGTGTTCCGCTGATGGTTTAATATACACTGAACATGTTACCAGGTGAACAGTATAAGTGAGGGGAATGTGTTCCCCTGATGGTTTAATATGCACAGGACATGTTACCAGGTGAACAGTATAAGTGAGGAGAGTGTGTTCCCCTGATTGTTTAACACTCACGGGACATGTTACCAGGTGAACAGTATATGTGAGTAGAGTGTGTTCCCCTGATGGTTTAACACGCTCGGGACATGTTACCAGGTGAACAGTATAAGTGAGGAGAGTGTGTTCCGCTGATGGTTTAATACTCACGGGACATGTTGCCAGGTGAACAGTATAAGTGAGGAGAGTGTGTTCCCCTGATGGTTTAACACGCACGGGACATGTTACCAGGTGAACAGTATAAGTGAGGAGAGTGTGTTCCCCTGATTGTTTAATACTGACGGGACATGTTACCAGGTGAACAGTATAAGTGAGGAGAGTGAGTTCCCCTGATTGTTTAATACTGACGGGACATGTTACCAGGTGAACAGTATAAGTGAGGAGAGTGTGTTCCCCTGATGGTTTAATATACACGGGACATGTTACCAGGTGAACAGTATAAGTGAGGAGAGTGTGATCCCCTGATTGTTTAATACACACGGGACATGTCACCAGGTGAACAGTATAAGTGAGGAGAGTGTGATCCCCTGATTGTTTAATATACACGGGACATGTTACGAGGTGAACAGTATAAGTGAGGAGAGTGTGATCCCCTGATTGTTTAATACACACGGGACATGTCACCAGGTGAACAGTATAAGTAGGGAGAGTGTGATCCCCTGATTGTTTAATATACACGAGACATGTTACCAGTTGAACAGTATAAGTGAGGAGAATGTGTTCCCCTGATTGTTTAATACACACGGGACATGTTACCAGGTGAACAGTATAAGTGAGGAGAGTGTGTTCCCCTGATTGTTCAATACACACGGGACATGTTACCAGGTGAACAGTATAAGTGAGGAGAGTGTTTTCCCCTGATTGTTCAATATACACGGGACATGTTACCAAGTGAAATGTATAATTGAGGAGAGTGTGTTCCCCTGATGGTTTAATATACACGGTACATGTTACCAGGTGAACAGTATAAGTGAGGAGAGTATGTTCCCCTGTTGTTTTAATATACACGGGACATGTTACCAGGTGAACAGTATCAGTGAGGAGAGTGTGTTCCCTTGATGGTTTTATATACACGGGACATGTTCCCAGGTGAACAGTATAAGTGAGGAGAGTGTGTTCCCCTGATGGTTTAATATACACAGGGCATATTACCAGGTGATCAGTATAAGTGAGGAGACTGTGTTCCCCTTATGGTTTAATACACACGGGACATGTTATCAGGTGAAAAGTATAAGTGAGGAGAGTGTGATCCCCTGATTGTTTAATACACACGGGACATGTCACCTGGTGAACAGTATAAGTGAGGAGAGTTTGTTCCCCTGATGGTTTAACATACACGGGACATGTTACCAGGTGAACAGTATAAGTGAGGAGAGTGTGTTCCCCTGATAGTTTAATACTCAGGGGACATGTTACCAGGTGAACAGTATAAGTGAGGAGAGTGTGTTCCCCTGATTGTTTAATACTGACGGGACATGTCACCAGGTGAACAGTATAAGTGAGGAGAGTGTATTCCCCTGATGGTTTAATACACACAGGACATGTTACCAGATGAACAGTGTAAGTGAGGAGAATGTGTTCCCCTGATGGTTTAATATACACAGGACATGTTACCAGGTGAACAGTATAAGTGAGGAGAGTGTGTTCCCCTGATTGTTTAATACTCACCGGACATGTTACCAGGTGAACAGTATATGTGAGGAGAGTGTGTTCCCCTGATGGTTTAACACGCACGGGACATGTTACCAGGTGAACAGTATAAGTGAGGAGAGTGTGTTCCCCAGATTGTTTAATACACACGGGACATGTCACCAGGTCAACAGGATAAGTGAGGAGAGTGTGTTCCCCTGATTGTTTAACACTCACGGGACATGTCACCTGGTGAACAGTATAATTGAAGAGAGTGTGATCCCCTGATGGTTTAATGTACACGGGACATGTTACCAGGTGAACAGTATAAGTGAGGAGAGTGTGTTCCCCTGATTGTTTAATACACACGGGACATGTCACAAGGTGAACAGTATAAGTGAGGAAAGTGTGATCCCCTGATTGTTTAATATACACGAGAGATGTTACCAGTTGAACAGTATAAGTGAGGAGAGTGTGTTCCCCTGATTGTTTAATACACACGGGACATGTTACCAGGTGAACAGTATAAGTGAGGAGAGTGTGTTCCCCTGATTGTTCAATACACACGGGACATGTTACCAGGTTAACAGGATAAGTGAGGAGAGTGTGTTCCCCTGATTGTTCAATACACACGGGACATGTCACCAAGTGAAATGTATAATTGAGGAGAGTGTGTTCCCCTGATGGTTTAATATACACGGTACATGTTACCAGCTGAACAGTATAAGTGATGAGAGTGTGTTCCCCTGATGGTTTAATATACAGGGGACATGTTACCATGTGAACAGTATAAGTGAGGAGAGTGTGTTCCCCTGATGGTTTAATACACACGGGACATCTTACCAGGTGAACAGTATAAGTGAGGAGAGTGTTTTCCCCTGATTGTTTACTATACCCGGGACATGTCACCAGGTGAACAGTATAAGTGAGGAGAGTGTATTCCCCTGAAGGTTTAATATACACAGGACATGTTACCAGGTGAACTGTATAAGTGAGGAGAGTGTGTTCCCCTGATGGTTTAATATACACGGGACATGTTCCCAGGTGAACAGTATAAATGAGGAGAGTGTGTTCCCCTGATCGTTTAGCATACACGGGACATGTTGCCAGGTGAACAGTATAAGTGAGGAGGGTGTGTTCCCCTGATTGTTTAACACGCACGGGACATGTCACCAGGTGAACAGTATAAGTGAGGAGAGTGTGTTCCCCTGAAGGTTTAATATACACAGGACATGTTACCAGGTGAACAGTATAAGTGAGGAGATTGTGTTCCACAGATTGTTTAATACACACGGGACATGTCACCAGGTCAACAGTATATGTGAGGAGAGTGTGTTCCCCTGATTGTTTAATACTCACGGGACATGTTGCCAGGTGAACAGTATAAGTGAGGAGAGTGTGTTCCCCTGATGGTTTAACACGCATGGGACATGTTACCAGGTGAACAGTATAAGTGAGGAGAGTGTGTTCCCCTGATTGTTTAATACACACGGGACATGTCACCTGGTGAACAGTATCAGTGAGGAAAGTGTGTTCCCCTGATGGTTTAATGTACACGGGACATGTTACCAGGTGAACAGTATAAGTGAGGAGAGTGTGTTCGCCTGATTGTTCAATACACACGGGACATGTTACCAGGTTAACAGTATAAGTGAGGAGAGTGTGTTCCCCTGATTGTTCAATACACACGGGACATGTCACCAAGTGAAATGTATAATTGAGGAGAGTGTGTTCCCCTGATGGTTTAATAAACACGGTACATGTTACCAGGTGAACAGTATAAGTGATGAGAGTGTGTTCCCCTGATGGTTTAATATACAGGGGACATGTTACCAGGTGAACAGTATAAGTGAGGAGAGTGTTTTCCCCTGATTGTTTAATACTGACGGGACATGTCACTAGGTGAACAGTATAGGTGAGGAGAGTGTGTTCCCCTGAAGGTTCAATATACACAGGACATGTTATCAGGTGAACTGTATAAGTGAGGAGAGTGTGTTCCCCTGATCGTTTAGCATACACGGGACATGTTGCCAGGTGAACAGTATAAGTGAGGAGAGTGTGTTCCCCTGATTGTTTAACACGCACGGGACATGTTACCAGGTGAACAGTATAAGTGAGGAGAGTGTGTTCCCCTGTTGGTTTAATATACACAGGACATGATACCAGGTGAACAGTATAACTGAAGAGAGTGTGTTCCACTGATGGTTTAATATACACGGGACATGTTACCAGGTGAACAGTATAAGTGAGGAGAGTGAGTTCCCCTGATTTTTTAATATACCCGGGACATGTCACCAGGTGATCAGTATAAGTGAGGAGAGTGTGTTCCCCTGATGGTTTAATATACACGGGACATGTTACCAGGTGAAAAGTATAAGTGAGGAGAGTGTGTTCCGCTGATGGTTTAATATACACGGGACATGTTACCAGGTGAACAGTATAAGTGAGGAGAATGTGTTCCCCTGATGGTTTAATATACACAGGACATGTTACCAGGTGAACAGTATAAGTGAGGAGAGTGCTTTCCCCTGATGTTTTAAGATACATGGGACATGTTAACAGGTGAACAGTATAAGTGAGGAGAGTGTGTTCCACTGATGGTTTAATACACACTGAACATGTTACCAGGTGAACAGTATAAGTGAGGAGAATGAGTTCCCCTGATGGTTTAATATGCACAGGACATGTTAGCAGGTGAACAGTATAAGTGAGGAGAGTGTGTTCCCCTGATTGTTTAACACTCACGGGACATGTTGCCAGGTGAACAGTATAAGTGAGGAGAGTGAGTTCCCCTGATTGTTTAATACTGACGGGACATGTCACCAGGTGAATAGTATAAGTGAGGAGAGTGTGTTCCCCTGATTGTTTAATACACACGGGACATGTCACCAGGTGAACAGTATAAGTGAGGAGATTGTGTTCCCCTGATGGTTTAATATACACGGGACATGTTACCAGGTGAACAGTATAAGTGAGGAGAGTGTGATCCCCTGATTGTTTAATACACACGGGACATGTCACCAGGTGAACAGTATAAGTGAGGAGAGAGTGTTCCCCTGATTGTTTAATACACACGGGACATGTCACCTGGTGAACAGTCTCAGTGAGGAGAGTGTGTTCCCCTGATGGTTTAATACACACGGGACATGTCACCTGGTGAACAGTCTCAGTGAGGAGAGTGTGTTCCCCTGATTGTTCAATACACACGGGACATGTTACCAAGTGAAATGTATAATTGAGGAGAGTGTGTTCCCCTGATGGTTTAATATACACGGTACATGTTACCAGGTGAACAGTATAAGTGAGGAGAGTGTGTTCCCCTGATGTTTTAATATACACGGGACATGTTCCCAGGTGAACAGTATAAGTGAGGAGAGTGTGTTCCCCTGATGGTTTAATATACACAGGGCATATTACCAGGTGAACAGTATAAGTGAGGAGACTGTGTTCCCCTTATGGTTTAATACACACGGGACATGTTATCAGGTGAACAGTATAAGTGAGGAGAGTGTGTTCCCCTGATTGTTTAATGCACACGGGACATGTTACCAGGTGAACAGTATAAGTGAGGAGAGTGTGTTCCCCTGATGGTTTCATATACACGGGACATGTTACCAGGAGAACAGTATAGGTGAGGGGAGTGCTTTCCCCTGATGGTTTAATATTCACGGGACATGTTACCAGCTGAACAGTATAAGTGAGGAGAGTGTGTTCCCCTGATGGTTTAACACGCACGGGACATGTTACCAGGTGAACAGTATAAGTGAGGAGAGTGTGCTCCCCTGATGGTTTAACACGCACGGGACATGTTACCAGGTGAACAGTATAAGTGAGGAGAGTGTTTTCCCCTGATTGTTTAATACACACAGGACATATTACCAGGTGAACAGTATAAGTGAGGAGAGTGTGTTCTCCTGATTGTTTAATACTCACGGGACATGTTACCAGCTGAACAGTATAAGTGAGGAGAGTGTGTTCCCCCGATGGTTTAACACGCACTGGACATGTTACCAGGTGAACAGTATAATTGAGGAGAGTGTGTTCCCCTGATTGTTTAATACTGACGGGACATGTCACCAGGTGAACAGTATAAGTGAGGAGAGTGTGTTCCCCTGATGGTTTAATATACATGGGACTTGTTACCAGGTGAACAGTATAATTGAGGAGAGTGTGTTCCCCTGATGGTTTAATATACACGGGACATGTTCCCAGGTGAACAGTATAAGTGAGGAGAGTGCTTTCCCCCGATGGTTTAATATACACGGGACATGTTTCCAGGTGAACAGTATAAATGAGGTGAGTGTGTTCCCCTGATCGTTTAGTATACACGGGACATGTTGCCAGGTGAACAGCATAAGTGAGGAGAGATTGTTACCCTGATTGTTTAGTACGCACGGGACATGTCACCAGGTGAACAGTATAAGTGAGGAGAGTGTGTTCCCCTGATGGTTTAACAAGCACGGGACATGTTACCAGGTGAACAGTATAAGTGAGGATTATGTCTTCCCCTGATGGTTTAATATGCACGGGACATGTTACCAGGTGAACAGTATAAGTGAGGAGAGTGTGTTCTCCTGATTGTTTAATACTCACGGGACATGTTACCAGCTGAACAGTATAAGTGAGGAGAGTGTGTTCCCCCGATGGTTTAACACGCACTGGACATGTTACCAGGTGAACAGTATAATTGAGGAGAGTGTGTTCCCCTGATTGTTTAATACTGACGGGACATGTCACCAGGTGAACAGTATAAGTGAGGAGAGTGTGTTCCCCTGATGGTTTAATATACATGGGACTTGTTACCAGGTGAACAGTATAATTGAGGAGAGTGTGTTCCCCTGATGGTTTAATATACACGGGACATGTTCCCAGGTGAACAGTATAAGTGAGGAGAGTGCTTTCCCCCGATGGTTTAATATACACGGGACATGTTTCCAGGTGAACAGTATAAATGAGGTGAGTGTGTTCCCCTGATCGTTTAGTATACACGGGACATGTTGCCAGGTGAACAGCATAAGTGAGGAGAGATTGTTACCCTGATTGTTTAGTACGCACGGGACATGTCACCAGGTGAACAGTATAAGTGAGGAGAGTGTGTTCCCCTGATGGTTTAACAAGCACGGGACATGTTACCAGGTGAACAGTATAAGTGAGGATTATGTCTTCCCCTGATGGTTTAATATGCACGGGACATGTTACCAGGTGAACAGTATAAGTGAGGAGAGTGTGATCCCCTGATTGTTTAATACACACGGGACATGTCACCAGGTGAACAGTATAAGTGAGGAGAGAGTGTTCCCCTGATTGTTTAATACACACGGGACATGTCACCTGGTGAACAGTCTCAGTGAGGAGAGTGTGTTCCCCTGATGGTTTAATACACACGGGACATGTCACCTGGTGAACAGTCTCAGTGAGGAGAGTGTGTTCCCCTGATTGTTCAATACACACGGGACATGTTACCAAGTGAAATGTATAATTGAGGAGAGTGTGTTCCCCTGATGGTTTAATATACACGGTACATGTTACCAGGTGAACAGTATAAGTGAGGAGAGTGTGTTCCCCTGATGTTTTAATATACACGGGACATGTTCCCAGGTGAACAGTATAAGTGAGGAGAGTGTGTTCCCCTGATGGTTTAATATACACAGGGCATATTACCAGGTGAACAGTATAAGTGAGGAGACTGTGTTCCCCTTATGGTTTAATACACACGGGACATGTTATCAGGTGAACAGTATAAGTGAGGAGAGTGTGTTCCCCTGATTGTTTAATGCACACGGGACATGTTACCAGGTGAACAGTATAAGTGAGGAGAGTGTGTTCCCCTGATGGTTTCATATACACGGGACATGTTACCAGGAGAACAGTATAGGTGAGGGGAGTGCTTTCCCCTGATGGTTTAATATTCACGGGACATGTTACCAGCTGAACAGTATAAGTGAGGAGAGTGTGTTCCCCTGATGGTTTAACACGCACGGGACATGTTACCAGGTGAACAGTATAAGTGAGGAGAGTGTGCTCCCCTGATGGTTTAACACGCACGGGACATGTTACCAGGTGAACAGTATAAGTGAGGAGAGTGTTTTCCCCTGATTGTTTAATACACACAGGACATATTACCAGGTGAACAGTATAAGTGAGGAGAGTGTGTTCTCCTGATTGTTTAATACTCACGGGACATGTTACCAGCTGAACAGTATAAGTGAGGAGAGTGTGTTCCCCCGATGGTTTAACACGCACTGGACATGTTACCAGGTGAACAGTATAATTGAGGAGAGTGTGTTCCCCTGATTGTTTAATACTGACGGGACATGTCACCAGGTGAACAGTATAAGTGAGGAGAGTGTGTTCCCCTGATGGTTTAATATACATGGGACTTGTTACCAGGTGAACAGTATAATTGAGGAGAGTGTGTTCCCCTGATGGTTTAATATACACGGGACATGTTCCCAGGTGAACAGTATAAGTGAGGAGAGTGCTTTCCCCCGATGGTTTAATATACACGGGACATGTTTCCAGGTGAACAGTATAAATGAGGTGAGTGTGTTCCCCTGATCGTTTAGTATACACGGGACATGTTGCCAGGTGAACAGCATAAGTGAGGAGAGATTGTTACCCTGATTGTTTAGTACGCACGGGACATGTCACCAGGTGAACAGTATAAGTGAGGAGAGTGTGTTCCCCTGATGGTTTAACAAGCACGGGACATGTTACCAGGTGAACAGTATAAGTGAGGATTATGTCTTCCCCTGATGGTTTAATATGCACGGGACATGTTACCAGGTGAACAGTATATGTGAGCAGTGTGTGTTCCCCTGATTGTTAAATATACACGGGACACGTTACCAGGCGAACAGAATAAGTGAGGAGACTGTGTTCCCCTGATGGTTTAATACACACGGGACATGTTACCAGGTGAACAGGAGAAGTGAGGAGAGTGTGTTCCCCTGATGGTTTAATATACACGGGACATGTTACCAGGTGAACAGTTTAAGTGAGGAGAGTGTGTTCCCCTGATGGTTTAATATACACGGGACATGTTACCAGGTGAACAGTATAAGTGAGGAGACTGTATTCCCCTGATGGTCTAATATACACGGGACATGTTAGCAGGTGAACAGTATAAGTGAGGAGAATGTGTTCCCCTGATGGTTTAATACACCCGGGACACGTTACCAGGTGAACAGTATAAGTGAGGAGAGTGTGTTCCCCTGATGGTTCAATACTGACGGGACGTGTCACCAGGTGAAGAGTAGAAATGAGGAGCGTGTGTTCCCCTGATGGTTTAATATGCGCGGGACATGTTACCAGGTGAACAGCATAAGTGAAGAGAGTGTGTTCCCCTGATTGTTTAATATACATGGGACATGTTACCAGGTGAACAGTATAAGTGAAGAGAGTGTGTTCCCCTGATTGTTTAATACACACGGGACATGTTACCAGGTGAACAGTATAGGTGAGGAGAGTGTGTTCCACTGATGGTTTAATATACATGGGACATGTTACCAGGTGAACAGTATAAGTGAAGAGAGTGTGTTCCCCTGATTGTTTAATACACACGGGACATGTTACCAGGTGAACAGTATAAGTGAGGAGAGTGTGTTCCACTGATGGTTTAATATACATGGGACATGTTACCAGGTGAACAGTATAAGTGAAGAGAGTGTGTTCCCCTGATTGTTTAATATACATGGGACATGTTACCAGGTGAACAGTATAAGTGAAGAGAGTGTGTTCCCCTGATTGTTTAATACACACGGGACATGTTACCAGGTGAACAGTATAAGTGAGGAGAGTGTGTTCCCCTGATGGTTTAATATAAATGGGACATGTTACCAGGTGAACAGTATAAGTGAGGAGAGTGTGTTCCCCTGATTGTTTAATACACACGGGACATGTCACCTGGTGAACAGTATAACTGAGGAGAGTGTGTTCCCCTGATTGTTCAATACACACGGGACATGTTACCAAGTGAAATGTATAATTGAGGAGAGTGTGTTCCCCTGATGGTTTAATATACACGGTACATGTTACCAGGTGAACAGTATAAGTGAGGAGAGTATGTTCCCCTGATGGTTTAATATACACGGGACATGTTCCCAGGAGAACAGTATAAGTGAGGAGAGTGTGTTCCCCTGATGGTTTAATATACACAGGGCATATTACCAGGTGAACAGTATAAGTGAGGAGACTGTGTTCCCCTTATGGTTTAATACACACGGGACATGTTATCAGGTGAACAGTATAAGTGAGGAGAGTGTGTTCCCCTGATTGTTTAATGCACACGGGACATGTTACCAGGTGAACAGTATAAGTGAGGAGAGAGTGTTCCCCTGATGGTTTCATATACACGGGACATGTTACCAGGAGAACAGTATAAGTGAGGGGAGTGCTTTCCCCTGATGGTTTAATATTCACGGGACATGTTACCAGCTGAACAGTATAAGTGAGGAGAGTGTGTTCCCCTGATGGTTTAACACGCACGGGACATGTTACCAGGTGAACAGTATAAGTGAGGAGAGTGTATTCCCCTGATTGTTTAATACACACAGGACATATTACCAGGTGAACAGTATAAGTGAGGAGAGTGTATTCCCCTGATTGTTTAATACTCACGGGACATGTTACCAGCTGAACAGTATCAGTGAGGAGAGTGTGTTCCCCCGATGGTTTAACACGCACTGGACATGTTACCAGGTGAACAGTATAATTGAGGAGAGTGTGTTCCCCTGATTGTTTAATATATACGGGACATGTTACCAGGTGAACAGTATAAGTGAGGAGAGTGTGTTCCCCTGATGGTTTAATATACACGGGACATGTCACCAGGTGAACAGTATAAGTGAGGAGAGTGTGTTACCCTGATGGTTTAATATACACGGGACATGTTACCAGGTGAACTGTATAAGTGAAGAGAGTGTGTTCCCTTGATTGTTTAATATACACGGGACTTGTTACCAGGTGAACAGTATAATTGAGGAGAGTGTGTTCCCCTGATGGTTTAATATACACGGGACATGTTCCCAGGTGAACACTATAAGTGAGGAGAGTGCTTTCCCCCGATGGTTTAATATACACGGGACATGTTTCCAGGTGAACAGTATAAATGAGGTGAGTGTGTTCCCCTGATCGTTTAGTATACACGGGACATGTTGCCAGGTGAACAGCATAAGTGAGGAGAGATTGTTACCCTGATTGTTTAGTACGCACGGGACATGTCACCAGGTGAACAGTATAAGTGAGGAGAGTGTGTTCCCCTGATGGTTTAACAAGCACGGGACATGTTACCAGGTGAACAGTATAAGTGAGGATTATGTGTTCCCCTGATGGTTTAATATGCACGGGACATGTTACGAGGTGAACAGTATATGTGAGCAGTGTGTGTTCCCCTGATTGTTAAATATACACGGGACACGTTACCAGGCGAACAGAATAAGTGAGGAAACTGTGTTCCCCTGATGGTTTAATACACACGGGACATGTTACCAGGTGAACAGGAGAAGTGAGGAGAGTGTGTTCCCCTGATGGTTTAATATACACGGGACATGTTACCAGGTGAACAGTATAAGTGAGGAGAATGTGTTCCCCTGATGTTTTAATATACACGGGACATGTTACCAGGTGAACAGTATAAGTGAGGAGACTGTATTCCCCTGATGGTCTAATATACACGGGACATGTTAGCAGGTGAACAGTATAAGTGAGGAGAATGTGTTCCCCTGATGGTTTAATATCACAGGACATGTTACCAGGTGAAGAGTATAAGTGAGGAGAGTGTGTTCCCCTGATTGTTTAATACTCACGGGACATGTTACCAGGTGAACAGTATAAGTGAGGAGAGTGTGTTCCCCTGATGGTTTAATACACCCGGGACATGTTACCAGGTGAACAGTATAAGTGAGAAGAGTGTGTTCCCCTGATGGTTTAATATACACGGGACATGTTACCAGGTGAACAGTATAAGTGAGGAGACTGTATTCCCCTGATGGTCTAATATACACGGGACATGTTAGCAGGTGAACAGTATAAGTGAGGAGAATGTGTTCCCCTGATGGTTTAATATACACGGGACATGTTACCAGGTGGACAGTATAAGTGAGGAGCGTGTGTTCCCCTGATGGTTTAATATGCGCGGGACATGTTACCAGGTGAACAGCATAAGTGAAGAGAGTGTGTTCCCCTGATTGTTTAATATGCATGGGACATGTTACCAGGTGAACAGTATAAGTGAAGAGAGTGTGTTCCCCTGATTGTTTAATACACACGGGACATGTTACCAGGTGAACAGTATAAGTGAGGAGAGTGTGTTCCACTGATGGTTTAATATACATGGGACATGTTACCAGGTGAACAGTATAAGTGAGGAGAGTGTGTTCCCCTGATGGTTTAATACAAACAGGACATGTCAACAGGTGAACAGTATAAGTGAGGAGAGTGTGTTCCCCTGATGGGTTAATATACACGGGACATGTTACCAGCTGAACATTATAAGTGAGGAGAGAGTTTTCCACTGATGGTTTAATATACACGGGACATGTCACCAGGTGAACAGTATAAGTGAGGAGAGAGTGTTCCACTGATGGTTTAATGCACACGGGACATGTTACCAGGTGAACAGTGTAAGTTAGGAGAGTGTGTTCCTCTTTTGGTTTAATATGCACGGGACATTTCACCAAGTGAACAGTATAAGTGAGGAGAGAGTGTTCCACTGATGGTTTAATGCACTCGGGACATGTTACCAGGTGAACAGTATAAGTGAGGAGAGTGCTTTCCCCTGAGGTTTAATATTCACGGGACATGTTACCAGTTGAACAGTATAAGTGAGGAGAGTGTGTTCCCCTGATGGTTTAATACACACCGGACATGTTACCAGGTGAACATTATAAGTGAGGAGAATGTGTTCCCCTGATGGTTTAATATACACAGGACATGTTACCAGGTGAACAGTATAAGTGAGGAGAGAATGTTGCCCTGATTGTTTAATACTCACGGGACATGTTACCATGTGAACAGTATATGTGAGGAGAGTGTGTTCCTCTGATGGTTTAATATACCCGGGACATGTCACCAGGGGAACAGTATAATTGAGGAGAGTGTGTTCCCCTGATGGTTTAATACACACAGGACATGTTACCAGGTGAACAGTATAAGTGAGGAGAGTGTGTTCCCCTGATGGTTTAATACACACAGGATATGTTACCAGGTGAACAGTATAAGTGAGGAGAGTGTGTTCCCCTGATGGTTTAATACACACAGGATATGTTACCAGGTGAACAGTATAAGTGAGGAGAGTGTGTTCCCCTGATGGTTTAATACACACAGGATATGTTACCAGGTGAACAGTATAAGTGAGGAGAGTGTGTTCCCCTGATGGTTTAATACAAACAGGATATGTTACCAGGTGAACAGTATAAGTGAGGAGAGTGTGTTCACCTGATGGTTTAATACACACAGGATATGTTACCAGGTGAACAGTATAAGTGAGGAGAGTGTGTTCCCCTGATGGTTTAATACACACAGGATATGTTACCAGGTGAACAGTATAAGTGAGGAGAGTGTGTTCACCTGATGGTTTAATACACACAGGATATGTTACCAGGTGAACAGTATAAGTGAGGAGAGTGAGTTCCCCTGATGGTTTAATATGCACGGGGCATGTTACCAGGTGAACAGTATAAGTGAGGAGAGTGTGTTCCCCTGATGATTTAATGCACACAGGACATGTTACCAGCTGAACAGTATAAGTGAGGAGAGTGTGTTCCCCTGATGGTTTAATACACACAGGATATGTTACCAGGTGAACAGTATAAGTGAGGAGAGTGAGTTCCCCTGATGGTTTAATATGCACGGGACATTTCACCAAGTGAACTGTATAAGTGAGGAGAGTGTGTTCCCCTGATGGTTTAATACTGACGGGACATGTTACCTGATGAACAGTATAAGTGAGGAGAGTGTGTTCCCCTGATGGTTTAATACACACAGGATATGTTACCAGCTGAACAGTAGAAGTGTGGAGAGTGTGTTCCCCTGATGGTTTAATATGCACGGGGCATGTTACCAGGTGAACAGTATAAGTGAGGAGAGTGTGTTCCCCTGATGATTTAATGCACACAGGACATGTTACCAGGTGAACAGTATAAGTGAGGAGAGTGCTTTCCCCTGATGGTTTAATATTCACGGCACATGTTACCAGGTGAACAGTATAATTGGGGAGAGTGTGATCCCCTGATTGTTTAATACACACAGGACATGTCACCAGGTGAACAGTATAAGTGAGGAGAGTGTGTTCCCCTGATGGTTTAATATACACGGGACATGTTACCAGGTGAACAGTATAATTGAGGAGAGTGTGTTCCCCTGATTGTTGAATATACATGGGACTTGTTACCAGGTGAACAGTATAATTGAGGAGAGTGCTTTCCCCCGATGGTTTAATACACACGGGACATGTTTCCAGGTGAACAGTATAAATGAGGTGAGTGTGTTCCCCTGATCGTCTAGTATACACGGGACATGTTGCCAGGAGAACAGCATAAGTGAGGAGAGATTGTTACCCTGATTGTTTATTACGCACGGGACATGTCACCAGGTGAACAGTATAAGTGAGGAGAGTGTGTTCCCCTGATGGTTTAATATACAGGGGACATGTTACCAGGTGAACAGTATATGTGAGGAGAGTGTGTTCCCCTGATGGTTTAATATACATGAGACATGTTCCCAGGTGAACAGTATAAGTGAGGAGAGTGTGTTCCCCTGATTGTTTAATGCACACAGGACATGTTACCAGGTGAACAGTATAAGTGAGGAGAGTGTGTTCCCCTGATTGTTTAATACACACAGGACATATTACCAGGTGAACAGTATAAGTGAGGAGATTGTGTTCCCCTGATGGTTTAATATACACGGGACATGTTACCAGGTGAACAGTATAAGTGAGGAGAGTGTATTCCCCTGATGGTTTAATATACACGGGACATGTTCCCAGGTGAACAGTATAATTGAGGAGAGTGTGTTCCCCTGATTGTTTAATACTGACGGGACATGTCACCAGGTGAACAGTATAAGTGAGGAGAGTGTGTTCCCCTGATGGTTTAATATACACGGGACATGTTACCAGGTGAACTGTATAAGTGAGGAGAGTGTGTTCCCCTGATTGTTTAATATACATGGGACTTGTTACCAGGTGAACAGTATAATTGAGGAGAGTGTGTTCCCCTGATGGTTTAATATACACGGGACATGTTCCCAGGTGAACACTATAAGTGAGGAGAGTGCTTTCCCCCGATGGTTTAATATACACGGGACATGTTTCCAGGTGAACAGTATAAATGAGGTGAGTGTGTTCCCCTGATCGTTTAGTATACACGGGACATGTTGCCAGGTGAACAGCATAAGTGAGGAGAGATTGTTACCCTGATGGTTTAACAAGCACGGGACATGTTACCAGGTGAACAGTACAAGTGAGGATTATGTGTTCCCCTGATGGTTTAACAAGCACGGGACATGTTACCAGGTGAACAGTATAAGTGAGGATTACGTGTTCCCCTGATGGTTTAATATGCACGGGACATGTTACCAGGTGAACAGTATATGTGAGCAGTGTGTGTTCCCCTGATTGTTAAATATACACGGGACACGTTACCAGGCGAACAGTATAAGTGAGGAGACTGTGTTCCCCTGATGGTTTAATACACACGGGACATGTTACCAGGTGAACAGGAGAAGTGAGGAGAGTGTGTTCCCCTGATGGTTTAATATACACGGGACATGTTACCAGGTGAACAGTATAAGTGAGGAGAATGTGTTCCCCTGATGGTTTAATATACACGGGACATGTTACCAGGTGAACAGTATAAGTGAGGAGACTGTATTCCCCTGATGGTCTAATATACACGGGACATGTTAGCAGGTGAACAGTATAAGTGAGGAGAATGTGTTCCCCTGATGGTTTAATATCACAGGACATGTTACCAGGTGAACAGTATAAGTGAGGAGAGTGTGTTCCGCTGATTGTTTAATACTCACGGGACATGTTACCAGGTGAACAGTATAAGTGAGGAGAGTGTGTTCCCCTGATGGTTTAATACACCCGGGACATGTTACCAGGTGAACAGTATAAGTGAGAAGAGTGTGTTCCCCTGATGGTTTAATATACACGGGACATGTTACCAGGTGAACAGTATAAGTGAGGAGACTGTATTCCCCTGATGGTCTAATATACACGGGACATGTTAGCAGGTGAACAGTATAAGTGAGGAGAATGTGTTCCCCTGATGGTTTAATATACACGGGACATGTTACCAGGTGGACAGTATAAGTGAGGAGCGTGTGTTCCCCTGATGGTTTAATATGCGCGGGACATGTTACCAGGTGAACAGCATAAGTGAAGAGAGTGTGTTCCCCTGATTGTTTAATATGCATGGGACATGTTACCAGGTGAACAGTATAAGTGAAGAGAGTGTGTTCCCCTGATTGTTTAATACACACGGGACATGTTACCAGGTGAACAGTATAAGTGAGGAGAGTGTGTTCCACTGATGGTTTAATATACACAGGAAATGTTACCAGGTGAACAGTATAAGTGAGGAGAGTGTGTTCCCCTGATGGTTTAATATACATGGGACATGTTACCAGGTGAACAGTATAAGTGAGGAGAGTGTGTTCCCCTGATGGTTTAATACAAACAGGACATGTCAACAGGTGAACAGTATAAGTGAGGAGAGAGTTTTCCACTGATGGTTTAATATACACGGGACATGTCACCAGGTGAACAGTATAAGTGAGGAGAGAGTGTTCCACTGATGGTTTAATGCACACGGGACATGTTACCAGGTGAACAGTGTAAGTTAGGAGAGTGTGTTCCCCTTTTGGTATAATATGCACGGGACATTTCACCAAGTGAACAGTATAAGTGAGGAGAGAGTGTTCCACTGATGGTTTAATGCACTCGGGACATGTTACCAGGTGAACAGTATAAGTGAGGAGAGTGCTTTCCCCTGAGGTTTAATATTCACGGGACATGTTACCAGTTGAACAGTATAAGTGAGGAGAGTGTGTTCCCCTGATGGTTTAATACACACAGGACATGTTACCAGGTGAACAGTATAAGTGAGGAGAATGTGTTCCCCTGATGGTTTAATATACACAGGACATGTTACCAGGTGAACAGTATAAGTGAGGAGAGAATGTTGCCCTGATTGTTTAATACTCACGGGACATGTTACCAGGTGAACAGTATATGTGAGGAGAGTGTGTTCCTCTGATGGTTTAATATACCCGGGACATGTCACCAGGGGAACAGTATAATTGAGGAGAGTGTGTTCCCCTGATGGTTTAATACACACAGGACATGTTACCAGGTGAACAGTATAAGTGAGGAGAGTGTGTTCCCCTGATGGTTTAATACACACAGGATATGTTACCAGGTGAACAGTATAAGTGAGGAGAGTGTGTTCCCCTGATGGTTTAATACACACAGGATATGTTACCAGGTGAACAGTATAAGTGAGGAGAGTGTGTTCCCCTGATGGTTTAATACACACAGGATATGTTACCAGGTGAACAGTATAAGTGAGGAGAGTGTGTTCCCCTTATGGTTTAATACAAACAGGATATGTTACCAGGTGAACAGTATAAGTGAGGAGAGTGTGTTCACCTGATGGTTTAATACACACAGGATATGTTACCAGGTGAACAGTATAAGTGAGGAGAGTGTGTTCCCCTGATGGTTTAATACACACAGGATATGTTACCAGGTGAACAGTATAAGTGAGGAGAGTGTGTTCACCTGATGGTTTAATACACACAGGATATGTTACCAGGTGAACAGTATAAGTGAGGAGAGTGAGTTCCCCTGATGGTTTAATATGCACGGGGCATGTTACCAGGTGAACAGTATAAGTGAGGAGAGTGTGTTCCCCTGATGATTTAATGCACACAGGACATGTTACCAGCTGAACAGTATAAGTGAGGAGAGTGTGTTCCCCTGATGGTTTAATACACACAGGATATGTTACCAGGTGAACAGTATAAGTGAGGAGAGTGAGTTCCCCTGATGGTTTAATATGCACGGGACATTTCACCAAGTGAACTGTATAAGTGAGGAGAGTGTGTTCCCCTGATGGTTTAATACTGACGGGACATGTTACCTGATGAACAGTATAAGTGAGGAGAGTGTGTTCCCCTGATGGTTTAATACACACAGGATATGTTACCAGCTGAACAGTAGAAGTGAGGAGAGAGTGTTCCCCTTTTGGTTAAATAAGCACGGGCATTTCACCAAGTGAAAAGTATAAGTGTGGAGAGTGTGTTCCCCTGATGGTTTAATATGCACGGGGCATGTTACCAGGTGAACAGTATAAGTGAGGAGAGTGTGTTCCCCTGATGATTTAATGCACACAGGACATGTTACCAGGTGAACAGTATAAGTGAGGAGAGTGCTTTCCCCTGATGGTTTAATATTCACGGCACATGTTACCAGGTGAACAGTATAATTGGGGAGAGTGTGATCCCCTGATTGTTTAATACACACAGGACATGTCACCAGGTGAACAGTATAAGTGAGGAGAGTGTGTTCCCCTGATGGTTTAATATACACGGGACATGTTACCAGGTGAACAGTATAATTGAGGAGAGTGTGTTCCCCTGATTGTTGAATATACATGGGACTTGTTACCAGGTGAACAGTATAATTGAGGAGAGTGCTTTCCCCCGATGGTTTAATACACACGGGACATGTTTCCAGGTGAACAGTATAAATGAGGTGAGTGTGTTCCCCTGATCGTCTAGTATACACGGGACATGTTGCCAGGAGAACAGCATAAGTGAGGAGAGATTGTTACCCTGATTGTTTATGACGCACGGGACATGTCACCAGGTGAACAGTATAAGTGAGGAGAGTGTGTTCCCCTGATGGTTTAATATACAGGGGACATGTTACCAGGTGAACAGTATATGTGAGGAGAGTGTGTTCCCCTGATGGTTTAATATACATGAGACATGTTCCCAGGTGAACAGTATAAGTGAGGAGAGTGTGTTCCCCTGATTGTTTAATGCACACAGGACATGTTACCAGGTGAACAGTATAAGTGAGGAGAGTGTGTTCCCCTGATTGTTTAATACACACAGGACATATTACCAGGTGAACAGTATAAGTGAGGAGATTGTGTTCCCCTGATGGTTTAATATACACGGGACATGTTACCAGGTGAACAGTATAAGTGAGGAGAGTGTATTCCCCTGATGGTTTAATATACACGGGACATGTTCCCAGGTGAACAGTATAATTGAGGAGAGTGTGTTCCCCTGATTGTTTAATACTGACGGGACATGTCACCAGGTGAACAGTATAAGTGAGGAGAGTGTGTTCCCCTGATGGTTTAATATACACGGGACATGTTACCAGGTGAACTGTATAAGTGAGGAGAGTGTGTTCCCCTGATTGTTTAATATACATGGGACTTGTTACCAGGTGAACAGTATAATTGAGGAGAGTGTGTTCCCCTGATTGTTTAATATACACGGGACATGTTCCCAGGTGAACACTATAAGTGAGGAGAGTGCTTTCCCCCGATGGTTTATTATACACGGGACATGTTTCCAGGTGAACAGTATAAATGAGGTGAGTGTGTTCCCCTGATCGTTTAGTATACACGGGACATGTTGCCAGGTGAACAGCATAAGTGAGGAGAGATTGTTACCCTGATGGTTTAACAAGCACGGGACATGTTACCAGGTGAACAGTATAAGTGAGGATTATGTGTTCCCCTGATGGTTTAACAAGCACGGGACATGTTACCAGGTGAACAGTATAAGTGAGGATTATGTGTTCCCCTGATGGTTTAATATGCACGGGACATGTTACCAGGTGAACAGTATATGTGAGCAGTGTGTGTTCCCCTGATTGTTAAATACACACGGGACACGTTACCAGGCGAACAGAATAAGTGAGGAGACTGTGTTCCCCTGATGGTTTAATACACACGGGACATGTTACCAGGTGAACAGGAGAAGTGAGGAGAGTGTGTTCCCCTGATGGTTTAATATACACGGGACATGTTACCAGGTGAACAGTATAAGTGAGGAGAGGGTGTTCCCCTGATGGTTTAATATACACGGGACATGTTACCAGGTGAACAGTATAAGTGAGGAGAGTGTGTTCCCCTGATGGTTTAATATACACGGGACATGTTACCAGGTGAACAGTATAAGTGAGGAGACTGTATTCCCCTGATGGTCTAATATACACGGGACATGTTAGCAGGTGAACAGTATAAGTGAGGAGAATGTGTTCCCCTGATGGTTTAATATACACAGGACATGTTACCAGGTGAACAGTATAAGTGATGAGAGTGTCTTCCCCTGATTGTTCAATACTGACGGGACGTGTCACCAGGTGAAGAGTAGAAGCGAGGAGCGAGTGTTCCCCTGATGGTTTAATATGCGCGGGACATGTTACCAGGTGAACAGCATAAGTGAAGAGAGTGTGTTCCCCTGATGGTTTAATACACCCGGGACATGTTACCAGGTGAACAGTATAAGTGAGGAGAGTGTGTTCCCCTGATTGTTCAATACTGACGGGACGTGTCACTAGGTGAAGTGTAGAAGTGAGGAGAGTGTGTTCCCCTGATGGTTTAATATACATGAGACATGTTCCCAGGTGAACAGTATAAGTGAGGAGAGTGTGTTCCCCTGATTGTTTAATGCACACGGGACATGTTAGCAGGTGAACAGTATAAGTGAGGAGAGTGTTTTCCCCTGATTGTTTAATATACCCGGGACATGGCACCAGGTGAACAGTATAATTGAGGAGAGTGTGTTCCCCTGATTGTTTAATACTGACGGGACATGTCACCAGGTGAACAGTATAAGTGAGGAGAGTGTGTTCCCCTGAAGGTTTAATATACACAGGACATGTTACCAGGTGAACTGTATAAGTAAGGAGAGTGTGTTCCCCTGATCGTTTAGCATACACGGGACATGTTGCCAGGTGAACAGTATAAGTGAGGAGAGATTGTTTCCCTGATTGTTTAACACGCACGGGACATGGCACCAGGTGAACAGTATAAGTGAGGAGAGTGTGTTCCCCTGATGGTTGAACACGCACGGGACATGCCACCAGGTGAACAGTATAAGTGAGGAGAGTGTGTTCCCCTGATTGTTTAACACGCACGGGACATGTTACCAGGTGAACAGTATAAGTGAGGAGAGTGCGTTCCCCTGTTGGTTTAATATACACAGGACATGATATCAGGTGAACAGTATAACTGAGGAGAGTGTGTTCCACTGATGGTTTAATATACACGGGACATGTTCCCAGGTGAACAGTATAAGTGAGGAGAGTGAGTTCCCCTGATGGTTTAATATACACGGGACGTGTCACCAGGTGAAGAGTAGAAGTGAGGAGCGTGTGTTCCCCTGATGGTTTAATATACATGGGACATGTTACCAGGTGAACTGTATAAGTGAAGAGAGTGTGTTCCCCTGATTGTTTAATACACACAGGAAATGTTACCAGGTGAACAGTATATGTGGGGAGAGTGTGTTCCCCTGATGGTTTAATATACACGGGACATGTTACCAGGTGAACAGTATAAGTGAGGAGAGTGTGTTCCCCTGATTGTTTAATATAAATGGGACATGTTACCAGGTGAACAGTATAAGTGAGGAGAGTGTGTTCCCCTGATTGTTTAATATACATGGGACATGTTACCAGGTGAACAGTATAAGTGAAGAGAGTGTGTTCCCCTGATTGTTTAATACACACAGGAAATGTTACCAGGTGAACAGTATATGTGGGGAGAGTGTGTTCCCCTGATGGTTTAATATACACGGGACATGTTACCAGGTGAACAGTATAAGTGAGGAGAGTGTGTTCCCCTGATTGTTTAATATAAATGGGACATGTTACCAGGTGAACAGTATAAGTGAGGAGAGTGTGTTCCCCTGATTGTTTAATATACATGGGACATGTTAACAGGTGAACAGTATAAGTGAAGAGAGTGTGTTCCCCTGATTGTTTAATACAAATGGGACATGTTATCAGGTGAACAGTATAAGTGAGGAGAGTGTGTTCCCCTGATGGGTTAATATACACGGGACATGTCACCAGGTGAACAGTATAAGTGAGGAGAGAGTGTTCCACTGATGGTTTAATGCACACGGGACATGTTACCAGGTGAACAGTGTAAGTTAGGAGAGTGTGTTCCCCTTTTGGTTTAATACGCACGGGACATTTCACCAAGTGAACTGTATAAGTGAGGAGAGTGTGTTCCCCTGATTGTTTAATGCACACAGGACATGTTACCAGGTGAACAGCATAAGTGAGGAGAGAGTGTTCCACTGATGGTTTAATGCACACGGGACATGTTACCAGGTGAACAGTATAATTGAGGAGAGTGCTTTCCCCTGATTGTTTAATACTCACGGGACATGTTACCAGGTGACCAGTATATGTGAGGAGAGTGTGTTCCCCTGATGCTTTAATATACCCGGGACATGTCACCAGGGGAACAGTATAATTGAGGAGAGTGTGTTCCCCTGATTGTTTAATATACACGGGACATGTTACCAGGTGAACAGTATAAGTGAGGAGAGTGTGTTCCCCTGATGGTATAACACGCACGTGACAAGTTACCAGGTGAACAGTATAAGTGAGGAGAGTGTGTTCCTCTGATTGTTTAATACACACGGGACATGTTACCAGCTGAACAGTATAAGTGAGGAGAGTGTGTTCCCCTGATGGTTTAACACGCACGGGACATGTCACCAGGTGAACAGTATAAGTGAGGAGAGTGTGTTCCCCTGATGGTTTAATATACACGGTACATGTTACCAGGTGAACAGTATAAGTGAGGAGAGTGTGTTCCCCTGATGGTTTAATATACAGGGGACATGTTACCAGGTGAACAGTATAAGTGAGGAGAGTGTGTTCCCCTGATGGTTTAATATACATGAGACATGTTCCCAGGTGAACAGTATAAGTGAGGAGAGTGTATTCCCCTGATGGTTTAATATACACGGGACATGTTCCCAGGTGAACAGTATAAGTGAGGAGAGTGTGTTCCCCTGATGGTTTAATATACACAGGGCATATTACCAGGTGAACAGTATAAGTGAGGAGAGTGTGTTCCCCTTATGGTTTAATACACACGGGACATGTTATCAGGTGAACAGTATAAGTGAGGAGAGTGTGTTCCCCTGATTGTTTAATGCACACGGGACATGTTAGCAGGTGAACAGTATAAGTGAGGAGAGTGTGTTCCCCTGATGGTTTAATATACACGGGACATGTTACCTGGTGAACAGTATAAGTGAGGAGAGTGTATTCCCCTGATGGTTTAATATACACGGGACATGTTCCCAGGTGAACAGTATAAGTGAGGAGAGTGTGTTCCCCTGATGGTTTAATATACACAGGGCATATTACCAGGTGAACAGTATAAGTGAGGAGAGTGTGTTCCCCTTATGGTTTAATACACACGGGACATGTTATCAGGTGAACAGTATAAGTGAGGAGAGTTTGTTACCCTGATTGTTTAATACACACGGGACATGTCACCGGTTAAAAAGTATAAGTCAGGAGAGTGTGTTCTCCTGATGGTTTAATACTGACGGGACATGTTACCAGGTGAACAGTATAAGTGAGGAGAGTGTGTTCTCCTGATGGTTTAATACTGACGGGACATGTTACCAGATGAACAGTATAAGTGAGGAGAGTTTGTTCCCCTGATTGTTTAATACACACGGGACATGTCACCAGGTGAACAGTATAAGTGAGGAGAGTGTGTTCCCCTGATTGTTTAATACACACGGGACATGTCACCAGGTGAACAGTATAAGTGAGGAGAGTGTGTTGCCCTGATTGTTTAATACACACGGGACATGTCACCGGTTAAAAAGTATAAGTGAGGAGAGTGTGTTCCCCTGATTGTTTAATACACACGGGACATGTTACCAGATGAACAGTATAAGTGAGGAGAGTGTGTTCCCCTGATTGTTTAATACGCACGGGACATGTTACCAAGTGAACAGTATAAGTGAGGAGAGTGTGTTCCCCTGATTGTTTAATACACACGGGACATGTTACCAGGTGAACAGTATAAGTGAGGAGAGTGTGTTCCCCTGATGGTTTCATATACACGGGACATGTTACCAGGAGAACAGTATAAGTGAGGGGAGTGCTTTCCCCTGATGGTTTAATATTCACGGGACATGTTACCAGCTGAACAGTATAAGTGAGGAGAGTGTGTTCCCCTGATGGTTTAACACGCACGGGACATGTTACCAGGTGAACAGTATAAGTGAGGAGAGTGTGTTCACCTGATTGTTTAATACACACAGGACATATTACCAGGTGAACAGTATAAGTGAGGAGAGTGTGTTCCCCTGATTGTTTAATACACACGGGACATGTTACCAAGTGAACAGTATAAGTGAGGAGAGTGTGTTCCCCTGATTGTTTAATACTCACGGGACATGTTACCAGCTGAACAGTATAAGTGAGGAGAGTGTGTTCCCCTGATGGTTTAACACGCACTTGACATGTTACCAGGTGAACAGTATAATTGAGGAGAGTGTGTTCCCCTGATTGTTTAATACTGACGGGACATGTCACAAGGTGAACAGTATAAGTGAGGAGAATGTGTTCCCCTGATGGTTTAATATACACGGGAAATGTTACCAGGTGAACTGTATAAGTGAGGAGAGTGTGTTCCCCTGATTGTTTAATATACATGGGACTTGTTACCAGGTGAACAGTATAAGTGAGGAGAGTGTGTTCCCCTGATTGTTTAATATACACGCGACATGTTACCAGGTGAACAGTATAATTGAGGAGAGTGTGTTCCGTTTGATGGTTTAATATACACGGGACATGTTTCCAGGTGAACAGTATAAGTGAGGAGAATGTGTTCCCCTGATGGTTTAATATACACGGGACATGTTACCAGGTGAACTGTATAAGTGAGGAGAGTGTGTTCCCCTGATTGTTTAATATACATGGGACTTGTTACCAGGTGAACAGTATAAGTGAGGAGAGTGTGTTCCCCTGATTGTTTAATATACACGCGACATGTTACCAGGTGAACAGTATAATTGAGGAGAGTGTGTTCCGTTTGATGGTTTAATATACACGGGACATGTCACCAGGTGAACAGTATAAGTGAGGAGAGTGTGTTCCCCTGATGGTTTAACAAGCACGGGACATGTTACCAGGTGAACAGTATAAGTGAGGAGAGTGTGTTCCCCTGATGGTTTAATATACACGGGACATGTTACCAGGTGAACAGTGTAAGTGAGGAGAGTGCTTTCCCCTGATGGTTTAATATACACGGGACATGTTACCAGGTGAACAGTATAAGTGAGGAGAGTGTGTTCCGCTGATTTTTTAATATACCCGGGACATGTCACCAGGTGAACAGTATAAGTGAGGAGAGTGAGTTCCCCTGATTTTTTAATATACCCGGGACATGTCACCAGGTGATCAGTATAAGTGAGGAGAGTGTGTTCCCCTGATGGTTTAATATACACGGGACATGTTACCAGGTGAACAGTGTAAGTGAGGAGAGTGCTTTCCCCTGATGGTTTAATATACACGGGACATGTTACCAGGTGAACAGTATAAGTGAGGAGAGTGTATTCCGCTGATGGTTTAATATACACGGGACATGTTACCAAGTGAACAGTATAAGTGAGGAGACTGTATTCCCCTGATGGTTTAATATACACGGGACATGTTAGCAGGTGAACAGTATATGTGAGCAGTGTGTGTTCCCCTGATTGTTAAATATACACGGGACACGTTACCAGGCGAACAGAATAAGTGAGGAGAATGTGTTCCCCTGATGGTTTCATACACACGGGACATGTTACCAGGTGAACAGTATAAGTGAGGATTATGTGCTCCCCTGATGGTTTAATATACACGGGACATGTTACCAGGTGAACAGTATAAGTGAGGAGACTGTATTCCCCTGATGGTTTAATATACACGGGACATGTTAGCAGGTGAACAGTATAAGTGAGGAGAATGTGTTCCCCTGATGGTTTAATATACACAGGACATGTTACCAGGTGAACAGTATAAGTGAGGAGAGTGTGTTCCCCTGATTGTTTAATACTCACGGGACATGTTACCAGGTGAACAGTATAAGTGAGGAGAGTGTGTTCCCCTGATGGTTTAATACACCCGGGACATGTTACCAGGTGAACAGTATAAGTGAGGAGAGTGTGTTCCCCTGATTGTTTAATACTGACGGGACGTGTCACCAGGTGAAGAGTAGAAGTGAGGAGCGTGTGTTCCCCTGATGGTTTAATATGCGCGGGACATGTTACCAGGTGAACAGCATAAGTGAAGAGAGTGTGTTCCCCTGATTGTTTAATATACATGGGACATGTTACCAGGTGAACAGTGTAAGTGAAGAGAGTGTGTTCCCCTGATTGTTTAATACACACGGGACATTTTACCAGGTGAACAGTATAAGTGAGGAGAGTGTGTTCCACTGATGGTTTAATATACACAGGAAATGTTACCAGGTGAACAGTATATGTGGGGAGAGTGTGCTCCCCTGATGGTTTAATATAAATGGGACATGTTACCAGGTGAACAGTATAAGTGAGGAGAGTGTGTTCCCCTGATGGTTTAATACAAACAGGACATGTCAACAGGTGAACAGTGTAAGTGAGGAGAGTGAATTCCCCTGATTGTTTAATACACACGGGACATGTCACCAGATGAACAGTCGAAGTGAGGAGAGTGTGTTCCCCTGATGGTTTAATATACACGGGACATGTTACCAGCTGAACAGTATAAGTGAGGAGAGAGTTTTCCACTGATGGTTTAATATACACGGGACATGTCACCAGGTGAACAGTATAAGTGAGGAGAGAGTGTTCCACTGATGGTTTAATGCACACGGGACATGTTACCAGGTGAACAGTGTAAGTGAGGAGAGTGTGTTCCATTTTTGGTTTAATACGCACGGGACATTTCACCAAGTGAACTGTATAAGTGAGGAGAGTGTGTTCCACTGATGGTTTAATGAACACAGGACATGTTACCAGGTGAACAATATAAGTGAGGAGAGTGCTTTCCCCTGATGGTTTAATATTCACGGGACATGTTACCAGTTGAAAAGTATAAGTGAGGAGAGTGTGTTCCCCTGATGGTTTAATACACACAGGACATGTTACCAGGTGAACAGTATAAGTGAGGAGAATGTGTTCCCCTGATGGTTTAATATACACGGGACATGTTACCAGGTGAACAGTATATGTGAGGAGAGTGTGTTCCCCTGATGTTTTAATATACCCGGGACATGTCACCAGAGGAACAGTATAATTGAGGAGAGTACTTACCCCTGATGGTTTAATATACACGAGACATGTTACCAGGTGATCAGTATAAGTGAGGAGAGTGTGTTCCCCTGATGGTTTAATATACACGGGACATGTTACCAGGTGAACAGTGTAAGTGAGGAGAGTGCTTTCCCCTGATGGGTTAATATACACGGGACATGTTACCAGGTGAACAGTATAAGTGAGGAGAGTGTGTTCCGCTGATGGTTTAATATACACGGGACATGTTACCAAGTGAACAGTATAAGTGAGGAGACTGTATTCCCCTGATGGTTTAATAAACACGGGACATGTTAGCAGGTGAACAGTATAAGTGAGGATTATGTGTTCCCCTGATGGTTTAATATGCACGGGACATTTTACCAGGTGAACAGTATATGTGAGCAGTGTGTGTTCCCCTGATTGTTAAATATACACGGGACACGTTACCAGGCGAACAGAATAAGTGGGGAGATTGTGTTCCCCTGATGGTTTAATACACACGGGACATGTTACCAGGTGAACAGTATAAGTGAGGAGAGTGTGTTCCCCTGATGGTTTAATATACACGGGACATGTTACCAGGTGAACTGTATAAGTGAGGAGACTGTATTCCCCTGATGGTTTAATATACACGGGACATGTTAGCAGGTGAACAGTATAAGTGAGGAGAATGTGTTCCCCTGATGGTTTAATATACACAGGACATGTTACCAGGTGAACAGTATAAGTGAGGAGAGTGTGTTCCCCTGATTGTTTAATACACCCGGGACATATTACCAGGTGAACATTATAAGTGAGGAGAGTGTGTTCCCCTGATTGTTTAATACTGACGGGACGTGTCACCAGGTGAAGAGTAGAAGTGAGGAGCGTGTGTTCCCCTGATGGTTTAATATGCGCGGGACATGTTACCAGGTGAACAGCATAAGTGAAGAGAGTGTGTTCCCCTGATTGTTTAATACACACGGGACATGTTACCAGGTGAACAGTATAAGTGAGGAGAGTGTGTTCCCATGATGGTTTAATATACATGGGACATGTTACCAGGTGAACAGTATAAGTGAAGAGAGTGTGTTCCCCTGATTGTTTAATACACACGGGACATGTTACCAGGTGAACAGTATAAGTGAGGAGAGTGTGTTCCACTGATGGTTTAATATACACAGGAAATGTTACCAGGTGAACAGTATATGTGGGGAGAGTGTGCTCCCCTGATGGTTTAATATAAATGGGACATGTTACCAGGTGAACAGTATAAGTGAGGAGAGTGTGTTCCCCTGATGGTTTAATACAAACAGGACATGTCAACAGGTGAACAGTATAAGTGAGGAGAGTGAATTCCCCTGATTGTTTAATACACACGGGACATGTCACCAGATGAACAGTATAAGTGAGGAGAGATTGTTCCCCTGATGGTTTAATATACACGGGACATGTTACCAGCTGAACAGTGTAAGTGAGGAGAGGGTATTCCCCTGATTGTTTAATGCACACAGGACATGTTACCAGGTGAACAGCATAAGTGAGGAGAGAGTGTTCCACTGATGGTTTAATGCACACGGGACATGTTACCAGGTGAACAGTATAAGTGAGGAGAGTGTGTTCCCCTGATTGTTTAATACTCACGGGACATGTTACCAGGTGAACAGTATATGTGAGGAGAGTGTGTTCCCCTGATGGTTTAATATACCCGGGACATGTCACCAGGGGAACAGTATAATTGAGGAGAGTGTGTTCCCCTGATTGTTTAATATACACGGGACATGTTACCAGGTGAACAGTATAAGTGAGGAGAGTGTGTTCCCCTGATTGTTTAATACTCACGGGACATGTTATCAGCTGAACAGTATAAGTGAGGAGAGTGCGTTCCGCTGATGGTTTAACACGCACGGGACATTTTACCAGGTGAACAGTATAAGTGAGGAGAATGTGTTCCCCTGATGGTTTAATATACACGGGACATGTTACCAGGTGAACAGTATATGTGAGGAGAGTGTGTTCCCCTGATGGTTTAACAAGCACGGGACATGTTACCAGGTGAACAGTATAAGTGAGGAGAGTGAGTTCCCCTGATGATTTAATATACACGGGACATGTCACCAGGTGAACAGTAGAAGTGAGCAGAATATTTTCCCCTGATGGTTAAATATGCAAAGGAAATGTTACCAGGTGAACAGCAGAAGTGAGGAGAGTGTGTTCCCCTGATGGTTTAATACCGACGGGACATGTTACCAGATGAACAGTATAAGTGAGGAGAGTGTGTTCCCCTGATGGTTTAATGCACACAGGACATGTTACCAGGTGAACAGTATAAGTGAGGAGAGTGTGTTCCCCTGATGGTTTAATATACACGGGACATGTTACCAGGTGAACAGTATAAGTGAGGAGAGTGTGTTCCCCTGATGGTTTAATATACCCCGGACATGTTACCAGGTGAACAGTATAATTGAGGAGAGTGTGTTCCCCTGATTGTTTAATACACACGGGACATGTTACCAGGTGAACAGTATAAGTGAGGAGAGTGTGTTCCCCTGATGGTTTAATACAAACGGGACATGTCACCAGGTGAACAGTAGAAGTGAGCAGAATATTTTCCCCTGATGGTTAAATATGCAAAGGACATGTTACCAGGTGAACAGCAGAAGTGAGGAGAGTGTGTTCCCCTGATGGTTTAATACCGACGGGACATGTTACCAGGTGAACAGTATAAGTGAGGAGAGTGTGTTCCCCTGATGGGTTAATGCACACAGGACATGTTACCAGGTGAACAGTATAAGTGAGGAGAGTGTGTTCCCCTGATGGTTTAATATCCACGGGACATGTTACCAGGTGAACAGTATAAGTGAGGAGAGTGTGTTCCCCTGATGGTTTAATACACACAGGATATGTTACCAGCTGAACAGTATAAGTGAGGAGAGTGTGTTCCCCTGATGGTTTAATACTCACGGGACATGTTACCAGGTGAACAGTATAAGTGAGGAGAGTGTGTTCCCCTGATGGTTTAATACACACAGGATATGTTACCAGCTGAACAGTATAAGTGAGGAGAGTGAGTTCCCCTGATGGTTTAATATGCACGTGACATTTCACCAAGTGAACTGTATAAGTGAGGAGATTGTGTTCCCCTGATGGTTTAATACTGACGGGACATGTTACCAGATGAACAGTATAAGTGAGGAGAGTGTGTTCCCCTGATGGTTTAATACACACAGGATATGTTACCAGCTGAACAGTATAAGTGAGGAGAGAGTGTTCCCCTTTTGGTTAAATAAGCACGGGCATTTCACCAAGTGAAAAGTATAAGTGATGATAGTGTGTTCCCCTGATGGTTTAATACTGACGGGGCATGTTACCAGGTGAACAGTATAAGTGAGGAGAGTGTGTTCCACTGATGGTTTAATACACACAGGATATGTTACCAGCTGAACAGTGTAAGTGAGGAGAGAGTGTTCCCCTTTTGGTTAAATAAGCACGGGCATTTCACCAAGTGAAAAGTATAAGTGATGAGAGTGTGTTCCTCTGATGGTTTAATATACCCGGGACATGTCAGCAGGTGAACAGTATAATAGAGGAGAGTGTGATCCCCTGATTGTTTAATACACACGGGACATGTCACCAGGTGAACATTATAAGTGAGGAGAGTGTGTTCCCCTGATTGTTTAATACTCACGGGACATGTTACCAGCTGAACAGTATAAGTGAGGAGAGTGTGTTCCCCTGATGGTTTAACACGCACGGGAAATGTTACCAGGTGAACAGAAGAAGTGAGGAGAGTGTTTTCCCCCGATTGTTTAATATACCCGGGACATGGCACCAGGTGAACAGTATAATTGAGGAGAGTATGTTCCCCTGATTGTTTAATACACACGGGACATGTCACCGGGTGAGCAGTATAAGTGAGGAGAGTGTGTTCCCCTTATGGTTTAATACTGACGGGACATGTTACCAGATGAACATTATAAGTGAGGAGAGTGTGTTCCCCTGATGGTTTAATGCACACAGGACATGTTACCAGGTGAACAGTATAAGTGAGGAGAGTGTGTTCCCCTGATTGTTTAATATACACGGGACATGTTACCTGGTGAACAGTATAAGTGAGGAGATTGTGTTCCCCTGATGGTTTAATATACTCGGGACATGTTACCAGGTGAACAGTTTAAGTGAGGAGAGTGTGTTCCTCTGATGGTTTAATATACACGGGACATGTTAGCAGGTGAACAGTATAAGTGAGGAGAATGTGTTCCCCTGATGGTTTAATGCACACAGGACATGTTACCAGGTGAACAGTATAAGTGAGGAGAGTGTGTTCCCCTGATTGTTTAATACACCCGGGACATATTACCAGGTGAACAGTATAAGTGAGGAGAGTGTGTTCCCCTGATTGTTTAATACTGACGGGACGTGTCACCAGGTGAAGAGTAGAAGTGAGGAGCGTGTGTTCCCCTGATGGTTTAATATGCGCGGGACATGTTACCAGGTGAACAGCATAAGTGAAGAGAGTGTGTTCCCATGATGGCTTAATATACATGGGACATGTTACCAGGTGAACAGTATAAGTGAAGAGAGTGTGTTCCCCTGATGGTTTAATATACACAGGAAATGTTACCAGGTGAACAGTATATGTGGGGAGAGTGTGCTCCCCTGATGGTTTAATATAAATGGGACATGTTACCAGGTGAACAGTATAAGTGAGCAGAATATTTTCCCCTGATGGTTAAATATGCAAAGGACATGTTACCAGGTGAACAGCAGAAGTGAGGAGAGTGTGTTCCCCTGATGGTTTAATACCGACGGGACATGTTACCAGATGAACAGTATAAGTGAGGAGAGTGTGTTCCCCTGATGGTTTAATGCACACAGGACATGTTACCAGGTGAACAGTATAAGTGAGGAGAGTGTGTTCCCCTGATGGTTTAATATACACGGGACATGTTACCAGGTGAACAGTATAAGTGAGGAGAGTGTGTTCCCCTGATGGTTTAATATACCCCGGACATGTTACCAGGTGAACAGTATAATTGAGGAGAGTGTGTTCCCCTGATTGTTTAATACACACGGGACATGTTACCAGGTGAACAGTATAAGTGAGGAGAGTGTGTTCCCCTGATGGTTTAATACAAACGGGACATGTCACCAGGTGAACAGTAGAAGTGAGCAGAATATTTTCCCCTGATGGTTAAATATGCAAAGGACATGTTACCAGGTGAACAGCAGAAGTGAGGAGAGTGTGTTCCCCTGATGGTTTAATACCGACGGGACATGTTACCAGATGAACAGTATAAGTGAGGAGAGTGTGTTCCCCTGATGGTTTAATGCACACAGGACATGTTACCAGGTGAACAGTATAAGTGAGGAGAGTGTGTTCCCCTGATGGTTTAATATCCACGGGACATGTTACCAGGTGAACAGTATAAGTGAGGAGAGTGTGTTCCCCTGATGGTTTAATACACACAGGATATGTTACCAGCTGAACAGTATAAGTGAGGAGAGAGTGTTCCCCTTTTGGTTAAATAAGCACGGGCATTTCACCAAGTGAAAAGTATAAGTGATGAGAGTGTGTTCCCCTGATGGTTTAATATGCACGGGGCATGTTACCAGGTGAACAGTATAAGTGAGGAGAGTGTGTTCCACTGATGGTTTAATACACACAGGATATGTTACCAGCTGAACAGTGTAAGTGAGGAGAGAGTGTTCCCCTTTTGGTTAAATAAGCACGGGCATTTCACCAAGTGAAAAGTATAAGTGATGAGAGTGTGTTCCCCTGATGGTTTAATATGCACGGGACATGTTACCAGGTGAACAGTATAAGTGAGGAGAGTGCTTTCCCCTGATGGTTTAATATTCACGGGACATGTTACCAGGTGAACAGTATAAGTGAGGAGATTGAGTTCCCCTGATTGTTTAATACACACAGGACATGTCACCAGGTGAACAGTATAAGTGAGGAGAGTGTGTTCCCCTGATGGTTTAATATACCCGGGACATGTCAGCAGGTGAACAGTATAATAGAGGAGAGTGTGATCCCCTGATTGTTTAATACACACGGGACATGTCACCAGGTGAACATTATAAGTGAGGAGAGTGTGTTCCCCTGATTGTTTAATACTCACGGGACATGTTACCAGCTGAACAGTATAAGTGAGGAGAGTGTGTTCCCCTGATGGTTTAACACGCACGGGACATGTTACCAGGTGAACAGAAGAAGTGAGGAGAGTGTGTTCCCCTGATTGTTTAATACACACGGGACATGTCACCGGGTGAGCAGTATAAGTGAGGAGAGTGTGTTCCCCTTATGGTTTAATACTGACGGGACATGTTACCAGATGAACATTATAAGTGAGGAGAGTGTGTTCCCCTGATGGTTTAATGCACACAGGACATGTTACCAGGTGAACAGTATAAGTGAGGAGAGTGTGTTCCCCTGATTGTTTAATATACACGGGACATGTTACCTGGTGAACAGTATAAGTGAGGAGATTGTGTTCCCCTGATGGTTTAATATACTCGGGACATGTTACCAGGTGCACAGTTTAAGTGAGGAGAGTGTGTTCCTCTGATGGTTTAATATACACGGGACATGTTAGCAGGTGAACAGTATAAGTGAGGAGAATGTGTTCCCCTGATGGTTTAATGTACACAGGACATGTTACCAGGTGAACAGTATAAGTGAGGAGAGTGTGTTCCCCTGATTGTTTAATACACCCGGGACATATTACCAGGTGAACAGTATAAGTGAGGAGAGTGTGTTCCCCTGATTGTTTAATACTGACGGGACGTGTCACCAGGTGAAGAGTAGAAGTGAGGAGCGTGTGTTCCCCTGATGGTTTAATATGCGCGGGACATGTTACCAGGTGAACAGCATAAGTGAAGAGAGTGTGTTCCCATGATGGTTTAATATACATGGGACATGTTACCAGGTGAACAGTATAAGTGAAGAGAGTGTGTTCCCCTGATGGTTTAATATACACAGGAAATGTTACCAGGTGAACAGTATATGTGGGGAGAGTGTGCTCCCCTGATGGTTTAATATAAATGGGACATGTTACCAGGTGAACAGTATAAGTGAGGAGAGTGTGTTCCCCTGAAGGTTTAATACAAACAGGACATGTCAACAGGTGAACAGTATAAGTGAGGAGAGTGAATTCCCCTGATTGTTTAATACACACGGGACATGTCACCAGATGAACAGTATAAGTGAGGAGAGAGTGTTCCCCTGATGGTTTAATATACACGGGACGTGTTACCAGCTGAACAGTGTAAGTGAGGAGATTGTATTCCCCTGATTGTTTAATGCACACATGACATGTTACCAGGTGAACAGCATAAGTGAGGAGAGAGTGTTCCACTGATGGTTTAATGCACACGGGACATGTTACCAGGTGAACAGTATAAGTGAGGAGAGTGTGTTCACCTGATTGTTTAATACTCACGGGACATGTTACCAGGTGAACAGTATCAGTGAGGAGAGTGTGTTCCCCTGATGGTTTAATATACACGGGACATGTTACCAGGTGAACAGTATAAGTGAGGAGAGTGTGTTCCCCTGATGGTTTAATGCACACAAGACATTTTACCAGGTGAACAGTATAAGTGAGGAGAGTGTGTTCCCCTGATGGTTTAATATACACGGTACATGTTACCAGATGAACAGTATAAGTGAGGTGAGTGTGTTCACCTAATGGTTTAATACGCACGGGACATGTCACCAAGTGAACTGTATAAGTGAGGAGAGTGTGTTCCCCTGATGGTTTAATGCACACAAGACATTTTACCAGGTGAACAGTATAAGTGAGGAGAGTGTGTTCCCCTGATGGTTAAATATGCAATGGACATGTCACCAGGTGAACAGTATAAGTGAGGAGAGTGTGTTCCCCTGATGGTTTAATATACACGGGACATGTTACCAGGTGAACAGTATAAGTGAGGAGAGTGTGTCCCCCTGATTGTTTAATACACAGGGGACATGTCACCAGGTGAACAGTATAAGTGAGCGGAATGTTTTCCCCTGATGGTTAAATATGCAAAGGACATGTTACCAGGTGAACAGTATAAGTGAGGAGAGTGTGTTCCCCTGATGGTTTAATGCACACAGGACATGTTACCAGGTGAACAGTATAAGTGAGGAGAGAGTGTTCCCCTGATGGTTTAATATACACTGGATATGTTACCAGGTGAAAAGTATAATTGAGGAGAGTGTGTTCCCCTGATGGTTTAATATACACGGGACATGTTACCAGATGAACAGTGTAAGTGAGGAGAGTGTATTCCCCTGATGGTTTAATATACACTGGATATGTTACCAGGTGAAAAGTATAAGTGAGGAGAGTGTGTTCCCCTGATGGTTTAATATACACGGGACATGTTACCAGATGAACAGTATAAGTGAGGCGAGTGTCTTCACCTGACGGTTTAATACGCACGGGACATGTCACCAAGTGAACTGTATAAGTCAGGAGAGTGTGTTCCCCTGATGGTTTAATGCACACAGGACATTTTACCAGGTGAACAGTGTAAGTGAGGAGAGTGTGTTCCCCTGATGGTTTAATATACACTGGATATGTTACCAGGTGAAAAGTGTAAGTGAGGAGAGTGTGTTCCCCTGATGGTTTAATATACACGGGACATGTTACCAGGTGAACAGTATAAGTGAGGAGAGTGTGTTCCCCTGATGGTTTAATATACACGGGACAGGTGACTAGGTGAACAGTATAAGTGAGGAAAGTGTGTTCCCCTGATGGTTTAATATACACAGGGCAAGTTACCAGGTAAACAGTATAAGTGAGGAGAGTGTGTTCCCCTGATGGTTTAATATACACAGGGCATGTTACCAGGTGAACAGTATAAGTGAGGAGATTGTGTTCCCCTGATGTTTTAATACACACGGGACATGTTATCAGGTGAACGGTATAAGTGAGGAGAGTTTGTTCCCCTGATTGTTAAATGCACACGGGACATGTTACCAGGTGAACAGTATAAGTGAGGAGAGTGTGTTCCCCTGATGTTTTAATATGCACAGGACATGTTACCAGGTGAACAGTATAAGTGAGGAGAGTGTGTTCCATTGATGGTTTAATATACACAGGACATGTTACCAGGTGAACAGTATAAGTGAGGAGAGTGTGTTCCCCTGATTGTTTAAAACGCACGGGACATGTTACCAGGTGAACCGTATAAGTGAGGAGAATGTGTTCCCCTGTTTGTTTAATACGCACGGGACATGTTATCAAGTGAACAGAATAAGTGAGGAGAATGTTTTCCCCTGATTGTTTAATACACACGGGACATGTTACCAGGTGAACCGTATAAGTGAGGAGAGTGTGTTCCCCTGATTGTTTAATACACACGGGACATGTTACCAAGTGAACAGTATAAGTGAGGAGAGTGTGTACACAAGATTGATTAATATTACGGGACATGTTGCCTGGTGAACAGTATAAGTGAGGAGAGTGTGTTCCCCTGATTGTTTAATACACAAGGGACATGTTAGCAGGTGAAAAGTTTAAGTGAGGAGAATGTGTTCCCCTGATGGTTGAATATACACGGGACATTTCACCAAGTGAACTGTATAAGTGAGGAGAGTGTGTTCCCCTGATGGTTTAATGCAAACAGGACATGTTACCAGGTGAACAGTATAAGTGAGGAGAGAGTGTTCCCCTGATTGTTTAATGCAAACAGGACATGTTGCCAGGTGAACAGTATAAGTGAGGAGAGAGTGTTCCACTGATGGTTTAATACTGACGGGACATGTTACCAGATGAACAGTATAAGTGAGGAGAGTGCTTTCCCCTGATGGTTTAATATTCACGGGAAATGTTCCAGGTGAACAGTTTTAGTGAGGGGAGTGTGTTCCCCTGATGGTTTAATAAGCACGGGCATTTCACCAAGTGAACTGGAAAAGTGAGGAGAGTGTGTTCCCCTGATGGTTTAATACGCACGGGACATGTTACCAGGTGAAAAGTATAAGTGAGGAGAGAGTGTTCCACTGATGATTTAATGCACACAGGACATGTTACCAGGTGAACAGTATAAGTGAGGAGAGTGCTTTCCCCTGATGGTTTAATATTCACGGGACATGTCACCCGGTGAACAGTATAAGTGAGGAGAGTGTGTTCCCCTGATGGTTTAATATACACGGGACATGTTACCAGGTGAACAGTATAAGTGAGGAGAGTGTGTTCCCTTGATGGTTTAATATACACTGGATATGTTACCAGGTGAAAAGTATAAGTGAGGAGAGTGTGTTCCCCTGATGGTTTAATATACACGGGACATGTTACCAGATGAACAGTATAAGTGAGGCGAGTGTCTTCACCTGATGGTTTAATACGCACGGGACATGTCACCAAGTGAACTGTATAAGTCAGGAGAGTGTGTTCCCCTGATGGTTTAATGCACACAGGACATTTTACCAGGTGAACAGTGTAAGTGAGGAGAGTGTGTTCCCCTGATGGTTTAATATACAATGGATATGTTACCAGGTGAAAAGTATAAGTGAGGAGAGTGTGTTCCCCTGATGGTTTAATATGCACGGGACATGTTACCAGGTGAACAGTATAAGTGAGGAGAGTGTGTTCCCCTGATGGTTTAATATACACGGGACAGGTGACTAGGTGAACAGTATAAGTGAGGAAAGTGTGTTCCCCTGATGGTTTAATATACACGGGACAAGTTACCAGGTAAACAGTATAAGTGAGGAGAGTGTGTTCCCCTGATGGTTTAATACACACGGGACATGTTATCAGGTGAACGGTATAAGTGAGGAGAGTTTGTTCCCCTGATTGTTTAATGCACACGGGACATGTTACCAGGTGAACAGTATAAGTGAGGAGAGTGTGTTCCCCTGATGTTTTAATATGCACAGGACATGTTACCAGGTGAACAGTATAAGTGAGGAGAGTGTGTTCCATTGATGGTTTAATATACACAGGACATGTTACCAGGTGAACAGTATAAGTGAGGAGAGTGTGTTCCCCTGATTGTTTAAAACGCACGGGACATGTTACCAGGTGATCCGTATAAGTGAGGAGAATGTGTTCCCCTGTTTGTTTAATACGCACGGGACATATTACCAAGTGAACAGTATAAGTGAGGAGAATGTGTTCCCCTGATTGTTTAATACACACGGGACATGTTACCAGGTGAACCGTATAAGTGAGGAGAATGTGTTCCCCTGTTTGTTTAATACGCAGGGGACATGTTACCAAGTGAACAGTATAAGTGAGGAGAATGTTTTCCCCTCATTGTTTAATACACACGGGACATGTTACCAGGTGAACCGTATATGTGAGGAGAGTGTGTTCCCCTGATTGTTTAATACACACGGGACATGTTACCAAGTGAACAGTATAAGTGAGGAGAGTGTGTTCACCAGATTGATTAATATTACGGGACATGTTGCCTGGTGAACAGTATAAGTGAGGAGAGTGTGTTCCCCTGATTGTTTAATACACACGGGACATGTTAGCAGGTGAAAAGTTTAAGTGAGGAGAATGTGTTCCCCTGATGGTTTAATATACACGGGACATTTCACCAAGTGAACTGTATAAGTGAGGAGAGTGTGTTCCCCTGATGGTTTAATGCAAACAGGACTTGTTACGAGGTGAACAGTATAAGTGAGGAGAGAGTGTTCCCCTGATTGTTTAATGCAAACAGGACATGTTGCCAGGTGAACAGTATAAGTGAGGAGAGTGTGTTCCCCTGATGGTTTAATGCAAACAGGACATGTTGCCAGGTGAACAGTATAAGTGAGGAGAGAGTGTTCCACTGATGGTTTAATACTGACGGGACATGTTACCAGATGAACAGTATAAGTGAGGAGAGTGCTTTCCCCTGATGGTTTAATATTCACGGGAAATGTTCCAGGTGAACAGTATAAGTGAGGGGAGTGTGTTCCCCTGATGGTTTAATAAGCACGGGCATTTCACCAAGTGAACTGGAAAAGTGAGGAGAGTGTGTTCCCCTGATGGTTTAATACGCACGGGACATGTTACCAGGTGAACAGTATAAGTGAGGAGAGTGCTTTCCCCTGATGGTTTAATATACACGGGACATGTTACCGGGTGAACAGTATAATTGAGGAGAGTGTGATCCCCTGATTGTTTAATACACACGGGACATGTTACCAGGTGAACAGTATAAGTGAGGAGAGTGTGTTCCCCTGATTGTTTAATACACACGGGACATGTTACCAGGTGAACAGTATATGTGAGGAGAGTGTGTTCCCCTGATTGTTTAATACACACGGGACATGTGACCAGGTGAACAGTATATGTGAGGAGAGTGTGTTCCCCTGATTGTTTAATACACACGGGACATGTCACCAGGTGAACAGTATATGTGAGGAGAGTGTGTTCCCCTGATTGTTTAATACACACGGGACATGTTACCAGCTGAACAGTGTAAGTGAGGAGAGTGTGTTCCCCTGATGATTTAATATGCACGGGACATGTTACCAGCTGAACAGTATAAGTGAGGAGAGTGTTTTCCCCTGATTGTTTAATACACACGGGACATGTCACCAGGTGAACAGTATATGTGAGGAGAGTGTGTTCCCCTGATGGATTAACACGCACGGGACATGTTACCAGGTGAACAGTATAAGTGAGTGGAGTGTGTTCAGCTGATGGTTTAATATACCCGGGACATGTCACCAGGTGAACATTATAAGTGAGGAGATTGTGTTCCCCTGATGGTTTAATATGCACGGGACATGTTACCAGCTGAACAGTATAAGTGAGGAGAGTGTGTTCCCCTGATTGTTTAATATACACGGGACATGTTACCAGCTGAACATTGTAAGTGAGGAGAGTGTGTTCCCCTGATGATTTAATATGCACGGGACATGTTACCAGGTGAACAGTATAAGTGAGGAGAGTCTGTTCCCCTGATTGTTTAATATACACGGGACATGTTACCAGCTGAACAGTATAAGTGAGGAGAGTCTGTTCCCCTGATTGTTTAATATACACGGGACATGTTACCAGCTGAACAGTATAAGTGAGGAGAGGGTGTTCCCCTGATGGTTTAATACACACGGGACATGTTATCAGGTGAACGGAATAAGTGAGGAGAGTGTGTTCCCCTGTTTGTTTAATGCACACGGGACATGTTACCAGATGAACAGTATAAGTGAGGAGAGTTTGTTCCCCTGATGGTTTCATATACACGGGACATGTTACCAGGAGAACAGTATAAGTGAGGGGAGTGCTTTCCCCTGATGGTTTAATATTCACGGGACATGTTACCAGGTGAACAGTATAAGTGAGGAGAGTGTGTTCCCCTGATGGTTTAATATACACGGGACATGTTACCAGGTGAACAGTATAACTGAGGAGAGTGTATTCCCCTGATTGTTTAATACAAACAGGACATGTTACCGGGTGAACAGTATAAGTGAGGAGAGTGTGTTCCCCTGATGGTTTAACACGCACGGGACATGCTACCAGGTGAACAGTATAAGTGAGGAGAGTGTGTTCCCCTGATTGTTTTATACACACGGGACATGTTACCAGGTGAACAGTATAAGTGAGGAGAGTGTGTTCCCCTGATTGTTTTATACTCACGGGACATGTTACCAGGTGAACAGTATAAGTGAGGAGAGTGTGTTCCCCTGATGGTTTAACACGCACGGGACATGCTACCAGGTGAACAGTATAAGTGAGGAGAGTGTGTTCCCCTGATTGTTTAATACACACCGGACATGTTACCAGGTGAACAGTATAAGTGAGGAGAGTGTGTTCCCCTGATGGTTTAACACGCACGGGACATGCTACCAGGTGAACAGTATAAGTGAGGAGAGTGAGTTCCCCTGATTGTTTAATACACACCGGACATGTTACCAGGTGAACAGTATAAGTGAGGAGAGTGTGTTCCCCTGATGGTTTCATATACGAGGGAAATGTTACCAGTTGAACAGTATAAGTGAGGAGAGTGTGTTCCCCTGATGGTTTAATATACACGGGACATGTTCCCAGGTGAACAGTATAAGTGAGGAGAGTGTCTTCCCCTGATTGTTTAATACTCACGGGACATGTTACCAGGTGAACAGTATAGGTGAGGAGAGTGTGTTCCCCTGATGGGTTAACACGCACGGGACATGTTACCAGGTGAACAGTATAAGTGAGGAGAGTGTGTTCCCCTGATGGTTTAACACGCACGGGACATGTTACCAGGTGAACAGTAAATGTGAGGAGAGTGTGTTCCCCTGATTGTTTAATATGCACTGGACATATGACCAGGTGAACAGTATAAGTGAGGAGAGTGTGTTCCCCTGATTGTTTAATACTCAAGGGACATGTTACCAGTTGAACAGTATAAGTGAGGAGAGTGTGTTCCCCTGATGGTTTAACACGCACGGGACATGTTACCAGGTGAACAGTATATGTGAGGAGAGTGTGTTCCCCTGATTGTTTAACATACACTGGACATATGACCAGGTGAACAGTATAAGTGAGGAGAGTGCTTTCCCCTGATGGTTTAATATTCACGTGACATGTTACCAGTTGAACAGTATAAGTGAGAAGAGTGTGTTCCCCTGATGGTTTAATACACACAGGACATGTTACCAGGTGAACAGTATAATTGAGGAGAATGTGTTCCCCTGATGGTTTAGTATACACGGGACATGTTACCAGGTGAAAAATATAAGTGAGGAGAGTGTGTTCCCCTGATTGTTTAATATACACGGGACATGTCACCAGGTGAACAGTATAAGTGAGGAGAGTGTGTTCCCCTGATTGTTTAATACTCACGGGACATGTTATCAGCTGAACAGTATAAGTGAGGAGAGTGTGTTCCCCTGATGGTTTAACACGCACGGGACATGTTACCAGGTGAACAGTATAAGTGAGGAGAGTGTTTTCCCCTGATTGTTTAATATACCCCGGACATGTTACCAGGTGAACAGTATAATTGAGGAGAGTGTGTTCCCCTGATTGTTTAATACACACGGGACATGTTACCAGGTGAACAGTATAAGTGAGGAGAGTGTGTTCCCCTGATGGTTTAATACAAACGGGACATGTCACCAGGTGAACAGTAGAAGTGAGCAGAATATTTTCCCCTGATGGTTAAATATGCAAAGGACATGTTACCAGGTGAACAGCAGAAGTGAGGAGAGTGTGTTCCCCTGATGGTTTAATACTGACGGGACATGTTACCAGATGAACAGTATAAGTGAGGAGAGTGTGTTCCCCTGATGGTTTAATGCACACAGGACATGTTACCAGGTGAACAGTATAAGTGAGGAGAGTGTGTTCCCCTGATGGTTTAATATACACGGGACATGTTACCAGGTGAACAGTATAAGTGAGGAGAGTGTGTTGCCCTGATGGTTTAATACTGACGGGACATGTTACCAGATGAACAGTATAAGTGAGGAGAGTGTGTTCCCCTGATGGTTTAATGCACACAGGACATGTCACCAGGTGAACAGTAGAAGTGAGCAGAATGTTTTCCCCTGATGGTTAAATATGCAAAGGACATGTCACCAGGTGAACTGTATATGTGAGGAGAGTGTGTTCCCCTGATGGATTAACACGCACGGGACATGTTACCAGGTGAACAGTATAAGTGAGTAGAGTGTGTTCCGCTGATGGTTTAATATACACGGGACATTTCACCAGTTGAACAGGATAAGTGAGGAGAGTTTTTTCCCCTGATTGTTTAATATACACGGGACATGTTACCAGGTGAACAGTATAAGTGAGGAGAGTGTGTTCCCCTGATTGTTTAATACTCACGGGACATGTTACCAGGTGAACAGAAGAAGTGAGGAGAGTGTTTTCCCCCGATAGTTTAATATACCCGGGACATGGCACCAGGTGAACAGTATAATTGAGGAGAGTATGTTCCCCTGATTGTTTCATACACACGGGACATGTCACCGGGTGAGCAGGATAAGTGAGGAGAGTGTGTTCCCCTGATTGTTTAATACAAACGGGACATGTCACCAGGTGAACAGTATAAGTGATGAGAGTGTGTTCCCCTGATGGTTTAAGATACACGGGACACGTTACCTGATGAAGAGTATAAGTGAGGAGAGTGTGTTCCCCTGATTGTTTAATGCACACGGGATATGTCACCAGGTGAACAGTATAAGTGAGGAGAGTGTATTCCCCTGATGGTTTTATGCGCACGGGACATGTTACCAGGTGAACAGTACAAGTGAGGAGAGTGTGTTCCCCTGATGGTTTAACATGCACGGGACATTTTACCAGGTGAACAGTATAAGTGAGGAGAGTGTGTTCTCCTGATGGTTTAATACTGACGGGACATGTTACCAGATGAACAGTGCAAGTGAGGAGAGTGTGTTCCCCTGATGGTTTAACATGCACGGGACATGTCACCAGGTGAACAGTATAAGTGAGGAGAGTGTGTTCCCCTGATTGTTTAATACTCACGGGACATGTTATCAGCTGAACAGTATAAGTGAGGAGAGTGTGTTCCCCTGATGGTTTAACACGCACGGGACATGTTACCAGGTGAACAGTATAAGTGAGGAGAGTGTTTTCCCCTGATTGTTTAATATACCCCGGACATGTTACCAGGTGAACAGTATAATTGAGGAGAGTGTGTTCCCCTGATTGTTTAATACACACGGGACATGTTACCAGGTGAACAGTATAAGTGAGGAGAGTGTGTTCCCCTGATGGTTTAATACAAACGGGACATGTCACCAGGTGAACAGTAGAAGTGAGCAGAATATTTTCCCCTGATGGTTAAATATGCAAAGGACATGTTACCAGGTGAACAGCAGAAGTGAGGAGAGTGTGTTCCCCTGATGGTTTAATACTGACGGGACATGTTACCAGATGAACAGTATAAGTGAGGAGAGTGTGTTCCCCTGATGGTTTAATGCACACAGGACATGTTACCAGGTGAACAGTATAAGTGAGGAGAGTGTGTTCCCCTGATGGTTTAATATACACGGGACATGTTACCAGGTGAACAGTATAAGTGAGGAGAGTGTGTTGCCCTGATGGTTTAATACTGACGGGACATGTTACCAGATGAACAGTATAAGTGAGGAGAGTGTGTTCCCCTGATGGTTTAATGCACACAGGACATGTCACCAGGTGAACAGTAGAAGTGAGCAGAATGTTTTCCCCTGATGGTTAAATATGCAAAGGACATGTCACCAGGTGAACTGTATATGTGAGGAGAGTGTGTTCCCCTGATGGATTAACACGCACGGGACATGTTACCAGGTGAACAGTATAAGTGAGTAGAGTGTGTTCCGCTGATGGTTTAATATACACGGGACATTTCACCAGTTGAACAGGATAAGTGAGGAGAGTTTTTTCCCCTGATTGTTTAATATACACGGGACATGTTACCAGGTGAACAGTATAAGTGAGGAGAGTGTGTTCCCCTGATTGTTTAATACTCACGGGACATGTTACCAGGTGAACAGAAGAAGTGAGGAGAGTGTTTTCCCCCGATAGTTTAATATACCCGGGACATGGCACCAGGTGAACAGTATAATTGAGGAGAGTATGTTCCCCTGATTGTTTCATACACACGGGACATGTCACCGGGTGAGCAGGATAAGTGAGGAGAGTGTGTTCCCCTGATTGTTTAATACAAACGGGACATGTCACCAGGTGAACAGTATAAGTGATGAGAGTGTGTTCCCCTGATGGTTTAAGATACACGGGACACGTTACCTGATGAAGAGTATAAGTGAGGAGAGTGTGTTCCCCTGATTGTTTAATGCACACGGGATATGTCACCAGGTGAACAGTATAAGTGAGGAGAGTGTATTCCCCTGATGGTTTTATGCGCACGGGACATGTTACCAGGTGAACAGTACAAGTGAGGAGAGTGTGTTCCCCTGATGGTTTAACATGCACGGGACATTTTACCAGGTGAACAGTATAAGTGAGGAGAGTGTGTTCTCCTGATGGTTTAATACTGACGGGACATGTTACCAGATGAACAGTGCAAGTGAGGAGAGTGTGTTCCCCTGATGGTTTAACATGCACGGGACATGTTACCAGGTGAACAGTATAAGTGAGGAGAGTGTGTTCCCCTGATGGTTTAACACGCACGGGACATGCTACCAGGTGAACAGTATAAGTGAGGAGAGTGAGTTCCCCTGATTGTTTAATACACACCGGACATGTTACCAGGTGAACAGTATAAGTGAGGAGAGTGTGTTCCCCTGATGGTTTCATATACGAGGGAAATGTTACCAGTTGAACAGTATAAGTGAGGAGAGTGTGTTCCCCTGATGGTTTAATATACACGGGACATGTTCCCAGGTGAACAGTATAAGTGAGGAGAGTGTCTTCCCCTGATTGTTTAATACTCACGGGACATGTTACCAGGTGAACAGTATAGGTGAGGAGAGTGTGTTCCCCTGATGGGTTAACACGCACGGGACATGTTACCAGGTGAACAGTATAAGTGAGGAGAGTGTGTTCCCCTGATGGTTTAACACGCACGGGACATGTTACCAGGTGAACAGTAAATGTGAGGAGAGTGTGTTCCCCTGATTGTTTAATATACACTGGACATATGACCAGGTGAACAGTATAAGTGAGGAGAGTGTGTTCCCCTGATTGTTTAATACTCAAGGGACATGTTACCAGTTGAACAGTATAAGTGAGGAGAGTGTGTTCCCCTGATGGTTTAACACGCACGGGACATGTTACCAGGTGAACAGTATATGTGAGGAGAGTGTGTTCCCCTGATTGTTTAACATACACTGGACATATGACCAGGTGAACAGTATAAGTGAGGAGAGTGCTTTCCCCTGATGGTTTAATATTCACGTGACATGTTACCAGTTGAACAGTATAAGTGAGAAGAGTGTGTTCCCCTGATGGTTTAATACACACAGGACATGTTACCAGGTGAACAGTATAATTGAGGAGAATGTGTTCCCCTGATGGTTTAGTATACACGGGACATGTTACCAGGTGAAAAATATAAGTGAGGAGAGTGTGTTCCCCTGATTGTTTAATATACACGGGACATGTTACCAGGTGAACAGTATAAGTGAGGAGAGTGTGTTCCCCTGATTGTTTAATACTCACGGGACATGTTATCAGCTGAACAGTATAAGTGAGGAGAGTGTGTTCCCCTGATGGTTTAACACGCACGGGACATGTTACCAGGTGAACAGTATAAGTGAGGAGAGTGTTTTCCCCTGATTGTTTAATATACCCCGGACATGTTACCAGGTGAACAGTATAATTGAGGAGAGTGTGTTCCCCTGATTGTTTAATACACACGGGACATGTTACCAGGTGAACAGTATAAGTGAGGAGAGTGTGTTCCCCTGATGGTTTAATACAAACGGGACATGTCACCAGGTGAACAGTAGAAGTGAGCAGAATATTTTCCCCTGATGGTTAAATATGCAAAGGACATGTTACCAGGTGAACAGCAGAAGTGAGGAGAGTGTGTTCCCCTGATGGTTTAATACTGACGGGACATGTTACCAGATGAACAGTATAAGTGAGGAGAGTGTGTTCCCCTGATGGTTTAATGCACACAGGACATGTTACCAGGTGAACAGTATAAGTGAGGAGAGTGTGTTCCCCTGATGGTTTAATATACACGGGACATGTTACCAGGTGAACAGTATAAGTGAGGAGAGTGTGTTGCCCTGATGGTTTAATACTGACGGGACATGTTACCAGATGAACAGTATAAGTGAGGAGAGTGTGTTCCCCTGATGGTTTAATGCACACAGGACATGTCACCAGGTGAACAGTAGAAGTGAGCAGAATGTTTTCCCCTGATGGTTAAATATGCAAAGGACATGTCACCAGGTGAACTGTATATGTGAGGAGAGTGTGTTCCCCTGATGGATTAACACGCACGGGACATGTTACCAGGTGAACAGTATAAGTGAGTAGAGTGTGTTCCGCTGATGGTTTAATATACACGGGACATTTCACCAGTTGAACAGGATAAGTGAGGAGAGTTTTTTCCCCTGATTGTTTAATATACACGGGACATGTTACCAGGTGAACAGTATAAGTGAGGAGAGTGTGTTCCCCTGATTGTTTAATACTCACGGGACATGTTACCAGGTGAACAGAAGAAGTGAGGAGAGTGTTTTCCCCCGATAGTTTAATATACCCGGAACATGGCACCAGGTGAACAGTATAATTGAGGAGAGTATGTTCCCCTGATTGTTTCATACACACGGGACATGTCACCGGGTGAGCAGGATAAGTGAGGAGAGTGTGTTCCCCTGATTGTTTAATACAAACGGGACATGTCACCAGGTGAACAGTATAAGTGATGAGAGTGTGTTCCCCTGATGGTTTAAGATACACGGGACACGTTACCTGATGAAGAGTATAAGTGAGGAGAGTGTGTTCCCCTGATTGTTTAATGCACACGGGATATGTCACCAGGTGAACAGTATAAGTGAGGAGAGTGTATTCCCCTGATGGTTTTATGCGCACGGGACATGTTACCAGGTGAACAGTACAAGTGAGGAGAGTGTGTTCCCCTGATGGTTTAACATGCACGGGACATTTTACCAGGTGAACAGTATAAGTGAGGAGAGTGTGTTCTCCTGATGGTTTAATACTGACGGGACATGTTACCAGATGAACAGTGCAAGTGAGGAGAGTGTGTTCCCCTGATGGTTTAACATGCACGGGACATGTTACCAGGTGAACAGTATAAGTGAGGAGAGTGTGTTCCCCTGATGGTTTAACACGCACGGGACATGCTACCAGGTGAACAGTATAAGTGAGGAGAGTGAGTTCCCCTGATTGTTTAATACACACCGGACATGTTACCAGGTGAACAGTATAAGTGAGGAGAGTGTGTTCCCCTGATGGTTTCATATACGAGGGAAATGTTACCAGTTGAACAGTATAAGTGAGGAGAGTGTGTTCCCCTGATGGTTTAATATACACGGGACATGTTCCCAGGTGAACAGTATAAGTGAGGAGAGTGTCTTCCCCTGATTGTTTAATACTCACGGGACATGTTACCAGGTGAACAGTATAGGTGAGGAGAGTGTGTTCCCCTGATGGGTTAACACGCACGGGACATGTTACCAGGTGAACAGTATAAGTGAGGAGAGTGTGTTCCCCTGATGGTTTAACACGCACGGGACATGTTACCAGGTGAACAGTAAATGTGAGGAGAGTGTGTTCCCCTGATTGTTTAATATACACTGGACATATGACCAGGTGAACAGTATAAGTGAGGAGAGTGTGTTCCCCTGATTGTTTAATACTCAAGGGACATGTTACCAGTTGAACAGTATAAGTGAGGAGAGTGTGTTCCCCTGATGGTTTAACACGCACGGGACATGTTACCAGGTGAACAGTATATGTGAGGAGAGTGTGTTCCCCTGATTGTTTAACATACACTGGACATATGACCAGGTGAACAGTATAAGTGAGGAGAGTGCTTTCCCCTGATGGTTTAATATTCACGTGACATGTTACCAGTTGAACAGTATAAGTGAGAAGAGTGTGTTCCCCTGATGGTTTAATACACACAGGACATGTTACCAGGTGAACAGTATAATTGAGGAGAATGTGTTCCCCTGATGGTTTAGTATACACGGGACATGTTACCAGGTGAAAAATATAAGTGAGGAGAGTGTGTTCCCCTGATTGTTTAATATACACGGGACATGTTACCAGGTGAACAGTATAAGTGAGGAGAGTGTGTTCCCCTGATTGTTTAATACTCACGGGACATGTTATCAGCTGAACAGTATAAGTGAGGAGAGTGTGTTCCCCTGATGGTTTAACACGCACGGGACATGTTACCAGGTGAACAGTATAAGTGAGGAGAGTGTTTTCCCCTGATTGTTTAATATACCCCGGACATGTTACCAGGTGAACAGTATAATTGAGGAGAGTGTGTTCCCCTGATTGTTTAATACACACGGGACATGCTACCAGGTGAACAGTATAAGTGAGGAGAGTGTGTTCCCCTGATGGTTTAATACAAACGGGACATGTCACCAGGTGAACAGTAGAAGTGAGCAGAATATTTTCCCCTGATGGTTAAATATGCAAAGGACATGTTACCAGGTGAACAGCAGAAGTGAGGAGAGTGTGTTCCCCTGATGGTTTAATACTGACGGGACATGTTACCAGATGAACAGTATAAGTGAGGAGAGTGTGTTCCCCTGATGGTTTAATGCACACAGGACATGTTACCAGGTGAACAGTATAAGTGAGGAGAGTGTGTTCCCCTGATGGTTTAATATACACGGGACATGTTACCAGGTGAACAGTATAAGTGAGGAGAGTGTGTTGCCCTGATGGTTTAATACTGACGGGACATGTTACCAGATGAACAGTATAAGTGAGGAGAGTGTGTTCCCCTGATGGTTTAATGCACACAGGACATGTCACCAGGTGAACAGTAGAAGTGAGCAGAATGTTTTCCCCTGATGGTTAAATATGCAAAGGACATGTCACCAGGTGAACTGTATATGTGAGGAGAGTGTGTTCCCCTGATGGATTAACACGCACGGGACATGTTACCAGGTGAACAGTATAAGTGAGTAGAGTGTGTTCCGCTGATGGTTTAATATACACGGGACATTTCACCAGTTGAACAGGATAAGTGAGGAGAGTTTTTTCCCCTGATTGTTTAATATACACGGGACATGTTACCAGGTGAACAGTATAAGTGAGGAGAGTGTGTTCCCCTGATTGTTTAATACTCACGGGACATGTTACCAGGTGAACAGAAGAAGTGAGGAGAGTGTTTTCCCCCGATAGTTTAATATACCCGGGACATGGCACCAGGTGAACAGTATAATTGAGGAGAGTATGTTCCCCTGATTGTTTCATACACACGGGACATGTCACCGGGTGAGCAGGATAAGTGAGGAGAGTGTGTTCCCCTGATTGTTTAATACAAACGGGACATGTCACCAGGTGAACAGTATAAGTGATGAGAGTGTGTTCCCCTGATGGTTTAAGATACACGGGACACGTTACCTGATGAAGAGTATAAGTGAGGAGAGTGTGTTCCCCTGATTGTTTAATGCACACGGGATATGTCACCAGGTGAACAGTATAAGTGAGGAGAGTGTATTCCCCTGATGGTTTTATGCGCACGGGACATGTTACCAGGTGAACAGTACAAGTGAGGAGAGTGTGTTCCCCTGATGGTTTAACATGCACGGGACATTTTACCAGGTGAACAGTATAAGTGAGGAGAGTGTGTTCTCCTGATGGTTTAATACTGACGGGACATGTTACCAGATGAACAGTGCAAGTGAGGAGAGTGTGTTCCCCTGATGGTTTAACATGCACGGGACATTTTACCAGGTGAACAGTATAAGTGAGGAGAGTGTGTTCTCCTGATGGTTTAATACTGACGGGACATGTTACCAGATGAACAGTATAAGTGAGGAGAGTGTGTTCCCCTGATGGTTTAATACACAGGGGACATGTCACCAGGTGAACAGTAGAAGTGAGCAGAATGTTTTCCCCTGATGGTTAAATATGCAAAGGACATGTTACCAGGTGAACAGTATAAGTGAGGAGAGTGTGTTCCCCTGATGGTTTAATGCACACAGGACATGTTACCAGGTGAACAGTATAATTGAGGAGAGTGTGTTCCCCTGATTGTTTAATATACACGGGACATGTTACCAGGTGAACAGTATAAGTGAGGAGAGTGTGTTCCCCTGATTGTTTAATACTCACGGGACATGTTATCAGCTGAACAGTATAAGTGAGGAGAGTGTGTTCCGCTGATGGTTTAACACGCACGGGACATTTTACCAGGTGAACAGTATAAGTGAGGAGAATGTGTTCCCCTGATGGTTTAATATACACGGGACATGTTACCAGGTGAACAGTATATGTGAGGAGAGTGTGTTCCCCTGATGGTTTAACAAGCACGGGACATGTTACCAGGTGAACAGTATAAGTGAGGAGAGTGAGTTCCCCTGATGGTTTAATATACACGGGACATGTCACCAGGTGAACAGTAGAAGTGAGCAGAATATTTTCCCCTGATGCTTAAATATGCAAAGGACATGTTACCAGGTGAACAGCAGAAGTGAGGAGAGTGTGTTCCCCTGATGGTTTAATACCGACGGGACATGTTACCAGATGAACAGTATAAGTGAGGAGAGTGTGTTCCCCTGATGGTTTAATGCACACAGGACATGTTACCAGGTGAACAGTATAAGTGAGGAGAGTGTGTTCCCCTGATGGTTTAATAACACGGGACATGTTACCAGGTGAACAGTATAAGTGAGGAGAGTGTGTTCCCCTGATAGTTTAATATACCCCGGACATGTTACCAGGTGAACAGTATAATTGAGGAGAGTGTGTTCCCCTGATTGTTTAATACACACGGGACATGTTACCAGGTGAACAGTATAAGTGAGGAGAGTGTGTTCCCCTGATGGTTTAATACAAACGGGACATGTCACCAGGTGAACAGTAGAAGTGAGCAGAATATTTTCCCCTGATGGTTAAATATGCAAAGGACATGTTACCAGGTGAACAGCAGAAGTGAGGAGAGTGTGTTCCCCTGATGGTTTAATACCGACGGGACAAGTTACCAGATGAACAGTATAAGTGAGGAGAGTGTGTTCCCCTGATGGTTTAATGCACACCGGACATGTTACCAGGTGAACAGTATAAGTGAGGAGAGTGTGTTCCCCTGATGGTTTAATATCCACGGGACATGTTACCAGGTGAACAGTATAAGTGAGGAGAGTGTGTTCCCCTGATGGTTTAATACACACAGGATATGTTACCAGCTGAACAGTATAAGTGAGGAGAGTGTGTTCCCCTGATGGTTTATTACACACAGGATATGTTACCAGCTGAACAGTATAAGTGAGGAGAGTGTGTTCCCCTGATGGTTTAATACACACAGGATATGTTACCAGCTGAACAGTATAAGTGAGGAGAGTGTGTTCCCCTGATAGTTTAATACTCACGGGACATGTTACCAGGTGAACAGTATAAGTGAGGAGAGTGTGTTCCCCTGATGGTTTAATACACACAGGATATGTTACCAGCTGAACAGTATAAGTGAGGAGAGTGAGTTCCCCTGATGGTTTAATATGCACGTGACATTTCACCAAGTGAACTGTATAAGTGAGGAGAGTGTGTTCCCCTGATGGTTTAATACTGACGGGACATGTTACCAGATGAACAGTATAAGTGAGGAGAGTGTGTTCCCCTGATGGTTTAATACACACAGGATATGTTACCAGCTGAACAGTATAAGTGAGGAGAGAGTGTTCCCCTTTTGGTTAAATAAGCACGGGCATTTCACCAAGTGAAAAGTATAAGTGATGAGAGTGTGTTCCCCTGATGGTTTAATATGCACGGGGCATGTTACCAGGTGAACAGTATAAGTGAGGAGAGTGTGTTCCACTGATGGTTTAATACACACAGGATATGTTACCAGCTGAACAGTGTAAGTGAGGAGAGAGTGTTCCCCTTTTGGTTAAATAAGCACGGGCATTTCACCAAGTGAAAAGTATAAGTGATGAGAGTGTGTTCCCCTGATGGTTTAATATGCACGGGACATGTTACCAGGTGAACAGTATAAGTGAGGAGTGTGCTTTCCCCTGATGATTTAATATTCACGGGACATGTTACCAGGTGAACCGTATAAGTGAGGAGATTGAGTTCCCCTGATTGTTTAATACACACAGGACATGCCACCAGGTGAACAGTATAAGTGAGGAGAGTGTGTTCCCCTGATGGTTTAATATACCCGGGACATGTCAGCAGGTGAACAGTATAATAGAGGAGAGTGTGATCCCCTGATTGTTTAATACACACGGGACATGTCACCAGGTGAACATTATAAGTGAGGAGAGTGTGTTCCCCTGATTGTTTAATACTCACGGGACATGTTACCAGCTGAACAGTATAAGTGAGGAGAGTGTGTTCCCCTGATGGTTTAACACGCACGGGACATGTTACCAGGTGAACAGAAGAAGTGAGGAGAGTGTTTTCCCCCGATTGTTTAATATACCCGGGACATGGCACCAGGTGAACAGTATAATTGAGGAGAGTATGTTCCCCTGATTGTTTAATACACACGGGACATGTCACCGGGTGAGCAGTATAAGTGAGGAGAGTGTGTTCCCCTTATGGTTTAATACTGACGGGACATGTTACCAGATGAACATTATAAGTGAGGAGAGTGTGTTCCCCTGATGGTTTAATGCACACAGGACATGTTACCAGGTGAACAGTATAAGTGAGGAGAGTGTGTTCCCCTGATTGTTTAATATACACGGGACATGTTACCTGGTGAACAGTATAAGTGAGGAGATTGTGTTCCCCTGATGGTTTAATATACTCGGGACATGTTACCAGGTGAACAGTTTAAGTGAGGAGAGTGTGTTCCTCTGATGGTTTAATATACACGGGACATGTTAGCAGGTGAACAGTATAAGTGAGGAGAATGTGTTCCCCTGATGGTTTAATGTACACAGGACATGTTACCAGGTGAACAGTATAAGTGAGGAGAGTGTGTTCCCCTGATTGTTTAATACACCCGGGACATATTACCAGGTGAACAGTATAAGTGAGGAGAGTGTGTTCCCCTGATTGTTTAATACTGACGGGACGTGTCACCAGGTGAAGAGTAGAAGTGAGGAGCGTGTGTTCCCCTGATGGTTTAATATGCGCGGGACATGTTACCAGGTGAACAGCATAAGTGAAGAGAGTGTGTTCCCATTATGGTTTAATATACATGGGACATGTTACCAGGTGAACAGTATAAGTGAAGAGAGTGTGTTCCCCTGATGGTTTAATATACACAGGAAATGTTACCAGGTGAACAGTATATGTGGGGAGAGTGTGCTCCCCTGATGGTTTAATATAAATGGGACATGTTACCAGGTGAACAGTATAAGTGAGGAGAGTGTGTTCCCCTGATGGTTTAATACAAACAGGACATGTCAACAGGTGAACAGTATAAGTGAGGAGAGTGAATTCCCCTGATTGTTTAATACACACGGGACATGTCACCAGATGAACAGTATAAGTGAGGAGAGAGTGTTCCCCTGATGGTTTAATATACACGGGACATGTTACCAGCTGAACAGTGTAAGTGAGGAGAGTGTATTCCCCTGATTGTTTAATGCACACAGGACATGTTACCAGGTGAACAGCATAAGTGAGGAGAGAGTGTTCCACTGATGGTTTAATGCACACGGGACATGTTACCAGATGAACAGTATAAGTGAGGAGAGTGTGTTCCCCTGATTGTTTAATACTCACGGGACATGTTACCAGGTGAACAGTATCAGTGAGGAGAGTGTGTTCCCCTGATGGTTTAATATACACGGGACATGTTACCAGGTGAACAGTATAAGTGAGGAGAGTGTGTTCCCCTGATGGTTTAATATACTCGGGACATGTTACCAGGTGAACAGTATCAGTGAGGAGAGTGTGTTCCCCTGATGGTTTAATATACACGGGACATGTTACCAGATGAACAGTATAAGTGAGGTGAGTGTGTTCACCTAATGGTTTAATACGCACGGGACATGTCACCAAGTGAACTGTATAAGTGAGGAGAGTGTGTTCCCCTGATGGTTTAATGCACACAAGACATTTTACCAGGTGAACAGTATAAGTGAGGAGAGTGTGTTCCCCTGATGGTTAAATATGCAAAGGACATGTCACCAGGTGAACAGTATAAGTGAGGAGAGTGTGTTCCCCTGATGGTTTAATATACACGGGACATGTTACCAGGTGAACAGTATAAGTGAGGAGAGTGTGTCCCCCTGATTGTTTAATACACAGGGGACATGTCACCAGGTGAACAGTATAAGTGAGGAGAGAGTGTTCCCCTGATGGTTTAATATACACTGGATATGTTACCAGGTGAAAAGTATAAGTGAGGAGAGTGTGTTCCGCTGATGGTTTAATATACACGGGACATGTTACCAGATGAACAGTGTAAGTGAGGAGAGTGTATTCCCCTGATGGTTTAATATACACTGGATATGTTACCAGGTGAAAAGTATAAGTGAGGAGAGTGTGTTCCCCTGATGGTTTAATATACACGGGACATGTTACCAGATGAACAGTATAAGTGAGGCGAGTGTCTTCACCTGACGGTTTAATACGCACGGGACATGTCACCAAGTGAACTGTATAAGTCAGGAGAGTGTGTTCCCCTGATGGTTTAATGCACACAGGACATTTTACCAGGTGAACAGTGTAAGTGAGGAGAGTGTGTTCCCCTGATGGTTTAATATACACTGGATATGTTACCAGGTGAAAAGTGTAAGTGAGGAGAGTGTGTTCCCCTGATGGTTTAATATACACGGGACATGTTACCAGATGAACAGTATAAGTGAGGAGAGTGTGTTCCCCTGATGGTTTAATATACACGGGACAGGTGACTAGGTGAACAGTATAAGTGAGGAAAGTGTGTTCCCCTGATGGTTTAATATACACAGGGCATGTTACCAGGTAAACAGTATAAGTGAGGAGAGTGTGTTCCCCTGATGGTTTAATATACACAGGGCATGTTACCAGGTGAACAGTATAAGTGAGGAGATTGTGTTCCCCTGATGTTTTAATACACACGGGACATGTTATCAGGTGAACGGTATAAGTGAGGAGAGTTTGTTCCCCTGATTGTTTAATGCACACGGGACATGTTACCAGGTGAACAGTATAAGTGAGGAGAGTGTGTTCCCCTGATGTTTTAATATGCACAGGACATGTTACCAGGTGAACAGTATAAGTGAGGATAGTGTGTTCCATTGATGGTTTAATATACACAGGACATGTTACCAGGTGAACAGTATAAGTGAGGAGAGTGTGTTCCCCCAATTGTTTAAAACGCACGGGACATGTTACCAGGTGAACCGTATAAGTGAGGAGAATGTGTTCCCCTGTTTGTTTAATACGCACGGGACATGTTATCAAGTGAACAGTATAAGTGAGGAGAATGTTTTCCCCTGATTGTTTAAGACACACGGGACATGTTACCAGGTGAACCGTATAAGTGAGGAGAGTGTGTTCCCCTGATTGTTTAATACACACGGGACATGTTACCAAGTGAACAGTATAAGTGAGGAGAGTGTGTTCACCAGATTGATTAATATTACGGGACATGTTGCCTGGTGAACAGTATAAGTGAGGAGAGTGTGTTCCCCTGATGGTTTAATATGCACGGGGCATGTTACCAGGTGAACAGTATAAGTGAGGAGAGTGTGTTCCACTGATGGTTTAATACACACAGGATATGTTACCAGCTGAACAGTGTAAGTGAGGAGAGAGTGTTCCCCTTTTGGTTAAATAAGCACGGGCATTTCACCAAGTGAAAAGTATAAGTGATGAGAGTGTGTTCCCCTGATGGTTTAATATGCACGGGACATGCTACCAGGTGAACAGTATAAGTGAGGAGAGTGCTTTCCCCTGATGGTTTAATATTCACGGGACATGTTACCAGGTGAACAGTATAAGTGAGGAGATTGAGTTCCCCTGACTGTTTAATACACACAGGACATGTCACCTGGTGAACAGTATAAGTGAGGAGAGTGTGTTCCCCTGATGGTTTAATATACCCGGGACATGTCAGCAGGTGAACAGTATAATAGAGGAGAGTGTGATCCCCTGATTGTTTAATACACACGGGACATGTCACCAGGTGAACATTATAAGTGAGGAGAGTGTGTTCCCCTGATTGTTTAATACTCACGGGACATGTTACCAGCTGAACAGTATAAGTGAGGAGAGTGTGTTCCCCTGATGGTTTAACACGCACGGGACATGTTACCAGGTGAACAGAAGAAGTGAGGAGAGTGCTTTCCCCCGATCGTTTAATATACCCGGGACATGGCACCAGGTGAACAGTATAATTGAGGAGAGTATGTTCCCCTGATTGTTTAATACACACGGGACATGTCACCGGGTGAGCAGTATAAGTGAGGAGAGTGTGTTCCCCTTATGGTTTAATACTGACGGGACATGTTACCAGATGAACATTATAAGTGAGGAGAGTGTGTTCCCCTGATGGTTTAATGCACACAGGACATGTTACCAGGTGAACAGTATAAGTGAGGAGAGTGTGTTCCCCTGATTGTTTAATATACACGGGACATGTTACCTGGTGAACAGTATAAGTGAGGAGATTGTGTTCCCCTGATGGTTTAATATGCTCGGGACATGTTACCAGGTGAACAGTTTAAGTGAGGAGAGTGTGTTCCTCTGATGGTTTAATATACACGGGACATGTTAGCAGGTGAACAGTATAAGTGAGGAGAATGTGTTCCCCTGATGGTTTAATGTACACAGGACATGTTACCAGGTGAACAGTATAAGTGAGGAGAGTGTGTTCCCCTGATTGTTTAATACACCCGGGACATATTACCAGGTGAACAGTATAAGTGAGGAGAGTGTGTTCCCCTGATTGTTTAATACTGACGGGACGTGTCACCAAGTGAAGAGTAGAAGTGAGGAGCGTGTGTTCCCCTGATGGTTTAATATGCGCGGGACATGTTACCAGGTGAACAGCATAAGTGAAGAGAGTGTGTTCCCATGATGGTTTAATATACATGGGACATGTTACCAGGTGAACAGTATAAGTGAAGAGAGTGTGTTCCCCTGATGGTTTAATATACACAGGAAATGTTACCAGGTGAACAGTATATGTGGGGAGAGTGTGCTCCCCTGATGGTTTAATATAAATGGGACATGTTACCAGGTGAACAGTATAAGTGAGGAGAGTGTGTTCCCCTGATGGTTTAATACAAACAGGACATGTCAACAGGTGAACAGTATAAGTGAGGAGAGTGAATTCCCCTGATTGTTTAATACACACGGGACATGTCACCAGATGAACAGTATAAGTGAGGAGAGAGTGTTCCCCTGATGGTTTAATATACACGGGACATGTTACCAGCTGAACAGTGTAAGAGAGGAGAGTGTATTCCCCTGATTGTTTAATGCACACAGGACATGTTACCAGGTGAACAGCATAAGTGAGGAGAGTGTTCCACTGATGGTTTAATGCACACGGGACATGTTACCAGGTGAACAGTATAAGTGAGGAGAGTGTGTTCCCCTGATTGTTTAATACTCACGGGACATGTTACCAGGTGAACAGTATCAGTGAGGAGAGTGTGTTCCCCTGATGGTTTAATATACACGGGACATGTTACCAGGTGAACAGTATAAGTGAGGAGAGTGTGTTCCCCTGATGGTTTAATATACTCGGGACATGTTACCAGGTGAACAGTATCAGTGAGGAGAGTGTGTTCCCCTGATGGTTTAATATACACGGGACATGTTACCAGATGAACAGTATAAGTGAGGTGAGTGTGTTCACCTAATGGTTTAATACGCACGGGACATGTCACCAAGTGAACTGTATAAGTGAGGAGAGTGTGTTCCCCTGATGGTTTAATGCACACAAGACATTTTACCAGGTGAACAGTATAAGTGAGGAGAGTGTGTTCCCCTGATGGTTAAATATGCAAAGGACATGTCACCAGGTGAACAGTATAAGTGAGGAGAGTGTGTTCCCCTGATGGTTTAATATACACGGGACATGTTACCAGGTGAACAGTATAAGTGAGGAGAGTGTGTCCCCCTGATTGTTTAATACACAGGGGACATGTCACCAGGTGAACAGTATAAGTGAGCAGAATGTTTTCCCCTGATGGTTAAATATGCAAAGGACATGTTACCAGGTGAACAGTATAAGTGAGGAGAGTGTGTTCCCCTGATGGTTTAATGCACACAGGACATGTTACCAGGTGAACAGTATAAGTGAGGAGAGAGTGTTCCCCTGATGGTTTAATATACACTGGATATGTTACCAGGTGAAAAGTATAAGTGAGGAGAGTGTGTTCCGCTGATGGTTTAATATACACGGGACATGTTACCAGATGAACAGTGTAAGTGAGGAGAGTGTATTCCCCTGATGGTTTAATATACACTGGATATGTTACCAGGTGAAAAGTATAAGTGAGGAGAGTGTGTTCCCCTGATGGTTTAATATACACGGGACATGTTACCAGATGAACAGTATAAGTGAGGCGAGTGTCTTCACCTGATGGATTAATACGCACGGGACATGTCACCAAGTGAACTGTATAAGTCAGGAGAGTGTGTTCCCCTGATGGTTTAATGCACACAGGACATTTTACCAGGTGAACAGTGTAAGTGAGGAGAGTGTGTTCCCCTGATGGTTTAATATACACTGGATATGTTACCAGGTGAAAAGTGTAAGTGAGGAGAGTGTGTTCCCCTGATGGTTTAATATACACGGGACATGTTACCAGGTGAACAGTATAAGTGAGGAGAGTGTGTTCCCCTGATGGTTTAATATACACGGGACAGGTGACTAGGTGAACAGTATAAGTGAGGAAAGTGTGTTCCCCTGATGGTTTAATATACACAGGGCATGTTACCAGGTAAACAGTATAAGTGAGGAGAGTGTGTTCCCCTGATGGTTTAATATACACAGGGCATGTTACCAGGTGAACAGTATAAGTGAGGAGATTGTGTTCCCCTGATGTTTTAATACACACGGGACATGTTATCAGGTGAACGGTATAAGTGAGGAGAGTTTGTTCCCCTGATTGTTTAATGCACACGGGACATGTTACCAGGTGAACAGTATAAGTGAGGAGAGTGTGTTCCCCTGATGTTTTAATATGCACAGGACATGTTACCAGGTGAACAGTATAAGTGAGGAGAGTGTGTTCCATTGATGGTTTAATATACACAGGACATGTTACCAGGTGAACAGTATAAGTGAGGAGAGTGTGTTCCCCTGATTGTTTAAAACGCACGGGACATGTTACCAGGTGAACCGTATAAGTGAGGAGAATGTGTTCCCCTGTTTGTTTAATACGCACGGGACATGTTATCAAGTGAACAGTATAAGTGAGGAGAATGTTTTCCCCTGATTGTTTAAGACACACGGGACATGTTACCAGGTGAACCGTATAAGTGAGGAGAGTGTGTTCCCCTGATTGTTTAATACACACGGGACATGTTACCAAGTGAACAGTATAAGTGAGGAGAGTGTGTTCACCAGATTGATTAATATTACGGGACATGTTGCCTGGTGAACAGTGTAAGTGAGGAGAGTGTGTTCCCCTGATGGTTTAATATACAATGGATATGTTACCAGGTGAAAAGTATAAGTGAGGAGAGTGTGTTCCCCTGATGGTTTAATATACACGGGACATGTTACCAGGTGAACAGTATAAGTGAGGAGAGTGTGTTCCCCTGATTGTTTAATACACACGGGACATGTTAGCAGGTGAAAAGTTTAAGTGAGGAGAATGTGTTCCCCTGATGGTTTAATATACACGGGACATTTCACCAAGTGAACTGTATAAGTGAGGAGAGTGTGTTCCCCTGATGGTTAAATGCAAACAGGACATGTTACCAGGTGAACAGTATAAGTGAGGAGAGAGTGTTCCCCTGATTGTTTAATGCAAACAGGACATGTTGCCAGGTGAACAGTATAAGTGAGGAGAGAGTGTTCCACTGATGGTTTAATACTGACGGGACATGTTACCAGATGAACAGTATAAGTGAGGAGAGTGCTTTCCCCTGATGGTTTAATATTCACGGGAAATGTTCCAGGTGAACAGTTTTAGTGAGGGGAGTGTGTTCCCCTGATGGTTTAATAAGCACGGGCATTTCACCAAGTGAACTGGAAAAGTGAGGAGAGTGTGTTCCCCTGATGGTTTAATACGCACGGGACATGTTACCAGGTGAAAAGTATAAGTGAGGAGAGAGTGTTCCACTGATGATTTAATGCACACAGGACATGTTACCAGGTGAACAGTATAAGTGAGGAGAGTGCTTTCCCCTGATGGTTTTATATTCACGGGACATGTCACCCGGTGAACAGTATAAGTGAGGAGAGTGTGTTCCCCTGATGGTTTAATATACACGGGACATGTTACCAGGTGAACAGTATAAGTGAGGAGAGTGTGTTCCCCTGATGGTTTAATATACACTGGATATGTTACCAGGTGAAAAGTATAAGTGAGGAGAGTGTGTTCCCCTGATGGTTTAATATACACGGGACATGTTACCAGATGAACAGTATAAGTGAGGCGAGTGTCTTCACCTGATGGTTTAATACGCACGGGACATGTCACCAAGTGAACTGTATAAGTCAGGAGTGTGTGTTCCCCTGATGGTTTAATGCACACAGGACATTTTACCAGGTGAACAGTGTAAGTGAGGAGAGTGTGTTCCCCTGATGGTTTAATATACAATGGATATGTTACCAGGTGAAAAGTATAAGTGAGGAGAGTGTGTTCCCCTGATGGTTTAATATACACGGGACATGTTACCAGGTGAACAGTATAAGTGAGGAGAGTGTGTTCCCCTGATGGTTTAATATACACGGGACAGGTGACTAGGTGAACAGTATAAGTGAGGAAAGTGTGTTCCCCTGATGGTTTAATATACACGGGACAAGTTACCAGGTAAACAGTATAAGTGAGGAGAGTGTGTTCCCCTGATGGTTTAATATACACAGGGCATGTTACCAGGTGAACAGTATAAGTGAGGAGATTGTGTTCCCCTGATGTTTTAATACACACGGGACATGTTATCAGGTGAACGGTATAAGTGAGGAGAGTTTGTTCCCCTGATTGTTTAATGCACACGGGACATGTTACCAGGTGAACAGTATAAGTGAGGAGAGTGTGTTCCCCTGATGTTTTAATATGCACAGGACATGTTACCAGGTGAACAGTATAAGTGAGGAGAGTGTGTTCCATTGATGGTTTAATATACACAGGACATGTTACCAGGTGAACCGTATAAGTGAGGAGAATGTGTTCCCCTGTTTGTTTAATACGCACGGGACATATTACCAAGTGAACAGTATAAGTGAGGAGAATGTGTTCCCCTGATTGTTTAATACACACGGGACATGTTACCAGGTGAACCGTATAAGTGAGGAGAATGTGTTCCCCTGTTTGTTTAATACGCAGGGGACATGTTACCAAGTGAACAGTATAAGTGAGGAGAATGTTTTCCCCTCATTGTTTAATACACACGGGACATGTTACCAGGTGAACCGTATATGTGAGGAGAGTGTGTTCCCCTGATTGTTTAATACACACGGGACATGTTAGCAGGTGAAAAGTTTAAGTGAGGAGAATGTGTTCCCCTGATGGTTTAATATACACGGGACATTTCACCAAGTGAACTGTATAAGTGAGGAGAGTGTGTTCCCCTGATGGTTTAATGCAAACAGGACTTGTTACCAGGTGAACAGTATAAGTGAGGAGAGAGTGTTCCCCTGATTGTTTAATGCAAACAGGACATGTTGCCAGGTGAACAGTATAAGTGAGGAGAGTGTGTTCCCCTGATGGTTTAATGCAAACAGGACATGTTGCCAGGTGAACAGTATAAGTGAGGAGAGAGTTTTCCACTGATGGTTTAATACTGACGGGACATGTTACCAGATGAACAGTATAAGTGAGGAGAGTGCTTTCCCCTGATGGTTTAATATTCACGGGAAATGTTCCAGGTGAACAGTATAAGTGAGGGGAGTGTGTTCCCCTGATGGTTTAATAAGCACGGGCATTTCACCAAGTGAACTGGAAAAGTGAGGAGAGTGTGTTCCCCTGATGGTTTAATACGCACGGGACATGTTACCAGGTGAACAGTATAAGTGAGGAGAGTGCTTTCCCCTGATGGTTTAATATACACGGGACATGTTACCGGGTGAACAGTATAATTGAGGAGAGTGTGATCCCCTGATTGTTTAATACACACGGGACATGTTACCAGGTGAACAGTATAAGTGAGGAGAGTGTGTTCCCCTGATTGTTTAATACACACGGGACATGTTACCAGGTGAACAGTATAAGTGAGGAGAGTGTATTCCCCTGATTGTTTAATACACACGGGACATGTCACCAGATGAACAGTATATGTGAGGAGAGTGTGTTCCCCTGATTGTTTAATACACACGGGACATGTCACCAGGTGAACAGTATATGTGAGGAGAGTGTGTTCCCCTGATTGTTTAATACACACGGGACATGTTACCAGCTGAACAGTGTAAGTGAGCAGAGTGTGTTCCCCTGATGATTTAATATGCACGGGACATGTTACCAGCTGAACAGTATAAGTGAGGAGATTGTTTTCCCCTGATTGTTTAATACACACGGGACATGTCACCAGATGAACAGTATATGTGAGGAGAGTGTGTTCCCCTGATTGTTTAATACACACGGGACATGTCACCAGGTGAACAGTATATGTGAGGAGAGTGTGTTCCCCTGATGGATTAACACGCACGGGACATGTTACCAGGTGAACAGTATAAGTGAGTGGAGTGTGTTCAGCTGATGGTTTAATATACCCGGGACATGTCACCAGGTGAACATTATAAGTGAGGAGATTGTGTTCCCCTGATGGTTTAATATGCACGGGACATGTTACCAGCTGAACAGTGTAAGTGAGGAGAGTGTGTTCCCCTGCTTGTTTAATACACACGGGACATGTTACCAGGTGAACCGTATATGTGAGGAGAGTGTGTTCCCCTGATTGTTTAATACACACGGGACATGTTAGCAGGTGAAAAGTTTAAGTGAGGAGAATGTGTTCCCCTGATGGTTTAATATACACGGGACATTTCACCAAGTGAACTGTATAAGTGAGGAGAGTGTGTTCCCCTGATGGTTTAATGCAAACAGGACTTGTTACCAGGTGAACAGTATAAGTGAGGAGAGAGTGTTCCCCTGATTGTTTAATGCAAACAGGACATGTTGCCAGGTGAACAGTATAAGTGAGGAGAGTGTGTTCCCCTGATGGTTTAATGCAAACAGGACATGTTGCCAGGTGAACAGTATAAGTGAGGAGAGAGTTTTCCACTGATGGTTTAATACTGACGGGACATGTTACCAGATGAACAGTATAAGTGAGGAGAGTGCTTTCCCCTGATGGTTTAATATTCACGGGAAATGTTCCAGGTGAACAGTATAAGTGAGGGGAGTGTGTTCCCCTGATGGTTTAATAAGCACGGGCATTTCACCAAGTGAACTGGAAAAGTGAGGAGAGTGTGTTCCCCTGATGGTTTAATACGCACGGGACATGTTACCAGGTGAACAGTATAAGTGAGGAGAGTGCTTTCCCCTGATGGTTTAATATACACGGGACATGTTACCGGGTGAACAGTATAATTGAGGAGAGTGTGATCCCCTGATTGTTTAATACACACGGGACATGTTACCAGGTGAACAGTATAAGTGAGGAGAGTGTGTTCCCCTGATTGTTTAATACACACGGGACATGTTACCAGGTGAACAGTATAAGTGAGGAGAGTGTATTCCCCTGATTGTTTAATACACACGGGACATGTCACCAGATGAACAGTATATGTGAGGAGAGTGTGTTCCCCTGATTGTTTAATACACACGGGACATGTCACCAGGTGAACAGTATATGTGAGGAGAGTGTGTTCCCCTGATTGTTTAATACACACGGGACATGTTACCAGCTGAACAGTGTAAGTGAGCAGAGTGTGTTCCCCTGATGATTTAATATGCACGGGACATGTTACCAGCTGAACAGTATAAGTGAGGAGAGTGTTTTCCCCTGATTGTTTAATACACACGGGACATGTCACCAGATGAACAGTATATGTGAGGAGAGTGTGTTCCCCTGATTGTTTAATACACACGGGACATGTCACCAGGTGAACAGTATATGTGAGGAGAGTGTGTTCCCCTGATGGATTAACACGCACGGGACATGTTACCAGGTGAACAGTATAAGTGAGTGGAGTGTGTTCAGCTGATGGTTTAATATACCCGGGACATGTCACCAGGTGAACATTATAAGTGAGGAGATTGTGTTCCCCTGATGGTTTAATATGCACGGGACATGTTACCAGCTGAACAGTGTAAGTGAGGAGAGTGTGTTCCCCTGCTTGTTTAATATACAGGGGACATGTTACCAGCTGAACAGTGTAAGTGAGGAGAGTGTGTTCCCCTGATGATTTAATATGCACGGGACATGTTACCAGCTGAACAGTATAAGTGAGGAGAGTGTGTTCCCCTGATTGTTTAATATACACGGGACATGTTACCAGCTGAACAGTGTAAGTGAGGAGAGTGTGTTCCCCTGATGATTTAATATGCACGGGACATGTTACCAGGTGAACAGTATAAGTGAGGAGAGTCTGTTCCCCTGATTGTTTAATATACACGGGACATGTTACCAGCTGAACAGTATAAGTGAGGAGAGTCTGTTCCCCTGATTGTTTAATATACACGGGACATGTTACCAGCTGAACAGTATAAGTGAGGAGAGGGTGTTCCCCTGATGGTTTAATACACACGGGACATGTTATCAGGTGAACGGAATAAGTGAGGAGAGTGTGTTCCCCTGTTTGTTTAATGCACACGGGACATGTTACCAGATGAACAGTATAAGTGAGGAGAGTGTGTTCCCCTGATGGTTTCATATGCACGGGATTTGTTACCAGGAGAACAGTATAAGTGAGGGGAGTGCTTTCCCCTGATGGTTTAATATTCACGGGACATGTTACCAGGTGAACAGTATAAGTGAGGAGAGTGTGTTCCCCTGATGGTTTAATATACACGGGACATGTTACCAGGTGAACAGTATAACTGAGGAGAGTGTATTCCCCTGATTGTTTAATACAAACAGGACATGTTACCAGGTGAACAGTATAAGTGAGGAGAGTGTGTTCCCCTGATGGTTTAACACGCACGGGACATGCTACCAGGTGAACAGTATAAGTGAGGAGAGTGTGTTCCCCTGATTGTTTTATACACACGGGACATGTTACCAGGTGAACAGTATAAGTGAGGAGAGTGTGTTCCCCTGATTGTTTTATACTCACGGGACATGTTACCAGGTGAACAGTATAAGTGAGGAGAGTGTCTTCCCCTGATGGTTTAACACGCACGGGACATGCTACCAGGTGAACAGTATAAGTGAGGAGAGTGTGTTCCCCTGATTGTTTAATACACACCGGACATGTTACCAGGTGAACAGTATAAGTGAGGAGAGTGTGTTCCCCTGATGGTTTAACACGCACGGGACATGCTACCAGGTGAACAGTATAAGTGAGGAGAGTGAGTTCCCCTGATTGTTTAATACACACCGGACATGTTACCAGGTGAACAGTATAAGTGAGGAGAGTGTGTTCCCCTGATATTTTCATATACGAGGGAAATGTTACCAGTTGAACAGTATAAGTGAGGTGAGTGTGTTCCCCTGATGGTTTAATATACACGGGACATGTTCCCAGGTGAACAGTATAAGTGAGGAGAGTGTCTTCCCCTGATTGTTTAATACTCACGGGACATGTTACCAGGTGAACAGTATAGGTGAGGAGAGTGTGTTCCCCTGATGGGTTAACACGCACGGGACATGTTACCAGGTGAACAGTATAAGTGAGGAGAGTGTGTTCCCCTGATGGTTTAACACGCACGGGACATGTTACCAGGTGAACAGTATATGTGAGGAGAGTGTGTTCCCCTGATTGTTTAATATACACTGGACATATGACCAGGTGAACAGTATAAGTGAGGAGAGTGTGTTCCCCTGATTGTTTAATACTCAAGGGACATGTTACCAGTTGAACAGTATAAGTGAGGAGAGTGTGTTCCCCTGATGGTTTAACACGCACGGGACATGTTACCAGGTGAACAGTATATGTGAGGAGAGTGTGTTCCCCTGATTGTTTAATATACACTGGACATATGACCAGGTGAACAGTATAAGTGAGGAGAGTGCTTTCCCCTGATGGTTTAATATTCACGGGACATGTTACCAGTTGAACAGTATAAGTGAGGAGAGTGTGTTCCCCTGATGGTTTAATACACACAGGACATGTTACCAGGTGAACAGTATAATTGAGGAGAATGTGTTCCCCTGATGGTTTAATATACACGGGACATGTTACCAGGTGAAAAGTATAAGTGAGGAGAGTGTGTTCCCCTGATTGTTTAATATACACGGGACATGTTACCAGGTGAACAGTATAAGTGAGGAGAGTGTGTTCCCCTGATTGTTTAATACTCACGGGACATGTTATCAGCTGAACAGTATAAGTGAGGAGAGTGTGTTCCCCTGATGGTTTAACACGCACGGGACATGTTACCAGGTGAACAGTATAAGTGAGGAGAGTGTTTTCCCCTGATTGTTTAATATACCACGGACATGTTACCAGGTGAACAGTATAATTGAGGAGAGTGTGTTCCCCTGATTGTTTAATACACACGGGACATGTTACCAGGTGAACAGTATAAGTGAGGAGAGTGTGTTCCCCTGATGGTTTAATACAAACGTTACATGTCACCAGGTGAACAGTAGAAGTGAGCAGAATATTTTCCCCTGATGGTTAAATATGCAAAGGACATGTTACCAGGTGAACAGCAGAAGTGAGGAGAGTGTGTTCCCCTGATGGTTTAATACTGACGGGACATGTTACCAGATGAACAGTATAAGTGAGGAGAGTGTGTTCCCCTGATGGTTTAATGCACACAGGACATGTTACAAGGTGAACAGTATAAGTGAGGAGAGTGTGTTCCCCTGATGGTTTAATATACACGGGACATGTTACCAGGTGAACAGTATAAGTGAGGAGAGTGTGTTGCCCTGATGGTTTAATACTGACGGGACATGTTACCAGATGAACAGTATAAGTGAGGAGAGTGTGTTCCCCTGATGGTTTAATGCACACAGGACATGTCACCAGGTGAACAGTAGAAGTGAGCAGAATGTTTTCCCCTGATGGTTAAATATGCAAAGGACATGTCACCAGGTGAACTGTATATGTGAGGAGAGTGTGTTCCCCTGATGGATTAACACGCACGGGACATGTTACCAGGTGAACAGTATAAGTGAGTAGAGTGTGTTCCGCTGATGGTTTAATATACCCGGGACATGTCACCAGGTGAACAGTATAAGTGAGGAGAGTGTGTTCCCCTGATTGTTTAATATACACGGGACATTTCACCAGGTGAACAGTATAAGTGAGGAGAGTTTTTTCCCCTGATTGTTTAATATACATGGGACATGTTACCAGGTGAACAGTATAAGTGAGGAGAGTGTGTTCCCCTGATTGTTTAATACTCACGGGACATGTTACCAGGTGAACAGAAGAAGTGAGGAGAGTATTTTCCCCCGATAGTTTAATATACCCTGACATGGCACCAGGTGAACAGTATAATTGAGGAGAGTGTGTTCCCCTGATTGTTTAATACACACGGGACATGTCACCGGGTGAGCAGGATAAGTGAGGAGAGTGTGTTCCCCTGATTGTTTAATACAAACGGGACATGTCACCAGGTGAACAGTATAAGTGATGAGAGTGTGTTCCCCTGATGGTTTAAGATACACGGGACACGTTACCTGATGAAGAGTATAAGTGAGGAGAGTGTGTTCCCCTGATTGTTTAATGCACACGGGATATGTCACCAGGTGAACAGTATAAGTGAGGAGAGTGTATACCCCTGATGGTTTTATGCGCACGGGACATGTTACCAGGTGAACAGTACAAGTGAGGAGAGTGTGTTCCCCTGATGGTTTAACATGCACGGGACATTTTACCAGGTGAACAGTATAAGTGAGGAGAGTGTGTTCTCCTGATGGTTTAATACTGACGGGACATGTTACCAGATGAACAGTGCAAGTGAGGAGAGTGTGTTCCCCTGATGGTTTAACATGCACGGGACATTTTACCAGGTGAACAGTATAAGTGAGGAGAGTGTGTTCTCCTGATGGTTTAATACTGACGGGACATGTTACCAGATGAACAGTATAAGTGAGGAGAGTGTGTTCCCCTGATGGTTTAATACACAGGGGACATGTCACCAGGTGAACAGTAGAAGTGAGCAGAATGTTTTCCCCTGATGGTTAAATATGCAAAGGACATGTTACCAGGTGAACAGTATAAGTGAGGAGAGTGTGTTCCCCTGATGGTTTAATGCACACAGGACATGTTACCAGGTGAACAGTATAAGTGAGGAGAGTGTGTTCCCCTGATGGTTTAATATACACGGGACATGTTACCAGGTGAACAGTATAAGTGAGGAGAGTGTGTTCCCCTGATGGTTTGATACTGACGGGACATGTTACCAGATGAACAGTATAAGTGAGGAGAGTGTGTTCCCCTGATGGTTTAATGCACACAGGACATGTTACAAGGTGAACAGTATAAGTGAGGAGAGTGTGTTCCCCTGATGGTTTAATATACACGGGACATGTTACCAGGTGAACAGTATAAGTGAGGAGAGTGTGTTCCCCTGATGGCTTAATATACTCGGGACATGTTACCAGGTGAACAGCATAAGTGAGGAGAGTGTTTTCCCCTGATGGTTTAATATACACGGGACATGTTACCAGATGAACAGTATAAGTGAGGCGAGTGTGTTCACCTAATGGTTTAATACGCACGGGACATGTCACCAAGTGAACTGTATAAGTGAGGAGAGTGTGTTCCCCTGATGGTTTAATGCACACAAGACATTTTACCAGGTGAACAGTGTAAGTGAGGAGAATGTGTTCCCCTGATGGTTTAATATACACGGGATATGTTGCCAGGTGAACAGTATAAGTGAGGAGAGTGTGTTCCCTGATGGTTTAATATACACGGGACATGTTACCAGGCGAACAGTATAAGTGAGGAGAGTGTGTTCCCCTGATTGTTTAATACACACGGGACATGTCACCAGGTAAACAGTGTAAGTGAGGAGAGTGTGTTCCCCTGATGGTTAAATGTGCAAAGGACATGTCACCAGGTGAACAGTGTAAGTGAGGAGAGTGTGTTCCCCTGATGGTTTAATATACACGGGACATGTTACCAGGTGAACAGTATAAGTGAGGAGAGTGTGTTCCCCTGATTGTTTAATACACAGGGGACATGTCACCAGGTGAACAGTATAAGTGAGCAGAATGTTTTCCCCTGATGGTTAAATATGCAAAGGACATGTTACCAGGTGAACAGTATAAGTGAGGAGAGTGTGTTCCCCTGATGGTTTAATGCACACAGGACATGTTACCAGGTGAACAGTATAAGTGAGGAGAGTGTTTTCCCCTGATGGTTTAATATACACGGGACATGTTACCAGGTGAACAGTATAAGTGAGGAGAGTGTGTTTCCCTGATGGTTTAATATACACGGGACATGTTACCAGATGAACAGTATAAGTGAGGCGAGTGTGTTCCCCTGATTGTTTAATACACATAGGGCATATTACCATTTGAACAGTATAAGTGAGGAGAGGGTGTTCCCCTGATGGTTTAATACACACGGGACATGTTCCCAGGTGAAAAGTATAAGTGAGGAGAGTGTGTTCCCCTGATTGTTTAATACACACAGGGCATATTACCATTTGAACAGTATAAGTGAGGAGAGGGTGTTCCCCTGATGGTTTAATACACACGGGACATGTTATCAGGTGAACGGTATAAGTGAGGAGAGTGTGTTCCCCTGTTTGTTTAATGCACACGGGACATGTTACCAGATGAACAGTATAAGTGAGGAGAGTGTGTTCCCCTGATGGTTTAATACACACGGGACATGTTATCAGGTGAACGGTTTCAGTGAGGAGAGTGTGTTCCCCTGTTTGTTTAATGCACACGGGACATGTTACCAGGTGAACTGTATAAGTGAGGAGAGTGTGTTCCCCTGATGGTTTCAAATACACGGGACATGTTACCAGGAGAACAGTATAAGTGAGGGGAGTGCTTTCCCCTGATGGTTTAGTATTCACGGGACATGTTACCAGGTGAACAGTATAAGTGAGGAGAGTGTGTTCCCCTGATGGTTTAATATACACGGGACATGTTACCAGGTGAACAGTATAACTGAGGAGAGTGTGTTACCCTGATTGTTTAATACTCACGGGACATGTTACCAGGAAAACAGTATAAGTGAGGAGAATGTGTTCCCCTGATGGTTTAATACACACAGCACATATTATCTGGTGAACAGTATAAGTGAGGAGAGTGTGTTCCCCTGATTGTTTTATACTCACGGGACATGTTACCAGGTGAACAGTATAAGTGAGGAGAGTGTGTTCCCCTGATTGTTTTATACTCACGGGACATGTTACCAGGTGCACAGTATAAGTGAGGAGAGTGTGTTCCTCTGATGGTTTAACACGCACGGGACATGCTACCAGGTGAACAGTATAAGTGAGGAGAGTGTGTTCCCCTGATGATTTAATGCACACAGGACATGTTACCAGGTGAACAGTATAAGTGAGGAGAGTGCTTTCCCCTGATGGTTTAATATTCACGGGACATGTCACCAGGTGAACAGTATAAGTGAGGAGAGTGTGTTCCCCTGATTGTTTAATACTCACGGGACATGTTACCAGGTGAACAGTATAATAGAGGAGAGTGTGTTCCCCTGATGGTTTAACACGCACGGGACATGTTACCAGGTGAACAGTATAAGTGAGGAGATTGTGTTCCCCTGATGTTTTAACACGCACGGGACATGTTACCAGGTGAACAGTATAAGTGAGGAGAGTGTGTTCCCCTGATTGTTTAATACTCAAGGGACATGTTACCAGGTGAACAGTATAAGTGAGGAGAGTGTGTTCCCCTGATGGTTTAACATGCACGGGACATGTTACCAGGTGAACAGTATAAGTGAGGAGAGAGTGTTCCCGTGATGGTTTAATATACACGGGACATGTTACCAGGTGAACAGTATAAGTGAGGAGAGTGTGTTCCCCTGATTGTTTTATACTCACGGGACATGTTACCAGGTGAACAGTATAAGTGAGGAGAGTGTGTTCCCCTGATGGTTTAACACGCACGGGACATGTTACCAGGTGAACAGTATAAGTGAGGAGAGTGTGTTCCCCTGATTGTTTTATACTCACGGGACATGTTACCAGGTGAACAGTATAAGTGAGGAGAGTGTGTTCCCCTGATGGTTTAACACGCACGGGACATGCTACCAGGTGAACAGTATAAGTGAGGCGAGTGTGTTCCCCTGATGGTTTACTATACGAGGGAAATGTTACCAGGTGAACAGTATAAGTGAGGAGAGAGTGTTCCCCTGATTGTTTTATACTCACGGGACATGTTACCAGGTGAACAGTATAAGTGAGGAGAGTGTGTTCCCCTGATTGTTTTATACTCACGGGACATGTTACCAGGTGAACAGTATAAGTGAGGAGAGTGTGTTCCCCTGATGGTTTAACACGCACGGGACATGCTACCAGGTGAACAGTATAAGTGAGGAGAGTGTGTTCCCCTGATTGTTTAATACACACCGGACATGTTACCAGGTGAACAGTATAAGTGAGGAGAGTGTGTTCCCCTGATGGTTTAATATACGAGGGAAATGTTACCAGGTGAACAGTATAAGTGAGGAGAGTGTGTTCCCCTGATGGTTTAATATACACGGGACATGTTCCCAGGTGAACAGTATAAGTGAGGAGAGTGTGTTCCCCTGATTGTTTAATACTCACGGGACATGTTACCAGGTGAACAGTATAAGTGAGGAGAGTGTGTTCCCCTGATGGTTTGACACGCACGGGACATCTTACCAGGTGAACAGTATAAGTGAGGAGAGTGTGTTCCCCTGATGGTTTAACACGCACGGGACATGTTACCAGGTGAACAGAATATGTGAGGAGAGTGTGTTCCCCTGATTGTTTAATATACACTGGACATATGACCAGGTGAACAGTATAAGTGAGGAGAATGTGTTCCCCTGATGGTTTAACACGCACGGGACATGTTACCAGGTGAACAGTATAAGTGAGGAGAGTGTGTTCTCCTGATGATTTAACACGCACGGGACATGTTACCAGGTGAACAGTATAAGTGAGGAGAGCGTGTTCCCCTGATGGTTTAATATACCCGGGACATGTCACCAGGTGAAGAGTAGAATTGAGGAGAGTGTGTTCCACTGATGGTTTAATGCACACGGGACATGTTACCAGGTGAACAGTATAAGTGAGGAGAGCGTGTTCCCCTGATGGTTTAATATACCCGGGACATGTCACCAGGTGAAGAGTAGAATTGAGGAGAGTGTGTTCCACTGATGGTTTAATGTACACGGGACATGTTACCAGGTGAACAGTATAAGTGAGGAGAGTGTGTTCCCCTGATTGTTTAATATACCCGGGTCATGTCACGAGGTGAACAGTATAAGTGAGGAGAGTGTGTTCCCCTGATGATTTATTGCACACAGGACATGTTACCAGGTGAACAGTATAAGTGAGGAGAGAGTGTTCCACTGATGGTTTACTGCACACGGGACATGTTACCAGGTGAACAGTATAGGTGAGGAGAGTGCTTTCCCCTGATGGTTAAATATACACGGGACATGTTACCAGGTGAACAGTATAAGTGAGGAGAGTGTGTTCCCCTGATGGTTAAATATACACGGGACATGTTACCAGGTGAACAGTATAATTGAGGAGAGTGTGATCCCCTGATTGTTTAATACACACGGGACATGTCACCAGGTGAACAGTATATGTGAGGAGAGTGTGTTCCCCTGATGGTTTAATATTCACGGGACATGTTACCAGGTGAACAATATAAGTGAGGAGAGTGTGTTCCCCTGATGGTTAAATATACACGGGACATGTTACCAGGTGAACAGTATAAGTGAGGAGAGTGTGTTCCCCTGATGGTTAAATATACACGGGACATGTTACGAGGTGAACAGTATAACTGAGGAGAGTGTGATCCCCTGATTGTTTAATACACACGGGACATGTCACCAGGTGAACAGTATTTGTGAGGAGAGTGTGTTCCCCTGATGGGTTAATACAAACGGGACATGTCACCAGGTGAACAGTATAAGTGAAGAGAGTGTGTTCCCCTGATGGTTTAATATACACGGGACATGTTACCAGGTGAACAGTATAAGTGAGGCGAGTGTGTTCACCTGATGGGTTAATACAGATGGGACATGTCACCAGGTGAACAGTATAAGTGAGGAGAGTGTGTTCCCCTGATTGTTTTATACTCACGGGACATGTTACTAGGTGAACAGTATAAGTGAGGAGAGTGTGTTCCCCTGATGGTTTAACACGCACGGGACATGTTACCAGGTGAACAGTAGAAGTGAGGAGAGTGTGTTCCCCTGATGGATTAATATACGAGGGAAATGATACCAGGTGAACAGTATAAGTGAGGAGAGTGTGTTCACCTGATTGTTTAATACACACGGGACATGTTACCAGGTAAACTGTATAAGTGAGGAGAGTGTGTTCCCCTGATGGTTTAATATACGAGGGAAATGTTACCAGGTGAACAGTTTAAGTGAGGAGAGTGTGTTCCCCTGATGGTTTAATATACACGGGACATGTTCCCAGGGGAACAGTATAAGTGAGGAGAGTGTGTTCCCCTGATTGTTTAATACTCACGGGACATGTTACCAGGTAAACTGTATAAGTGAGGAGTGTGTGTTCCCCTGATGGTTTAACACGCACGGGACATGTTACCAGGTGAACAGTATAAGTGAGGAGAGTGTGTTCTCCTGATGATTTAACACGCACGGGACATGTTACCAGGTGAACAGTATAAGTGAGGAGAGTGTGTTCCCCAGATGGTTTAAGACGCACGGGACATGTTACCAGGTGAACAGTATAATTGAGGACTGATGGTTTAAAACGCACGGGACTTGTTACCAGGTGAACAGTATAATTGAGGAGATTGTGTTCCCCTGATTGTTTATTACACACGGGACATGTTACCAGGTGAACAGTATAAGTGAGGAGAGTGTGTTCCCCTGATGGTTTAATATACACGGGACATGTTACCAGGTGAACAGTATAAGTGAGGAGAGTGTGTTCCCCTGATTGTTTAATACACACGGGACATGTTACCAGGTGAACAGTATAAGTGAGGCGAGTGTGTTCCCCTGATGGTTTAATATACGAGGGAAATGTTACCAAGTGAACAGTATAAGTGAGGAGAGTGTGTTCCCCTGATGGTTTAATATACCTGGGACATGTTACCAGGTGAACAGTATAAGTGAGGAGTGTGTGTTCCCCTGATTGTTTAATATATTCGGGACATGTTACCAGGTGAACATTATAAGTGAGGAGAGTGTGTTCCCCTGATGGTTTAACACGCAGGGGACATGTTACCAGGTGAATAGTAGAATTGAGGAGAGTGTGTTCCCCTGATTGTTTAATACTGACGGGACATGTCACGAGGTGAACAGTATAAGTGAGGAGAGTGTGTTCCCCTGATTGTTTAATACACACAGGACATGTCACCAGGTGAACAGTAGAAGTGAGCAGAATGTTTTCCCCTGATGGTTAAATATGCAAAGGACATGTTACCAGGTGAACAGTATAACTGAGGAGAGTGTGTTCCCCTGATTGTTTGATACTGATGGGACATGTTACCAGATGAACAGTATAAGTGAGGAGAGTGTGTTCCCCTGATGGTTTAATGCACACAGGACATGTTACCAGGTGAACAGTATAAGTGAGGAGAGTGTGTTGCCCTGATGGTTTAATATACACGGGACATGTTACCAGGTGAACAGTATAAGTGAGGAGAGTGTGTTCCCCTGATGGTTTAATATACACGGGACATGTTACCAGGTGAACAGTATCAGTGAGGAGAGTGTGTTCCCCTGATGGTTTAATATACACGGGACATGAAACCAAGTGAACAGTATAAGTGAGGAGAATATGTTCCCCTCTTTGTTTAATACACACGGGACATGTTTCCAGGTGAACAGTATAAGTGAGGAGAATGTGTTCCCCAGTTTGTTTAATACACACGGGACATGTTACCAAGTGAATAGTATAAGTGAGGAGAATGTGTTCCCCTGTTTGTTTAATATGCACGGGACATGTATCCAAGTGAACAGTATAAGTGAGGAGATTGTGTTCCCCTGATGGTTTAATATGCACGGGACATTTCACCAAGTGAACTGTGTAAGTGAGGAGAGTGTGTTCCCCTGATTGTTTAATACACACGGGACATGTTACCAGATGAACAGTATAAGTGAGGAGAGTGTGTTCCCCTGATGGTTTAATATACACGGGATATGTTACCAAGAGAAAAGTCTAAGTGAGGAGAGTGTGTTCCCCAGACTGTTTAATACACACGGGACATGTTACCAGGTGAACAGTATAATTGAGTAGAGTGTGCTCTCCTGATGGTTTAATATACACGGGATATGTTACCAAGAGAAAAGTCTAAGTGAGGAGAGTGCTTTCCCCTGATGGTTTAATATTCACGGGACATGTTTCCAGGTGAACAGTATAAGTGAGGAGAGTGAGTTCCCCTGATGATTTAATATACACATGATATGTTACCAGCTGAACAGTAGAAGTGAGGAGAGAGTGTTCCCCTTTTGGTTTAATAAGCACGGGCATTTCACCGAGTGAAAAGTATAAGTGAGGAGAGTGTTTTCCCCTGATGGTTTAATACGCACAGGACATGTTACCAGGTGAACAGTATAAGTGAGGAGAGTGTGTTCCCCTCATGTTTTAATATACACAGGACATGTTACCAGGTGAACAGTATAAGTGAGGAGAATGTGTTCCCCTGTTGGTTTAATACGCACGGGACATGTTACCAGGTGAACAGTATAAGTGAGGAGAGTGTGTTCCCCTGATTGTTCAATACACACGGGACATGTTACCAGGTGAACAGTATAAGTGAGGAGAGTGTGTTCCCCTGATGGTTTAATATACACGGAACATGTTCCCAGGTGAACAGTATAAGTGAGGAGAGTGTGTTCCCCTGATGTTTTAATATACACAGGACATGTTACCAGGTGAACAGTATAAGTGAGGAGAGTGTGTTCCATTGATGGTTTAATATACACAGGACATGTTACCAGGTGAACAGTATTAGTGAGGAGAGTGTGTTCCCCTGTTTGTTTAATAAACACGGGACATGTTACCAGGTGAACAGTATAAGTGAGGAGAATGTGTTCCCCTGTTTGTTTAATACGCACGGGACATGTTACCAAGTGAACAGTATAAGTGAGGAGAATGTGTTCCCCTGATTGTTTAATAAACACGGGACATGTTACCAGGTGAACAGTATAAGTGAGGAGAATGTGTTCCCCTGTTTGTTTAATACGCACGGGACATGTAACCAAGTGAATAGTATAAGTGAGGAGAATATGTTCCCCTGTTTGTTTAATACACACGGGACATGTTACCAGGTGAACAGTATCAGTGAGGAGAGTGTGTTCCCCTGATGGTTTAATATACACGGGACATGAAACCAAGTGAACAGTATAAGTGAGGAGAATATGTTCCCCTCTTTGTTTAATACACACGGGACATGTTTCCAGGTGAACAGTATAAGTGAGGAGAATGTGTTCCCCAGTTTGATTAATACGCACGGGACATGTTACCAAGTGAATAGTATAAGTGAGGAGAATGTGTTCCCCTGTTTGTTTAATATGCACGGGACATGTATCCAAGTGAACAGTATAAGTGAGGAGATTGTGTTCCCCTGATGGTTTAATATGCACGGGACATTTCACCAAGTGAACTGTGTAAGTGAGGAGAGTGTGTTCCCCTGATTGTTTAATACACACGGGACATGTTACCAGATGAACAGTATAAGTGAGGAGAGTGTGTTCCCCTGATGGTTTAATATACACGGGATATGTTACCAAGAGAAAAGTCTAAGTGAGGAGAGTGTGTTCCCCAGACTGTTTAATACACACGGGACATGTTACCAGGTGAACAGTATAATTGAGTAGAGTGTGCTCTCCTGATGGTTTAATATACACGGGATATGTTACCAAGAGAAAAGTCTAAGTGAGGAGAGTGCTTTCCCCTGATGGTTTAATATTCACGGGACATGTTTCCAGGTGAACAGTATAAGTGAGGAGAGTGAGTTCCCCTGATGGTTTAATATACACATGATATGTTACCAGCTGAACAGTAGAAGTGAGGAGAGAGTGTTCCCCTTTTGGTTTAATAAGCACGGGCATTTCACCAAGTGAAAAGTATAAGTGAGGAGAGTGTTTTCCCCTGATGGTTTAATACGCACAGGACATGTTACCAGGTGAACAGTATAAGTGAGGAGAGTGTGTTCCCCTCATGTTTTAATATACACAGGACATGTTACCAGGTGAACAGTATAAGTGAGAAGAATGTGTTCCCCTGTTGGTTTAATACGCACGGGACATGTTACCAGGTGAACAGTATAAGTGAGGAGAGTGTGTTCCCCTGATTGTTCAATACACACGGGACATGTTACCAGGTGAACAGTATAAGTGAGGAGAGTGTGTTCCCCTGATGGTTTAATATACACGGAACATGTTCCCAGGTGAACAGTATAAGTGAGGAGAGTGTGTTCCCCTGATGTTTTAATATACACAGGACATGTTACCAGGTGAACAGTATAAGTGAGGAGAGTGTGTTCCATTGATGGTTTAATATACACAGGACATGTTACCAGGTGAACAGTATTAGTGAGGAGAGTGTGTTCCCCTGTTTGTTTAATAATCACGGGACATGTTACCAGGTGAACAGTATAAGTGAGGAGAATGTGTTCCCCTGTTTGTTTAATACGCACGGGACATGTTACCAAGTGAACAGTATAAGTGAGGAGAATGTGTTCCCCTGATTGTTTAATAAACACGGGACATGTTACCAGGTGAACAGTATAAGTGAGGAGAATGTGTTCCCCTGTTTGTTTAATACGCACGGGACATGTAACCAAGTGAATAGTATAAGTGAGGAGAATATGTTCCCCTGTTTGTTTAATACACACGGGACATGTCTCCAGGTGAACAGTATAAGTGAGGAGAATGTGTTCCCCTGTTTGTTTAATACGCACGGGACATGTTACCAGGTGAACAGTGTAAGTGATGAGAATGTGTTCCCCTGTTGGTTTAATATGCACGGGACATGTTACCAGGTGAACAGTATAAGTGAGGAGAGTGTGTTGCCCTGATTGTTTAATACACACGGGACATGTTACCAGGTGAACAGTATAAGTGATGAGAATGTGTTCCCCTGTTGGTTTAATACGCACGGGACATGTTACCAGGTGAACAGTATAAGTGAGGAGAGTGTGTTCCCGTGATTGTTCAATACACACGGGACATGTTACCAGGTGAACAGTATAAGTGAGGAGAGTGTGTTTCCCTGATTGTTCAATACACACGGAACATGTCACCAAGTGAAATGTATAATTGAGGAGAGTGTGTTCCCCTGATGGTTTAATACGCACGGGACATGTTACCAGGTGAACAGTATAAGTGAGGAGAGTGTGTTCCCCTGATGGTTTAATATACACGGAACATGTTACCAGGTGAACAGTATAAGTGAGGAGAATGTGTTCCCCTGTTGGTTTAATACGCACGGGACATGTTACCAGGTGAACAGTATAAGTGAGGAGAGTGTGTTCCCCTGATTGTTCAATACACACGGGACATGTTACCAGGTGAACAGTATAAGTGAGGAGAGTGTGTTCCCCTGATGGTTTAATATACACGGTACATGTTACCAGGTGAACAGTATAACTGAGGAGAGTGTGTTCCCCTGATGGTTTAATATACACGGAACATTTTCCCAGTTGAACAGTATAAGTGAGGAGAGTGTGTTCCCCTGATGGTTTAATATACACGGGACATGTTATCAGGTGAACAGTATAAGTGAGGAGAGTGTGTTCCCCTGATTGTTTAATACTCACGGGACATGTTACCAGGTGAACAGTATAAGTGAGGAGAGTGTGTTCCCCTGATGGTTTAATACACACGGGACATGTTATCAGGTGAACGGTATAAGTGAGGAGAGTGTGTTCCCCTGATTGTTTAATACTCACGGGACATGTTACCAGGTGAACAGTATAAGTGAGGAGAGTGTGTTCCCCTGATGGTTTAACACGCACGGGACATGTTACCAGGTGAACTGTATAAGTGAGGAGAGTGTGTTCCCCTGATGGTTTAACACGCACGGGACATGTTACCAGGTGAACAGTATAAGTGAGGAGAGTGTGTTCCCCTGATGGTTTAACACGCACGGGACATGTTACCAGGTGAACAGTATAAGTGAGGAGAGTGTGTTCCCCTGATTGTTTAATACTCAAGGGACATGTTACCAGGTGAACAGTATAAGTGAGGAGAGTGTGTTCCCCTGATGGTTTTACACGCACGGGACATGTTACCAGGTGAACAGTGTAAGTGAGGAGAGTGTGTTCCCCTGATGGTTTAACACGCACGGGACATGTTACCAGGTGAACAGTATAAGTGAGGAGAGTGTGTTCCCCTGATGGTTTAACACGCACGGGACATGTTACCAGGTGAACAGTATAAGTGAGGAGAGTGTGTTCCCCTGATGGTTTAACACGCACGGGACATGTTACCAGGTGAACAGTATAAGTGAGGAGAGTGTGTTCCCCTGATTGTTTAATACTCAAGGGACATGTTACCAGGTGAACAGTATAAGTGAGGAGAGTGTGTTCCCCTGATGGTTTAACACGCACGGGACATGTTACCAGGTGAACAGTATAAGTGAGGAGAGAGTGTTCCCGTGATGGTTTAATATACACGGGACATGTTACCAGGTGAACAGTATAAGTGAGGAGACTGTGTTCCCCTGATTGTTTTGTACTCACGGGACATGTTACCAGGTGAACAGTATAAGTGAGGAGAGTGTGTTCCCCTGATGGTTTAACACGCACGGGACATGTTACCAGGTGAACAGTATAAGTGAGGAGAGTGTGTTCCCCTGATTGTTTTATACTCACGGGACATGTTACCAGGTGAACAGTATAAGTGAGGAGAGTGTGTTCCCCTGATGGTTTAACACGCACGGGACATGCTACCAGGTGAACAGTATAAGTGAGGCGAGTGTGTTCCCCTGATGGTTTACTATACGAGGGAAATGTTACCAGGTGAACAGTATAAGTGAGGAGAGAGTGTTCCCCTGATTGTTTTATACTCACGGGACATGTTACCAGGTGAACAGTATAAGTGAGGAGAGTGTGTTCCCCTGATTGTTTTATACTCACGGGACATGTTACCAGGTGAACAGTATAAGTGAGGAGAGTGTGTTCCGCTGATGGTTTAACACGCACGGGACATGCCACCAGGTGAAAAGTATAAGTGAGGAGAGTGTGTTCCCCTGATTGTTTAATACACACCGGACATGTTACCAGGTGAACAGTATAAGTGAGGAGAGTGTGTTCCCCTGATGGTTTAATATACGAGGGAAATGTTACCAGGTGAACAGTATAAGTGAGGAGAGTGTGTTCCCCTGATGGTTTAATATACACGGGACATGTTCCCAGGTGAACAGTATAAGTGAAGAGAGTGTGTTCCCCTGATTGTTTGATACTCACGGGACATGTTACCAGGTGAACAGTATAAGTGAGGAGAGTGTGTTCCCCTGATGGTTTAACACGCACGGGACATGTTACCAGGTGAACAGTATAAGTGAGAAGAGTGTGTTCCCCTGATGGTTTAACACGCACGGGACATGTTACCAGGTGAACAGAATATGTGAGGAGAGTGTGTTCCCCTGATTGTTTAATATACACTGGACATATGACCAGGTGAACAGTATAAGTGAGGAGAATGTGTTCCCCTGATGGTTTAACACGCACGGGACATGTTACCAGGTGAACAGTATAAGTGAGGAGAGTGTGTTCTCCTGATGATTTAACACGCACGGGACATGTTACCAGGTGAACAGTATAAGTGAGGAGAGCGTGTTCCCCTGATGGTTTAATATACCCGGGACATGTCACCAGGTGAAGAGTAGAATTGAGGAGAGTGTGTTCCACTGATGGTTTAATGCACACGGGACATGTTACCAGGTGAACAGTATAAGTGAGGAGAGCGTGTTCCCCTGATGGTTTAATATACCCGGGACATGTCACCAGGTGAAGAGTAGAATTGAGGAGAGTGTGTTCCACTGATGGTTTAATATACACGGGACATGTTACCAGGTGAAAAGTATAAGTGAGGAGAGTGTGTTCCCCTGATTGTTTAATATACGCGTGTCATGTCACGAGGTGAACAGTATAAGTGAGGAGAGTGTGTTCCCCTGATGATTTATTGCACACAGGACATGTTACCAGGTGAACAGTATAAGTGAGGAGAGAGTGTTCCACTGATGGTTTACTGCACACGGGACATGTTACCAGGTGAACAGTATAAGTGAGGAGAGTGCTTTCCCCTGATGGTTAAATATACACGGGACATGTTACCAGGTGAACAGTATAAGTGAGGAGAGTGTGTTCCCCTGATGGTTAAATATACACGGGACATGTTACCAGGTGAACAGTATAATTGAGGAGAGTGTGATCCCCTGATTGTTTAATACACACGGGACATGTCACAAGGTGAACAGTATATGTGAGGAGAGTGTGTTCCCCTGATGGTTTAATATTCACGGGACATGTTACCAGGTGAACAATATAAGTGAGGAGAGTGTGTTCCCCTGATGGTTAAATATACACGGGACATGTTACCAGGTGAACAGTATAAGTGAGGAGAGTGTGTTCCCCTGATGGTTAAATATACACGGGACATGTTACCAGGTGAACAGTATAACTGAGGAGAGTGTGATCCCCTGATTGTTTAATACACACGGGACATGTCACCAGGTGAACAGTATTTGTGAGGAGAGTGTGTTCCCCTGATGGGTTAATACAAACGGGACATGTCACCTGGTGAACAGTATAAGTGAAGAGAGTGTGTTCCCCTGATGGTTTAATATACACGGGACATGATACCAGGTGAACAGTATAAGTGAGGCGAGTGTGTTCACCTGATGGGTTAATACAGATGGGACATGTCACCAGGTGAACAGTATAAGTGAGGAGAGTGTGTTCCCCTGATTGTTTTATACTCACGGGACATGTTACTAGGTGAACAGTATAAGTGAGGAGAGTGTGTTCCCCTGATGGTTTAACACGCACGGGACATGTTACCAGGTGAACAGTAGAAGTGAGGAGAGTGTGTTCGACTGATGGATTAATATACGAGGGAAATGATACCAGGTGAACAGTATAAGTGAGGAGAGTGTGTTCACCTGATTGTTTAATACACACGGGACATGTTACCAGGTAAACTGTATAAGTGAGGAGAGTGTGTTCCCCTGATGGTTTAATATACGAGGGAAATGTTACCAGGTGAACAGTTTAAGTGAGGAGAGTGTGTTCCCCTGATGGTTTAATATACACGGGACATGTTCCCAGGGGAACAGTATAAGTGAGGAGAGTGTGTTCCCCTGATTGTTTAATACTCACGGGACATGTTACCAGGTAAACTGTATAAGTGAGGAGTGTGTGTTCCCCTGATGGTTTAACACGCACGGGACATGTTACCAGGTGAACAGTATAAGTGAGGAGAGTGTGTTCTCCTGATGATTTAACACGCACGGGACATGTTACCAGGTGAACAGTATAAGTGAGGAGAGTGTGTTCCCCAGATGGTTTAAGACGCACGGGACATGTTACCAGGTGAACAGTATAATTGAGGACTGATGGTTTAAAACGCACGGGACTTGTTACCAGGTGAACAGTATAATTGAGGAGATTGTGTTCCCCTGATTGTTTATTACACACGGGACATGTTACCAGGTGAACAGTATAAGTGAGGAGAGTGTGTTCCCCTGATGGTTTAATATACACGGGACATGTTACCAGGTGAACAGTATAAGTGAGGAGAGTGTGTTCCCCTGATTGTTTAATACACACGGGACATGTTACCAGGTGAACAGTATAAGTGAGGCGAGTGTGTTCCCCTGATGGTTTAATATACGAGGGAAATGTTACCAAGTGAACAGTATAAGTGAGGAGAGTGTGTTCCCCTGATGGTTTAATATACCTCGGACATGTTACCAGGTGAACAGTATAAGTGAGGAGTGTGTGTTCCCCTGATTGTTTAATATATTCGGGACATGTTACCAGGTGAACATTATAAGTGAGGAGAGTGTGTTCCCCTGATGGTTTTACACGCAGGGGACATGTTACCAGGTGAATAGTAGAATTGAGGAGAGCGTGTTCCCCTGATTGTTTAATACTGACGGGACATGTCACGAGGTGAACAGTAAAAGTGAGGAGAGTGTGTTCCCCTGATTGTTTAATACACACAGGACATGTCACCGGGTGAGCAGTATAAGTGAAGAGAGTGTGTTCCCCTGATTGTTTAATACTGACGGGACATGTCACCAGGTGAACAGTAGAAGTGAGCAGAATGTTTTCCCCTGATGGTTAAATATGCAAAGGACATGTTACCAGGTGAACAGTATAACTGAGGAGAGTGTGTTCCCCTGATGGTTTAATACTGATGGGACATGTTACCAGATGAACAGTATAAGTGAGGAGAGTGTGTTCCCCTGATGGTTTAATGCACACAGGACATGTTACCAGGTGAACAGTATAAGTGAGGATAGTGTGTTGCCCTGATGGTTTAATATACACGGGACATGTTACCAGGTGAACAGTATAAGTGAGGAGAGTTTGTTCCCCTGATGGTTTAATATACACGGGACATGTTACCAGGTGAACAGTATCAGTGAGGAGAGTGTGTTCCCCTGATGGTTTAATATACACGGGACATGTTACCAGATGAACAGTATAAGTGAGGCGAGTGTTTTCACCTAATGGTTTAATACGCACGGGACATGTCACCAAGTGAACTGTATAAGTGAGGAGAGTGTGTTCCCCTGATGGTTTAATGCATACAAGACATTTTACCAGGTGAACAGTGTAAGTGAGGAGAGTGTGTTCCCCTGATGGTTTAATATACACGGGATATGTTGCCAGGTGAACAGTATAAGTGAGGAGAGTGTGTTCCCCTGATGGTTTAATATACGCGGGACATGTTACCAGGTGAACAGTATAAGTGAGGAGAGTGTGTTCCCCTGATGTTTTAATATACACAGGACATGTTACCAGGTGAACAGTATAAGTGAGGAGAGTGTGTTCCCCTGATGTTTTAATATACACAGGACATGTTACCAGGTGAACAGTATGAGTGAGGAGAGTGTGTTCCCCTGTTTGTTTAATACGCACGGGACATGTTATCAGGTGAACAGTAGAAGTGAGGAGAATGTTTTCCCCTGTTTGTTTAATACGCACGGGACATGAAACCAAGTGAACAGTATAAGTGAGGAGAATGTGTTCCCCAGTTTGTTTAATACGCACGGGACATGTTACCAAGTGAATAGTATAAGTGAGGAGAATGTGTTCCCCTGTTTGTTTAATATGCACGGGACATGTATCCAAGTGAACAGTATAAGTGAGGAGATTGTGTTCCCCTGATGCTTTAATATGCACGGGACATTTCACCAAGTGAACTGTGTAAGTGAGGAGAGTGTGTTCCCCTGATTGTTTAATACACACGGGACATGTTACCAGGTGAACAGTATAAGTGAGGAGAGTGTGTTCCCCTGATGGTTTAATATACACGGGATATGTTACCAAGAGAAAAGTCTAAGTGAGGAGAGTGTGTTCCCCAGATTGTTTAATACACACGGGACATGTTACCAGGTGAACAGTATAATTGAGTAGAGTGTGCTCTCCTGATGGTTTAATATACACGGGATATGTTACCAAGAGAAAAGTCTAAGTGAGGAGAGTGCTTTCCCCTGATGGTTTAATATTCACGGGACATGTTTCCAGGTGAACAGTATAAGTGAGGAGAGTGAGTTCCCCTGATGGTTTAATATACACATGATATGTTACCAGCTGAACAGTAGAAGTGAGGAGAGAGTGTTCCCCTTTTGGTTTAATAAGCACGGGCATTTCACCAAGTGAAAAGTATAAGTGAGGAGAGTGTGTTCCCCTGATGGTTTAATACGCACAGGACATGTTACCAGGTGAACAGTATAAGTGAGGAGAGTGTGTTCCCCTGATGTTTTAATATACACAGGACATGTTACCAGGTGAACAGTATAAGTGAGGAGAATATGTTCCCCTGTTGGTTTAATACGCACGGGACATGTTACCAGGTGAACAGTATAAGTGAGGAGAGTGTGTTCCCCTGATTTTTCAATACACACGGGACATGTTACCAGGTGAACAGTATAAGTGAGGAGAGTGTGTTCCCCTGATGGTTTAATATACACGGAACATGTTCCCAGGTGAACAGTATAAGTGAGGAGAGTGTGTTCCCCTGATGTTTTAATATACACAGGACATGTTACCAGGTGAACAGTATAAGTGAGGAGAGTGTGTTCCATTGATGGTTTAATATACACAGGACATGTTACCAGGTGAACAGTATTAGTGAGGAGAGTGTGTTCCCCTGTTTGTTTAACAAACACGGGACATGTTACCAGGTGAACAGTATAAGTGAGGAGAATGTGTTCCCCTGTTTGTTTAATACGCACGGGACATGTTACCAAGTGAACAGTATAAGTGAGGAGAATGTGTTCCCCTGATTGTTTAATAAACACGGGACATGTTACCAGGTGAACAGTATAAGTGAGGAGAATGTGTTCCCCTGTTTGTTTAATACGCACGGGACATGTAACCAAGTGAATAGTATAAGTGAGGAGAATATGTTCCCCTGTTTGTTTAATACACACGGGACATGTCTCCAGGTGAACAGTATAAGTGAGGAGAATGTGTTCCCCTGTTTGTTTAATACGCACGGGACATGTTACCAGGTGAACAGTATAAGTGAGGAGAGTGTGTTCCCCTGATTGTTCAATACACACGGGACATGTTACCAGGTCAACAGTATAAGTGAGGAGAGTGTGTTTCCCTGATTGTTCAATACACACGGAACATGTCACCAAGTGAAATGTATAATTGAGGAGAGTGTGTTCCCCTGATGGTTTCATACGCACGGGACATGTTACCAGGTGAACAGTATAAGTGAGGAGAGTGTGTTCCCCTGATGGTTTATTATACACGGAACATGTTACCAGGTGAACAGTATAAGTGAGGAGAATGTGTTCCCCTGTTGGTTTAATACGCACGGGACATGTTACCAGGTGAACAGTATAAGTGAGGAGAGTGTGTTCCCCTGATTGTTCAATACACACGGGACATGTTACCAGGTGAACAGTATAAGTGAGGAGAGTGTGTTCCCCTGATGGTTTAATATACACGGTACATGTTACCAGGTGAACAGTATAAGTGAGGAGAGTGTGTTCCCCTGATGTTTTAATATACACGGAACATGTTCCCAGTTGAACAGTATAAGTGAGGAGAGTGTGTTCCCCTGATGGTTTAATATACACGGGACATGTTCCCAGGTGAACAGTATAAGTTAGGAGACTGTGTTCCCCTGATGGTTTAATATACACGGGACATGTTATCAGGTGAACAGTATAAGTGTGGAGAGTGTGTTCCCCTGAAGGTTTCATATACACGGGAAATGTTACCAGGAGAACAGAAAAAGTGAGGGGAGTGCTTTCCCCTGATGGTTTAATATTCACGGGACATGTTGCCAGATGAACAGCATAATTGAGGAGAGTGTGTTCCCCTGATGGTTTAATATACACAGGACATGTTACCAGGTGAACAGTATAAGTGAGGAGAGTGTGTTCCCCTGATGGTTTAATATACACGGGACATGTTACCAGGTGAACAGTATCAGTGAGGAGAGTGTGTTCCCCTGATGGTTTAATATACACGGGACATGTTACCAGATGAACAGTATAAGTGAGGCGAGTGTGTTCACCTAATGGTTTAATACGCACGGGACATGTCACCAAGTGAACTGGATAAGTGACGAGAGTGTGTCCCCTGATGGTTTAATATACACGGGATATGTTTCCAGGTGAACAGTATAAGTGAGTGGAGTGTGTTCCACTGATGGTTTAATATACCCGGGACATGTCAGCAGGTGAACAGTATAATAGAGGAGAGAGTGTTCCCCTGATTGTTTAATACTCACGGGACATGTTACCAGGTGAACAGTATAAGTGAGTAGAGTGTGTTCCGCTGATGGTTTAATATACCCGGGACATGTCAGCAGGTGAACAGTATAATAGAGGAGAGTGTGTTCCCCTGATTGTTTAATACACACGGGACATGTTACCAGGTGAACAGTAGAAGTGAGCAGAATGTTTTCCCCTGATGGTTAAATATGCAAAGGACATTTTACCAGGTGAGCAGTATAAGTGAGGATAGTGTGTTCCCCTGATTGTTTAATACAAACGGGACATGTTACCAGGTGAACAGTAGAAGTGAGCAGAATGTTTTCCCCTGATGGTTAAATATGCAAAGGACATGTTACCAGGTGAACAGTATAACTGAGCAGAGTGTGTTCCCCTGATGGTTTAATACTGACGGGACATGTTACCAGATGAACAGTATAAGTGAGGAGAGTGTGTTCCCCTGATGGTTTAATGCACACAGGACATGTTACCAGGTGAACAGTATAAGTGAGGAGAGTGTGTTGCCCTGATGGTTTAATAAAGACGGGACATGTTACCAGGTGAACAGTATAAGTGAGGAGAGTGTGTTCCCCTGATGGTTTAATATACACGGGACATGTTACCAGGTGAACAGTATCAGTGAGGAGAGTGTGTTCCCCTGATGGTTTAATATACACGGGACATGTTACCAGATGAACAGTATAAGTGAGGCGAGTGTGTTCACCTAATGGTTTAATACACACGGGACATGTCACCAAGTGAACTGTATAAGTGAGGAGAGTGTGTTCCCCTGATGGTTTAATGCACACAAGACATTTTACCAGGTGAACAGTGTAAGTGAGGAGAGTGTGTTCCCCTGATGGTTTAATATACACGGGATATGTTGCCAGGTGAACAGTATAAGTGAGGAGAGTGTGTTCCCTGATGGTTTAATACACACGGGACATGTTACCAGGTGAACAGTATAAGTGAGGAGAGTGTGTTCCCCTGATGTTTTAATATACACAGGACATGTTACCAGGTGAACAGTATAAGTGAGGAGAGTGTGTTCCATTGATGGTTTAATATACACAGGACATGTTACCAGATGAACAGTATTAGCGAGGAGAGTGTTTTCCCCTGTTTGTTTAATACGCACGGGACATGTTATCAGGTGAACAGTAGAAGTGAGGAGAATGTGTTCCCCTGTTTGTTTATTACGCACGGGACATGTTACCAAGTGAACAGTATAAGTGAGGAGAATGAGTTCCCCTGATTGTTTAATAAACACGGGACATGTTACCAGGTGAACAGTATAAGTGAGGAGAATGTGGTCCCCTGATGGTTTAATACGCACGGGACATGTTACCAAGTGAACAGTATAAGTGAGGAGAATATGTTCCCCTGTTTGTTTAATACACACGGGACATGTTTCCAGATGAACAGTATAAGTGAGGAGAATGTGTTCCCCAGTTTGTTTAATACGCACGGGACATGTTACCAAGTGAATAGTATAAGTGAGGAGAATGTGTTCCCCTGTTTGTTTAATATGCACGGGACATGTATCCAAGTGAACAGTATAAGTGAGGAGATTGTGTTCCCCTGATGGTTTAATATGCACGGGATATGTTACCAAGAGAAAAGTCTAAGTGAGGAGAGTGCTTTCCCCTGATGGTTTAATATTCACGGGACATGTTTCCAGGTGAACAGTATAAGTGAGGAGAGTGTGTTCTCCTGATGGTTTATTATTCACGGGACATGTTTCCAGGTGAACAGTATAAGTGAGGAGAGTGTGTTGCCCTGATGGTTTAATAAAGACGGGACATGTTACCAGGTGAACAGTATAAGTGAGGAGAGTGTGTTCCCCTGATGGTTTAATATTCACGGGACATGTTTCCAGGTGAACAGTATAAGTGAGGAGAGTGTGTTCTCCTGATGGTTTATTATTCACGGGACATGTTACCAGCTGAACAGTATAAGTGAGGAGAGTGTGTTCTCCTGATGGTTTATTATTCACGGGACATGTTACCAGCTGAACAGTATAAGTGAGGAGAGTGAGTTCCCCTGATGGTTTAATACTCACAGGATATGTTACCAGCTGAACAGTATAAGTGAGGAGAGTGAGTTCCCCTGATGGTTTAATATGCACGGGACATTTCACCAAGTGAACAGTATAAGTGAGGAGAGTCTGTTCCCCTGATGGTTTAATACACACATGATATGTTACCAGCTGAACAGTAGAAGTGAGGAGAGAGTGTTCCCCTTTTGGTTTAATATACACGGGACATGTTACCAGGTGAACAGTATAAGTGAGGAGAGTGTGTTCCATTGATGGTTTAATATACACAGGACATGTTACCAGGTGAACAGTATTAGTGAGGAGAGTGTGTTCCCCTGATTGTTTAATACGCACGGGACATGTTACCAAGTGAACAGTGTAAGTGAGGAGAATGTGTTCCCCTGATTGTTTAATAAACACGGGACATGTTACCAGGTGAACAGTATAAGTGAGGAGAATGTGTTCCCCTGTTTGTTTAATACGCACGGGACATGTAACCAAGTGAATAGTATAAGTGAGGAGAATGTGTTCCGCTGTTTATTTAATACGCACGGGACATGTTACCAAGTGAACAGTATAAGTGAGGAGAATGTGTTCCCCTGATTGTTTAATAAACACGGGACATGTTACCAGGTGAACAGTATAAGTGAGGAGAGTGTGTTCCCCTGTTTGTTTAATACGCACGGGACATGTTACCAAGTGAACAGTATCAGTGAGGAGAATGTGTTCCCCTGATTGTTTAATAAACACGGGACATGTTACCAAGTGAACAGTATAAGTGAGGAGAATGTGTTCCCCTGTTTGTTTAATACGCACGGGACATGTTACCAGGTGAACAGTATAAGTGAGGAGAGTGTGTTCCCCTGATTGTTTAATAAACACGGGACATGTTACCAGGTGAACAGTATAAGTGAGGAGAATGTGTTCCCCTGTTTGTTTAATACGCACGGGACATGTTACCAAGTGAACAGTATAAGTGAGGAGAGTGTGTTCCCCTGATTGTTTAATACACACGGGACATGTTACCAGGTGAACAGTATAAGTGAGGAGAATGTGTTCCCCTGTTGGTTTAATACGCACGGGACATGTTACCAGGTGAACAGTATAATTGAGGAGAGTGTGTTCCCCTGATTGTTCAATACACACGGGACATGTTACCAGGTGAACAGTATAAGTGAGGAGAGTGTGTTCCCCTGATTGTTTAATACTCACGGGATATGTCACCAAGTGAAATGTATAATTGAGGAGAGTGTGTTCCCCTGATGGTTTAATATACACGGGACATGTTACCAGGTGAACAGTATAAGTGAGGAGAGTGTGTTCCCCTGATGGTTTAATATACACGGAACATGTTCCCAGGTGAACAGAATACGTGAGGAGAGTGTGTTCCCCTGATGGTTTAATATACACGAGACATGTTCCCAGGTGAACAGTATAAGTTAGGAGAGTGTGTTCCCCTGATGGTTTAATATACACAGGGCATATTTCCAGGTGAACAGTATAAGTCAGGAGAGTGTGTTCCCCTTATGGTTTAATACACACGGGACATGTTATCAGGTGAACAGTATAAGTGAGGAGAGTGTGTTCCCCTGATTGTTTAATGCACACGGGACATGTTACCAGGTGAACAGTATAAGTGAGGAGAGTGTGTTCCCCTGATGGTTTAATATACACGGGACATGTTACCAGGTGAACAGTATCAGTGAGGAGAGTGTGTTCCCCTGATGGTTTAATATACACGGGACATGTTACCAGATGAACAGTATAAGTGAGGCGAGTGTGTTCACCTAATGGTTTAATACGCACGGGACATGTCACCAAGTGAACTGTATAAGTGAGGAGAGTGTGTTCCCCTGATGGTTTAATGCACACAAGACATTTTACCAGGTGAACAGTGGAAGTGAGGAGAGTGTGTTCCCCTGATGGTTTAATATACACGGGATATGTTGCCAGGTGAACAGTATAAGTGAGGAGAGTGTGTTCCCTGATGGTTTAATATACACGGGACATGTTACCAGGTGAACAGTATAAGTGAGGAGAGTGTGTTCCCCTGATGTTTTAATATACACGGGACATGTGACTAGGTGAACAGTATAAGTGAGGAGAGTGTGTTCCCCTGATGGTTTAATATACACGGGACATGTTACCAGGTGAACAGTATAAGTGAGGAGAGTGTGTTCCCCTGATGTTTTAATATACACAGGACATGTTACCAGGTGAACAGTATAAGTGAGGAGAGTGTGTTCCATTGATGATTTAATATACACAGGACATGTTACCAGGTGAACAGTATTAGTGAGGAGAGTGTGTTCCCCTGGTTGTTTAATACGCACGGGACATGTTATCAGGTGAACAGTAGAAGGGAGGAGAATGTGTTCCCCTGTTTGTTTAATACGCACGGGACATGTTACCAGGTGAACAGTATAAGTGAGGAGAATGTGTTCCCCTGTTTGTTTAATACGCACGGGACATGTCACCAGGTGAACAGTATAAGTGAGGAGAATGTGTTCCCCTGTTTGTTTTATACGCACGGGACATGTTACCAAGTGAACAGTATAAGTGAGGAGAGTGTGTTCCCCTGATTGTTTCATACACACGGGACATCTTACCAGATGAACAGAAGAAGTGAGGAGAGTGTGTTCCCCTGATGGTTTAATATACACGGGACATGTTACCAGGTGAACAGTATAAGTGAGGAGAGTGTGTTCCACTGATGGTTTAATATACACGGGACATGTTACCAGATGAACAGTATAAGTGAGGAGAGTGTGTTCCCCTGATTGTTAAATGCACACGGGACATGTTACCAGGTGAACAGTATAAGTGAGGAGAGTGTGTTCCCCTGATGTTTTAATATACACAGGACATGTTACCAGGTGAACAGTATAAGTGAAGAGAGTGTGTTCCATTGATGGTTTAATATACACAGGACATGTTACCAGGTGAACAGTATAAGTGAGGAGAATGTGTTCCCCTGTTTGTTTAATACGCACGGGACATGTAACCAAGTGAATAGTATAAGTGAGGAGAATATGTTCCCCTGTTTGTTTAACACACACGGGACATGTTTCCAGGTTAACAGTATAAGTGAGCAGAATGTGTTCCCCAGTTTGTTTAATACGCACGGGACATGTTACCAAGTGAATAGTATAAGTGAGGAGAATGTGTTCCCTTGATTGTTTAATACACACGGGACATGTTACCAGGTGAACAGTATAAGTGAGGAGAGTGTGTTCCCCTGATTGTTCAATACACACGGGACATGTTACCAGGTGAACAGTATAAGTGAGGAGAGTGTGTTCCCCTGATTGTTCAATACACACGGGACATGTCACCAAGTGAAATGTATAATTGAGGAGAGTGTGTTCCCCTGATGGTTTAATATACACGGTACATGTTACCAGGTGAACAGTATAAGTGAGGAGAGTGTGTTCCCCTGATGGTTTAATATACACGGAACATGTTCACAGGTGAACAGTATAAGTGAGGAGAGTGTGTTCCCCTGGTTGTTTAATACGCACGGGACATGTTATCAGGTGAACAGTAGAAGGGAGGAGAATGTGTTCCCCTGTTTGTTTAATACGCACGGGACATGTTACCAGGTGAACAGTATAAGTGAGGAGAATGTGTTCCCCTGTTTGTTTAATACGCACGGGACATGTCACCAGGTGAACAGTATAAGTGAGGAGAATGTGTTCCCCTGTTTGTTTTATACGCACGGGACATGTTACCAAGTGAACAGTATAAGTGAGGAGAGTGTGTTCCCCTGATTGTTTCATACACACGGGACATCTTACCAGATGAACAGTATAAGTGAGGAGAGTGTGTTCCCCTGATGGTTTAATATACACGGGACATGTTACCAGGTGAACAGTATAAGTGAGGAGAGTGTGTTCCACTGATTGTTTAATATACACGGGACATGTTAACAGATGAACAGTATAAGTGAGGAGAGTGTGTTCCCCTGATTGTTAAATGCACACGGGACATGTTACCAGGTGAACAGTATAAGTGAGGAGAGTGTGTTCCCCTGATGTTTTAATATACACAGGACATGTTACCAGGTGAACAGTATAAGTGAAGAGAGTGTGTTCCATTGATGGTTTAATATACACAGGACATGTTACCAGGTGAACAGTATAAGTGAGGAGAATGTGTTCCCCTGTTTGTTTAATACGCACGGGACATGTAACCAAGTGAATAGTATAAGTGAGGAGAGTGTGTTCCCCTGTTTGTTTAATACGCACGGGACATGTTACCAAGTGAACAGTATCAGTGAGGAGAATGTGTTCCCCTGATTGTTTAATAAACACGGGACATGTTACCAAGTGAACAGTATAAGTGAGGAGAATGTGTTCCCCTGTTTGTTTAATACGCACGGGACATGTTACCAGGTGAACAGTATAAGTGAGGAGAGTGTGTTCCCCTGATTGTTTAATAAACACGGGACATGTTACCAGGTGAACAGTATAAGTGAGGAGAATGTGTTCCCCTGTTTGTTTAATACGCACGGGACATGTTACCAAGTGAACAGTATAAGTGAGGAGAGTGTGTTCCCCTGATTGTTTAATACACACGGGACATGTTACCAGGTGAACAGTATAAGTGAGGAGAATGTGTTCCCCTGTTGGTTTAATACGCACGGGACATGTTACCAGGTGAACAGTATAATTGAGGAGAGTGTGTTCCCCTGATTGTTCAATACACACGGGACATGTTACCAGGTGAACAGTATAAGTGAGGAGAGTGTGTTCCCCTGATTGTTTAATACTCACGGGATATGTCACCAAGTGAAATGTATAATTGAGGAGAGTGTGTTCCCCTGATGGTTTAATATACACGGGACATGTTACCAGGTGAACAGTATAAGTGAGGAGAGTGTGTTCCCCTGATGGTTTAATATACACGGAACATGTTCCCAGGTGAACAGAATACGTGAGGAGAGTGTGTTCCCCTGATGGTTTAATATACACGAGACATGTTCCCAGGTGAACAGTATAAGTTAGGAGAGTGTGTTCCCCTGATGGTTTAATATACACAGGGCATATTTCCAGGTGAACAGTATAAGTCAGGAGAGTGTGTTCCCCTTATGGTTTAATACACACGGGACATGTTATCAGGTGAACAGTATAAGTGAGGAGAGTGTGTTCCCCTGATTGTTTAATGCACACGGGACATGTTACCAGGTGAACAGTATAAGTGAGGAGAGTGTGTTCCCCTGATGGTTTAATATACACGGGACATGTTACCAGGTGAACAGTATCAGTGAGGAGAGTGTGTTCCCCTGATGGTTTAATATACACGGGACATGTTACCAGATGAACAGTATAAGTGAGGCGAGTGTGTTCACCTAATGGTTTAATACGCACGGGACATGTCACCAAGTGAACTGTATAAGTGAGGAGAGTGTGTTCCCCTGATGGTTTAATGCACACAAGACATTTTACCAGGTGAACAGTGGAAGTGAGGAGAGTGTGTTCCCCTGATGGTTTAATATACACGGGATATGTTGCCAGGTGAACAGTATAAGTGAGGAGAGTGTGTTCCCTGATGGTTTAATATACACGGGACATGTTACCAGGTGAACAGTATAAGTGAGGAGAGTGTGTTCCCCTGATGGTTTAATATACACGGGACATGTGACTAGGTGAACAGTATAAGTGAGGAGAGTGTGTTCCCCTGATGGTTTAATATACACGGGACATGTTACCAGGTGATCAGTATAAGTGAGGAGAGTGTGTTCCCCTGATGTTTTAATATACACAGGACATGTTACCAGGTGAACAGTATAAGTGAGGAGAGTGTGTTCCATTGATGATTTAATATACACAGGACATGTTACCAGGTGAACAGTATTAGTGAGGAGAGTGTGTTCCCCTGGTTGTTTAATACGCACGGGACATGTTATCAGGTGAACAGTAGAAGGGAGGAGAATGTGTTCCCCTGTTTGTTTAATACGCACGGGACATGTTACCAGGTGAACAGTATAAGTGAGGAGAATGTGTTCCCCTGTTTGTTTAATACGCACGGGACATGTCACCAGGTGAACAGTATAAGTGAGGAGAATGTGTTCCCCTGTTTGTTTTATACGCACGGGACATGTTACCAAGTGAACAGTATAAGTGAGGAGAGTGTGTTCCCCTGATTGTTTCATACACACGGGACATCTTACCAGATGAAAAGAAGAAGTGAGGAGAGTGTGTTCCCCTGATGGTTTAATATACACGGGACATGTTACCAGGTGAACAGTATAAGTGAGGAGAGTGTGTTCCACTGATGGTTTAATATACACGGGACATGTTACCAGATGAACAGTATAAGTGAGGAGAGTGTGTTCCCCTGATTGTTAAATGCACACGGGACATGTTACCAGGTGAACAGTATAAGTGAGGAGAGTGTGTTCCCCTGATGTTTTAATATACACAGGACATGTTACCAGGTGAACAGTATAAGTGAAGAGAGTGTGTTCCATTGATGGTTTAATATACACAGGACATGTTACCAGGTGAACAGTATAAGTGAGGAGAATGTGTTCCCCTGTTTGTTTAATACGCACGGGACATGTAACCAAGTGAATAGTATAAGTGAGGAGAATATGTTCCCCTGTTTGTTTAACACACACGGGACATGTTTCCAGGTTAACAGTATAAGTGAGCAGAATGTGTTCCCCAGTTTGTTTAATACGCACGGGACATGTTACCAAGTGAATAGTATAAGTGAGGAGAATGTGTTCCCTTGATTGTTTAATACACACGGGACATGTTACCAGGTGAACAGTATAAGTGAGGAGAGTGTGTTCCCCTGATTGTTCAATACACACGGGACATGTTACCAGGTGAACAGTATAAGTGAGGAGAGTGTGTTCCCCTGATTGTTCAATACACACGGGACATGTCACCAAGTGAAATGTATAATTGAGGAGAGTGTGTTCCCCTGATGGTTTAATATACACGGTACATGTTACCAGGTGAACAGTATAAGTGAGGAGAGTGTGTTCCCCTGATGGTTTAATATACACGGAACATGTTCACAGGTGAACAGTATAAGTGAGGAGAGTGTGTTCCCCTGGTTGTTTAATACGCACGGGACATGTTATCAGGTGAACAGTAGAAGGGAGGAGAATGTGTTCCCCTGTTTGTTTAATACGCACGGGACATGTTACCAGGTGAACAGTATAAGTGAGGAGAATGTGTTCCCCTGTTTGTTTAATACGCACGGGACATGTCACCAGGTGAACAGTATAAGTGAGGAGAATGTGTTCCCCTGTTTGTTTTATACGCACGGGACATGTTACCAAGTGAACAGTATAAGTGAGGAGAGTGTGTTCCCCTGATTGTTTCATACACACGGGACATCTTACCAGATGAACAGTATAAGTGAGGAGAGTGTGTTCCCCTGATGGTTTAATATACACGGGACATGTTACCAGGTGAACAGTATAAGTGAGGAGAGTGTGTTCCACTGATTGTTTAATATACACGGGACATGTTAACAGATGAACAGTATAAGTGAGGAGAGTGTGTTCCCCTGATTGTTAAATGCACACGGGACATGTTACCAGGTGAACAGTATAAGTGAGGAGAGTGTGTTCCCCTGATGTTTTAATATACACAGGACATGTTACCAGGTGAACAGTATAAGTGAAGAGAGTGTGTTCCATTGATGGTTTAATATACACAGGACATGTTACCAGGTGAACAGTATAAGTGAGGAGAATGTGTTCCCCTGTTTGTTTAATACGCACGGGACATGTAACCAAGTGAATAGTATAAGTGAGGAGAATATGTTCCCCTGTTTGTTTAACACACACGGGACATGTTTCCAGGTTAACAGTATAAGTGAGCAGAATGTGTTCCCCAGTTTGTTTAATACGCACGGGACATGTTACCAAGTGAATAGTATAAGTGAGGAGAATGTGTTCCCTTGATTGTTTAATACACACGGGACATGTTACCAGATGAACAGTATAAGTGAGGCGAGTGTGTTCACCTGATGGTTTAATACGCACGGGACATGTTACCAAGTGAACAGTATAAGTGAGGAGAATGTTTTCCCCTGATTGTTTAATACAGACGGGACATGTTACCAGATGAACCGTATAAGTGAGGAGAATGTGTTCCCCTGTTTGTTTAATACGCACGGGAAATGTTACCAGGTGAACAGTATAAGTGAGGAGAATGTGTTCCCCTGTTTGTTTAATACACACGGGACATGTTACCAGGTGAACAGTATAAGTGAGGAGAATGTGTTCCCCTGTTTGTTTAATACACACGGGACATGTTACCAGGTGAACAGTATAAGTGAGGAGAATGTGTTCCCCTGTTTGTTTAATATGCACGGGACATGTTACCAAGTGAACAGTATAAGTGAGGAGAGTGTGTTCCCCTGATTGTTTAATACACACGGGACATGTTACCAGGTGAACAGTATAAGTGAGGAGAATGTGTTCCCCTGATTGTTTAATACACACGGGACATGTTACCAGGTGAACAGTATAAGTGAGGAGAGTGTGTTCCCCTGATTGTTTAATACACACGGGACATGTTACCAGGTGAACAGTATAAGTGAGGAGAGTGTGTTCCCCTGATGGTTTAATATACACGGTACATGTTGCCAGGTGAACAGTATAAGTGAGGAGAGTGTGTTCCCCTGATGGTTTAATATACACGGAACATGTTCACAGGTGAACAGTATAAGTGAGGAGAGTGTGTTCCCCTGATGGTTTAATATACACAGGGCATATTACCAGGTGAACAGTATAAGTGAGGAGAGTGTGTTCCCCTTATGGTTTAATACACACGGGACATGTTATCAGGTGAACAGTATAAGTGAGGAGAGTGTGTTCCCCTGATTGTTTAATGCACACGGGACATGTTACCAGCTGAACGGTATAAGTGAGGAGAGTGTGTTCCCCTGAAGGTTTCATATACACGGGAAATGTTACCAGGAGAACAGAATAAGTGAGGGGAATGCTTTCCCCTGATGGTTTAATATTCACGGGACATGATGCCAGGTGAACAGAATAATTGAGGATAGTGTGTTCCCCTGATGGTTTAATATACGCGGGACATGTTACCAGGTGAACAGTATAATTGAGGAGAGTGTGTTCCCCTGATTGTTTAATATACACGGGACATGTTACCAGGTGAATAGTATAAGTGAGGAGAGTGTGTTCCCCTGATGGTTTAATATACACAGGACATGTTACCAGGTGAACTGTATAAATGAGGAGAGTGTGTTCCCCTGATGGTTTAATATACACAGGACATGTTACCAGGTGAACTGTATAAGTGAGGAGAGTGTGTTCCCCTGATTGTTTAATACACACGGGACATGTCACCGGGTGAGCAGTATAAGTGAGGAGAGTGTGTTCCCCTGATTGTTTAATACACACGGGACATGTCAGCAGGTGAACAGTATAAGTGAGGAGAGTGTGTTCCCCTGATGGTTTAATATACACGGGACATGTTACCAGGTGAACAGTATAAGTGAGGAGAGTGTGTTCCCCTGATGGTTTAATATACACGGGACATGTGACTAGGTGAACAGTATAAGTGAGGAGAGTGTGTTCCCCTTATGGTTTAATACACACGGGACATGTTATCAGGTGAACAGTATAAGTGAGGAGAGTGTGTTCCCCTGATTGTTTAATGCACACGGGACATGTTACCAGCTGTACGGTATAAGTGAGGAGAGTGTGCTCCCCTGATGGTTTAATATACACAGGACATGTTACCAGGTGAACAGTATAAGTGAGGAGAGTGTGTTCCCCTGATGGTTTAATACACACGGGACATGTCACCGGGTGAGCAGTGTAAGTGAGGAGAGTGTGTTCCCCAGATTGTTTAATACACACGGGACATGTCACCAGGTGAACAGTATAAGTGAGGAGAGTGTGTTCCCCTGATGGTTTAATATACACGGGACATGTTACCAGATGAACAGTATAAGTGAGGCGAGTGTGTTCACCTGATGGTTTAATACGCACTGGACATGTCACCAAGTGAACTGTATAAGTCAGGAGAGTGTGTTCCTCTGATGGTTTAATGCACACAGGACATTTTACCAGGTGAACAGTGTAAGTGAGGAGAGTGTGTTCCCCTGATGGTTTAATATACACTGGATATGTTACCAGGTGAAAAGTATAAGTGAGGAGAGTGTGTTCCCCTGATGGTTTAATATAAACGGGACCTGTTACCAGATGAACAGTATAAGTGAGGCGAGTGTGTTCACCTGATGGTTTAATACGCACGGGACATGTCACCAAGTGAACTGTATAAGTCAGGAGAGTGTGTTCCCCTGATTGTTTAATGCACACAGGTCATTTTACCAGGTGAACAGTTTAAGTGAGGAGAGTGTGTTCCCCTGATGGTTTAATATACACTGGATATGTTACCAGGTGAAAAGTATAAGTGAGGAGAGTGTGTTCCCCTGATGGTTTAATATACACGGGACATGTTACCAGGTGAACAGTATAAGTGAGGAGAGTGTGTTCCCCTGATGGTTTAATATACACGGGACAGGTGACTAGGTGAACAGTATAAGTAAGGAAAGTGTGTTCCCCTGATGGTTTAATATACATGGGACATGTTACCAGGTAAACAGCATAAGTGAGGAGAGTGTGTTCCCCTGATGGTTTAATATACACGGGACATGTTACTAGGTAAACAGCATAAGTGAGGAGAGTGTGTTCCCCTGATGGTTTAATATACACAGGGCATGTTACCAGGTGAACAGTATAAGTGAGGAGAATGTGTTCCCTTGATGTTTTAATACACACGGGACATGTTATCAGGTGAATGGTAGAAGAGAGGAGAATGTGTTCCCCTGTTTGTTTAATAAACACGGGACATTTTACCAGGTGAACAGTATAAGTGAGGAGAATGTGTTCACCTGTTTGTTTAATACGCACGGGACATGTTACCAAGTGAACAGTATAAGTGAGGAGAATGTGTTCCCCTGATTGTTTAAAACACACGGGACACGTTACCAAGTGAACAGTATAAGTGAGGAGAATGTGTTCCCCTGATTGTTTAATACTCACCGGACATGTTACCAGGTGAACCGTATAAGTGAGGAGAATGTGTTCCCCTGTTTGTTTAATACGCACGGGACATGTTACCAAGTGAACAGTATAAGTGAGGAGAATGTTTTCCCCTGATTGTTTAATACAGACGGGACATGTTACCAGATGAACCGTATAAGTGAGGAGAATGTGTTCCCCTGTTTGTTTAATACGCACGGGAAATGTTACCAGGTGAACAGTATAAGTGAGGAGAATGTGTTCCCCTGTTTGTTTAATACACACGGGACATGTTACCAGGTGAACAGTATAAGTGAGGAGAATGTGTTCCCCTGTTTGTTTAATACACACGGGACATGTTACCAGGTGAACAGTATAAGTGAGGAGAATGTGTTCCCCTGTTTGTTTAATATGCACGGGACATGTTACCAAGTGAACAGTATAAGTGAGGAGAGTGTGTTCCCCTGATTGTTTAATACACACGGGACATGTTACCAGGTGAACAGTATAAGTGAGGAGAATGTGTTCCCCTGATTGTTTAATACACACGGGACATGTTACCAGGTGAACAGTATAAGTGAGGAGAGTGTGTTCCCCTGATTGTTTAATACACACGGGACATGTTACCAGGTGAACAGTATAAGTGAGGAGAGTGTGTTCCCCTGATGGTTTAATACGCACGGGACATGTTACCAAGTGAACAGTATAAGTGAGGAGAGTGTGTTCCCCTGATTGTTTAATACGCACGGGACATGTTACCAGGTGAACAGTATAAGTGAGGAGAATGTGTTCCCCTGTTTGTTTAATACGCACGGGACATGTTACCAGATGAACAGTATAAGTGAGGAGAGTGTGTTCCCCTGATGGTTTAATAAGCACACAGGACATGTTACCATTTGAGCAGTATAAGTGAGGAGAGTCTGTTCCCCTGACTGTTTAATACATACGGTACATGTTACCAGATGAACAGTATAAGTGAGGAGAGTGTGTTCCCCTGATTGTTTAATATACACGGGACATGTTACCAGGTGAACCGTATAAGTGAGGAGAGTCTGTTCCCCTGATTGTTTAATACACACGGGACATGTTACCAGGTGAACAGTATAAGTGAGGAGAGTGTGTTCCCCTGATGGTTTAATATTCATGGGACATGTTACCAGGTGAACAGTATAAGTGAGGAGAGTCTGTTCCCCTGATTGTTTAATACACACGGGACATGTCACCAGGTGAACAGTATATGAGAGGAGAGTGTGTTCCCCTGATCGTTTAATACACACGGGACATTTCACCAGGTGAACAGTATAAGTGAGGAGAGTGTGTTCCCCTGATTGTTTAATATACACGGGACATGTTACCAGGTGAACAGTATAAGTGAGGAGAGTGTGTTCCCCTGATGGTTTATTACACACAGGGCATATTACCATTTGAACAGTATAAGTGAGGAGAGGGTGTTCCCCTGATGGTTTAATACACACGGGACATGTTACCAGCTGAACAGTATAAGTGAGGAGAGTGTGTTCCCCTGATGGTTTAATATGCACGGGACATGTTACCAGCTGAACAGTATAAGTGAGGAGAGTGTGTTCCCCTGATTGTTCAATACACACGGGACATGTTACCAGGCGAACAGTATAAGTGAGGAGAGTCTGTTCCCCTGATTGTTTAATACACACGGGACATTTCACCAGGTGAACAGTATAAGTGAGGAGAGTGTGTTCCCCTGATGGTTTAATATGCACACAGGACATGTTACCATTTGAGCAGTATAAGTGAGGAGAGTCTGTTCCCCTGTTTGTTTAATGCACACGGGACATGTTACCAGATGAACAGTATAAGTGAGGAGAGTGTGTTCCCCTGATGGTTTCATATACACGGGACATGTTACCAGGAGAACAGTATAAGTGAGGGGACTGCTTTCCCCTGATGGTTTAATATTCACGGGACATGTTACCAGGTGAACAGTATAAGTGAGGAGAGTGTGTTCCCCTGATGGTTTAATATACACGGGACATGTTACCAGGTGAACAGTATAAGTGAGGAGAGTGTATTCCCCTGATTGTTTAATACAAACAGGACATGTTACCAGGTGAACAGTATAAGTGAGGAGAATGTGTTCCCCTGATGGTTTAATATACACAGGACATATTATCTGGTTAACAGTATAAGTGAGGAGAGTGTGTTCCCCTGATTGTTTAATACTCACGGGACATGTTACCAGGTGAACAGTATAAGTGAGGAGAGTGTGTTCCCCTGATGGTTTAATACTGACGGGACATGTCACCAGGTGAACAGTATAAGTGAGGAGGGTGTGTTCCCCTGAAGATTTAATATGCACAGGACATGTTACCAGGTGAACAGTATAAGTGAGGAGAGTGTGTTCCCCTGATTGTTCAATACACACGGGACATGTTACCAGGCGAACAGTATAAGTGAGGAGAGTCTGTTCCCTTGATTGATTAATACACACGGGACATTTCACCAGGTGAACAGTATGAGTGAGGAGAGTGTGTTCCCCTGATGGTTTAATATGCACACAAGACATGTTACCATTTGAGCAGTATAAGTGAGGAGAGTCTGTTCCCCTGTTTGTTTAATGCACACGGGACATGTTACCAGATGAACAGTATAAGTGAGGAGAGTGTGTTCCCCTGATGGTTTCATATACACGGGACATGTTACCAGGAGAACAGTATAAGTGAGGGGACTGCTTTCCCCTGATGGTTTAATATTCACGGGACATGTTACCAGGTGAACAGTATAAGTGAGGAGAGTGTGTTCCCCTGATTGTTTAAGACAAACAGGACATGTTACCAGGTGAAAAGTATAAGTGAGGAGAGTGTGTTCCCCTGATGGTTTAATACACACAGGACATATTATCTGGTTAACAGTATAAGTGAGGAGAGTGTGTTCCCCTGATTGTTTAATACTCACGGGACATGTTACCAGTTGAACAGTATAAGTGAGGAGAGTGTGTTCCCCTGATGGTTTAATACACACAGGACATATCATCTGGTTAACAGTATAAGTGAGGAGAGTGTGTTCCCCTGATGGTTTAATACTGACGGGACATGTCACCAGGTGAACAGTATAAGTGAGGAGGGTGTGTTCCCCTGAAGAATTAATATGCACAGGACATGTTACCAGGTGAACAGTATAAGTGAGGAGAGTTTGTTACCCTGATTGTTTAATACACACGGGACATGTCACCGGTTAAAAAGTATAAGTCAGGAGAGTGTGTTCTCCTGATGGTTTAATACTGACGGGACATGTTACCAGGTGAACAGTATAAGTGAGGAGAGTGTGTTCTCCTGATGGTTTAATACTGACGGGACATGTTACCAGATGAACAGTATAAGTGAGGAGAGTTTGTTCCCCTGATTGTTTAATACACACGGGACATGTCACCAGGTGAACAGTATAAGTGAGGAGAGTGTGTTCCCCTGATTGTTTAATACACACGGGACATGTCACCAGGTGAACAGTATAAGTGAGGAGAGTGTGTTGCCCTGATTGTTTAATACACACGGGACATGTCACCGGTTAAAAAGTATAAGTGAGGAGAGTGTGTTCCCCTGATTGTTTAATACACACGGGACATGTTACCAGATGAACAGTATAAGTGAGGAGAGTGTGTTCCCCTGATTGTTTAATACGCACGGGACATGTTACCAAGTGAACAGTATAAGTGAGGAGAGTGTGTTCCCCTGATTGTTTAATACACACGGGACATGTTACCAGGTGAACAGTATAAGTGAGGAGAATGTGTTCCCCTGATTGTTTAATACACACGGGACATGTTACCAGGTGAACAGTATAAGTGAGGAGAGTGTGTTCCCCTGATTGTTTAATACACACGGGACATGTTACCAGGTGAACAGTATAAGTGAGGAGAGTGTGTTCCCCTGATTGTTTAATACGCACGGGACATGTTACCAAGTGAACAGTATAAGTGAGGAGAGTGTGTTCCCCTGATTGTTTAATACGCACGGGACATGTTACCAGGTGAACAGTATAAGTGAGGAGAATGTGTTCCCCTGTTGGTTTAATACGCACGGGACATGTTACCAGATGAACAGTATAAGTGAGGAGAGTGTGTTCCCCTGATGGTTTAATAAGCACACAGGACATGTTACCATTTGAGCAGTATAAGTGAGGAGAGTCTGTTCCCCTGACTGTTTAATACACACGGTACATGTTACCAGATGAACAGTATAAGTGTGGAGAGTGTGTTCCCCTGATTGTTTAATATACACGGGACATGTTACCAGGTGAACAGTATAAGTGAGGAGAGTCTGTTCCCCTGATTGTTTAATACACACGGGACATGTTACCAGGTGAACAGTATAAGTGAGGAGAGTGTGTTCCCCTGATGGTTTAATTTTCACGGGACATGTTACCAGGTGAACAGTATAAGTGAGGAGAGTCTGTTCCCCTGATTGTTTAATACACACGGGACATTTCACCAGGTGAACAGTATAAGTGAGGAGAGTGTGTTCCCCTGATTGTTTAATATACACGGGACATGTTACCAGGTGAACAGTATAAGTGAGGAGAGTGTGTTCTCCTGATGGTTTAATACACACAGGGCATATTACCATTTGAACAGTATAAGTGAGGAGAGGGTGTTCCCCTGATGGTTTAATACACACGGGACATGTTACCAGCTGAACAGTATAAGTGAGGAGAATGTGTTCCCCTGATGGTTTAATATGCACGGGACATGTTACCAGCTGAACAGTATAAGTGAGGAGAGTGTGTTCCCCTGATTGTTCAATACACACGGGACATGTTACCAGGCGAACAGTATAAGTGAGGAGAGTCTGTTCCCCTGATTGTTTAATACACACGGGGCATTTCACCAGGTGAACAGTATAAGTGAGGAGAGTGTGTTCCCCTGATTGTTTAATATACACGGGACATGTTACCAGGTGAACAGTATAAGTGAGGAGAGTGTGTTCCCCTGATGGTTTAATATGCACACAGGACATGTTACCATTTGAGCAGTATAAGTGAGGAGAGTCTGTTCCCCTGTTTGTTTAATGCACACGGGACATGTTACCAGATGAACAGTATAAGTGAGGAGAGTGTGTTCCCTTGATGGTTTCATATACACGGGACATGTTACCAGGAGAACAGTATAAGTGAGGGGACTGCTTTCCCCTGATGGTTTAATATTCACGGGACATGTTACCAGGTGAACAGTATAAGTGAGGAGAGTGTGTTCCCCTGATGGTTTAATATACACGGGACATGTTACCAGGTGAACAGTATAAGTGAGGAGAGTGTATTCCCCTGATTGTTTAATACAAACAGGACATGTTACCAGGTGAACAGTATAAGTGAGGAGAATGTGTTCCCCTGATGGTTTAATATACACAGGACATATTATCTGGTTAACAGTATAAGTGAGGAGAGTGTGTTCCCCTGATTGTTTAATACTCACGGGACATGTTACCAGGTGAACATTATAAGTGAGGAGAGTGTGTTCCCCTGATGGTTTAATACTGACGGGACATGTCACCAGGTGAACAGTATAAGTGAGGAGGGTGTGTTCCCCTGAAGATTTAATATGCACAGGACATGTTACCAGGTGAACAGTATAAGTGAGGAGAGTGTGTTCCCCTGATTGTTCAATACACACGGGACATGTTACCAGGCGAACAGTATAAGTGAGGAGAGTCTGTTCCCTTGATTGATTAATACACACGGGACATTTCACCAGGTGAACAGTATGAGTGAGGAGAGTGTGTTCCCCTGATGGTTTAATATGCACACAGGACATGTTACCATTTGAGCAGTATAAGTGAGGAGAGTCTGTTCCCCTGTTTGTTTAATGCACACGGGACATGTTACCAGATGAACAGTATAAGTGAGGAGAGTGTGTTCCCCTGATGGTTTCATATACACGGGACATGTTACCAGGAGAACAGTATAAGTGAGGGGACAGCTTTCCCCTGATGGTTTAATATTCACGGGACATGTTACCAGGTGAACAGTATAAGTGAGGAGAGTGTGTTCCCCTGATTGTTTAATACTCACGGGACATGTTACCAGGTGAACAGTATAAGTGAGGAGAGTGTGTTCCCCTGATGGTTTAATACACACAGGACATATTATCTGGTTAACAGTATAAGTGAGGAGAGTGTGTTCCCCTGATGGTTTAATACTGACGGGACATGTTACCAGATGAACAGTATAAGTGAGGAGAGTGTGTTCCCCTGATGGTTTAATAAGCACACAGGACATGTTACCATTTGAGCAGTATAAGTGAGGAGAGTCTGTTCCCCTGACTGTTTAATACACACGGTACATGTTACCAGATGAACAGTATAAGTGAGGAGAGTGTGTTCCCCTGATTGTTTAATATACACGGGACATGTTACCAGGTGAACAGTATAAGTGAGGAGAGTCTGTTCCCCTGATTGTTTAATACACACGGGACATGTTACCAGGTGAACAGTATAAGTGAGGAGAGTGTGTTCCCCTGATGGTTTAATTTTCACGGGACATGTTACCAGGTGAACAGTATAAGTGAGGAGAGTCTGTTCCCCTGATTGTTTAATACACACGGGACATTTCACCAGGTGAACAGTATAAGTGAGGAGAGTGTGTTCCCCTGATTGTTTAATATACACGGGACATGTTACCAGGTGAACAGTATAAGTGAGGAGAGTGTGTTCTCCTGATGGTTTAATACACACAGGGCATATTACCATTTGAACAGTATAAGTGAGGAGAGGGTGTTCCCCTGATGGTTTAATACACACGGGACATGTTACCAGCTGAACAGTATAAGTGAGGAGAGTGTGTTCCCCTGATGGTTTAATATGCACGGGACATGTTACCAGCTGAACAGTATAAGTGAGGAGAGTGTGTTCCCCTGATTGTTCAATACACACGGGACATGTTACCAGGCGAACAGTATAAGTGAGGAGAGTCTGTTCCCCTGATTGTTTAATACACACGGGACATTTCACCAGGTGAACAGTATAAGTGAGGAGAGTGTGTTCCCCTGATTGTTTAATATACACGGGACATGTTACCAGGTGAACAGTATAAGTGAGGAGAGTGTGTTCCCCTGATGGTTTAATATGCACACAGGACATGTTACCATTTGAGCAGTATAAGTGAGGAGAGTCTGTTCCCCTGTTTGTTTAATGCACACGGGACATGTTACCAGATGAACAGTATAAGTGAGGAGAGTGTGTTCCCTTGATGGTTTCATATACACGGGACATGTTACCAGGAGAACAGTATAAGTGAGGGGACTGCTTTCCCCTGATGGTTTAATATTCACGGGACATGTTACCAGGTGAACAGTATAAGTGAGGAGAGTGTGTTCCCCTGATGGTTTAATATACACGGGACATGTTACCAGGTGAACAGTATAAGTGAGGAGAGTGTATTCCCCTGATTGTTTAATACAAACAGGACATGTTACCAGGTGAACAGTATAAGTGAGGAGAATGTGTTCCCCTGATGGTTTAATATACACAGGACATATTATCTGGTTAACAGTATAAGTGAGGAGAGTGTGTTCCCCTGATTGTTTAATACTCACGGGACATGTTACCAGGTGAACATTATAAGTGAGGAGAGTGTGTTCCCCTGATGGTTTAATACTGACGGGACATGTCACCAGGTGAACAGTATAAGTGAGGAGGGTGTGTTCCCCTGAAGATTTAATATGCACAGGACATGTTACCAGATGAACAGTATAAGTGAGGAGAGTGTGTTCCCCTGATTGTTCAATACACACGGGACATGTTACCAGGCGAACAGTATAAGTGAGGAGAGTCTGTTCCCTTGATTGATTAATACACACGGGACATTTCACCAGGTGAACAGTATGAGTGAGGAGAGTGTGTTCCCCTGATGGTTTAATATGCCCACAGGACATGTTACCATTTGAGCAGTATAAGTGAGGAGAGTCTGTTCCCCTGTTTGTTTAATGCACACGGGACATGTTACCAGATGAACAGTATAAGTGAGGAGAGTGTGTTCCCCTGATGGTTTCATATACACGGGACATGTTACCAGGAGAACAGTATAAGTGAGGGGACAGCTTTCCCCTGATGGTTTAATATTCACGGGACATGTTACCAGGTGAACAGTATAAGTGAGGAGAGTGTGTTCCCCTGATTGTTTAATACTCACGGGACATGTTACCAGGTGAACAGTATAAGTGAGGAGAGTGTGTTCCCCTGATGGTTTAATACACACAGGACATATTATCTGGTTAACAGTATAAGTGAGGAGAGTGTGTTCCCCTGATGGTTTAATACTGACGGGACATGTCACCAGGTGAACAGTATAAGTGAGGAGGGTGTGTTCCCCTGAAGATTTAATATGCACAGGACATGTTACCAGGTGAACAGTATAAGTGAGGAGAGTTTGTTCCCCTGATTGTTTAATACACACGGGACATGTCACCGGTTAAAAAGTATAAGTGAGGAGAGTGTGTTCTCCTGATGGTTTAATACTGACGGGACATGTTACCAGGTGAACAGTATAAGTGAGGAGAGTGTGTTCTCCTGATGGTTTAATACTGACGGGACATGTTACCAGATGAACAGTATAAGTGAGGAGAGTTTGTTCCCTGATTGTTTAATACACACCGGACATGTCACCAGGTGAACAGTATAAGTGAGGAGAGTGTGTTCCCCTGATTGTTTAATACACACGGGACATGTCACCAGGTGAACAGTATAAGTGAGGAGAGTGTGTTGCCCTGATTGTTTAATACACACGGGACATGTCACCGGTTAAAAAGTATAAGTGAGGAGAGTGTGTTCCCCTGATTGTTTAATACACACGGGACATGTTACCAGATGAACAGTATAAGTGAGGAGAGTGTGTTCCCCTGATTGTTTAATACACACGGGACATGTCACCAGTTGAACAGTATAAGTGAGGAGAGTTTGTTCCCCTGATTGTTGAAAACACACAGGACATGTTACCAGGTGAACAGTATAAGTGAGGAGAGTGTTTTCCCCTGATGGTTTAATATACACGGGACATGTTACCAGGTGAACAGTATAAGTGAGGAGAGTGTGTTCCCCTGATGGTTTAATATACACGGGACATGTTACCAGATGAACAGAAGAAGTGAGGAGAGTGTGTTCCCCTGATGGTTTAACACGCACGGGACATGTTCCCAGGTGAACAGTATAAGTGAGGAGAGTGTGTTCCCCTGATCGTTTAACACGCACGGGTCATGTTACCAACAGTTCACCAAGTGAGGAGAGTGTGTTCCCCTGATTGTTTAATATACACTGGACATATGACCAGGTGAACAGTATAAGTGAGGAGAGTGTGTTCCCCTGATTGTTTAATACTCACGGGACATGTTACCAGGTGAACAGTATAAGTGAGGAGAGTGTGTTCCCCTGATGGTTTAACACGCACGGGACATGTTACCAGGTGAACAGTATAAGTGAGGAGAGTGTGTTCCCATGATTGTTTAATACACACGGGACATGTTACCAGGTGAACAGTATAAGTGAGGCGAGTGTGTTCCCCTGATGGTTTAATATACGAGGGAAATGTTCCCAGGTGAACAGTATAAGTGAGGAGAGAGTGTTCCCCTGATGGTTTAATATACACGGGACATGTTACCAGGTGAACAGTATAAGTGAGGAGTGTGTGTTCCCCTGATTGTTTAATATACACGGGACATATTACCAGGTGAACAGTATAAGTGAGGAGAGTGTGTTCCCCTGATTGTTTAATACTCACGGGACATGTTACCAGGTGAACAGTATAAGTGAGGAGAGTGTGTTCCATTGATGGTTTAACACGCACGGGACATGTTACCAGGTGAACAGTATAAGTGAGGAGAGCGTGTTCCCCTGATTGTTTAATATACCCGGGACATGTCACCAGGTGAAGAGTAGAATTGAGGGGAGTGTGTTCCACTGATGGTTTAATGCACACGGGACATGTTACCAGGTGAACAGTATAACTGAGGAGAGTGCTTTCCCCTGATGGTTTAATATTCACGGGACATGTTACCAGGTGAACAGTATAAGTGAGGAGAGTGTGTTCCCCTGATTGTTTAATACTGACGGGACATGTGACGAGGTGAACAGTATAAGTGAGGAGAGAGTATTCCCCTGCTGGTTTAATATACACGGGACATGTTACCAGGTGAACAGTATAAGTGAGGAGAGTGTGTTCCCCTGATGGTTTAATATACCCGGGACATGTCACCAGGTGAAGAGTAGAATTGAGGAGAGTGTGTTCCACTCATGGTTTAATGCACACGGGACATGTTACCAGGTGAACAGTATAACTGAGGAGAGTGCTTTCCCCTGATGGTTTAATACACACTGGACATGTTACCAGGTGAACAGTATAAGTGAGGAGAGTTTGTTCCCCTGATGGTTTAATATACACGGGACATGTTACCAGGTGAACAGTATAAGTGAGGAGAGTGTGTTCCCCTGATGGTTTAATATACACGGGACATGTTACCAGGTGAACAGTATAATTGAGGAGAGTGTGATCCCCTGATTGTTTAATACACACAGGACATGTTACCAGGTGAACAGTATAAGTGAGGAGAGTGTGTTCCCCTGATTGTTTAATACACACGGGACATGTCACCAGGTGAACAGTATATGAGAGGAGAGTGTGTTCCCCTGATCGTTTAACACGAACGGGACATGTTACCAGGTGAACAGTATAATTGAGGAGAGTGTGTTCCCCTGATTGTTTAATACTGACGGGACATGTCACCAGGTGAACAGTACAAGTGAGGAGAGTGTTTTCCCTTGATGGTTTAATATACCCGGGACATGTCACCAGGTGAACATTATAAGTGAGGAGAGTGTGTTCCCCTGATTGTTTAATACACACGGGACATTTCACCAGGTGAACAGTATATGAGAGGAGAGTGTGTTCCCCTGATTGTTTAATATACACGGGACATATTACCAGGTGAACAATATAAGTGAGGAGTGTGTTTTCCCCTGATGGTTTAATATACACGGGACATATTACCAGGTGAACAATATAAGTGAGGAGAGTGTTTTCCCCTGATGGTTTAATATGCACGGGACATGTTAACAGGTGAACAGTATAAGTGAGGAGTGTGTTCTCCACTGATGGTTTAATACTCACGGGACATGTTATCAGGTGAACGGTATAAGTGAGGAGAGTGTGTTCCCCTGTTTGATTTAATGCACACGGGAGATGTTACCAGGTGAACAGTATCAGTGAGGAGAGTGTGTTCCCCTGATGGTTTAATATACACGGGACATGTTACCAGGTGAACTGTATAAGTGAGGAGTGTGTTTTCCCCTGATTGTTTAATATACACGGGACATATTACCAGGTGAACAATATAAGTGAGGAGAGTGTGTTCCCCTGATGGTTAAATATACACGGGACATGTTACCAGGTGAACAGTATAATTGAGGAGAGTGTGATCCCCTGATTGTTTAATACACACGGGACATGTCACCAGGTGAACAGTATAATTGAGGAGAGTGTGTTCCCCTGATGGTTTAATACACACGGGACATGTCACCAGGTGAACAGTATATGTGAGGAGAGTGTGATCCCCTGATTGTTTAATACACACGGGACATGTTACCAGGTGAACAGTGTTAGTGAGGAGAGTGTGTTCCCCTGATTGTTTAATACACACAGGACATGTTATCAGGTGAACAGTATAAGTGAGGAGAGGGTGTTCCACTGATGGTTTAATACACACGGGACATGTTATCAGGTGAACGGTATAAGTGAGGAGAGTGTGTTCCCCTGTTTGATTTAATGCACACGGGAGATGTTACCAGGTGAACAGTATAAGTGAGGAGAGTGTGTTCCCCTGATGGTTTCATATATGAGGAGAGTGTGTTCCCCTGATGGTTTCATATACACGGGACATGTTACCAGGAGAACAGTATAAGTGAGGGGAGTGCTTTCCCCTGATGGTTTAATATTCACGGGACATGTTGCCAGGTGAACAGTATAAGTGAGGAGAGTGTGTTCCCCTGATGGTTTAATATACACGGGACATGTTACCAGGTGAACAGTATAAGTGAGGAGAGTGTGTTCCCCTGATTGTTTAATACACACGGGACATGTTACAAGGTGAACAGTATAAGTGAGGAGATTGTGTTCACCTGATGGTTTAATACTGACAGGACATGTAACCAGGCGAACAGTGTTACCAGGTGAACAGGAAGGCGAGGAGAGTGTGTTCCCCTGATGGTTTAATATGCACAGCGCATGTTACCAGGTGAACAGTATAAGTGAGGAGCGTGTGTTCCCCTGATGGTTTAATACACACGGGACATGTTACCAGGCGAACAGAATAAGTGAGGAGATTGTGATCCCCTGATGGTTTCAGAAACACGGGACATGTCAAAAGGCGAACAGAATAAGTGAGGAGAGTGTGTTCCCCTGATTGTTTAATACACACGGGACATGATACCAGGCAAACAGTTTCAGTGAGGAGACTGTGTTCCCCTGATTTTTTAATGCACGCGGGACATTTCACTAGGTGAACAGTATAAGTGAGGAGAGTGTGTTCCCCTGATGGTTTAATATACACGGGACATTTTACCAGGTGAACAGTATAAGTGAGGAGAGTGTGTTCCACTGATGGTTTAATATACACGGGACATGTTACAAGGTGAACAGTATAAGTGAGGAGATTGTGTTTCCCTGATTGTTTAATACTGACGGGACATGTTACCTGGTGAACAGTATAAGTGAGGAGAGTGTGTTCCACTGATTGTTTAATACACACGGGACATGTTACAAGAGGTGAACAGTATAAGTGAGGAGATTGTGTTCACCTGATGGTTTAATACTGACAGGACATGTCACCAGGCGAACAGTATAAGTGAGGAGAGTGTGTTCCCCTGATTGTTTAATACTGATGGGACATGTAACCAGTTGAACAGTGTTACCAGGTGAACAGGAAGGCGAGGAGAGTGTGTTCCCCTGATGGTTTAATATGCACAGCGCATGTTACCAGGTGAACAGTATTAGTGAGGAGAGTGTGTTCCCCTGATGGTTTAATACACACGGGACATGTTACCCGGGTGAACAGTATAAGTGAGGAGAGTGTGTTCCCCTGATGGTTTAATATACAAAGGACATGTTACCAAGGTGAACAGTATAAGTGAGGAGAGTGTGTTCCCCTGATGGTTTAATATACAAAGGACATGTTACCAGGTGAAGAGTATAAGTGAGGAGAGTGTGTTCCCCTGATGTTTTTAATACTGACGGGATGGGAGTGGGGGAGGGCAGTGGGGGAGTGGAGTGGGAGGGGGAGTGGGGGAATGGAGTGGGAGGGGAGTGGGGGAGTGCAGTGGGAGGCGGCTGGGAGGGGGAGTGGGAGGCGAATGGGAGGGGGAGTGGGAGGGGTAGTGGGAGGGGAGGAGGTAGGGGAGAGGAGGAGGGGAGGCGGGAAGGGGAAGGGTGAGGGTGAGGGGATTGCGATGGGAGGGGGTAGGTGAGCGTTAAGGAGAGTGGGAGAGGGGAGTGAGGGAGTGAGGGAGGGGAGTGGGGAAGTGGGCAGGGTAGGGGAGTGGGAGTGGGAGATGGGTGGCGGACGGGTGTGGGAAGTGGGTGGAGGCGGGGTTGGGAAGGTGAGTGGGGGGAGGAGTGTGGGGGAGGGGAGTGGGAAGGGGGTGTTGGAGAGGTTGGGAAGGTTTGTTGGGGGAGGGGAGTGGGGGCGGGGCTGTTCGGGAGGGGAGTGGTGGAGGGGTATGCAGGAGGGGATTGGGAGATGGGAGAGGGGGAGGGAAGTGGTGGGGATCGGAGTGGGAAGGGGGTGGGGGAGGGGTTGGGAAGGTGATTGGGGGAGGGGTCTGGGGGAGGGGTGTGCGGGTGGGGAGTGGGGGGAATTGATTGGGAAAGGGGAGTGGGGGAGGGGAGAGGACGGGAGTAGGGGTGGCAGTGGGAGAGGGGAGTGGGAAGGGGAGTGGAGTAGGGGAGAGGAGGGTAGGAGGGTAGAGTAGGGGAGGAGGGGGGGAGGAGGGTAGAGGAGGGGAGTAGGGGTGGCTGTGGGAGAGGGGGAGTGGGAATGGGAGTGGAGGAGGGGAGAGGAGGGGAGGAGGGTAGAGTAGAGGGGAGGAGGGGAGAGGAGGGGAGTAGGGGGGAGGGGATGGGAGAGGAGAGTGGGAAGAGGAGTGGTGGAGGGGAGAGGAGGGGGAGTCGGGTAGGCTGTGGGAGAGGGGAATGGGGGGAGGGGAGGCTGTGGGAGATTGGAGTGGGAAGGGTAGTGGGGGGAGGGAAGAGGTGGGGGAGAGGAGGCTGTGAGAGAGGGGAATGGCAAGGGGAGTGTGGAGGGGAGAGGATGGGAATGGGGAGGCTGTGGGAGAGGGGCGTGGTAAGCGGAAGGTGGAGGGGAGCAGAGGGAGGCGAGGGGTAGCGAGTGGGAGTGGCAAAGGGAAGTGTGTGAAGGGAGTGTGGGAGGGTTGAAGGGGAGCGGAGTGGAGGAGGGATGTGGGGGGACGGTGAGTGGCTGAGGGTGAGTGGCTGAGGGGAGTGGGACAGGGGATTGGAAAGGGAGTGGGATAGGGTCGTGGGGGAGGGGAGTGGAAGCGGAGTGGGGAGGGGATTGGAAGGGGAGTGGGGGAGGGGAGTGGAAGGGGAGTGGGGGAGGGGAGTGGAAGGGGAGTGGTGGGGAGGGTAGTGGGGGAGGGGAGTGGAAGTGGAGTGGGCGAGCAAAGTTGGAAGGACTGTGGGAGGGGAGTTTGAGGGGAGTTGGAAGGGGAGGGGAGTGGAAGGGGAGTGGGGGAGAAGGGAGGGGAGAGGGAGGGGAAGGTGGAGGGGAGCGGAAGGAGGAGAGGGGTTAGCGAGTGGGAGTGGCGAAGGGAAGTGTGTAAAGGGAGTGTGGGGAGTGTTGAAGGGGAGCGGAGTGGAGGAGGGATGTAGGGGACGGTGAGTGGGTGAGGGGAGTGGGGCAGGGGAGTGGAAAGGGAGTGGGAAAGGGTAGTGGGGGAGGGGAGTGGAAGCGGAGTGGGGGGAGTGGAGTGGAAGGGGGAGTGGGGGAGGGGAGTGGAAGTGGAGTGGGGAGGGGAGTGGAAGGGGAGTGGGGGAGGTGAGGTGGAAGGGGAGTGGGGGGGAGTGGAGTGGAAAGGGGAGTGGGGGAGGGGAGTGGAAGTGGAGTGGGGGAGGTGAGTGGAAGGGGAGTGGGGGGGAGTGGAGTGGAAGGGGGAGTGGGGGAGGGGAGTGGAAGTGGAGTGGGGAGGGGAGTGGAAGGGGAGTGGGGGAGGTGAGTGGAAGGGGAGTGGGGGGGGAGTGGAGTGGAAGGGGAGTGGGGGAGGGGAGTGGAAGGGGAGTGGGGGAGGTGAGTGGAAGGGGAGTGGGGGGGAGTGGAGTGGAAGGGGAGTGGGGGAGGGGAGTGGAAGTGGAGTGGGGAGGTGAGTGGAAGGGGAGTGGGGGGGAGTGGAGTGGAAGGGGAGTGGGGGAGGGGAGTGGAAGTGGAGTGGGGAGGGGAGTGGAAGGGGAGTGGGGGAGGTGAGTGGAAGGGGAGTGGGGGGGAGTGGAGTGGAAGGGGAGTGGGGGAGGGGAGTGGAAGTGGAGTGGGGAGTGGAGTGGAAGGGGAGTGGGGGAGGGGAGTGGAAGGGGAGTGGGCGAGCAAAGTTGGAAGGACTGTGGGAGGGGAGTTTGAGGGGAGTTGGAAGGGGAGGGGAGTGGGAGAGGGGAGTGGAAGGGGAGTGGGGGAAGGGAGGGGAAGGTGGAGGGAGCGGAAGGAGGAGAGGGGTAGCGAGTGGGAGTGGCGGAGGGAAGTGTTTGATGGGAGTGTGGGAGGGTTGAAGGGGAGCGGAGTGGAGGAGGGATGTGGGGACGGTGAGTGGGTGAGGGGAGTGGGACAGGGGAGTGGAAAGGGAGTGGAAAAGGGTAGTGGGGGAGGGGAGTGGAAGCGGAGTGGGGAGGGAGTGGAAGGGGGGAATGGGAGTGGAGGAGGGGGAGTGGGGGAGGGGGTGTGGGGGAGTGGGGTGGTGGAGGGGAGTGGGGGAGTGGGGAAGGGGAGTGTGGGAGGGGCGTGGGGAGGGGACTGGGGGAGCGAAGTGGAAAGGAGAGTGGGTGAGGGGAGTGGGACAGCAGAGTGGAAGGGGATTGGGAAAGGGTAGTGGGGGAGGGGAGTGGAAGCGGAGTGGGGAGGGGAGTGGAAGGGGATTGGGGGGGAGGGGAATGGAAGGAGAGTGGGGGAGGGGAGTGGGGGAGGGGAGTGGAAGGGGAGTGGGCGAGCAAAGTGGGAAGGAGAGTGGGGGAGGGGAGTGGAGGTGGGATTTTGGGGACTGGAGTGGGGTTGAGGAGTGTGGGAGGGGAGTGCTGTAGGGTAGTGGTGGAGGGTGGTTGGGGCAGGGGAGTTGGGGAGGGTCGTGTGTTAGGGGAATGGGGAGGGGGTTTGGGGAGCGGAATGGAGGAGCGAAGTTTGGGAGGCGAGTGGGGAGGGGAGTGGAAGGGGAGTGGGTGAGCGAAGTGGGAAGGAGAGTGGGGGAGGGGTGTGGGAAGGGGAGTGGGGGAGGGGAGTTGGAAGGGGAGTGGGGGAGGGGAGTGGGGAAGTGGGGGAGCGAAGTGGGAAGGAGAGTGGCGGAGGGGAGTGCGAAGGAGAGTGGGGGAGGGGAATGCGAAGGAGAGTGGGGGAGGGGAGTGCGTACGGGTGTGGGAAGGGGAGTGAGGGAGGGGAGTGGGAATGGGAGTGGGGGAGGGGAGTGGAAGGGCAGTGGGGGCGGGGAGTGGAGTAGTGGAGAGGAGAGGAGTGGAGAGGAGGAGAGTGGGGTCGTGGAGTTGGGGAGGGGATTGGGAAGGGGAGTGGGGAGGAGAGAGGAGGGGGAGAGGAGAGGGGTAGAGAGTGGGAGTGGTGGAGGGAAGTGGGGGAGGAGAGTGTGGGAGGAGAGAAGGGAAGGGTACTGGGGTAGGGGAGTGGGAGTGGGGTGTGGAGAAGTGGAGTGGGGGTGGGGTGTGGTGCAGGGGCGTGGGTGTGTGGGGGGAGTGGGGTAGGGGAGTTGGTGAGGGGTGTGGAGGAAGGGAGTGGGTGTGTGTAGGGGAGTGGGGTCGGGGAGTGGGTGTGGGGTGTGGAGGAGGGGAGTGGGGAAGGAGATTGGGGAGGGGAGGGGAGTGGGGGAGGGGAGTGGGGGAGGAGCGTGGAGTAGGGGAGTGGTGGAGGGGAGTGGGGCAGGGGAATGGGGGAGGGGGGTTGGGGAGCGGAGTGGAGTAAGGAAGTTTGGGAGGGGAGTGGGGGAGGGGAGTGATTTAGGGGAGTGGTGGAGGGGTGTGGGGTAGGGGAATTGGGGCGGGGAGTGGGCAAGGGGAGCTGGGGAGCGCAGTAGTGTAGGGGAGTCGGGGAGTGAGTTTGGGGAGGGGAGTGCGGTAGGGATGTGGGGGTGGAGAGTGGGGGTGAGCGGGGGAGAGGAGAGGGATAGGGGAGTGTGGGGGATGTGTGTGGGAGGGAGTTGGGCAGGGGAATGGGTGTGGGAAGCTGGGGAGGGGAGTGGGGGATGGGAGTTAGGGAGGGGAGTGGGGGAGGTGAGTGGGAGGGAGTTGGTGGGGGGAGTTGGAAGGGGAGTGGGTGGGGTGTGGGGGAGGGGCGTAGAAGGAATGTGGGGGAGGGGAGTGGAAATGGTGTGGAGGAGGGGAGTGGGGGAGGGGATGTGGGGAGGGGAGTAGGGGAGGGGAGTGCGGGTGGGGAGTGGAAGGGGAGTGGGGGAGGGGAGTGGGAAGGAGAGTGGGGGAGGGGAGTTGGAAGGGGAGAGGGAAGGGGAGTGGAAATGGAGTGGGGTAGGGTGTGGGGGAGGGGTGTGAGTATGGGGAGTAGGGGAGGGGAGTGGAGGAGGAGATTTGGGGACGGGAGTGGGGTTGGGGAGTGGGGGAGGGGTGTGATGTAGAGTAGTGGTGGAGGGGGTTGGGGAGGGGAGTTGGGGAGGGGAGTGGGGTAGGGGAATGGGGAGGGGGGTTGGGGAGCGGAATGGAGGAGGGAAGTTTATGAGGCGAGTGGGGGAGGGGAGTGGAGAGGAGTGGAGAGGAGGGGAGTGGGGGAGGGGTGTGATGTCGGGTAGTGGTGGAGGGGGGTTGGGGAGGGGAGTTGGGGAGGGGAGTGGGGTAGGGGAATGGGGAGGGGGGTTGGGGAGCGGAATGGAGGAGGGAAGTTTGGGAGGCAAGTGGGGGAGGGGAGTGGAGAGGAGTGGAGAGGAGGGGAGTGGGGGAGGGGATTGGGAAGGGGAGTGGGGAGGAGAGATGAGGGGGAGAGGAGAGGGGTAGAGAGTGGGAGTGGTGGAGGGAAGTGGGGGAGGAGATTGTGGGAGGAGAGAAGGAGAGAGGACTGGGGTAGGGGAGTGGGTGTGGGGAGTGGTGCAGGGGATTGGGTGTGTGGAGGGGAGTGGGGTAGGGGAGTGGGAGTGGAGTGTGGAGGAAGGGAGTGGGTGTGTGGAGGGGAGTGGGGGAGGTGAGTGCGGGAGGGGAGTGGGGGAGGGATTTGGGGGAGGGCAGATGGGGAGGTGAGTGGGGTTGGGGAGTGGGGGAGGGGCATGGGGGAGTGGAGTGGAGGGGAGAGTTTGGGGAGGGGATTTGGGTAGGAGAATGGGGGAGGGTGTTGGGGAGCGGAGTAGGGGAGGGGAGTGGGGGAGGGGAGTGGAGTGGGGTAGGAGATTGGGGGAGGGGAGTGGGGGAGGAGATTGGGGGAGGGGAATGAGGGAGGAGTGTGGAGTAGGGGTTTGGGGGAGAGGAGTGGGATAGGGGAAGGGGAGGGGTATTGGAGAACGGGGTGGGGGAGCGGAGTGGAGTAGGGAAGTTTGGGAGGCGAGTGGGGGAGCTGAGTGGGGGAGGGGAGTGATATAGGGGGGTGGGGGAGGGGAGTGGGGTAGGGGAGTTGGGGCGGGGAGTGGGCAAGGGGAGCTGGGGAGCGCAGTGGGGTAGAGGAGTGGGGGTGGAGAGTGGGAGTGAGCGGGGGAGGGGAGTGGTATTGGGGAGTGGGGGAGGTGAGTGGGAGGAAGTTGGTGGGGGGATTTGGGGAGATGAGTGGGGGAGGGAAGTTGGGGAAGTGAGTGGGGTTGGGGTGTGAGGGAGGGGAGTTAGGGAGGGGAGTGGGGAGTTGAGTGGGAGGGAGTTAGTGAGGGGAGTAGGGGAGGTGAGGGGGGAGGGGAGTGGGGGAGGGGAGTTAGGGAGGGGAGTTAGGGAGGTGAGTGGGAGGGAGTTAGTGAGGGGAGTTGGGGAGTTGAGTGGGGGAGGGGAGTGGGGGTGCGGAGTTAGGGAGGTGGGTGGGGTAGGAGAGTGGGGTTGGGGAGCGGAATGGAGGAGGGCAGTTTGGGAGGCGAGTGTGGGAGGGGAGTGGAGAGGAATGGAGAGGAGGGGAGTGGGGGAGGTGAGTGAGAGGGAGTTAGTGAGGGGAGTTGGTGAGGTGAGGGGGAGGGAGTTGGTGAGGGGGATTGGGGAGGTAAGTGGGGTGGGGGAGTGAGGGAGGGGAGTTAGGGAGGGGAGTGGGGTGAGGGAGGGGAGTTAGGGAGGGGAGTGGGGGAGGTGAGTGGGAGGGAGTTAGTGAGGGGAGTTGGGGAGGTGAGGGGGAGGGGAGTGGGGGAGGCGAGTTAGGGAGGGGAGTTAAGGAGGTGAGTGGGAGGGAGTTGGTGAGGGGAGTTGGGGAGGTGAGTAGTGGAGGGGTGTGGGCTTGCGGAGTTAGGGATGTGAGTGGGTTGGGGTGTGGGGGAGTGGAGTGGGTAAGGGGAGCTGGGGATGGGATTTGGGTAGGGGAATGGGGGAGGGTGTTTGGGGAGCGGAGTGGAGTAGGGAAGTTTGGGAGGCGAGTGGGGGATGGGAGTGGTGTCGGGGAGTGGGGGAGGGGTGTGATATATGCGGGTGGGGGAGGGGAGTGGGGTAGGGGAGTTGGGGCGGGGAGTGGGCAAGGGGAGCTGGGGAGCGCAGTGGGGTGGGGAGTGGGGGTGGAGAATGGGGGTGAGCGGGGAGGGGAGTGGGATAGGGGAGTGGGTACCATAAGTGGGAGGGAGTTGGGCAGGGGAGTGAGTGAGGGGAGTTGGGGAGGGGTGTGAGGGAGGGGAGTTAGGGAGAGGAGTGAGGGAGGTGAGTGGGAGGGAGTTGGTGGGGAGAGTTGGGGAGATGAGTGGGGGAGGGGAATGGGGGAGGGAAGTTGGTGATCTGAGAGGGGTAGGGGCGTGAGGGAGGGGAGTTAGGGAGGGGAGTGGGGGAGGTGAGTGGGAGGGAGTTAGTGAGTGGAGTTATGGAGGTGAGTGGGAGGGAGTTGGGAAGGTGAATGGGGGAGGGGAGTTGGGGTAGGGGAGTGGGGGAGGGGAGTGGGTAAGGGGTGCTGGGGAGGGGATTTGGATAGGGGAATGGGGGCGTGGGTTTGGGGAGCGGAGTGGAGTATTGAAGTTTGGGAGGCGAGTGGGGAATGGGAGTGGTGTAGGGGAGGGGGGAGGAGAATGACAGAGGGGAGTGGGGGAAGGGATCTGGTGAGGGGAGTGGGGTAGTGGAGTGGGGGAGGGGTGTGATATAGGGGAGTGCGGGAGGGGAGTGGGGTAGGGGAGTTGGGGCGGGGAGTGGGAAATGGGAGCTGGGGAGTGCAGTGGGGTAGGGGAGTGGGGGTGGAGAGTGGGGGTGAGCGGTGGATTGGAGTGGGATAGGGGAGTTGGGCAGGTGAGTGGGTAAGGGGAGTTGGGGAGGGGAGTTAGGGAGGGGAGTGGGGGAGGTGAGTAGGAGGGAGTTGTTGGGGGGAGTTGGGGAGATGTGGGGGAGGGGAGTGAGGGATGGGAGTTAGGGAGGGGAGTGGGGGAGGTGAGTGGGAGGGAGTTAGTGAGTGGAGTTGTGGAGGTGAGGGGGTGGGGAGTGGGGGAGGGGAGTTATGCAGGTGAGTGGGAGGGAGTTGGGAAGGTGAGTTGGGGAGGGGATTTGGCGTGCGGAGTTAGGGAGGTGAGTGGCGTCGGGGAGTTGGGGAGGGGAGTTAGGGAGGGGAGTGGGGGAGGTGAGTGGGAGGGAGTTGTTGTGGGGAGTTGGGGAGATGAGTGGGGGAGGGGAGTGGGGGAGGGAAGTTGGTGAGGTGAATGGGGTAGGGGAGTGAGGGAGGGGATTTAGGGAGGGGAGTGGGGAGGTGAGTGGGAGGACTTAGTGAGGGGAGTTGGGGAGGTGAGGGGGAGGGGAGTGGGGGAGGGGAGTTAGGGATGTGAGTGGGGCAGGGGAGTGGGGGAGGGGAGTGGGTAAGGGGAGCTGGGGAGGGGATATGGGTAGGGGAATAGGGGAGGGGGTTTGGGGAGCGGAGTGGAGTAGGGAAGTTTGGGAGGCGAGTGGGGGAAGGGAGTGGTGTAGGGGAGTGGGGGAGGGGATTGACTTAGGGGAGTGCGGGAGGGAGCTGGAGAGGGGAGTGGGGTAGGGGAGTGGGGGAGGGGAATGGTGCAGGGGAGTGGGGGTGGGGAGTGCGAGAGGGGTGTTGGGGAAGGGAGTGGGGGAGGGGAATGAGGGATTGGAGTGGGGAGGTGAGTGGGGGAGGGGAGTGGGGTAGGGGTGTTGGGGATGGGAGTGGGGGAGGGGAGTGATATAGTGATGTGGGGAAGTGGAGTGGGGGAGGGGAGTGGGGGAGGTGAGTGGGGTAGGGGTGTTGGGGAGGGGAGTGGGGGAGGTGAGTGGGAGGGAGTTGTTGGGGGGAGTTGGGGAGATGAGTGGGGGAGGGGAGTGGGGGAGGGAAGTTGGTGACGTGAGTGGGGTAGGGGAGTCAGGGAGGGGATTTAGGGAGGGGAGTGGGGGAGGTGAGAGGGAGGACTTAGTGAGGGGAGTTGGGGAGGTGAGGGCGAGGGGAGTGGGGGAGGGGAGTTAGGGATGTGAGTGGGGCAGGGGAGTGGGGGAGGGGAGTGGGTAAGGGGAGCTGGGGAGGGGATTGACATAGGGGAGTGGGGGAGGGGTGTTGGGGAGGGGAATGGGGGAGGGGAGTGGAGTAGGGGAGTGGGTGAGGGGTGTGAGGGAGGGAGTTTGGGGAGGGGTGTGGGGGAGGGGAGCGGGGGAGGGCTGTGGGGTAGGGGAGTGGTGGAGGGGAATGGGGGATTGGAGTGGGGGAGGGGAGTGGGGTAGGGGTGTTGGGGATGGGAGTGGGGGAGGGGAGTGATATTGCGCAGTGGGGAAGTGGAGTGGGAGGAGTAGAGTGGGGGAGTGGGGTAGGGGTGTTGGGGATGGGAGTGGGGTAGGGGTGTTGGGGAGGGGAATGGGGGAGGGGAGTGGTGGAGAGGAGTGGGGGAGGGGAGTGGGGTAGGGGTGTTGGGGAGGGGAGTGGGGGAGGAGAGTGGGGGAGGGGAGTGGGGTAGGGGTGTTGGGGAGGGGAGTGGGGGAGGGGAGTGGTGGAGGGGAGTGGGGGAGGGGAGTGGGGTAGGGGTGTTGGGGAGGGGAGTGGGGGAGAGGAGTGGGGGAGTGGAGTGGGGGAGGGGAGTGGGGTAGGGGTGTTGGGGATGGGAGTGGGGGAGGGGAGTGATATAGTGATGTGGGGAAGTGGAGTGGGGGAGGGGAGTGGGGCAGGTGAGTGGGGTAGGGGTGTTGGCGAGGGGAGTGGGGGAGGTGAGTGGGAGGGAGTTGTTGGGGGGAGTTGAGGAGATGAGTGGGGGAGGGGAGTGGGGGAGGGAAGTTGGTGACGTGAGTGGGGTAGGGGAGTCAGGGAGGGGATTTAGGGAGGGGAGTGGGGGAGGTGAGAGGGAGGACTTAGTGAGGGGAGTTGGGGAGGTGAGGGCGAGGGGAGTGGGGGAGGGGAGTTAGGGATGTGAGTGGGGCAGGGGAGTGGGGGAGGGGAGTGGGTAAGGGGAGCTGGGGAGGGGATTGACATAGGGGAGTGGGGGAGGGGTGTTGGGGAGGGGAATGGGGGAGGGGAGTGGAGTAGGGGAGTGGGGGAGGGGTGTGAGGGAGGGAGTTTGAGGAGGGGTGTGGGGGAGGGGAGCGGGGGAGGGCTGTGGGGTAGGGGAGTGGTGGAGGGGAATGGGGGATTGGAGTGGGGGAGGGGAGTGGGGTAGGGGTGTTGGGGATGGGAGTGGGGGAGGGGAGTGATATTGCGCAGTGGGGAAGTGGAGTGGGAGGAGTAGAGTGGGGGAGTGGGGTAGGGGTGTTGGGGATGGGAGTGGGGTAGGGGTGTTGGGGAGGGGAATGGGGGAGGGGAGTGGTGGAGAGGAGTGGGGGAGGGGAGTGGGGTAGGGGTGTTGGGGAGGGGAGTGGGGGAGGAGAGTGTGGGAGGGGAGTGGGGTAGGGGTGTTGGGGAGGGGAGTGGGGGAGGGGAGTGGTGGAGGGGAGTGGGGGAGGGGAGTGGGGTAGGGGTGTTGGGGAGGGGAGTGGGGGAGAGGAGTGGGGGAGGGGAGTGGGGTAGGGGTGTTGGGGAGGGGAGTGGGGGAGGAGAGTGGGGGAGGGGAGTGGGGGAGAGGAGTGGGGGAGTGGAGTGGGGGAGGGGAGTGGGGTAGGGGTGTTGGGGAGGGGAGTGGGGGAGGGGAGTGGGGGAGGGGAGTAGGGTAGGGTGTTGGGGAGGGGAGTGGGGGAGGGGAGTGGTGGAGAGGTGGGCCTTGGAACATGTACTGACATTAATGGTGCTATATAAATACAAGTTGTTGTTGTGTTGGACATATATCACCTTTCCTTCATCATGACTGGGTGAAAATGCTGTAACTCCTTCTCCAACACCATTGTGAGATGACCTTCACCACACAGACTGCAGAGGTTCAAGGTAATGGACCAGCATCACCTTCTCAATGGACAACTGGGGATGGACAATATCTGCTGGTCTAGTGACAGACACATCCTAACAATGAAGACAAATATCTGTCTGTGTAAAATGGATGAAAAGTCTTTACACAAAGAGAATCATAGAGAGATACTGAACTGAAACAGACCCTTTGGCCCATCGAGTCTGTGCTGACCAACAGCCACCCATTTATATATCCGACATTAATCCCATATTCCCTACCACATCCCCACCATCCTCCAACCACCTAACGAGACTAGGGACATTTACAATGGCCAATTTATCAATCAAACTGCAAGTCTTTGTCTGTGGGAGGAAACCAGAGCACCCGGCAGAAACCCACATGGTCACAGGCAAAACTTGCAAACTCCACACAGGCAGCACCCAGAACAGAACCCGGGACACTGGAGCTGTGAGACTGTGGCAGCAAACAGAACCGAACCCAGGTCACTGGAGCTGTGAGACTGTGGCAGTAAACAGAACTGAACCCAGGTCACTGGAGCTGTGAGACTGTGGCAGTCCCCAGAACCGAACCCGGGTCACTGGAGCTGTGAGACTGTGGCAGTAAACAGAACCGAACCCAGGTCACTGGAGCTGTGAGACTGTGGCAGTAAACAGAACCGAACCCGGGACACTGGAGCTGTGAGGCTGTGGCAGTAAACAGAACCGAACCCGGGACACTGGAGCTGTGAGACTGTGGCAGTAAACAGAACCGAACCCGGGAAACTGGAGCTGTGAGACTGTGGCAGTAAACAGAACCGAACCCGGGACACTGGAGCTGTGAGACTGTGACAGTAAACAGAACCGAACCCAGGTCACTGGAGCTGTGAGACTGTGGCAGTAAACAGAACCGAACCCGGGACACTGGAGCTGTGAGACTGTGGCAGTAAACAGAACCGAACCCGGGATACTGGAGCTGTGAGACTGTGACAGTAAACAGATCCGAACCCAGGTCACTGGAGCTGTGAGACTGTGGCAGTAAACAGAACCGAACCCAGGTCACTGGAGCTGTGAGGCTGTGGCAGTAAACAGAACCGAACCCGGGTCACTGGAGCTGTGAGACTGTGGCAGTAAACAGAACCGAACCCAGGTCACTGGAGCTGTGAGACTGTGGCAGTAAACAGAACCGAACCCAGGACACTGGAGCTGTGAGACTGTGGCAGTAAACAGAACCGAACCCGGGTCAATGGAGCTGTGAGGCTGTGGCAGTAAACAGAACCGAACCCGGGTCACTGGAGCTGTGAGACTGTGGCAGTAAACAGAACCGAACCCAGGACACTGGAGCTGTGAGACTGTGGCAGTAAACAGAACCGATCCCGGGTCAATGGAGCTGTGAGGCTGTGGCAGTAAACAGAACCGAACCCGGGTCACTGGAGCTGTGAGACTGTGGCAGTAAACAGAACCGAACCCAGGACACTGGAGCTGTGAGACTGTGGCAGTAAACAGAACCGAACCCGGGTCACTGGAGCTGTGAGACTGTGGCAGTAAACAGAACCGAACCCAGGTCACTGGAGCTGTGAGACTGTGGCAGTAAACAGAACCGAACCCAGGACACTGGAGCTGTGAGACTGTGGCAGTAAACAGAACCGAACCCGGGTCAATGGAGCTGTGAGGCTGTGGCAGTAAACAGAACCGAACCCGGGTCACTGGAGCTGTGAGACTGTGGCAGTAAACAGAACCGAACCCGGGTCAATGGAGCTGTGAGGCTGTGGCAGTAAACAGAACCGAACCCAGGTCACTGGAGCTGTGAGGCTGTGGCAGTAAACAGAACCGAACCCAGGTCACTGGAGCTGTGAGACTGTGGCAGTGAACAGAACCGAACCCGGGACACTGGAGCCGTGAGACTGTGGCAGTAAACAGAACCGAACCCGGGACACTGGAGCAGTGAGACTGTGGCAGTAAACAGAACCGAACCCAGGACACTGGAGCTGTGAGACTGTGGCAGTAAACAGAACCGAACCCGGGTCACTGGAGCTGTGAGGCTGTGGCAGTAAACAGAACCGAACCCGGGTCACTGGAGCTGTGAGACTGTGGCAGTAAACAGAACCGAACCCAGGTCACTGGAGCTGTGAGGCTGTGGCAGTACGCAGAACAGAACCCAGATCACTGGAGCTGTGAGACTGTGGCAGTAAACAGAACCGAACCCGGGACACTGGAGCCGTGAGACTGTGGCAGTAAACAGAACCGAACCCAGGACACTGGAGCCGTGAGACTGTGGCAGTAAACAGAACCGAACCCGGGACACTGGAGCTGTGAGACTGTGGCAGTAAACAGAACCGAACCCGGGTCACTGAAGCTGTGAGACTGTGGCAGTAAACAGAACCGAACCCAGGTCACTGGAGCTGTGAGACTGTGGCAGTATACAGAACCGAACCCAGGTCACTGGAGCTGTGAGACTGTGGCAGTAAACAGAACCGAACCCAGGTCACTGGAGCTGTGAGACTGTGGCAGTGAACAGAACCGAACCCGGGACACTGGAGCTGTTAGACTGTGGCAGTAAACAGAACCGAACCCAGGTCACTGGAGCTGTGAGACTGTGGCAGTAAACAGAACCGAACCCAGGTCACTGGAGCTGTGAGACTGTGGCAGTGAACAGAACCGAACCCGGGACACTGGAGCTGTGAGACTGTGGCAGTAAACAGAACCGAACCCGGGTCACTGGAGCTGTGAGACTGTGGCAGTAAACAGAACTGAACCCAGGTCACTGGAGCTGTGAGGCTGTGGCAGTAAACAGAACCGAACCCAGGTCACTGGAGCTGTGAGGCTGTGGCAGTAAACAGAACCGAACCCGGGTCACTGGAGCTGTGAGACTGTGGCAGTAAACAGAACCGAACCCGGGACACTGGAGCTGTGAGACTGTGGCAGTAAACAGAACCGAACCCGGGACACTGGAGCTGTGAGACTGTGACAGTAAACAGAACCGAACCCAGGTCACTGGAGCTGTGAGACTGTGGCAGTAAACAGAACCGAACCCGGGACACTGGAGCTGTGAGACTGTGGCAGTAAACAGAACCGAACCCGGGACACTGGAGCTGTGAGACTGTGACAGTAAACAGAACCGAACCCAGGTCACTGGAGCTGTGAGACTGTGGCAGTAAACAGTACCGAACCCAGGTCACTGGAGCTGTGAGACTGTGGCAGTAAACAGAACCGAACCCAGGTCACTGGAGCTGTGAGACTGTGGCAGTAAACAGAACCGAACCCAGGTCACTGGAGCTGTGAGACTGTGGCAGTAAACAGAACCGAACCCAGGACACTGGAGCCGTGAGACTGTGGCAGTAAACAGAACCGAACCCGGGACACTGGAGCTGTGAGACTGTGGCAGTAAACAGAACCGAACCCGGGTCACTGAAGCTGTGAGACTGTGGCAGTAAACAGAACCGAACCCAGGTCACTGGAGCTGTGAGACTGTGGCAGTAAACAGAACCGAACCCGGGACACTGGAGCTGTGAGACTGTGACAGTAAACAGAACCGAACCCAGGTCACTGGAGCTGTGAGACTGTGGCAGTAAACAGAACCGAACCCGGGACACTGGAGCTGTGAGACTGTGGCAGTAAACAGAACCGAACCCGGGACACTGGAGCTGTGAGACTGTGACAGTAAACAGAACCGAACCCAGGTCACTGGAGCTGTGAGACTGTGGCAGTAAACAGAACCGAACCCAGGTCACTGGAGCTGTGAGACTGTGGCAGTAAACAGAACCGAACCCAGGTCACTGGAGCTGTGAGGCTGTGGCAGTATACAGAACCGAACCCAGGTCACTGGAGCTGTGAGACTGTGGCAGTAAACAGAACTGAACCCAGGTCACTGGAGCTGTGAGACTGTGGCAGTGAACAGAACCGAACCCGGGACACTGGAGCTGTGAGACTGTGGCAGTAAACAGAACCGAACCCAGGTCACTGGAGCTGTGAGACTGTGGCAGTAAACAGAACCGAACCCAGGTCACTGGAGCTGTGAGACTGTGGCAGTGAACAGAACCGAACGCGGGACACTGGAGCTGTGAGACTGTGGCAGTAAACAGAACCGAACCCGGGTCACTGGAGCTGTGAGACTGTGGCAGTAAACAGAACTGAACCCAGGTCACTGGTGCTGTGAGGCTGTGGCAGTAAACAGAACCGAACCCAGGTCACTGGAGCTGTGAGGCTGTGGCAGTAAACAGAACCGAACCCGGGTCACTGGAGCTGTGAGACTGTGGCAGTAAACAGAACCGAACCCGGGACACTGGAGCTGTGAGACTGTGGCAGTAAACAGAACCGAACCCAGGACACTGGAGCTGTGAGACTGTGACAGTAAACAGAACCGAACCCAGGTCACTGGAGCTGTGAGACTGTGGCAGTAAACAGAACCGAACCCGGGACACTGGAGCTGTGAGACTGTGGCAGTAAACAGAACCGAACCCGGGACACTGGAGCTGTGAGACTGTGACAGTAAACAGAACCGAACCCAGGTCACTGGAGCTGTGAGACTGTGGCAGTAAACAGGACCGAACCCAGGTCACTGGAGCTGTGAGACTGTGGCAGTGAACAGAACCGAACCCGGGACACTGGAGCTGTGAGACTGTGGCAGTAAACAGAACCGAACCCGGGTCACTGGAGCTGTGAGACTGTGGCAGTAAACAGAACCGAACCCAGGTCACTGGAGCTGTGAGGCTGTGGCAGTAAACAGAACCGAACCCGGGTCACTGGAGCTGTGAGACTGTGGCAGTAAACAGAACCGAACCCGGGACACTGGAGCTGTGAGACTGTGGCAGTAAACAGAACCGAACCCGGGACACTGGAGCTGTGAGACTGTGACAGTAAACAGAACCGAACCCAGGTCACTGGAGCTGTGAGACTGTGGCAGTAAACAGAACCGAACCCGGGACACTGGAGCTGTGAGACTGTGGCAGTAAACAGAACCGAACCCGGGATACTGGAGCTGTGAGACTGTGACAGTAAACAGATCCGAACCCAGGTCACTGGAGCTGTGAGACTGTGGCAGTAAACAGAACCGAACCCAGGTCACTGGAGCTGTGAGGCTGTGGCAGTAAACAGAACCGAACCCGTGTCACTGGAGCTGTGAGACTGTGGCAGTAAACAGAACCGAACCCAGGTCACTGGAGCTGTGAGACTGTGGCAGTAAACAGAACCGAACCCAGGACACTGGAGCTGTGAGACTGTGGCAGTAAACAGATCCGAACCCGGGACACTGGAGCGGTGAGGCTGTGGCAGTAAACAGAACCGAACCCGGGTCACTGGAGCTGTGAGACTGTGGCAGTAAACAGAACCGAACCCAGGACACTGGAGCTGTGAGACTGTGGCAGTAAACAGAACCGAACCCGGGTCAATGGAGCTGTGAGGCTGTGGCAGTAAACAGTACGGAACCCGGGTCACTGGAGCTGTGAGACTGTGGCAGTAAACAGAACCGAACCCAGGTCACTGGAGCTGTGTGACTGTGGCAGTAAACAGAACCGAACCCAGGACACTGGAGCTGTGAGACTGTGGCAGTAAACAGAACCGAACCCGGGTCACTGGAGCTGTGAGACTGTGGCAGTAAACAGAACCGAACCCGGGTCAATGGAGCTGTGAGGCTGTGGCAGTAAACAGAACCGAACCCGGGTCACTGGAGCTGTGAGACTGTGGCAGTAAACAGAACCGAACCCGGGTCAATGGAGCTGTGAGGCTGTGGCAGTAAACAGAACCGAACCCAGGTCACTGGAGCTGTGAGGCTGTGGCAGTAAACAGAACCGAACCCAGGTCACTGGAGCTCTGAGACTGTGGCAGTGAACAGAACCGAACCCGGGACACTGGAGCCGTGAGACTGTGGCAGTAAACAGAACCGAACCCGGGTCACTGGAGCTGTGAGACTGTGGCAGTAAACAGAACCGAACCCAGGACACTGGAGCTGTGAGACTGTGGCAGTAAACAGAACCGAACCCGGGTCACTGGAGCTGTGAGGCTGTGGCAGTAAACAGAACCGAACCCGGGTCACTGGAGCTGTGAGACTGTGGCAGTAAACAGAACCGAACCCAGGTCACTGGAGCTGTGAGGCTGTGGCAGTACGCAGAACAGAACCCAGATCACTGGAGCTGTGAGACTGTGGCAGTAAACAGAACCGAACACGGGACACTGGAGCCGTGAGACTGTGGCAGTAAACAGAACCGAACCCAGGACACTGGAGCCGTGAGACTGTGGCAGTAAACAGAACCGAACCCGGGACACTGGAGCTGTGAGACTGTGGCAGTAAACAGAACCGAACCCGGGTCACTGAAGCTGTGAGACTGTGGCAGTAAACAGAACCGAACCCAGGTCACTGGAGCTGTGAGACTGTGGCAGTATACAGAACCGAACCCAGGTCACTGGAGCTGTGAGACTGTGGCAGTAAACAGAACCGAACCCAGGTCACTGGAGCTGTGAGACTGTGGCAGTGAACAGAACCGAACCCGGGACACTGGAGCTGTTAGACTGTGGCAGTAAACAGAACCGAACCCAGGTCACTGGAGCTGTGAGACTGTGGCAGTAAACAGAACCGAACCCAGGTCACTGGAGCTGTGAGACTGTGGCAGTGAACAGAAGCGAACCCGGGACACTGGAGCTGTGAGACTGTGGCAGTAAACAGAACCGAACCCGGGTCACTGGAGCTGTGAGACTGTGGCAGTAAACAGAACTGAACCCAGGTCACTGGAGCTGTGAGGCTGTGGCAGTAAACAGAACCGAACCCAGGTCACTGGAGCTGTGAGGCTGTGGCAGTAAACAGAACCGAACCCGGGTCACTGGAGCTGTGAGACTGTGGCAGTAAACAGAACCGAACCCGGGACACTGGAGCTGTGAGACTGTGGCAGTAAACAGAACCGAACCCGGGACACTGGAGCTGTGAGACTGTGACAGTAAACAGAACCGAACCCAGGTCACTGGAGCTGTGAGACTGTGGCAGTAAACAGAACCGAACCCGGGACACTGGAGCTGTGAGACTGTGGCAGTAAACAGAACCGAACCCAGGTCACTGGAGCTGTGAGACTGTGGCAGTAAACAGAACCGAACCCAGGTCACTGGAGCTGTGAGACTGTGGCAGTAAACAGAACCGAACCCAGGACACTGGAGCCGTGAGACTGTGGCAGTAAACAGAACCGAACCCGGGACACTGGAGCTGTGAGACTGTGGCAGTAAACAGAACCGAACCCGGGTCACTGAAGCTGTGAGACTGTGGCAGTAAACAGAACCGAACCCAGGTCACTGGAGCTGTGAGACTGTGGCAGTATACAGAACCGAACCCAGGTCACTGGAGCTGTGAGACTGTGGCAGTAAACAGAACCGAACCCAGGTCACTGGAGCTGTGAGACTGTGGCAGTGAACAGAACCGAACCCGGGACACTGGAGCTGTGAGACTGTGGCAGTAAACAGAACCGAACCCAGGTCACTGGAGCTGTGAGACTGTGGCAGTAAACAGAACCGAACCCAGGTCACTGGAGCTGTGAGACTGTGGCAGTGAACAGAACCGAACGCGGGACACTGGAGCTGTGAGACTGTGGCAGTAAACAGAACCGAACCCGGGTCACTGGAGCTGTGAGACTGTGGCAGTAAACAGAACTGAACCCAGGTCACTGGAGCTGTGAGGCTGTGGCAGTAAACAGAACCGAACCCAGGTCACTGGAGCTGTGAGGCTGTGGCAGTAAACAGAACCGAACCCGGGTCACTGGAGCTGTGAGACTGTGGCAGTAAACAGAACCGAACCCGGGACACTGGAGCTGTGAGACTGTGGCAGTAAACAGAACCGAACCCGGGACACTGGAGCTGTGAGACTGTGACAGTAAACAGAACCGAACCCAGGTCACTGGAGCTGTGAGACTGTGGCAGTAAACAGAACCGAACCCGGGACACTGGAGCTGTGAGACTGTGGCAGTAAACAGAACCGAACCCGGGACACTGGAGCTGTGAGACTGTGACAGTAAACAGAACCGAACCCAGGTCACTGGAGCTGTGAGACTGTGGCAGTAAACAGAACCGAACCCAGGTCACTGGAGCTGTGAGACTGTGGCAGTAAACAGAACCGAACCCAGGTCACTGGAGCTGTGAGACTGTGGCAGTAAACAGAACCGAACCCAGGTCACTGGAGCTGTGAGACTGTGGCAGTAAACAGAACCGAACCCAGGTCACTGGAGCTGTGAGACTGTGGCAGTAAACAGAACCGCACCCAGGTCACTGGAGCTGTGAGACTGTGGCAGTAAACAGAACCGAACCCGGGACACTGGAGCTGTGAGACTGTGGCAGTAAACAGAACCGAACCCGGGTCACTGCAGCTGTGAGACTGTGGCAGTAAACAGAACCGAACCCGGGACACTGGAGCTGTGAGACTGTGGCAGTAAACAGAACCGAACCCGGGTCACTGGAGCTGTGAGACTGTGGCAGTAAACAGAACCGAACCCAGGTCACTGGAGCTGTGAGACTGTGGCAGTGAACAGAACCGAACCCGGGACACTGGAGCTGTGAGACTGTGGCAGTAAATAGTACCGAACCCGGGTCACTGGAGCTGTGAGACTGTGGCAGTAAACAGAACCGAACCCAGGTCACTGGAGCTGTGAGACTGTGGCAGTAAACAGAACCGAACCAGGGTCACTGGAGCTGTGAGACTGTGGCAGTGAACAGAACCGAACCCGGGTCACTGGAGCGGTGAGACTGTGGCAGTAAACAGAACCGAACCCGGGTCACTGGAGCTGTGAGACTGTGGCAGTAAACAGAACCGAACCCGGGTCACTGGAGCTGTGAGACTGTGGCAGTAAACAGAACCGAACCCAGGTCACTGGAGCTGTGAGACTGTGGCATGAAACAGAACCGAACCCAGGTCACTGGAGCTGTGAGACTGTGGCAGTAAACAGAACCGAACCCAGGTCACTGGAGCTGTGAGACTGTGGCAGTAAACAGAACCGAACCCAGGTCACTGGAGCTGTGAGACTGTGGCAGTACACAGAACCGAACCCAGGTCACTGGAGCTGTGAGACTGTGGCAGTAAACAGAACCGAACCCGGGACACTGGAGCTGTGAGACTGTGGCAGTAAACAGAACCGAACCCAGGTCACTGGAGCTGTGAGGCTGTGGCAGTAAACAGAACCGAACCCGGGACACTGGAGCTGTGAGACTGTGGCAGTAAACAGAACCGAACCCAGGTCACTGGAGCTGTGAGACTGTGGCAGTGAACAGAACCGAACCCAGGTCACTGGAGCTTTGAGACTGTGGCAGTGAACAGAACTGAACCCAGGTCACTGGAGCTGTGAGACTGTGGCAGTAAACAGAACCGAACCCAGGTCACTGGAGCTGTGAGACTGTGGCAGTGAACAGAACCGAACCCGGGACACTGGAGCTGTGTGACTGTGGCAGTAAACAGAACCGAACCCGGGTCACTGGAGCTGTGAGACTGAGGCAGTAAACAGAACCGAACCCAGGTCACTGGAGCTGTGAGGCTGTGGCAGTGAACAGAACCGAACCCAGGTCACTGGAGCTGTGAGACTGTGGCAGTAAACAGAACCGAACCCGGGTCACTGGAGCTGTGAGACTGTGGCAGTAAAAAGAACCGAACCCGGGTCACTGGAGCTGTGAGACTGTGGCAGTAAACAGAACCGAACCCAGGACACTGGAGCTGTGAGACTGTGGCAGTAAACAGAACCGAACCCGGGTCACTGGAGCTGTGAGGCTGTGGCAGTAAACAAAAGCGAACCCGGGTCACTGGAGCTCTGAGACTGTGGCAGTAAACAGAACTGTACCCAGGTCACTGGAGCTGTGAGACTGTGGCAGTGAACAGAACCGAACCCAGGTCACTGGAGCTGTGAGACTGTGGCAGTAAACAGAACCGAACCCAGGTCACTGGAGCTGTGAGACTGTGGCAGTAAACAGAACCGAACCCAGGTCACTGGAGCTGTGAGACTGTGGCAGTAAACAGAACCGAACCCGGGACACTGGAGCTGTGAGACTGTGGCAGTAAACAGAACCGAACCCGGGTCACTGCAGCTGTGAGACTGTGGCAGTAAACAGAACCGAACCCGGGACACTGGAGCTGTGAGACTGTGGCAGTAAACAGAACCGAACCCGGGTCACTGGAGCTGTGAGACTGTGGCAGTAAACAGAACCGAACCCAGGTCACTGGAGCTGTGAGACTGTGGCAGTGAACAGAACCGAACCCGGGACACTGGAGCTGTGAGACTGTGGCAGTAAACAGTACCGAACCCGGGTCACTGGAGCTGTGAGACTGTGGCCGTAAACAGAACCGAACCCAGGTATCTGGAGCTGTGAGACTGTGGCAGTAAACAGAACCGAACCAGGGTCACTGGAGCTGTGAGACTGTGGCAGTGAACAGAACCGAACCCGGGTCACTGGAGCGGTGAGACTGTGGCAGTAAACAGTACCGAACCCGGGTCAATGGAGCTGTGAGACTGTGGCAGTAACAGAACCGAACCCGGGTCACTGGAGCTGTGAGACTGTGGCAGTAAACAGAACCGAACCCAGGTCACTGGAGCTGTGAGACTGTGGCATGAAACAGAACCGAACCCGGGACACTGGAGCTGTGAGACTGTGGCAGTAAACAGAAACGAACCCGGGTCACTGGAGCTGTGAGACTGTGGCAGTAAACAGAACCGAACCCAGGTCACTGGAGCTGTGAGACTGTGGCAGTGAACAGAACCGAACCCGGGACACTGGAGCTGTGAGACTGTGGCAGTAAACAGTACCGAACCCGGGTCACTGGAGCTGTGAGACTGTGGCAGTAAACAGAACCGAACCCAGGTCACTGGAGCTGTGAGACTGTGGCAGTAAACAGAACCGAACCAGGGTCACTGGAGCTGTGAGACTGTGGCAGTGAACAGAACCGAACCCGGGTCACTGGAGCGGTGAGACTGTGGCAGTAAACAGAACCGAACCCGGGTCACTGGAGCTGTGAGACTGTGGCAGTAAACAGAACCGAACCCGGGTCACTGGAGCTGTGAGACTGTGGCAGTAAACAGAACCGAACCCAGGTCACTGGAGCTGTGAGACTGTGGCATGAAACAGAACCGAACCCAGGTCACTGGAGCTGTGAGACTGTGGCAGTAAACAGAACCGAACCCAGGTCACTGGAGCTGTGAGACTGTGGCAGTAAACAGAACCGAACCCAGGTCACTGGAGCTGTGAGACTGTGGCAGTACACAGAACCGAACCCAGGTCACTGGAGCTGTGAGACTGTGGCAGTAAACAGAACCGAACCCGGGACACTGGAGCTGTGAGACTGTGGCAGTAAACAGAACCGAACCCAGGTCACTGGAGCTGTGAGGCTGTGGCAGTAAACAGAACCGAACCCGGGACACTGGAGCTGTGAGACTGTGGCAGTAAACAGAACCGAACCCAGGTCACTGGAGCTGTGAGACTGTGGCAGTGAACAGAACCGAACCCAGGTCACTGGAGCTTTGAGACTGTGGCAGTGAACAGAACTGAACCCAGGTCACTGGAGCTGTGAGACTGTGGCAGTAAACAGAACCGAACCCAGGTCACTGGAGCTGTGAGACTGTGGCAGTGAACAGAACCGAACCCGGGACACTGGAGCTGTGAGACTGTGGCAGTAAACAGAACCGAACCCGGGTCACTGGAGCTGTGAGACTGAGGCAGTAAACAGAACCGAACCCAGGTCACTGGAGCTGTGAGGCTGTGGCAGTGAACAGAACCGAACCCAGGTCACTGGAGCTGTGAGACTGTGGCAGTAAACAGAACCGAACCCGGGTCACTGGAGCTGTGAGACTGTGGCAGTAAACAGAACCGAACCCGGGTCACTGGAGCTGTGATACTGTGGCAGTAAACAGAACCGAACCCGGGACACTGGAGCTGTGAGACTGTGGCAGTAAACAGAACCGCACCCGGGTCACTGGAGCTGTGAGGCTGTGGCAGTAAACAAAAGCGAACCCGGGTCACTGGAGCTGTGAGACTGTGGCAGTAAACAGAACCGAACCCAGGTCACTGGAGCTGTGAGACTGTGGCAGTGAACAGAACCGAACCCGGGACACTGGAGCTGTGAGACTGTGGCAGTAAACAGAACCGAACCCAGGTCACTGGAGCTGTGAGACTCTGGCAGTAAACAGAACCGAACCCAGGTCACTGGAGCTGTGAGACTGTGGCAGTGAATAGAACCGAACCCGGGAAACTGGAGCTGTGAGACTGTGGCAGTAAACAGAACCGAACCCGGGTCACTGGAGCTGTGAGACTGTGGCAGTAAACAGAACCGAACCCAGGTCACTGGAGCTGTGAGGCTGTGGCAGTAAACAGAACCGAACCCGGGTCACTGGAGCTGTGAGACTGTGGCAGTAAACAGAACCGAACCCGGGACACTGGAGCTGTGAGACTGTGACAGTAAACAGAACCGAACCCAGGTCACTGGAGCTGTGAGGCTGTGGCAGTAAACAGAACCGAACCCGGGTCACTGGAGCTGTGAGACTGTGGCAGTAAACAGAACCGAACCCGTGTCACTGGAGCTGTGAGACTGTGGCAGTAAACAGAACCGAACCCAGGACACTGGAGCTGTGAGACTGTGGCAGTAAACAGAACCGAACCCGGGTCAATGGAGCTGTGAGGCTGTGGCAGTAAACAGAACCGAACCCGGGTCACTGGAGCTGTGAGACTGTGGCAGTAAACAGAACCGAACCCAGGTCACTGGAGCTGTGAGGCTGTGGCAGTAAACAGAACCGAACCCAGGTCACTGGAGCTGTGAGACTGTGGCAGTAAACAGAACCGAACCCGGGACACTGGAGCCGTGAGACTGTGGCAGTAAACAGAACCGAACCCGGGTCACTGGAGCTGTGAGACTGTGGCAGTAAACAGAACTGAACCCAGGACACTGGAGCTGTGTGACTGTGGCAGTAAACAGAACCGAACCCGGGTCACTGGAGCTGTGAGGCTGTGGCAGTAAACAGAACCGAACCCGGGTCACTGGAGCTGTGAGACTGTGGCAGTAAACAGAACCGAACCCAGGTCACTGGAGCTGTGAGACTGTGGCAGTGAACAGAACCGAACCCGGGACACTGGAGCTGTGAGACTGTGGCAGTAAACAGAACCGAACCCGGGTCACTGGAGCTGTGAGGCTGTGGCAGTAAACAGAACCGAACCCGGGTCACTGGAGCTGTGAGACTGTGGCAGTGAACAGAACCGAACCCGGGACACTGGAGCTGTGAGACTGTGGCAGTAAACAGAACCGAACCCGGGTCACTGGAGCTGTGAGACTGTGGCAGTAAACAGAACTGAACCCAGGTCACTGGAGCTGTGAGGCTGTGGCAGTAAACAGAACCGAACCCAGGTCACTGGAGCTGTGAGGCTGTGGCAGTAAACAGAACCGAACCCGGGTCACTGGAGCTGTGAGACTGTGGCAGTAAACAGAACCGAACCCGGGACACTGGAGCTGTGAGACTGTGGCAGTAAACAGAACCGAACCCGGGACACTGGAGCTGTGAGACTGTGACAGTAAACAGAACCGAACCCAGGTCACTGGAGCTGTGAGACTGTGGCAGTAAACAGAACCGAACCCGGGACTCTGGAGCTGTGAGACTGTGGCAGTAAACAGAACCGAACCCGGGACACTGGAGCTGTGAGACTGTGACAGTAAACAGAACCGAACCCAGGTCACTGGAGCTGTGAGACTGTGGCAGTAAACAGAACCGAACCCAGGTCACTGGAGCTGTGAGACTGTGGCAGTAAACAGAACCGAACCCAGGTCACTGGAGCTGTGAGACTGTGGCAGTAAACAGAACCGAACCCAGGTCACTGGAGCTGTGAGACTGTGGCAGTAAACAGAACCGAACCCGGGTCACTGGAGCTGTGAGACTGTGGCAGTAAACAGAACCGAACCCAGGTCACTGGAGCTGTGAGACTGTGGCAGTGAACAGAACCGAACCCGGGACACTGGAGCTGTGAGACTGTGGCAGTAAACAGAACCGAACCGGGGTCACTGGAGCTGTGAGGCTGTGGCAGTAAACAGAATCGAACCCGGTTCACTGGAGCTGTGAGACTGTGGCAGTGAACAGAACCGAACCCGGGACACTGGAGCTGTGAGACTGTGGCAGTAAACAGAACCGAACCCGGGTCACTGGAGCTGTGAGACTGTGGCAGTAAACAGAACTGAACCCAGGTCACTGGAGCTGTGAGGCTGTGGCAGTAAACAGAACCGAACCCGGGTCACTGGAGCTGTGAGGCTGTGGCAGTAAACAGAACCGAACCCGGGTCACTGGAGCTGTGAGACTGTGGCAGTAAACAGAACCGAACCCGGGACACTGGAGCTGTGAGACTGTGGCAGTAAACAGAACCGAACCCGGGACACTGGAGCTGTGAGACTGTGACAGTAAACAGAACCGAACCCAGGTCACTGGAGCTGTGAGACTGTGGCAGTAAACAGAACCGAACCCGGGACACTGGAGCTGTGAGACTGTGGCAGTAAACAGAACCGAACCCGGGACACTGGAGCTGTGAGACTGTGACAGTAAACAGAACCGAACCCAGGTCACTGGAGCTGTGAGACTGTGGCAGTAAACAGAACCGAACCCAGGTCACTGGAGCTGTGAGACTGTGGCAGTAAACAGAACCGAACCCAGGTCACTGGAGCTGTGAGACTGTGGAAGTAAACAGAACCGAACCCGGGTCACTGGAGCTGTGAGACTGTGGCAGTAAACAGAACCGAACCCAGGTCACTGGAGCTGTGAGACTGTGGCAGTAAACAGAACCGAACCCAGGTCACTGGAGCTGTGAGACTGTGGCAGTAAACAGAACCGAACCCGGGACACTGGAGCTGTGAGACTGTGGCAGTAAACAGAACCGAACCCGGGTCACTGCAGCTGTGAGACTGTGGCAGTAAACAGAACCGAACCCGAGACACTGGAGCTGTGAGACTGTGGCAGTAAACAGAACCGAACCCGGGTCACTGGAGCTGTGAGACTGTGGCAGTAAACAGAACCGAACCCAGGTCACTGGAGCTGTGAGACTGTGGCAGTGAACAGAACCGAACCCGGGACACTGGAGCTGTGAGACTGTGGCAGTAAACAGAACCGAACCCGGGTCACTGGAGCTGTGAGACTGTGGCAGTAAACAGAACCGAACCCAGGTCACTGGAGCTATGAGACTGTGGCAGTGAACAGAACCGAACCCGGGTCACTGGAGCGGTGAGACTGTGGCAGTAAACAGAACCGAACCCGGGACACTGGAGCTTTGAGACTGTGGCAGTAAACAGAACCGAACCCAGGTCACTGGAGCTGTGAGACTGTGGCAGTAAACAGAACCGAACCAGGGTCACTGGAGCTATGAGACTGTGGCAGTGAACAGAACCGAACCCGGGTCACTGGAGCGGTGAGACTGTGGCAGTAAACAGAACCGAACCCGGGTCACTGGAGCTGTGAGACTGTGGCAGTAAACAGAACCGAACCCGGGTCACTGGAGCTGTGAGACAGTGGCAGTAAACAGAACCGAACCCAGGTCACTGGAGCTGTGAGACTGTGGCATGAAACAGAACCGAACCCAGGTCACTGGAGCTGTGAGACTGTGGCAGTAAACAGAACCGAACCCAGGTCACTGGAGCTGTGAGACTGTGGCAGTAAACAGAACCGAACCCAGGTCACTGGAGCTGTGAGACTGTGGCAGTACACAGAACCGAACCCAGGTCACTGGAGCTGTGAGACTGTGGCAGTAAACAGAACCGAACCCGGGACACTGGAGCTGTGAGACTGTGGCAGTAAACAGAACCGAACCCAGGTCACTGGAGCTGTGAGGCTGTGGCAGTAAACAGAACCGAACCCGGGACACTGGAGCTGTGAGACTGTGGCAGTAAACAGAACCGAACCCAGGTCACTGGAGCTGTGAGACTGTGGCAGTGAACAGAACCGAACCCAGGTCACTGGAGCTTTGAGACTGTGGCAGTGAACAGAACTGAACCCAGGTCACTGGAGCTGTGAGACTGTGGCAGTAAACAGAACCGAACCCAGGTCACTGGAGCTGTGAGACTGTGGCAGTGAACAGAACCGAACCCGGGACACTGGAGCTGTGAGACTGTGGCAGTAAACAGAACCGAACCCGGGTCACTGGAGCTGTGAGACTGAGGCAGTAAACAGAACCGAACCCAGGTCACTGGAGCTGTGAGGCTGTGGCAGTGAACAGAACCGAACCCAGGTCACTGGAGCTGTGAGACTGTGGCAGTAAACAGAACCGAACCCGGGTCACTGGAGCTGTGAGACTGTGGCAGTAAACAGAACCGAACCCGGGTCACTGGAGCTGTGAGACTGTGGCAGTAAACAGAACCGAACCCAGGACACTGGAGCTGTGAGACTGTGGCAGTAAACAGAACCGAACCCGGGTCACTGGAGCTGTGAGGCTGTGGCAGTAAACAAAAGCGAACCCGGGTCACTGGAGCTGTGAGACTGTGGCAGTAAACAGAACCGTACCCGGGTCACTGGAGCTGTGAGACTGTGGCAGTAAACAGAACCGAACCCAGGTCACTGGAGCTGTGAGACTGTGGCAGTAAACAGAACCGAACCCAGGTCACTGGAGCTGTGAGACTGTGGCAGTGAACAGAACCGAACCCGGGACACTGGAGCTGTGAGACTGTGGCAGTAAACAGAACCGAACCCAGGTCACTGGAGCTGTGAGACTCTGGCAGTAAACAGAACCGAACCCAGGTCACTGGAGCTGTGAGACTGTGGCAGTGAACAGAACCGAACCCGGGACACTGGAGCTGTGAGACTGTGGCAGTAAACAGAACCGAACCCGGGTCACTGGAGCTGTGAGACTGTGGCAGTAAACAGAACCGAACCCAGGTCACTGGAGCTGTGAGGCTGTGGCAGTAAACAGAACCGAACCCGGGTCACTGGAGCTGTGAGACTGTGGCAGTAAACAGAACCGAACCCGGGACACTGGAGCTGTGAGACTTTGGCAGTAAACAGAACCGAACCCGGGACACTGGAGCTGTGAGACTGTGACAGTAAACAGAACCGAACCCAGGTCACTGGAGCTGTGAGACTGTGGCAGTAAACAGAACCGAACCCGGGACACTGGAGCTGAGAGACTGTGGCAGTAAACAGAACCGAACCCGGGACACTGGAGCTGTGAGACTGTGACAGTAAACAGAACCGAACCCAGGTCACTGGAGCTGTGAGACTGTGGCAGTAAACAGAACCGAACCCAGGTCACTGGAGCTGTGAGGCTGTGGCAGTAAACAGAACCGAACCCGGGTCACTGGAGCTGTGAGACTGTGGCAGTAAACAGAACCGAACCCAGGTCACTGGAGCTGTGAGACTGTGGCAGTAAACAGAACCGAACCCAGGACACTGGAGCTGTGAGACTGTGGCAGTAAACAGAACCGAACCCGGGTCAATGGAGCTGTGAGGCTGTGGCAGTAAACAGAACCGAACCCGGGTCACTGGAGCTGTGAGACTGTGGCAGTAAACAGAACCGAACCCAGGACACTGGAGCTGTGAGACTGTGGCAGTGAACAGAACCGAAGCCGGGTCAATGGAGCTGTGAGGCTGTGGCAGTAAACAGAACCGAACCCGGGTCACTGGAGCTGTGAGACTGTGGCAGTAAACAGAACCGAACCCAGGTCACTGGAGCTGTGAGGCTGTGGCAGTAAACAGAACCGAACCCAGGTCACTGGAGCTGTGAGACTGTGGCAGTAAACAGAACTGAACCCAGGTCACTGGAGCTGTGAGACTGTGGCAGTAAACAGAACCGAACCCAGGTCACTGGAGCGGTGAGACTGTGGCAGTAAACAGAACCGAACCCGGGTCACTGGAGCTGTGAGACTGTGGCAGTAAACAGAACCGAACCCAGGTCACTGGAGCTGTGAGACTGTGGCAGTAAACAGAACCGAACCCGGGTCACTGGAGCTGTGAGACTGTGGCAGTAAACAGAACCGAACCCGGGACACTGGAGCTGTGAGACTGTGGCAGTAAACAGAACTGAACCCAGGTCACTGGAGCTGTGAGACTGTGGCAGTAAACAGAACCGAACCCGGGACACTGGAGCTGTGAGACTGTGGCAGTAAACAGAACCGAACCCGGGACACTGGAGCCGTGAGACTGTGGCAGTAAACAGAACCGAACCCGGGTCACTGGAGCTGTGAGACTGTGGCAGTAAACAGAACCGAACCCAGGACACTGGAGCTGTGTGACTGTGGCAGTAAACAGAACCGAACCCGGGTCACTGGAGCTGTGAGGCTGTGGCAGTAAACAGAACCGAACCCGGGTCACTGGAGCTGTGAGACTGTGGCAGTAAACAGAACCGAACCCAGGTCACTGGAGCTGTGAGGCTGTGGCAGTACGCAGAACAGAACCCAGATCACTGGAGCTGTGAGACTGTGGCAGTAAACAGAACCGAACCCGGGACACTGGAGCCGTGAGACTGTGGCAGTAAACAGAACCGAACCCAGGACATTGGAGCCGTGAGACTGTGGCAGTAAACAGAACCGAACCCGGGACACTGGAGCTGTGAGACTGTGGCAGTAAACAGAACCGAACCCGGGTCACTGGAGCTGTGAGACTGTGGCAGTAAACAGAACCGAACCCAGGTCACTGGAGCTGTGAGACTGTGGCAGTATACAGAACCGAACCCAGGTCACTGGAGCTGTGAGACTGTGGCAGTAAACAGAACCGAACCCAGGTCACTGGAGCTGTGAGACTGTGGCAGTGAATAGAACCGAACCCGGGACACTGGAGCTGTGAGACTGTGGCAGTAAACAGAATCGAACCCAGGTCACTGGAGCTGTGAGACTGTGGCAGTAAACAGAACCGAACCCAGGTCACTGGAGCTGTGAGACTGTGGCAGTGAACAGAACCGAACCCGGGACACTGGAGCTGTGAGACTGTGGCAGTAAACAGAACCGAACCCGGGTCACTGGAGCTGTGAGACTGTGGCAGTAAACAGAACTGAACACAGGTCACTGGAGCTGTGAGGCTGTGGCAGTAAACAGAACCGAACCCAGGTCACTGGAGCTGTGAGGCTGTGGCAGTAAACAGAACCGAACCCGGGTCACTGGAGCTGTGAGACTGTGGCAGTAAACAGAACCGAACCCGGGACACTGGAGCTGTGAGACTGTGGCAGTAAACAGAACCGAACTCGGGACACTGGAGCTGTGAGACTGTGACAGTAAACAGAACCGAACCCAGGTCACTGGAGCTGTGAGACTGTGGAGGTAAACAGAACCGAACCCGGGACACTGGAGCTGTGAGACTGTGGCAGTAAACAGAACCGAACCCGGGACACTGGAGCTGTGAGACTGTGACAGTAAACAGAACCGAACCCAGGTCACTGGAGCTGTGAGACTGTGGCAGTAAACAGAACCGAACCCAGGTCACTGGAGCTGTGAGACTGTGGCAGTAAACAGAACCGAACCCAGGACACTGGAGCTGCGAGACTGTGGCAGTAAACAGAACCGAACCCGGGTCAATGGAGCTGTGAGGCTGTGGCAGTAAACAGAACCGAACCCGGGTCACTGGAGCTGTGAGACTGTGGCAGTAAACAGAACCGAACCCAGGACACTGGAGCTGTGAGACTGTGGCAGTAAACAGAACCGAACCCAGGTCACTGGAGCTGTGAGGCTGTGGCAGTAAACAGAACCGAACCCAGGTCAATGGAGCTGTGAGACTGTGGCAGTAAACAGAACCGAACCCGGGACACTGGAGCCGTGAGACTGTGGCAGTAAACAGAACAGAACCCGGGTCACTGGAGCTGTGTGACTGTGGCAGTAAACAGAACCGAACCCAGGACACTGAAGCTGTGAGACTGTGGCAGTAAACAGAACCGAACCCAGGACACTGGAGCCGTGAGACTGTGGCAGAAAAACAGAACCGAACCCAGGACACTGGAGCTGTGAGACTGTGGCCGTAAACAGAACTGAACCCGGGTCACTGGAGCTGTGAGACTGTGGCAGTGAACAGAACCGAACCCGGGACACTGGAGCTGTGAAGCTGTGGCAGTAAACGGAACCGAACCCGGGTCACTGGAGCTGTGAGACTGTGGCAGTAAACAGAACCGAACCCGGGTCACTGGAGCTGTGAGGCTGTGGCAGTAAACAGAACCGAACCCAGGTCACTGGAGCTGTGAGGCTGTGGCAGTAAACAGAACCGAACCCAGGTCACTGGAGCTGTGAGACTGTGGCAGTAAACAGAACCGAACCCAGGTCACTGGAGCTGTGAGACTGTGGCAGTAAACAGAACCGAACCCAGGTCACTGGAGCTGTGAGACTGTGGCAGTAAACAGAACCGAAGCCGGGTCACTGGAGCTGTGAGACTGTGGCAGTAAACAGAACCGAACCCAGGACACTGAAGCTGTGAGACTGTGGCAGTAAACAGAACCGAACCCAGGACACTGGAGCCGTGAGACTGTGGCAGAAAAACAGAACCGAACCCAGGACACTGGAGCTGTGAGACTGTGGCAGTAAACAGAACCGAACCCGGGACACTGGAGCTGTGAAGCTGTGGCAGTAAACGGAACCGAACCCGGGTCACTGGAGCTGTGAGACTGTGGCAGTAAACAGAACCGAACCCGGGTCACTGGAGCTGTGAGGCTGTGGCAGTAAACAGAACCGAACCCAGGTCACTGGAGCTGTGAGGCTGTGGCAGTAAACAGAACCGAACCCAGGTCACTGGAGCTGTGAGACTGTGGCAGTAAGCAGAACCGAACCCGGGACACTGGAGCTGTGAGAATGTGGCAGTGAACAGAACCGAACCCGGTTCACTGGAGCTGTGAGACTGTGGCAGTAAACAGAACCGAACCCAGGTCACTGGAGCTGTGAGGCTGTGGCAGTACGCAGAACAGAACCCAGATCACTGGAGCTGTGAGACTGTGGCAGTAAACAGAATCGAACCCGGGACACTGGAGCCGTGAGACTGTGGCAGCAAACAGAACCGAACCCAGGACACAGGAGCCGTGAGACTGTGGCAGTAAACAGAACCGAACTCAGGACACTGAAGCTGTGAGACTGTGGCAGTAAACAGAACCGAACCCAGGACACTGGAGCCGTGAGACTGTGGCAGTAAACAGAACCGAACACAGGACACTGGAGCTGTGAGACTGTGGCAGTAAACAGAACCGAACCCAGGACACTGGAGCTGTGAGACTGTGGCAGTAAACAGAACTAAACCCGGGTCACTGGAGCTGTGAGACTGCGGCAGTAAACAGAACCGAACCCGGGACACTGGAGCTGTGAAGCTGTGGCAGTAAACAGAACCGAACCCAGCTCACTGGAGCTGTGAGACTTTGGCAGTAAAGAGAACCGAACCCGGGACACTGGAGCTGTGAGACTGTGGCAGTAAACAGAACTGAACCCAGGTCACTGGAGCTGTGAGACTGTGGCAGTAAACAGAACCGAACCCGGGTCACTGGAGCTGTGAGGCTGTGGCAGTAAAGAGAACCGAACCCAGGTCACTGGAGCTGTGAGGCTGTGGCAGTAAACAGAACCGAACCCGGGTCACAGGAGCTGTGAGACTGTGGCAGTAAACAGAACCGAACCCGGGACACTGGAGCTGTGAGACTGTGGCAGTAAATAGAACCGAACCCAGGTCACTGGAGCTGTGAGACTGTGGCAGTAAACAGAACCGAACCCGGGACACTGGAGCTGTGAGACTGTGGCAGTAAACAGAACCGAACCCTGGACACTGGAGCCGTGAGACTGTGGCAGAAAAACAGAACCGAACCCAGGACACTGGAGCTGTGAGACTGTGGCAGTAAACAGAACTGAACCCGGGTCACTGGAGCTGTGAGACTGTGGCAGTGAACAGAACCGAACCCGGGACACTGGAGCTGTGAAGCTGTGGCAGTAAACAGAACCGAACCCAGCTCACTGGAGCTGTGAGGCTGTGGCAGTAAACAGAACCGAACCCAGGTCACTGGAGCTGTGAGACTGTGGCAGTAAACAGAACCGAACCCGGGACACTGGAGCTGTGAGAATGTGGCAGTGAACAGAACCGAACCCGGGTCACTGGAGCTGTGAGACTGTGGCAGTAAACAGAACCGAACCCAGGTCACTGGAGCTGTGAGGCTGTGGCAGTACGCAGAACAGAACCCAGATCACTGGAGCTGTGAGACTGTGGCAGTAAACAGAACCGAAGCCGGGACACTGAAGCCGTGAGACTGTGGCAGTAAACAGAACCGAACCCAGGACACTGGAGCCGTGAGACTGTGGCAGTAAACAGAACCGAACCCAGGACACTGAAGCTGTGAGACTGTGGCAGTAAACAGAACCGAACCCGGGACACTGGAGCTGTGAGACTGTGGCAGTAAACAGAACCGAACCCAGGACACTGGAGCCGTGAGACTGTGGCAGTAAACAGAACCGAACCCAGGACACTGGAGCTGTGAGACTGTGGCAGTAAACAGAACCGAACCCAGGACACTGGAGCTGTGAGACTGTGGCAGTAAACAGAACTGAACCTGGGTCACTGGAGCTGTGAGACTATGGCAGTAAACAGAACCGAACCCGGGACACTGGAGCTGTGAAGGTGTGGCACTAAACAGAACCAAACCCAGCTCACTGGAGCTGTGAGACTGTGGCAGTAAACAGAACCGAACCTGGGACACTGGAGCTGTGAGACTGTGGCAGTAAACAGAACTGAACCCAGGTCACTGGAGCTGTGAGACTGTGGCAGTAAACAGAACGAACCCGGGTCACTGGAGCTGTGAGGCTGTGGTAGTAAACAGAACCGAACCCAGGTCACTGGAGCTGTGAGGCTGTGGCAGTAAACAGAACCGAACCCGGGTCACTGGAGCTGTGAGACTGTGGCAGTAAACAGAACCGAACCCAGGTCACTGGAGCTGTGAGACTGTGGCAGTAAACAGAACCGAACCCAGGTCACTGGAGCTGTGAGGCTGTGGCAGTAAACAGAACCGAACCCGGGACACTGGAGCTGTGAGACTGTGGCAGTGAACAGAACCGAACCCGGGTCACTGGAGCTGTGAGACTGTGGCAGTAAACAGAACCGAACCCGGGTCACTGGAGCTGTGAGACTGTAGCAGTAAACAGAACCGAACCCAGGTCACTGGAGCTGTGAGGCTGTGGCAGTACGCAGAACAGAACCCAGATCACTGGAGCTGTGAGACTGTGGCAGTAAACAGAACCGAACCCGGGACACTGGAGCCGTGAGACTGTGGCAGTAAACAGAACCGAACCCAGGACACTGGAGCCGTGAGACTGTGGCAGTAAACAGAACCGAACCCAGGACACTGAAGCTGTGAGACTGTGGCAGTAAACAGAACCGAACCCAGGACACTGGAGCCGTGAGACTGTGGCAGTAAACAGAACCGAACCCAGGACACTGGAGCTGTGAGACTGTGGCAGTAAACAGAACCGAACCCAGGACACTGGAGCTGTGAGACTGTGGCAGTAAACAGAACTGAACCTGGGTCACTGGAGCTGTGAGACTATGGCAGTAAACAGAACCGAACCCGGGACACTGGAGCTGTGAAGGTGTGGCAGTAAACAGAACCGAACCCAGCTCACTGGAGCTGTGAGACTGTGGCAGTAAACAGAACCGAACCTGGGACACTGGAGCTGTGAGACTGTGGCAGTAAACAGAACTGAACCCAGGTCACTGGAGCTGTGAGACTGTGGCAGTAAACAGAACCGAACCCGGGTCACTGGAGCTGTGAGGCTGTGGTAGTAAACAGAACCGAACCCAGGTCACTGGAGCTGTGAGGCTGTGGCAGTAAACAGAACCGAACCCGGGTCACTGGAGCTGTGAGACTGTGGCAGTAAACAGAACCGAACCCAGGTCACTGGAGCTGTGAGACTGTGGCAGTAAACAGAACCGAACCCAGGTCACTGGAGCTGTGAGGCTGTGGCAGTAAACAGAACCGAACCCGGGACACTGGAGCTGTGAGACTGTGGCAGTGAACAGAACCGAACCAGGGTCACTGGAGCTGAGAGACTGTGGCAGTAAACAGAACCGAACCCGGGACACTGGAGCTGTGAGACTGTGGCAGTAAACAGAACCGAACCCAGGTCACTGGAGCTGTGAGGCTGTGGCAGTAAACAGAACCGAACCCGGGACACTGGAGCTGTGAGAATGTGGCAGTGAACAGAACCGAACCCGGGTCACTGGAGCTGTGAGACTGTGGCAGTAAACAGAACCGAACCCGGGACACTGGAGCTGTGAGACTGTGGCAGTAAACAGAACCGAACCCAGGACACTGGAGCTGTGAGACTGTGGCAGTAAACAGAACCGAACCCAGGTCACTGGAGCTGTGAGACTGTGGCAGTGAACAGAACCGAACCCAGGACACTGGAGCTGTGAGACTGTGGCAGTAAACAGAACCGAACCCGGGTCACTGGAGCTGTGAGACTGTGGCAGTAAACAGAACCGAACCCAGGTCACTGGAGCTGTGAGACTGTGGCAGTAAACAGAACCGAACCCGGGACACTGGAGCTGTGAGACTGTGGCAGTAAACAGAACCGAACCCAGGTCACTGGAGCTGTGAGACTGTGGCAGTAAACAGAGCCGAACCCAGATCACTGGAGCTGTGAGACTGTGGCAGTAAACAGAACTGAACCCGGGTCACTGGAGCTGTGAGACTGTGGCAGTAAAGAGAACCGAACCCAGGTCACTGGAGCTGTGAAACTGTGACAGTAAACAGAACCGAACCCAGGTCACTGGAGCGGTGAGACTGTGGCAGTAAACAGAACCGAACCCAGGTTACTGGAGCTGTGAGACTGTAGCAGTAAACAGAACCGAACCCAGGTCACTGGAGCTGTGAGACTGTGGCAGTAAACAGAACCGAACCCAGGTCACTGGAGCTGTGAGACTGTGGCAGTAAACAGAACCGAACGCGGGACACTGGAGCTGTGAGACTGTGGCAGTAAACAGAACCGAACCCAGGTCACTGGAGCAGTGAGACTGTGGCAGTAAAGAGAACCGAACCCGGGACACTGGAGCTGTGAGACTGTGGCAGTAAACAGAACTGAACCCAGGTCACTGGAGCTGTGAGACTGTGGCAGTAAACAGAACCGAACCCGGGTCACTGGAGCTGTGAGGCTGTGGCAGTAAAGAGAACCGAACCCAGGTCACTGGAGCTGTGAGGCTGTGGCAGTAAACAGAACCGAACCCGGGTCACAGGAGCTGTGAGACTGTGGCAGTAAACAGAACCGAACCCGGGACACTGGAGCTGTGAGACTGTGGCAGTAAACAGAACCGAACCCAGGTCACTGGAGCTGTGAGACTGTGGCAGTAAACAGAACCGAACCCGGGACACTGGAGCTGTGAGACTGTGGCAGTAAACAGAACCGAACCCTGGACACTGGAGCCGTGAGATGGTGGCAGAAAAACAGAACCGAACCCAGGACACTGGAGCTGTGAGACTGTGGCAGTAAACAGAACTGAACCCGGGTCACTGGAGCTGTGAGACTGTGGCAGTGAACAGAACCGAACCCGGGACACTGGAGCTGTGAAGCTGTGGCAGTAAACAGAACCGAACCCAGCTCACTGGAGCTGTGAGGCTGTGGCAGTAAACAGAACCGAACCCAGGTCACTGGAGCTGTGAGACTGTGGCAGTAAACAGAACCGAACCCGGGACACTGGAGCTGTGAGAATGTGGCAGTGAACAGAACCGAACCCGGGTCACTGGAGCTGTGAGACTGTGGCAGTAAACAGAACCGAACCCAGGTCACTGGAGCTGTGAGGCTGTGGCAGTACGCAGAACAGAACCCAGATCACTGGAGCTGTGAGACTGTGGCAGTAAACAGAACCGAACCCGGGACACTGGAGCCGTGAGACTGTGGCAGTAAACAGAACCGAACCCAGGACACTGGAGCCGTGAGACTGTGGCAGTAAACAGAACCGAACCCAGGACACTGAAGCTGTGAGACTGTGGCAGTAAACAGAACCGAACCCAGGACACTGGAGCCGTGAGACTGTGGCAGTAAACAGAACCGAACCCAGGACACTGGAGCTGTGAGACTGTGGCAGTAAACAGAACCGAACCCAGGACACTGGAGCTGTGAGACTGTGGCAGTAAACAGAACTGAACCTGGGTCACTGGAGCTGTGAGACTATGGCAGTAAACAGAACCGAACCCGGGACACTGGAGCTGTGAAGGTGTGGCAGTAAACAGAACCGAACCCAGCTCACTGGAGCTGTGAGACTGTGGCAGTAAACAGAACCGAACCTGGGACACTGGAGCTGTGAGACTGTGGCAGTAAACAGAACTGAACCCAGGTCACTGGAGCTGTGAGACTGTGGCAGTAAACAGAACCGAACCCGGGTCACTGGAGCTGTGAGGCTGTGGTAGTAAACAGAACCGAACCCAGGTCACTGGAGCTGTGAGGCTGTGGCAGTAAACAGAACCGAACCCGGGTCACTGGAGCTGTGAGAATGTGGCAGTAAACAGAACCGAACCCAGGTCACTGGAGCTGTGAGACTGTGGCAGTAAACAGAACCGAACCCAGGTCACTGGAGCTGTGAGGCTGTGGCAGTAAACAGAACCGAACCCGGGACACTGGAGCTGTGAGACTGTGGCAGTGAACAGAACCGAACCCGGGTCACTGGAGCTGTGAGACTGTGGCAGTAAACAGAACCGAACCCGGGACACTGGAGCTGTGAGACTGTGGCAGTAAACAGAACCGAACCCAGGTCACTGGAGCTGTGAGGCTGTGGCAGTAAACAGAACCGAACCCGGGACACTGGAGCTGTGAGAATGTGGCAGTGAACAGAACCGAACCCGGGTCACTGGAGCTGTGAGACTGTGGCAGTAAACAGAACCGAACCCGGGACACTGGAGCTGTGAGACTGTGGCAGTAAACAGAACCGAACCCAGGACACTGGAGCTGTGAGACTGTGGCAGTAAACAGAACCGAACCCAGGTCACTGGAGCTGTGCGACTTTGGCAGTGAACAGAACCGAACCCAGGACACTGGAGCTGTGAGACTGTGGCAGTAAACAGTACCGAACCCGGGTCACTGGAGCTGTGAGACTGTGGCAGTAAACAGAACCGAACCCAGGTCACTGGAGCTGTGAGACTGTGGCAGTAAACAGAACCGAACCCGGGACACTGGAGCTGTGAGACTGTGGCAGTAAACAGAACCGAACCCAGGTCACTGGAGCTGTGAGACTGTGGCAGTAAACAGAGCCGAACCCAGATCACTGGAGCTGTGAGACTGTGGCATTAAACAGAACTGAACCCGGGTCACTGGAGCTGTGAGACTGTGGCAGTAAACAGAACCGAACCCAGGTCACTGGAGCTGTGAAACTGTGACAGTAAACAGAACCGAACCCAGGTCACTGGAGCGGTGAGACTGTGGCAGTAAACAGAACCGAACCCAGGTTACTGGAGCTGTGAGACTGTAGCAGTAAACAGAACCGAACCCAGGTCACTGGAGCTGTGAGACTGTGGCAGTAAACAGAACCGAACCCAGGTCACTGGAGCTGTGAGACTGTGGCAGTAAACAGAACCGAACGCGGGACACTGGAGCTGTGAGACTGCGGCAGTAAACAGAACCGAACCCAGGTCACTGGAGCAGTGAGACTGTGGCAGTAAACAGAACCGAACCCGGGACACTGGAGCTGTGAGACTGTGGCAGTAAACAGAACTGAACCCAGGTCATGGAGCTGTGAGACTGTGGCAGTAAACAGAACCGAACCCGGGACACTGGAGCTGTGAGGCTGTGGCAGTAAACAGAGACGAACCCGGGTCACTGGAGCTGTGAGGCTGTGGCAGTGAACAGAACCGAACCCGGGTCACTGGAGCTGTGAGACTGTGGCAGTGAACAGAACCGAACCCGGGACACTGGAGCTGTGAAGCTGTGGCAGTAAACAGAACCGAACCCAGCTCACTGGAGCTGTGAGGCTGTGGCAGTAAACAGAACCGAACCCAGGTCACTGGAGCTGTGAGAGTGTGGCAGTAAACAGAACCGAACCCGGGACACTGGAGCTGTGAGAATGTGGCAGTGAACAGAACCGAACCCGGGTCACTGGAGCTGTGAGACTGTGGCAGTAAACAGAACCGAACCCAGGTCACTGGAGCTGTGAGGCTGTGGCAGTACGCAGAACAGAACCCAGATCACTGGAGCTGTGAGACTGTGGCAGTAAACAGAACCGAACCCGGGACACTGGACCCGTGAGACTGTGTCAGTAAACAGAACCGAACCCAGGACACTGGAGCCGTGAGACTGTGGCAGTAAACAGAACCGAACCCAGGACACTGAAGCTGTGAGACTGTGGCAGTAAACAGAACCGAACCCAGGACACTGGAGCCGTGAGACTGTGGCAGTAAACAGAACCGAACCCAGGACACTGGAGCTGTGAGACTGTGGCAGTAAACAGAACCGAACCCAGGACACTGGAGCTGTGAGACTGTGGCAGTAAACAGAACTGAACCCGGGTCACTGGAGCTGTGAGACTATGGCAGTAAACAGAACCGAACCCGGGACACTGGAGCTGTGAAGCTGTGGCAGTAAACAGAACCGAACCCAGCTCACTGGAGCTGTGAGACTGTGGCAGTAAACAGAACCGAACCCGGGACACTGGAGCTGTGAGACTGTGGCAGTAAACAGAACTGAACCCAGGTCACGGGAGCTGTGAGACTGTGGCAGTAAACAGAACCGAACCCGGGTCACTGAAGCTGTGAGGCTGTGGCAGTAAACAGAACCGAACCCAGGTCACTGGAGCTGTGAGGCTGCGGCAGTAAACAGAACCGAACCCGGGTAACTGGAGCTGTGAGACTGTGGCAGTAAACAGAACCGAACCCGGGACACTGGAGCTGTGAGACTGTGGCAGTAAACAGAACCGAACCCAGGTCACTGGAGCTGTGAGACTGTGGCAGTAAACAGAACCGAACCCAGGTCACTGGAGCTGTGAGACTGTGGCAGTAAACAGAACCGAACCCAGGTCACTGGAGCTGTGAGGCTGTGGCAGTAAACAGAACCGAACCCGGGACACTGGAGCTGTGAGACTGTGGCAGTGAACAGAACCGAACCCGGGTCACTGGAGCTGTGAGACTGTGGCAGTAAACAGAACCGAACCCGGGACACTGGAGCTGTGAGACTGTGGCAGTAAACAGAACCGAACCCAGGTCACTGGAGCTGTGAGGCTGTGGCAGTAAACAGAACCGAACCCGGGACACTGGAGCTGTGAGAATGTGGCAGTAAACAGAACCGAACCCAGGACACTGGAGCTGTGAGACTGTGGCAGTAAACAGAACCGAACCCAGGTCACTGGAGCTGTGAGACTGTGGCAGTGAACAGAACCGAACCCAGGTCACTGGAGCTGTGAGACTGTGGCAGTAAACAGAACCGAACCCGGGTCACTGGAGCTGTGAGGCTGTGGCAGTAAACAGAACCGAACCCAGGTCACTGGAGCTGTGAGACTGTGGCAGTAAACAGAACCGAACCCGGGACACTGGAGCTGTGAGACTGTGGCAGTAAGCAGAACCGAACCCAGGTCACTGGAGCTGTGAGACTGTGGCAGTAAACAGAGCTGAACCCAGGTCACTGGAGCTGTGAGACTGTGGCAGTAAACAGAACTGAACCCGGGTCAGTGGAGCTGTGAGACTGTGGCAGTAAACTGAACCGAACCCAGGTCACTGGAGCTGTGAAACTGTGACAGTAAACAGAACCGAACCCGGGTCACTGGAGCGGTGAGACTGTGGCAGTAAACAGAAGCGAACCCAGGTTACTGGAGTTGTGAGACTGTAGCAGTAAACAGAACCGAACCCAGGTCACTGGAGCTGTGAGACTGTGGCAGTAAACAGAACCGAACCCAGGTCACTGGAGCTGTGAGACTGTGGCAGTAAACAGAACCGAAGCCAGGTCACTGGAGCTGTGAGGCTGTGGCAGTACGCAGAACAGAACCCAGATCACTGGAGCTGTGAGACTGTGGCAGTAAACAGAACCGAACCCGGGACACTGGAGCCGTGAGACTGTGGCAGTAAACAGAACCGAACCCAGGTCACTGGAGCTGTGAGGCTGTGGCAGTACGCAGAACAGAACCCAGATCACTGGAGCTGTGAGACTGTGGCAGTAAACAGAACCGAACCCGGGACACTGGAGCCGTGAGACTGTGGCAGTAAACAGAACCGAACCCTGGACACTGGAGCCGTGAGACTGTGGCAGTAAACAGAACCGAACCCAGGACACTGAAGCTGTGAGACTGTGGCAGTAAACAGAACCGAACCCAGGACACTGGAGCCGTGAGACTGTGGCAGTAAACAGAACCGAACCCAGGACACTGGAGCTGTGAGACTGTGGCAGTAAACAGAACCGAACCCAGGACACTGGAGCTGTGAGACTGTGGCAGTAAACAGAACTGAACCCGGGTCACTGGAGCTGTGAGACTATGGCAGTAAACAGAACCGAACCCGGGACACTGGAGCTGTGAAGCTGTGGCAGTAAACAGAACCGAACCCAGCTCACTGGAGCTGTGAGACTGTGGCAGTAAACAGAACCGAACCCGGGACACTGGAGCTGTGAGACTGTGGCAGTAAACAGAACTGAACCCAGGTCACTGGAGCTGTGAGACTGTGGCAGTAAACAGAACCGAACCCGGGTCACTGGAGCTGTGAGGCTGTGGCAGTAAACAGAACCGAACCCAGGACACTGGAGCTGTGAGACTGTGGCAGTAAACAGAACCGAACCCAGGTCACTGGAGCTGTGAGACTGTGGCAGTGAACAGAACCGAACCCAGGACACTGGAGCTGTGAGACTGTGGCAGTAAACAGAACCGAACCCGGGTCACTGGAGCTGTAAGACTGTGGCAGTAAACAGAACCGAACCCAGGTCACTGGAGCTGTGAGACTGTGGCAGTAAACAGAACCGAACCCGGGACACTGGAGCTGTGAGACTGTGGCAGTAAACAGAACCGAACCCAGGTCACTGGAGCTGTGAGACTGTGGCAGTAAACAGAGCCGAACCCAGGTCACTGGAGCTGTGAGACTGTGGCAGTAAACAGAACTGAACCCGGGTCACTGGAGCTGTGAGACTGTGTCAGTGAACTGAACCGAACCCAGGTCACTGGAGCTGTGAGACTGTGGCAGTGAACAGAACCGAACCCAGGACACTGGTGCTGTGAGACTGTGGCAGTAAACAGAACCGAACCCGGGTCACTGGAGCTGTGAGACTGTGGCAGTAAACAGAACCGAACCCAGGTCACTGGAGCTGTGAGACTGTGGCAGTAAACAGAACCGAACCCGGGACACTGGAGCTGTGAGACTGTGGCAGTAAACAGAACCGAACCCAGGTCACTGGAGCTGTGAGACTGTGGCAGTAAACAGAGCCGAACCCAGATCACTGGAGCTGTGAGACTGTGGCAGTAAACAGAACTGAACCCGGGTCACTGGAGCTGTGAGACTGTGGCAGTAAACAGAACCGAACCCAGGTCACTGGAGCTGTGAACCTGTGACAGTAAACAGAACCGAACCCAGGTCACTGGAGCGGTGAGACTGTGGCAGTAAACAGAACCGAACCCAGGTTACTGGAGCTGTGAGACTGTAGCAGTAAACAGAACCGAACCCAGGTCACTGGAGCTGTGAGACTGTGGCAGTAAACAGAACCGAACCCAGGTCACTGGAGCTGTGAGACTGTGGCAGTAAACAGAACCGAACGCGGGACACTGGAGCTGTGAGACTGTGGCAGTAAACAGAACCGAACCCAGGTCACTGGAGCAGTGAGACTGTGGCAGTAAACAGAACCGAATCCAGGACACTGGAGCTGTGAGACTGTGGCAGTAAACAGAACCGAACCCAGGTCACTGGAGCTGTGAGACTGTGGCAGTAAACAGAACCGAACGCGGGACACTGGAGCTGTGAGACTGTGGCAGTAAACAGAACCGAACCCAGGTCACTGGAGCAGTGAGACTGTGGCAGTAAACAGAACCGAACCCGGGACACTGGAGCTGTGAGACTGTGGCAGTAAACAGAACTGAACCCAGGTCATGGAGCTGTGAGACTGTGGCAGTAAACAGAACCGAACCCGGGACACTGGAGCTGTGAGGCTGTGGCAGTAAACAGAGCCGAACCCGGGTCACTGGAGCTGTGAGGCTGTGGCAGTGAACAGAACCGAACCCGGGTCACTGGAGCTGTGAGACTGTGGCAGTGAACAGAACCGAACCCGGGACACTGGAGCTGTGAAGCTGTGGCAGTAAACAGAACCGAACCCAGCTCACTGGAGCTGTGAGGCTGTGGCAGTAAACAGAACCGAACCCAGGTCACTGGAGCTGTGAGAGTGTGGCAGTAAACAGAACCGAACCCGGGACACTGGAGCTGTGAGAATGTGGCAGTGAACAGAACCGAACCCGGGTCACTGGAGCTGTGAGACTGTGGCAGTAAACAGAACCGAACCCAGGTCACTGGAGCTGTGAGGCTGTGGCAGTACGCAGAACAGAACCCAGATCACTGGAGCTGTGAGACTGTGGCAGTAAACAGAACCGAACCCGGGACACTGGACCCGTGAGACTTTGTCAGTAAACAGAACCGAACCCAGGACACTGGAGCCGTGAGACTGTGGCAGTAAACAGAACCGAACCCAGGACACTGAAGCTGTGAGACTGTGGCAGTAAACAGAACCAAACCCAGGACACTGGAGCCGTGAGACTGTGGCAGTAAACAGAACCGAACCCAGGACACTGGAGCTGTGAGACTGTGGCAGTAAACAGAACAGAACCCAGGACACTGGAGCTGTGAGACTGTGGCAGTAAACAGAACTGAACCCGGGTCACTGGAGCTGTGAGACTATGGCAGTAAACAGAACCGAACCCGGGACACTGGAGCTGTGAAGCTGTGGCAGTAAACAGAACCGAACCCAGCTCACTGGAGCTGTGAGACTGTGGCAGTAAACAGAACCGAACCCGGGACACTGGAGCTGTGAGACTGTGGCAGTAAACAGAACTGAACCCAGGTCACGGGAGCTGTGAGACTGTGACAGTAAACAGAACCGAACCCGGGTCACTGGAGCTGTGAGGCTGTGGCAGTAAACAGAACCGAACCCAGGACACTGGAGCTGTGAGGCTGTGGCAGTAAACAGAACCGAACCCGGGTAACTGGAGCTGTGAGACTGTGGCAGTAAACAGAACCGAACCCGGGACACTGGAGCTGTGAGACTGTGGCAGTAAACAGAACCGAACCCAGGTCACTGGAGCTGTGAGACTGTGGCAGTAAACAGAACCGAACCCAGGTCACTGGAGCTGTGAGACTGTGGCAGTAAACAGAACCGAACCCAGGTCACTGGAGCTGTGAGGCTGTGGCAGTAAACAGAACCGAACCCGGGACACTGGAGCTGTGAGACTGTGGCAGTGAACAGAACCGAACCCGGGTCACTGGAGCTGTGAGACTGTGGCAGTAAACAGAACCGAACCCGGGACACTGGAGCTGTGAGACTGTGGCAGTAAACAGAACCGAACCCAGGTCACTGGAGCTGTGAGGCTGTGGCAGTAAACAGAACCGAACCCGGGACACTGGAGCTGTGAGAATGTGGCAGTGAACAGAACCGAACCCGGGTCACTGGAGCTGTGAGACTGTGGCAGTAAACAGAACCGAACCCGGGACACTGGAGCTGTGAGACTGTGGCAGTAAACAGAACCGAACCCAGGACACTGGAGCTGTGAGACTGTGGCAGTAAACAGAACCGAACCCAGGTCACTGGAGCTGTGAGACTGTGGCAGTGAACAGAACCGAACCCAGGACACTGGAGCTGTGAGACTGTGGCAGTAAACAGAACCGAACCCGGGTCACTGGAGCTGTGAGACTGTGGCAGTAAACAGAACCGAACCCAGGTCACTGGAGCTGTGAGACTGTGGCAGTAAACAGAACCGAACCCGGGACACTGGAGCTGTGAGACTGTGGCAGTAAGCAGAACCGAACCCAGGTCACTGGAGCTGTGAGACTGTGGCAGTAAACAGAGCCGAACCCAGGTCACTGGAGCTGTGAGACTGTGGCAGTGAACAGAACCGAACCCAGATCACTGGAGCTGTGAGACTGTGGCAGTAAACAGAACTGAACCCGGGTCACTGGAGCTGTGAGACTGTGGCAGTAAACAGAACCGAACCCAGGTCACTGGAGCTGTGAAACTGTGACAGTAAACAGAACCGAACCCAGGTCACTGGAGCTGTGAGACTGTGGCAGTGAACAGAACCGAATCCAGGACACTGGAGCTGTGAGACTGTGGCAGTAAACAGAACCGAACCCGGGTCACTGGAGCTGTGAGACTGTGGCAGTAAACAGAACCGAACCCAGGTCACTGGAGCTGTGAGACTGTGGCAGTAAACAGAGCCGAACCCAGATCACTGGAGCTGTGAGACTGTGGCAGTAAACAGAACTGAACCCGGGTCACTGGAGCTGTGAGACTGTGGCAGTAAACAGAACCGAACCCAGGTCACTGGAGCTGTGAAACTGTGACAGTAAACAGAACCGAACCCAGGTCACTGGAGCGGTGAGACTGTGGCAGTAAACAGAACCGAACCCAGGTTACTGGAGCTGTGAGACTGTAGCAGTAAACAGAACCGAACCCAGGTCACTGGAGCTGTGAGACTGTGGCAGTAAACAGAACCGAACCCAGGTCACTGGAGCTGTGAGACTGTGGCAGTAAACAGAACCGAACGCGGGACACTGGAGCTGTGAGACTGTGGCAGTAAACAGAACCGAACCCAGGTCACTGGAGCAGTGAGACTGTGGCAGTAAACAGAACCGAAACCGGGACACTGGAGCTGTGAGACTGTGGCAGTAAACAGAACTGAACCCAGGTCATGGAGCTGTGAGACTGTGGCAGTAAACAGAACCGAACCCGGGACACTGGAGCTGTGAGGCTGTGGCAGTAAACAGAGCCGAACCCGGGTCACTGGAGCTGTGAGGCTGTGGCAGTGAACAGAACCGAACCCGGGTCACTGGAGCTGTGAGACTGTGGCAGTGAACAGAACCGAACCCGGGACACTGGAGCTGTGAAGCTGTGGCAGTAAACAGAACCGAACCCAGCTCACTGGAGCTGTGAGGCTGTGGCAGTAAACAGAACCGAACCCAGGTCACTGGAGCTGTGAGAGTGTGGCAGTAAACAGAACCGAACCCGGGACACTGGAGCTGTGAGAATGTGGCAGTGAACAGAACCGAACCCGGGTCACTGGAGCTGTGAGACTGTGGCAGTAAACAGAACCGAACCCAGGTCACTGGAGCTGTGAGGCTGTGGCAGTACGCAGAACAGAACCCAGATCACTGGAGCTGTGAGACTGTGGCAGTAAACAGAACCGAACCCGGGACACTGGACCCGTGAGACTTTGTCAGTAAACAGAACCGAACCCAGGACACTGGAGCCGTGAGACTGTGGCAGTAAACAGAACCGAACCCAGGACACTGAAGCTGTGAGACTGTGGCAGTAAACAGAACCAAACCCAGGACACTGGAGCCGTGAGACTGTGGCAGTAAACAGAACCGAACCCAGGACACTGGAGCTGTGAGACTGTGGCAGTAAACAGAACAGAACCCAGGACACTGGAGCTGTGAGACTGTGGCAGTAAACAGAACTGAACCCGGGTCACTGGAGCTGTGAGACTATGGCAGTAAACAGAACCGAACCCGGGACACTGGAGCTGTGAAGCTGTGGCAGTAAACAGAACCGAACCCAGCTCACTGGAGCTGTGAGACTGTGGCAGTAAACAGAACCGAACCCGGGACACTGGAGCTGTGAGACTGTGGCAGTAAACAGAACTGAACCCAGGTCACGGGAGCTGTGAGACTGTGACAGTAAACAGAACCGAACCCGGGTCACTGGAGCTGTGAGGCTGTGGCAGTAAACAGAACCGAACCCAGGACACTGGAGCTGTGAGGCTGTGGCAGTAAACAGAACCGAACCCGGGTAACTGGAGCTGTGAGACTGTGGCAGTAAACAGAACCGAACCCGGGACACTGGAGCTGTGAGACTGTGGCAGTAAACAGAACCGAACCCAGGTCACTGGAGCTGTGAGACTGTGGCAGTAAACAGAACCGAACCCAGGTCACTGGAGCTGTGAGACTGTGGCAGTAAACAGAACCGAACCCAGGTCACTGGAGCTGTGAGGCTGTGGCAGTAAACAGAACCGAACCCGGGACACTGGAGCTGTGAGACTGTGGCAGTGAACAGAACCGAACCCGGGTCACTGGAGCTGTGAGACTGTGGCAGTAAACAGAACCGAACCCGGGACACTGGAGCTGTGAGACTGTGGCAGTAAACAGAACCGAACCCAGGTCACTGGAGCTGTGAGGCTGTGGCAGTAAACAGAACCGAACCCGGGACACTGGAGCTGTGAGAATGTGGCAGTGAACAGAACCGAACCCGGGTCACTGGAGCTGTGAGACTGTGGCAGTAAACAGAACCGAACCCGGGACACTGGAGCTGTGAGACTGTGGCAGTAAACAGAACCGAACCCAGGACACTGGAGCTGTGAGACTGTGGCAGTAAACAGAACCGAACCCAGGTCACTGGAGCTGTGAGACTGTGGCAGTGAACAGAACCGAACCCAGGACACTGGAGCTGTGAGACTGTGGCAGTAAACAGAACCGAACCCGGGTCACTGGAGCTGTGAGACTGTGGCAGTAAACAGAACCGAACCCAGGTCACTGGAGCTGTGAGACTGTGGCAGTAAACAGAACCGAACCCGGGACACTGGAGCTGTGAGACTGTGGCAGTAAGCAGAACCGAACCCAGGTCACTGGAGCTGTGAGACTGTGGCAGTAAACAGAGCCGAACCCAGGTCACTGGAGCTGTGAGACTGTGGCAGTAAACAGAACTGAACCCGGGTCACTGGAGCTGTGAGACTGTGGCAGTAAACTGAACCGAACCCAGGTCACTGGAGCTGTGAAACTGTGACAGTAAACAGAACCGAACCCGGGTCACTGGAGCGGTGAGACTGTGGCAGTAAACAGAACCGAACCCAGGTTACTGGAGTTGTGAGACTGTAGCAGTAAACAGAACCGAACCCAGGTCACTGGAGCTGTGAGACTGTGGCAGTAAACAGAACCGAACCCAGGTCACTGGAGCTGTGAGACTGTGGCAGTAAACAGAACCGAACCCAGGTCACTGGAGCTGTGAGGCTGTGGCAGTACGCAGAACAGAACCCAGATCACTGGAGCTGTGAGACTGTGGCAGTAAACAGAACCGAACCCGGGACACTGGAGCCGTGAGACTGTGGCAGTAAACAGAACCGAACCCAGGTCACTGGAGCTGTGAGGCTGTGGCAGTACGCAGAACAGAACCCAGATCACTGGAGCTGTGAGACTGTGGCAGTAAACAGAACCGAACCCGGGACACTGGAGCCGTGAGACTGTGGCAGTAAACGGAACCGAACCCTGGACACTGGAGCCGTGAGACTGTGGCAGTAAACAGAACCGAACCCAGGACACTGAAGCTGTGAGACTGTGGCAGTAAACAGAACCGAACCCAGGACACTGGAGCCGTGAGACTGTGGCAGTAAACAGAACCGAACCCAGGACACTGGAGCTGTGAGACTGTGGCAGTAAACAGAACCGAACCCAGGACACTGGAGCTGTGAGACTGTGGCAGTAAACAGAACTGAACCCGGGTCACTGGAGCTGTGAGACTATGGCAGTAAACAGAACCGAACCCGGGACACTGGAGCTGTGAAGCTGTGGCAGTAAACAGAACCGAACCCAGCTCACTGGAGCTGTGAGACTGTGGCAGTAAACAGAACCGAACCCGGGACACTGGAGCTGTGAGACTGTGGCAGTAAACAGAACTGAACCCAGGTCACTGGAGCTGTGAGACTGTGGCAGTAAACAGAACCGAACCCGGGTCACTGGAGCTGTGAGGCTGTGGCAGTAAACAGAACCGAACCCAGGACACTGGAGCTGTGAGACTGTGGCAGTAAACAGAACCGAACCCAGGTCACTGGAGCTGTGAGACTGTGGCAGTGAACAGAACCGAACCCAGGACACTGGAGCTGTGAGACTGTGGCAGTAAACAGAACCGAACCCGGGTCACTGGAGCTGTGAGACTGTGGCAGTAAATAGAACCGAACCCAGGTCACTGGAGCTGTGAGACTGTGGCAGTAAACAGAACCGAACCCGGGACACTGGAGCTGTGAGACTGTGGCAGTGAACAGAACCGAACCCAGGTCACTGGAGCTGTGAGACTGTGGCAGTAAACAGAACCGAACCCAGGTCACTGGAGCTGTGAGGCTGTGGCAGTACGCAGAACAGAACCCAGATCACTGGAGCTGTGAGACTGTGGCAGTAAACAGAACCGAACCCGGGACACTGGAGCCGTGAGACTGTGGCAGTAAACAGAACCGAACCCTGGACACTGGAGCCGTGAGACTGTGGCAGTAAACAGAACCGAACCCAGGACACTGAAGCTGTGAGACTGTGGCAGTAAACAGAACCGAACCCAGGACACTGGAGCCGTGAGACTGTGGCAGTAAACAGAACCGAACCCAGGACACTGGAGCTGTGAGACTGTGGCAGTAAACAGAACCGAACCCAGGACACTGGAGCTGTGAGACTGTGGCAGTAAACAGAACTGAACCCGGGTCACTGGAGCTGTGAGACTATGGCAGTAAACAGAACCGAACCCGGGACACTGGAGCTGTGAAGCTGTGGCAGTAAACAGAACCGAACCCAGCTCACTGGAGCTGTGAGACTGTGGCAGTAAACAGAACCGAACCCGGGACACTGGAGCTGTGAGACTGTGGCAGTAAACAGAACTGAACCCAGGTCACTGGAGCTGTGAGACTGTGGCAGTAAACAGAACCGAACCCGGGTCACTGGAGCTGTGAGGCTGTGGCAGTAAACAGAACCGAACCCAGGACACTGGAGCTGTGAGACTGTGGCAGTAAACAGAACCGAACCCAGGTCACTGGAGCTGTGAGACTGTGGCAGTGAACAGAACCGAACCCAGGACACTGGAGCTGTGAGACTGTGGCAGTAAACAGAACCGAACCCGGGTCACTGGAGCTGTGAGACTGTGGCAGTAAACAGAACCGAACCCAGGTCACTGGAGCTGTGAGACTGTGGCAGTAAACAGAACCGAACCCGGGACACTGGAGCTGTGAGACTGTGGCAGTAAACAGAACCGAACCCAGGTCACTGGAGCTGTGAGACTGTGGCAGTAAACAGAGCCGAACCCAGGTCACTGGAGCTGTGAGACTGTGGCAGTAAACAGAACTGAACCCGGGTCACTGGAGCTGTGAGACTGTGGCAGTAAACTGAACCGAACCCAGGTCACTGGAGCTGTGAAACTGTGACAGTAAACAGAACCGAACCCGGGTCACTGGAGCGGTGAGACTGTGGCAGTAAACAGAACCGAACCCAGGTTACTGGAGTTGTGAGACTGTAGCAGTAAACAGAACCGAACCCAGGTCTCTGGAGCTGTGAGACTGTGGCAGTAAACAGAACCGAACCCAGGTCACTGGAGCTGTGAGACTGTGGCAGTAAACAGAACCGAACCCAGGTCACTGGAGCTGTGAGGCTGTGGCAGTACGCAGAACAGAACCCAGATCACTGGAGCTGTGAGACTGTGGCAGTAAACAGAACCGAACCCGGGACACTGGAGCCGTGAGACTGTGGCAGTAAACAGAACCGAACCCAGGTCACTGGAGCTGTGAGGCTGTGGCAGTACGCAGGACAGAACCCAGATCACTGGAGCTGTGAGACTGTGGCAGTAAACAGAACCGAACCCGGGACACTGGAGCCGTGAGACTGTGGCAGTAAACAGAACCGAACCCTGGACACTGGAGCCGTGAGACTGTGGCAGTAAACAGAACCGAACCCAGGACACTGAAGCTGTGAGACTGTGGCAGTAAACAGAACCGAACCCAGGACACTGGAGCCGTGAGACTGTGGCAGTAAACAGAACCGAACCCAGGACACTGGAGCTGTGAGACTGTGGCAGTAAACAGAACCGAACCCAGGTCACTGGAGCTGTGAGACTGTGGCAGTGAACAGAACCGAACCCAGGACACTGGAGCTGTGAGACTGTGGCAGTAAACAGAACCGAACCCGGGTCACTGGAGCTGTGAGACTGTGGCAGTAAACAGAACCGAACCCAGGTCACTGGAGCTGTGAGACTGTGGCAGTAAACAGAAACGAACCCGGGAGACTGGAGCTGTGAGACTGTGGCAGTAAACAGAACCGAACCCAGGTCACTGGAGCTGTGAGACTGTGGCAGTAAACAGAGCCGAACCCAGGTCACTGGAGCTGTGAGACTGTGGCAGTAAACAGAACTGAACCGGGGTCACTGGAGCTGTGAGACTGTGGCAGTAAACTGAACCGAACCCAGGTCACTGGAGCTGTGAAACTGTGACAGTAAACAGAACCGAACCCGGGTCACTGGAGCGGTGAGACTGTGGCAGTAAACAGAACCGAACCCAGGTTACTGGAGTTGTGAGACTGTAGCAGTAAACAGAACCGAACCCAGGTCACTGGAGCTGTGAGACTGTGGCAGTAAACAGAACCGAACCCAGGTCACTGGAGCTGTGAGACTGTGGCAGTAAACAGAACCGAACCCAGGTCACTGGAGCTGTGAGGCTGTGGCAGTACGCAGAACAGAACCCAGATCACTGGAGCTGTGAGACTGTGGCAGAAAACAGAACCGAACCCGGGACACTGGAGCCGTGAGACTGTGGCAGTAAACAGAACCGAACCCAGGTCACTGGAGCTGTGAGGCTGTGGCAGTACGCAGAACAGAACCCAGATCACTGGAGCTGTGAGACTGTGGCAGTAAACAGAACCGAACCCGGGACACTGGAGCCGTGAGACTGTGGCAGTAAACAGAACCGAACCCTAGACACTGGAGCCGTGAGACTGTGGCAGTAAACAGAACCGAACCCAGGACACTGAAGCTGTGAGACTGTGGCAGTAAACAGAACCGAACCCAGGACACTGGAGCCGTGAGACTGTGGCAGTAAACAGAACCGAACCCAGGACACTGGAGCTGTGAGACTGTGGCAGTAAACAGAACCGAACCCAGGACACTGTAGCTGTGAAACTATGGCAGTAAACAGAACCGAACCCGGGACACTGGAGCTGTGAAGCTGTGGCAGTAAACAGAACCGAACCCAGCTCATTGGAGCTGTGAGACTGTGGCAGTAAACAGAACCGAACCCGGGACACTGGAGCTGTGAGACTGTGGCAGTAAACAGAACCGAACCCAGGACACTGGAGCTGTGAGACTATGGCAGTAAACAGAACCGAACCCGGGACACTGGAGCTGTGAAGCTGTGGCAGTAAACAGAACCGAACCCAGCTCATTGGAGCTGTGAGACTGTGGCAGTAAACAGAACCGAACCCGGGACACTGGAGCTGTGAGACTGTGGCAGTAAACAGAACTGAACCCAGGTCACTGGAGCTGTGAGACTGTGGCAGTAAACAGAACCGAACCCGGGTCACTGGAGCTGTGAGGCTGTGGCAGTAAACAGAACCGAACCCAGGTCACTGGAGCTGTGAGGCTGTGGCAGTAAACAGAACCGAACCCGGGTCACTGGAGCTGTGAGACTGTGGCAGTAAACAGAACCGAACCCAGGTCACTGGAGCTGTGAGACTGTGGCAGTAAACAGAACCGAACCCAGGTCACTGGAGCTGTGAGACTGTGGCAGTAAACAGAACCGAAGCAGGGACACTGGAGCTGTGAGACTGTGGCATTGAACAGAACCGAACCCGGGTCACTGGAGCTGTGAGACTGTGGCAGTAAACAGAACCGAACCCGGGACACTGGAGCTGTGAGACTGTGGCAGTAAACAGAACTGAACCCAGGTCACTGGAGCTGTGAGACTGTGGCAGTAAACAGAACCGAACCCGGGTCACTGGAGCTGTGAGGATGTGGCAGTAAACAGAACCGAACCCGGGTCACTGGAGCTGTGAGACTGTGGCAGTAAACAGAACCGAACCCAGGTCACTGGAGCTGTGAGACTGTGGCAGTAAACAGAACCGAACCCAGGTCACTGGAGCTGTGTGGCTGTGGCAGTAAACAGAACCGAACCCGGGACACTGGAGCTGTGAGACTGTGGCAGTGAACAGAACCGAACCCGGGTCACTGGAGCTGTGAGACTGTGGCAGTAAACAGAACCGAACCCGGGACACTGGAGCTGTGAGACTGTGGCAGTAAACAGAACCGAACCCAGGTCACTGGAGCTGTGAGACTGTGGCAGTAAACAGAACCGAACCCAGGACAATGGAGCTGTGAGAATGTGGCAGTGAACAGAAACGAACCCGGGTCACTGGAGCTGTGAGACTGTGGCAGTAAACAGAACCGAACCCGGGACACTGCAGCTGTGAGACTGTGGCAGTAAGCAGAACCGAACCCAGGACACTGGAGCTGTGAGACTGTGGCAGTAAACAGAACCGAACCCAGGTCACTGGAGCTGTGAGACTGTGGCAGTGAACAGAACCGAACCCAGGACACTGGAGCTGTGAGACTGTGGCAGTAAACAGAACCGAACCCGGGTCACTGGAGCTGTGAGACTGTGGCAGTAAACAGAACCGAACCCAGGTCACTGGAGCTGTGAGACTGTGGCAGTGAACAGAACCGAACCCAGGACACTGGAGCCGTGAGACTGTGGCAGTAAACAGAACCGAACCCGGGTCACTGGAGCTGTGAGACTGTGGCAGTAAACAGAACCGAACCCAGGTCACTGGAGCTGTGAGACTGTGGCAGTAAACAGAACCGAACCCGGGACACTGGAGCTGTGAGACTGTGGCAGTAAACAGAACCGAACACAGGTGACTGGAGCTGTGAGACTGTGGCAGTAAACAGAGCCGAACCCAGGTCACTGGAGTTGTGAGGCTGTCGCAGTAAACAGAACCGAACCCGGGTCACTGGAGCTGTGAGGCTGTGGCAGTGAACAGAACCGAACCCGGGTCACTGGAGCTGTGAGTCTGTGGCAGTGAACAGAACCGAAACCGGGACACTGGAGCTGTGAAGCTGTGGCAGTAAACAGAACCGAACCCAGCTCACTGGAGCTGTGAGGCTGTGGCAGTAAACAGAACCGAACCCAGGTCACTGGAGCTGTGAGACTGTGGCAGTATACAGAACCGAACCCGGGACACTGGAGCTGTGAGAATGTGGCAGTAAACAGAACCGAACCCGGGACACTGGAGCTGTGAGACTGTGGCAGTAAACAGAACCGAACCCAGGTCACTGGAGCTGTGAGGATGTGGCAGTACGGAGAACAGAACCCAGATCACTGGAGCTGTGAGACTGTGGCAGTAAACAGAACCGAACCCGGGACACTGGAGCCGTGAGACTGTGGCAGTAAACAGAACCGAACCCAGGACACTGGAGCCGTGAGACTGTGGCAGTAAACAGAACCGAACCCAGGACACTGAAGCTGTGAGACTGTGGCAGTAAACAGAACCGAACCCAGGACACTGGAGCCGTGAGACTGTGGCAGTAAACAGAACCGAACCCAGGACACTGGAGCTGTGAGACTGTGGCAGTAAACAGAACCGAACCCAGGACACTGGAGCTGTTAGACTGTGGCAGTAAACAGAACCGAACCCAGGTCACTGGAGCTGTGAGGCTGTGGCAGTAAACAGAACCGAACCCAGGTCACTGGAGCTGTGAGGCTGTGGCAGTAAACAGAACTGAACCCGGGTCACTGGAGCTGTGAGACTATGGCAGTAAACAGAACCGAACCCGGGACACTGGAGCTGTGAAGCTGTGGCAGTAAACAGAACCGAACCCAGCTCACTGGAGCTGTGAGACTGTGGCAGTAAACAGAACCGAACCCGGGACACTGGAGCTGTGAGACTGTGGCAGTAAACAGAACTGAACCCAGGTCACTGGAGCTGTGAGACTGTGGCAGTAAACAGAACCGAACCCGGGTCACTGGAGCTGTGAGGCTGTGGCAGTAAACAGAACCGAACCCAGGTCACTGGAGCTGTGAGGCTGTGGCAGTAAACAGAACCGAACCCGGGTCACTGGAGCTGTGAGACTGTGGCAGTAAACAGAACCGAACCCGGGTCACTGGAGCTGTGAGACTGTGGCAGTAAACAGAACCGAACCCAGGTCACTGGAGCTGTGAGGCTGTGGCAGTAAACAGAACCGAACCCGGGACACTGGAGCTGTGAGACTGTGGCAGTGAACAGAACCGAACCCGGGTCACTGGAGCTGTGAGACTGTGGCAGTAAACAGAACCGAACCCGGGACCCTGGAGCTGTGAGACTGTGGCAGTAAACAGAACCGAACCCAGGTCACTGGAGCTGTGAGGCTGTGGCAGTAAACAGAACCGAACCCGGGACACTGGAGCTGTGAGAATGTGGCAGTGAACAGAATCGAACCCGGGTCACTGGAGCTGTGAGACTGTGGCAGTAAACAGAACCGAACCCGGGACACTGGAGCTGTGAGACTGTGGCAGTAAACAGAACCGAACCCAGGACACTGGAGCTGTGAGACTGTGGCAGTAAACAGAACCGATGCCGGGTCACTGGAGCTGTGAGACTGTGGCAGTAAACAGAACCGAACCCAGGTCACTGGAGCTGTGAGACTGTGGCAGTAAACAGAACCGAACCCAGGTCACTGGAGCTGTGAGACTGTGGCAGTGAACAGAACCGAACCCAGGACACTGGAGCTGTGAGACTGTGGCAGTAAACAGAACCGAACCCGGGTCACTGGAGCTGTGAGACTGTGGCAGTAAACAGAACCGAACCCAGGTCACTGGAGCTGTGAGACTGTGGCAGTAAACAGAACCGAACCCGGGACACTGGAGCTGTGAGACTGTGGCAGTAAACAGAACCGAACCCAGGTCACTGGAGCTGTGAGACTGTGGCAGTAAACAGAGCCGAACCCAGGTCACTGGAGCTGTGAGACTGTGGCAGTAAACAGAACTGAACCCGGGTCACTGGAGCTGTGAGACTGTGGCAGTAAACAGAACCGAACCCAGGTCACTGGAGCTGTGAAACTGTGACAGTAAACAGAACCGAACCCGGGTCACTGGAGCGGTGAGACTGTGGCAGTAAACAGGACCGAACCCAGGTTACTGGAGCTGTGAGACTGTAGCAGTAAACAGAACCGAACCCAGGTCACTGGAGCTGTGAGACTGTGGCAGTAAACAGAACCGAACCCAGGTCACTGGAGCTGTGAGACTGTGGCAGTAAACAGAACCGAACGCGGGACACTGGAGCTGTGAGACTGTGGCAGTAAACAGAACCGAACCCAGGTCACTGGAGCAGTGAGACTGTGGCAGTAAACAGAACCGAACCCGGGACACTGGAGCTGTGAGACTGTGGCAGTAAACAGAACTGAACCCAGGTCATGGAGCTGTGAGACTGTGGCAGTGAACAGAACCGAACCCAGGACACTGGAGATGTGAGACTGTGGCAGTAAACAGAACCGAACCCGGGTCACTGGAGCTGTGAGACTGTGGCAGTAAACAGAACCGAACCCAGGTCACTGGAGCTGTGAGACTGTGGCAGTAAACAGAACCGAACCCGGGACACTGGAGCTGTGAGACTGTGGCAGTAAACAGAACCGAACCCAGGTCACTGGAGCTGTGAGACTGTGGCAGTAAACAGAGCCGAACCCAGGTCACCGGAGCTGTGAGACTGTGGCAGTAAACAGAACTGAACCCGGGTCACTGGAGCTGTGAGACTGCGGCAGTAAACAGAACCGAACCCAGGTCACTGGAGCTGTGAAACTGTGACAGTAAACAGAACCGAACCCGGGTCACTGGAGCGGTGAGACTGTGGCAGTAAACAGGACCGAACCCAGGTTACTGGAGCTGTGAGACTGTAGCAGTAAACAGAACCGAACCCAGGTCACTGGAGCTGTGAGACTGTGGCAGTAAACAGAACCGAACCCAGGTCACTGGAGCTGTGAGACTGTGGCAGTAAACAGAACCGAACGCGGGACACTGGAGCTGTGAGACTGTGGCAGTAAACAGAACCGAACCCAGGTCACTGGAGCAGTGAGACTGTGGCAGTAAACAGAACCGAACCCGGGACACTGGAGCTGTGAGACTGTGGCAGTAAACAGAACTGAACCCAGGTCATGGAGCTGTGAGACTGTGGCAGTAAACAGAACCGAACCCGGGACACTGGAGCTGTGAGGCTGTGGCAGTAAACAGTGCCGAACCCGGGTCACTGGAGCTGTGAGGCTGTGGCAGTGAACAGAACCGAACCCGGGTCACTGGAGCTGTGAGACTGTGGCAGTAAACAGAACCGAACCCAGGTCACTGGAGCTGTGAGACTGTGGCAGTAAACAGAACCGAACCCGGGACACTGGAGCTGTGAGACTGTGGCAGTAAACAGAACCGAACCCAGGTCACTGGAGCTGTGAGACTGTGGCAGTAAACAGAGCCGAACCCAGGTCACTGGAGCTGAGACTGTGGCAGTAAACAGAACTGAACCCGGGTCACTGGAGCTGTGAGACTGTGGCAGTAAACAGAACCGAACCCAGGTCACTGGAGCTGTGAAACTGTGACAGTAAACAGAACCGAACCCGGGTCACTGGAGCGGTGAGACTGTGGCAGTAAACAGGACCGAACCCAGGTTACTGGAGCTGTGAGACTGTAGCAGTAAACAGAACCGAACCCACGTCACTGGAGCTGTGAGACTGTGGCAGTAAACAGAACCGAACCCAGGTCACTGGAGCTGTGAGACTGTGGCAGTAAACAGAACCGAACGCGGGACACTGGAGCTGTGAGACTGTGGCAGTAAACAGAACCGAACCCAGGTCACTGGAGCAGTGAGACTGTGGCAGTAAACAGAACCGAACCCGGGACACTGGAGCTGTGAGACTGTGGCAGTAAACAGAACTGAACCCAGGTCATGGAGCTGTGAGACTGTGGCAGTAAACAGAACCGAACCCGGGACACTGGAGCTGTGAGGCTGTGGCAGTAAACAGAGCCGAACCCGGGTCACTGGAGCTGTGAGGCTGTGGCAGTGAACAGAACCGAACCCGGGTCACTGGAGCTGTGAGACTGTGGCAGTAAACAGAACCGAACCCGGGACACTGGAGCTGTGAGACTGTGGCAGTAAACAGAACTGAACACGGGTCACTGGAGCTGTGAGACTGTGGCAGTAAACAGAACCGAACCCGGGTCACTGGAGCTGTGAGACTGTGGCAGTAAACAGAACCGAACCCAGGACACTGGAGCTGTGAGACTGTGGCAGTAAACAGAACCGAACCCGGGTCACTGGAGCTGTGAGACTGTGGCAGTAAACAGAACCGAACCTGGGTCACTGGAGCTGTGAGACTGTGACAGTGAACAGAACCGAACCCGGGTCACCGGAGCTGTGAGACTGTGTCAGTAAACAGAACCGAACCCAGGTCACTGAAGCTGTGAGACTGTGGCAGTAAACAGAACCGAACCCAGGTCACTGGAGCTGTGAGACTGTGGCAGTAAACAGAACCGAACCCGGGTCACCGGAGCTGTGAGACTGTGGCAGTAAACAGAACCGAACCCGGGACACTGGAGCTGTGAGACTGTGGCAGTAAACAGAACCGAACCCGGGACACTGGAGCTGTGAGACTGTGGCAGTAAACAGAACCGAACCCAGGTCACTGAAGCTGTGAGACTGTGGCAGTAAACAGAACCGAACCCAGGTCACTGAAGCTGTGAGACTGTGGCAGTAAACAGAACCGAACCCAGGACACTGGAGCTGTGAGACTGTGGCAGTAAACAGAACTGATCCCGGGACACCGAAGCTGTGAGACTGTGGCAGTAAACAGAACCGAAGCCAGGTCACTGGAGCTGTGAGACTGTGGCAGTAAACAGAACTGAACCCAGGACACTGGAGCTGTGAGACTGTTGCAGTAAACAGAACCGAACCCGGGACACTGGAGCTGTGAGACTGTGGCAGTAAACAGAACCGAACCCAGGTCACTGGAGCTGTGAGACTGTGGCAGTAAACAGAACCGAACCCAGGTCACTGGAGCTGTGAGACTGTGGCAGTAAACAGAACCGAACCCAGGTCACTGGAGCTGTGAGGCTGTGGCAGTAAACAGAACCGAACCCAGGTCACTGGAGCTGTGAGGCTGTGGCAGTAAACAGAACTGAACCCGGGTCACTGGAGCTGTGAGACTATGGCAGTAAACAGAACCGAACCCGGGACACTGGAGCTGTGAAGCTGTGGCAGTAAACAGAACCGAACCCAGCTCACTGGAGCTGTGAGACTGTGGCAGTAAACAGAACCGAACCCGGGACACTGGAGCTGTGAGACTGTGGCAGTAAACAGAACTGAACCCAGGTCACTGGAGCTGTGAGACTGTGGCAGTAAACAGAACCGAACCCGGGTCACTGGAGCTGTGAGGCTGTGGCAGTAAACAGAACCGAACCCGGGTCACTGGAGCTGTGAGGCTGTGGCAGTAAACAGAACCGAACCCGGGTCACTGGAGCTGTGAGACTGTGGCAGTAAACAGAACCGAACCCGGGTCACTGGAGCTGTGAGACTGTGGCAGTAAACAGAACCGAACCCAGCTCACTGGAGCTGTGAGACTGTGGCAGTAAACAGAACCGAACCCGGGACACTGGAGCTGTGAGACTGTGGCAGTAAACAGAACCGAACCCAGGTCACTGGAGCTGTGAGACTGTGGCAGTAAACAGAACCGAACCCGGGTCACTGGAGCTGTGAGGCTGTGGCAGTAAAAAGAACCGAACCCAGGTCACTGGAGCTGTGAGGCTGTGGCAGTAAACAGAACCGAACCCGGGTCACTGGCGCTGTGAGACTGTGGCAGTAAACAGAACCGAACCCGGGTCACTGGAGCTGTGAGACTGTGGCAGTAAACAGAACCGAACCCAGGTCACTGGAGCTGTGAGGCTGTGGCAGTAAACAGAACCGAACCCGGGACACTGGAGCTGTGAGACTGTGGCAGTGAACAGAACCGAACCCGGGTCACTGGAGCTGTGAGACTGTGGCAGTAAACAGAACCGAACCCGGGACACTGGAGCTGTGAGACTGTGGCAGTAAACAGAACCGAACCCAGGTCACTGGAGCTGTGAGGCTGTGGCAGTAAACAGAACCGAACCCGGGACACTGGAGCTGTGAGAATGTGGCAGTGAACAGAATCGAACCCGGGTCACTGGAGTTGTGAGACTGTGGCAGTAAACAGAACCGAACCCGGGACACTGGAGCTGTGAGACTGTGGCAGTAAACAGAACCGAACCCAGGACACTGGAGCTGTGAGACTGTGGCAGTAAACAGAACCGATGCCGGGTCACTGGAGCTGTGAGACTGTGGCAGTAAACAGAACCGAACCCAGGTCACTGGAGCTGTGAGACTGTGGCAGTAAACAGAACCGAACCCAGGTCACTGGAGCTGTGAGACTGTGGCAGTGAACAGAACCGAACCCAGGACACTGGAGCTGTGAGACTGTGGCAGTAAACAGAACCGAACCCGGGTCACTGGAGCTGTGAGACTGTGGCAGTAAACAGAACCGAACCCAGGTCACTGGAGCTGTGAGACTGTGGCAGTAAACAGAACCGAACCCGGGACACTGGAGCTGTGAGACTGTGGCAGTAAACAGAACCGAACCCAGGTCACTGGAGCTGTGAGACTGTGGCAGTAAACAGAGCCGAACCCAGGTCACTGGAGCTGTGAGACTGTGGCAGTAAACAGAACTGAACCCGGGTCACTGGAGCTGTGAGACTGTGGCAGTAAACAGAACCGAACCCAGGTCACTGGAGCTGTGAAACTGTGACAGTAAACAGAACCGAACCCGGGTCACTGGAGCGGTGAGACTGTGGCAGTAAACAGAACCGAACCCAGGTTACTGGAGCTGTGAGACTGTAGCAGTAAACAGAACCGAACCCAGGTCACTGGAGCTGTGAGACTGTGGCAGTAAACAGAACCGAACCCAGGTCACTGGAGCTGTGAGACTGTGCAGTAAACAGAACCGAACGCGGGACACTGGAGCTGTGAGACTGTGGCAGTAAACAGAACTGATCCCGGGACACTGAAGCTGTGAGACTGTGGCAGTAAACAGAACCGAAGCCAGGTCACTGGAGCTGTGAGACTGTGGCAGTAAACAGAACTGAACCCAGGACACTGGAGCTGTGAGACTGTGGCAGTAAACAGAACCGAACCCGGGACACTGGAGCTGTGAGACTGTGGCAGTAAACAGAACCGAACCCAGGTCACTGGAGCTGTGAGACTGTGGCAGTAAACAGAACCGAACCCAGGTCACTGGAGCTGTGAGACTGTGGCAGTGAACAGAACCGAACCCAGGTCACTGGAGCTGTGAGACTGTGGCAGTAAACAGAACCGAACCCGGGACACTGGAGCTGTGAGGCTGTGGCAGTAAACAGAAACGAACCCGGGACACTGGAGCTGTGAGACTGTGGCAGTAAACAGAACCGAACCCAGGTCACTGGAGCTGTGAGGCTGTGGCAGTAAACAGAACCGAACCCGGGACACTGGAGCTGTGAGACTGTGGCAGTAAACAGAACCGAACCCGGGTCACTGGAGCTGTGAGGCTGTGGCAGTAAACAGAACCGAACCCAGGTCACTGGAGCTGTGAGACTGTGGCAGTAAACAGAACCGAACCCGGGACACTGGAGCTGTGAGGCTGTGGCAGTAAAGAGAACCGAACCCGGGACACTGGAGCTGTGAGACTGTGGCAGTAAACAGAACCGAACCCAGGTCACTGGAGCTGTGAGACTGTGGCAGTAAACAGAACCGAACCCGGGACACTGGAGCTGTGAGACTGTGGCAGTAAACAGAACCGAACCCGGGTCACTGGAGCTGTGAGACTGTGGCAGTAAACAGAACCGAACCCGGGACACTGGAGCTGTGAGACTGTGGCAGTAAACAGAACCGAACCCGGGTCACTGGAGCTGTGAGACTGTGGCAGTAAACAGAACCGAACCCGGGACTCTGGAGCTGTGAGACTGTGGCAGTAAACAGAACCGAACCCAGGTCACTGGAGCTGTGAGACTGTGGCAGTAAACAGAACCGAACCCGGGACACTGGAGCTGTGAGACTGTGGCAGTAAACAGAACCGAACCCGGGTCACTGGAGCTGTGAGACTGTGGCAGTAAACAGAACCGAACCCGGGACACTGGAGCTGTGAGACTGTGGCAGTAAACAGAACCGAACCCGGGTCACTGGAGCTGTGAGACTGTGGCAGTAAACAGAACCGAACCCGGGACACTGGAGCTGTGAGACTGTGGCAGTAAACAGAACCGAACCCGGGACACTGGAGCTGTGAGACTGTGGCAGTAAACAGAACCGAACCCAGGTCACTGGAGCTGTGAGACTATGGCAGTAAACAGAACCGAACCCGGGTCACTGGAGCTGTGAGACTGTGGCAGTAAACAGAACCGAACCCGGGACACTGGAGCTGTGAGACTGTGGCAGTAAACAGAACCGAACCCGGGACACTGGAGCTGTGAGACTGTGGCAGTAAACAGAACCGAACCCGGGACACTGGAGCTGTGAGACTGTGGCAGTAAACAGAACCGAACCCAGGACACTGGAGCTGTGAGACTGTGGCAGTAAACAGAACCGAACCCAGGTCACTGGAGCTGTGAGACTGTGGCAGTAAACAGAACTGAACCCAGGTCACTGGAGCTGTGAGACTGTGGCAGTAAACAGAACCGAACCCGGGTCTCTGGAGCTGTGAGACTGTGGCAGTGAACAGAACCGAACCCGGGTCACCGGAGCTGTGAGACTGTGGCAGTAAACAGAACCGAACCCGGGACACTGGAGCTGTGAGACTGTGGCAGTAAACAGAACCGAACCCGGGTCACTGGAGCTGTGAGACTATGGCAGTGAACAGAACCGAACCCAGGTCACTGAAGCTGTGAGACTGTGGCAGTAAACAGAACCGAACCCAGGTCACTGGAGCTGTGAGACTGTGGCAGTAAACAGAACCGAACCCAGGTCATGGAGCTGTGAGACTGTGGCAGTAAATAGAACCGAACCCGGGACACTGGAGCTTTGAGGCTGTGGCAGTAAACAGAACCGAACCCAGGTCACTGGAGCTGTGAGACTGTGACAGTAAACAGAACCGAACCCGGGTCACTGGAGCTGTGAGACTGTGGCAGTAAACAGAACCGAACCCAGGTCACTGGAGCTGTGAGACTGTGGCAGTAAACAGAACCGAACCCGGGACACTGGAGCTGTGAGGCTGTGGCAGTAAACAGAAACGAACCCGGGACACTGGAGCTGTGAGACTGTGGCAGTAAACAGAACCGAACCCAGGTCACTGGAGCTGTGAGGCTGTGGCAGTAAACAGAACCGAACCCGGGACACTGGAGCTGTGAGACTGTGGCAGTAAACAGAACCGAACCCGGGTCACTGGAGCTGTGAGGCTGTGGCAGTAAACAGAACCGAACCCAGGTCACTGGAGCTGTGAGACTGTGGCAGTAAACAGAACCGAACCCGGGACACTGGAGCTGTGAGGCTGTGGCAGTAAACAGAACCGAACCCGGGACACTGGAGCTGTTAGACTGTGGCAGTAAACAGAACCGAACCCAGGTCACTGGAGCTGTGAGACTGTGGCAGTAAACAGAACCGAACCCGGGACACTGGAGCTGTGAGACTGTGGCAGTAAACAGAACCGAACCCGGGTCACTGGAGCTGTGAGACTGTGGCAGTAAACAGAACCGAACCCGGGACACTGGAGCTGTGAGACTGTGGCAGTAAACAGAACCGAACCCGGGTCACTGGAGCTGTGAGACTGTGGCAGTAAACAGAACCGAACCCGGGACTCTGGAGCTGTGAGACTGTGGCAGTAAACAGAACCGAACCCAGGTCACTGGAGCTGTGAGACTGTGGCAGTAAACAGAACCGAACCCGGGACACTGGAGCTGTGAGACTGTGGCAGTAAACAGAACCGAACCCGGGTCACTGGAGCTGTGAGACTGTGGCAGTAAACAGAACCGAACCCGGGACACTGGAGCTGTGAGACTGTGGCAGTAAACAGAACCGAACCCAGGTCACTGGAGCTGTGAGACTGTGGCAGTAACCAGAACCGGACCCGGGACACTGGAGCTGTGAGACTGTGTCAGTGAACTGAACCGAACCCAGGTCACTGGAGCTGTGAGACTGTGGCAGTGAACAGAACTGAACCCAGGTCACTGGAGCTGTGAGACTGTGGCAGTAAACAGAACCGAACCCAGGTCACTGAAGCTGTGAGACTGTGGCAGTAAACAGAACCGAACCCAGGTCACTGGAGCTGTGAGACTGTGGCAGTAAACAGAACCGAACGCGGGACACTGGAGCTGTGAGACTGTGGCAGTAAACAGAACCGAACCCAGGTCACTGGAGCAGTGAGACTGTGGCAGTAAACAGAACTGAACCCGGGACACTGGAGCTGTGAGACTGTGGCAGTAAACAGAACTGAACCCAGGTCATGGAGCTGTGAGACTGTGGCAGTAAACAGAACCGAACCCGGGACACTGGAGCTGTGAGGCTGCGGCAGTAAACAGAGCCGAACCCGGGTCACTGGAGCTGTGAGGCTGTGGCAGTGAACAGAACCGAACCCGGGTCACTGGAGCTGTGAGACTGTGGCAGTAAACAGAACCGAACCCGGGACACTGGAGCTGTGAGACTGTGGCAGTAAACAGAACTGAACACGGGTCACTGGAGCTGTGAGACTGTGGCAGTAAACAGAACCGAACCCGGGTCACTGGAGCTGTGAGACTGTGGCAGTAAACAGAACCGAACCCAGGACACTGGAGCTGTGAGACTGTGGCAGTAAACAGAACCGAACCCGGGTCACTGGAGCTGTGAGACTGTGGCAGTAAACAGAACCGAACCTGGGTCACTGGAGCTGTGAGACTGTGACAGTGAACAGAACCGAACCCGGGTCACCGGAGCTGTGAGACTGTGTCAGTAAACAGAACCGAACCCAGGTCACTGAAGCTGTGAGACTGTGGCAGTAAACAGAACCGAACCCAGGTCACTGGAGCTGTGAGACTGTGGCAGTAAACAGAACCGAACCCGGGTCACCGGAGCTGTGAGACTGTGGCAGTAAACAGAACCGAACCCGGGACACTGGAGCTGTGAGACTGTGGCAGTAAACAGAACCGAACCCGGGACACTGGAGCTGTGAGACTGTGGCAGTAAACAGAACCGAACCCAGGTCACTGAAGCTGTGAGACTGTGGCAGTAAACAGAACCGAACCCAGGTCACTGAAGCTGTGAGACTGTGGCAGTAAACAGAACCGAACCCAGGACACTGGAGCTGTGAGACTGTGGCAGTAAACAGAACTGATCCCGGGACACTGAAGCTGTGAGACTGTGGCAGTAAACAGAACCGAAGCCAGGTCACTGGAGCTGTGAGACTGTGGCAGTAAACAGAACTGAACCCAGGACACTGGAGCTGTGAGACTGTGGCAGTAAACAGAACCGAACCCGGGACACTGGAGCTGTGAGACTGTGGCAGTAAACAGAACCGAACCCAGGTCACTGGAGCTGTGAGACTGTGGCAGTAAACAGAACCGAACCCAGGTCACTGGAGCTGTGAGACTGTGGCAGTGAACAGAACCGAACCCAGGTCACTGGAGCTGTGAGACTGTGGCAGTAAACAGAACCGAACCCGGGACACTGGAGCTGTGAGGCTGTGGCAGTAAACAGAAACGAACCCGGGACACTGGAGCTGTGAGACTGTGGCAGTAAACAGAACCGAACCCAGGTCACTGGAGCTGTGAGGCTGTGGCAGTAAACAGAACCGAACCCGGGACACTGGAGCTGTGAGACTGTGGCAGTAAACAGAACCGAACCCGGGTCACTGGAGCTGTGAGGCTGTGGCAGTAAACAGAACCGAACCCAGGTCACTGGAGCTGTGAGACTTTGGCAGTAAACAGAACCGAACCCGGGACACTGGAGCTGTGAGGCTGTGGCAGTAAACAGAACCGAACCCGGGACACTGGAGCTGTGAGACTGTGGCAGTAAACAGAACCGAACCCAGGTCACTGGAGCTGTGAGACTGTGGCAGTAAACAGAACCGAACCCGGGACACTGGAGCTGTGAGACTGTGGCAGTAAACAGAACCGAACCCGGGTCACTGGAGCTGTGAGACTGTGGCAGTAAACAGAACCGAACCCGGGACACTGGAGCTGTGAGACTGTGGCAGTAAACAGAACCGAACCCGGGTCACTGGAGCTGTGAGACTGTGGCAGTAAACAGAACCGAACCCGGGACTCTGGAGCTGTGAGACTGTGGCAGTAAACAGAACCGAACCCAGGTCACTGGAGCTGTGAGACTGTGGCAGTAAACAGAACCGAACCCGGGACACTGGAGCTGTGAGACTGTGGCAGTAAACAGAACCGAACCCGGGTCACTGGAGCTGTGAGACTGTGGCAGTAAACAGAACCGAACCCGGGACACTGGAGCTGTGAGACTGTGGCAGTAAACAGAACCGAACCCGGGTCACTGGAGCTGTGAGACTGTGGCAGTAAACAGAACCGAACCCGGGACACTGGAGCTGTGAGACTGTGGCAGTAAACAGAACCGAACCCGGGACACTGGAGCTGTGAGACTGTGGCAGTAAACAGAACCGAACCCAGGTCACTGGAGCTGTGAGACTATGGCAGTAAACAGAACCGAACCCGGGTCACTGGAGCTGTGAGACTGTGGCAGTAAACAGAACCGAACCCGGGACACTGGAGCTGTGAGACTGTGGCAGTAAACAGAACCGAACCCGGGACACTGGAGCTGTGAGACTGTGGCAGTAAACAGAACCGAACCCGGGACACTGGAGCTGTGAGACTGTGGCAGTAAACAGAACCAAACCCAGGACACTGGAGCTGTGAGACTGTGGCAGTAAACAGAACCGAACCCAGGTCACTGGAGCTGTGAGACTGTGGCAGTAAACAGAACTGAACCCAGGTCACTGGAGCTGTGAGACTGTGGCAGTAAAAAGAACCGAACCCGGGTCTCTGGAGCTGTGAGACTGTGGCAGTGAACAGAACCGAACCCGGGTCACCGGAGCTGTGAGACTGTGGCAGTAAACAGAACCGAACCCGGGACACTGGAGCTGTGAGACTGTGGCAGTAAACAGAACCGAACCCGGGTCACTGGAGCTGTGAGACTATGGCAGTGAACAGAACCGAACCCAGGTCACTGAAGCTGTGAGACTGTGGCAGTAAACAGAACCGAACCCAGGTCACTGGAGCTGTGAGACTGTGGCAGTAAACAGAACCGAACCCAGGTCATGGAGCTGTGAGACTGTGGCAGTAAATAGAACCGAACCCGGGACCCTGGAGCTTTGAGGCTGTGGCAGTAAACAGAACCGAACCCAGGTCACTGGAGCTGTGAGACTGTGACAGTAAACAGAACCGAACCCGGGTCACTGGAGCTGTGAGACTGTGGCAGTAAACAGAACCGAACCCAGGTCACTGGAGCTGTGAGACTGTGGCAGTAAACAGAACCGAACCCGGGACACTGGAGCTGTGAGGCTGTGGCAGTAAACAGAAACGAACCCGGGACACTGGAGCTGTGAGACTGTGGCAGTAAACAGAACCGAACCCAGGTCACTGGAGCTGTGAGGCTGTGGCAGTAAACAGAACCGAACCCGGGACACTGGAGCTGTGAGACTGTGGCAGTAAACAGAACCGAACCCGGGTCACTGGAGCTGTGAGGCTGTGGCAGTAAACAGAACCGAACCCAGGTCACTGGAGCTGTGAGACTGTGGCAGTAAACAGAACCGAACCCGGGACACTGGAGCTGTGAGGCTGTGGCAGTAAACAGAACCGAACCCGGGACACTGGAGCTGTGAGACTGTGGCAGTAAACAGAACCGAACCCAGGTCACTGGAGCTGTGAGACTGTGGCAGTAAACAGAACCGAACCCGGGACACTGGAGCTGTGAGACTGTGGCAGTAAACAGAACCGAACCCGGGTCACTGGAGCTGTGAGACTGTGGCAGTAAACAGAACCGAACCCGGGACACTGGAGCTGTGAGACTGTGGCAGTAAACAGAACCGAACCCGGGTCACTGGAGCTGTGAGACTGTGGCAGTAAGCAGAACCGAACCCGGGACTCTGGAGCTGTGAGACTGTGGCAGTAAACAGAACCGAACCCAGGTCACTGGAGCTGTGAGACTGTGGCAGTAAACAGAACCGAACCCGGGACACTGGAGCTGTGAGACTGTGGCAGTAAACAGAACCGAACCCGGGTCACTGGAGCTGTGAGACTGTGGCAGTAAACAGAACCGAACCCGGGACACTGGAGCTGTGAGACTGTGGCAGTAAACAGAACCGAACCCGGGTCACTGGAGCTGTGAGACTGTGGCAGTAAACAGAACCGAACCCGGGACACTGGAGCTGTGAGACTGTGGCAGTAAACAGAACCGAACCCGGGACACTGGAGCTGTGAGACTGTGGCAGTAAACAGAACCGAACCCAGGTCACTGGAGCTGTGAGACTATGGCAGTAAACAGAACCGAACCCGGGTCACTGGAGCTGTGAGACTGTGGCAGTAAACAGAACCGAACCCGGGACACTGGAGCTGTGAGACTGTGGCAGTAAACAGAACCGAACCCGGGACACTGGAGCTGTGAGACTGTGGCAGTAAACAGAACCGAACCCGGGACACTGGAGCTGTGAGACTGTGGCAGTAAACAGAACCGAACCCAGGACACTGGAGCTGTGAGACTGTGGCAGTAAACAGAACCGAACCCAGGTCACTGGAGCTGTGAGACTGTGGCAGTAAACAGAACTGAACCCAGGTCACTGGAGCTGTGAGACTGTGGCAGTAAACAGAACCGAACCCGGGTCTCTGGAGCTGTGAGACTGTGGCAGTGAACAGAACCGAACCCGGGTCACCGGAGCTGTGAGACTGTGGCAGTAAACAGAACCGAACCCGGGACACTGGAGCTGTGAGACTGTGGCAGTAAACAGAACCGAACCCGGGTCACTGGAGCTGTGAGACTATGGCAGTGAACAGAACCGAACCCAGGTCACTGAAGCTGTGAGACTGTGGCAGTAAACGGAACCGAACCCAGGTCACTGGAGCTGTGAGACTGTGGCAGTAAACAGAACCGAACCCAGGTCATGGAGCTGTGAGACTGTGGCAGTAAATAGAACCGAACCCGGGACACTGGAGCTTTGAGGCTGTGGCAGTAAACAGAAACGAACCCAGGTCACTGGAGCTGTGAGACTGTGACAGTAAACAGAACCGAACCCGGGTCACTGGAGCTGTGAGACTGTGGCAGTAAACAGAACCGAACCCGGGACACTGGAGCTGTGAGACTGTGGCAGTAAACAGAACCGAACCCAGGTCACTGGAGCTGTGAGACTGTGGCAGTAAACAGAACCGATCCCGGGTCACTGGAGCGGTGAGACTGTGGCAGTAAACAGAACCGAACCCGGGACACTGGAGCTGTGAGACTGTGGCAGTAAACAGAACCGAACCCAGGTCACTGGAGCTGTGAGACTGTGGCAGTAACCAGAACCGGACCCGGGACACTGGAGCTGTGAGACTGTGTCAGTGAACTGAACCGAACCCAGGTCACTGGAGCTGTGAGACTGTGGCAGTGAACAGAACTGAACCCAGGTCACTGGAGCTGTGAGACTGTGGCAGTAAACAGAACCGAACCCAGGTCACTGAAGCTGTGAGACTGTGGCAGTAAACAGAACCGAACCCAGGTCACTGGAGCTGTGAGACTGTGGCAGTAAACAGAACCGAACCCAGGTCACTGAAGCTGTGAGACTGTGGCAGTAAACAGAACCGAACCCAGGTCACTGGAGCTGTGAGACTGTGGCAGTAAACAGAACCGAACCCGGGTCACTGGAGCTGTGAGACTGTGGCAGTAAACAGAACTGAACCCAGGTCACTGGAGCTGTGAGACTGTGGCAGTAAACAGAACCGAACCCAGGTCACTGGAGCTGTGAGACTGTGGCAGTAAACAGAAACGAACCCGGGACACTGGAGCTTTGAGACTGTGGCATAAACAGAACGGAACCCAGGTCACTGGAGCTGTGAGACTGTGGCAGTAAACAGAACTGAAAATAGGTCACTGGAGCTGTGAGGCTGTGGCAGTAAACAGAACCGAACCCAGGTCACTGGAGCTGTGAGACTGTGGCAGTAAACAGAACTGAACCCAGGTCATGGAGCTGTGAGACTGTGGCAGTAAACAGAACCGAACCCAGGACACTGGAGCTGTGAGACTGTGGCAGTGAACAGAACCGAACCCGGGACACTGGAGCTGTGAGACTGTGGCAGTAAACAGAACCGAACCCAGGTCACTGGAGCTGTGAGACTGTGGCAGTAAACAGAACCGAACCCAGGACACTGGAGCTGTGAGACTGTGGCAGTAAACAGAACCGAACCCAGGTCACTGGAGCTGTGAGACTGTGGCAGTAAACAGAACCGAACCCGGGACACTGGAGCTGTGAGACTGTGGCAGTACACAGAACCGAACCCAGGACACTGGAGCTGTGAGACTGTGGCAGTGAACAGAACCGAACCCAGGTCACTGGAGCTTTGAGACTGTGGCAGTAAACAGAACCGAACCCGGGACACTGGAGCTGTGAGACTGTGGCAGTAAACAGAACCGAACCCAGGTCACTGGAGCTGTGAGATTGTGGCAAAAAACAGAACCGACCTCAGGACACTGGAGCTGTGAGACTGTGGCAGTAAACAGAACCGAACCTGGGTCACTGGAGCTGTGAGACTGTGGCAGTAAACAGAACCGAACCCAGGTCACTGGAGCTGTGAGACTGTGGCAGTAAACAGAAACGAACCCGGGTCACTGGAGCTGTGAGACTGTGGCAGTAAACAGAACCGAACCCGGGTCACTGGAGCTGTGAGGCTGTGGCAGTAAACAGAACCGAACCCAGGTCACTGGAGCTGTGAGACTGTGGCAGTAAACAGAACCGAACCCAGGTCACTGGAGCTGTGAGACTGTGGCAGTAAACAGCACTGAAAACAGGTCACTGGAGCTGTGAGACTGTGGCAGTAAACAGAACCGAACCCAGGTCACTGGAGCTGTGAGACTGTGGCAGTAAACAGAACCGAACCCAGGTCACTGGAGCTGTGAGACTGTGGCAGTAAACAGAACCGAACCCGGGACACTGGAGCTGTGAGACTGTGGTAGTAAACAGAACCGAACCCGGGACACTGGAGCTGTGAGACTGTGGTAGTAAACAGAACCGAACCCGGGACAATGGAGCGGTGAGACTGTGGCAGTAAAGAGAACCGAACCCGGGACACTGGAGCTGTGAGACTGTTGCAGTAAACAGAACCGAACCCGGGTCACTGGAGCTGTGAGACTGTGGCAGTAAACAGAACTGAACCCAGGTCATGGAGCTGTGAGACTGTGGCAGTAAACAGAACCGAACCCAGGTCACTGGAGCTGTGAGGCTGTGGCAGTAAACAGAACCGAACCCAGGTCACTGGAGCTGTGAGACTGTGGCAGTAAACAGAACTGAACCCAGGTCATGGAGCTGTGAGACTGTGGCAGTAAACAGAACCGAACCCAGGACACTGGAGCTGTGAGACTGTGGCAGTGAACAGAACCGAACCCGGGACACTGGAGCTGTGAGACTGTGGCAGTAAACAGAACCGAACCCAGGTCACTGGAGCTGTGAGACTGTGGCAGTAAACAGAACCGAACCCAGGACACTGGAGCTGTGAGACTGTGGCAGTAAACAGAACCGAACCTGGGTCACTGGAGCTGTGAGACTGTGGCAGTAAACAGAACCGAACCCAGGTCACTGGAGCTGTGAGACTGTGGCAGTAAACAGAAACGAACCCAGGTCACTGGAGCTGTGAGACTGTGGCAGTAAACAGAACCGAACCCGGGTCACTGGAGCTGTGAGGCTGTGGCAGTAAACAGAACCGAACCCAGGTCACTGGAGCTGTGAGACTGTGGCAGTAAACAGAACCGAACCCGGGTCACTGGAGCTGTGAGACTGTGGCAGTAAACAGAACCGAACCCAGGTCACTGGAGCTGTGAGACTGTGGCAGTAAACAGAACTGAACCCAGGTCATGGAGCTGTGAGACTGTGGCAGTAAACAGAACCGAACCCAGGTCACTGGAGCTGTGAGGCTGTGGCAGTAAACAGAACCGAACCCAGGTCACTGGAGCTGTGAGACTGTGGCAGTAAACAGAACTGAACCCAGGTCATGGAGCTGTGAGACTGTGGCAGTAAACAGAACCGAACCCAGGACACTGGAGCTGTGAGACTGTGGCAGTGAACAGAACCGAACCCGGGACACTGGAGCTGTGAGACTGTGGCAGTAAACAGAACCGAACCCAGGTCACTGGAGCTGTGAGACTGTGGCAGTAAACAGAACCGAACCCAGGACACTGGAGCTGTGAGACTGTGGCAGTAAACAGAACCGAACCTGGGTCACTGGAGCTGTGAGACTGTGGCAGTAAACAGAACCGAACCCAGGTCACTGGAGCTGTGAGACTGTGGCAGTAAACAGAAACGAACCCAGGTCACTGGAGCTGTGAGACTGTGGCAGTAAACAGAACCGAACCCGGGTCACTGGAGCTGTGAGGCTGTGGCAGTAAACAGAACCGAACCCAGGTCACTGGAGCTGTGAGACTGTGGCAGTAAACAGAACCGAACCCGGGTCACTGGAGCTGTGAGACTGTGGCAGTAAACAGAACCGAACCCAGGTCACTGGAGCTGTGAGACTGTGGCAGTAAACAGCACTGAAAACAGGTCACTGGAGCTGTGAGACTGTGGCAGTAAACAGAACCGAACCCAGGTCACTGGAGCTGTGAGACTGTGGCAGTAAACAGAACCGAACCCGGGACACTGGAGCTGTGAGACTGTGGTAGTAAACAGAACCGAACCCGGGACACTGGAGCTGTGAGACTGTGGTAGTAAACAGAACCGAACCCGGGACAATGGAGCGGTGAGACTGTGGCAGTAAAGAGAACCGAACCCGGGACACTGGAGCTGTGAGACTGTTGCAGTAAACAGAACCGAACCAGGGTCACTGGAGCTGTGAGACTGTGGCAGTAAACAGAACTGAACCCAGGTCATGGAGCTGTGAGACTGTGGCAGTAAACAGAACCGAACCCAGGTCACTGGAGCTGTGAGGCTGTGGCAGTAAACAGAACCGAACCCAGGTCACTGGAGCTGTGAGACTGTGGCAGTAAACAGAACTGAACCCAGGTCATGGAGCTGTGAGACTGTGGCAGTAAACAGAACCGAACCCAGGACACTGGAGCTGTGAGACTGTGGCAGTAAACAGAACCGAACCCGGGACACTGGAGCTGTGAGACTGTGGCAGTAAACAGAACCGAACCCAGGACACTGGAGCGGTGAGACTGTGGCAGGAAACAGAACCGAACCCAGGTCACTGGAGCTGTGAGACTGTGGCAGTAAACAGAACCGAACCTGGGACACTGGAGCGGTGAGACTGTGGCAGTAAACAGAACCGAACCCGGGACACTGGAGCTGTGAGACTGTGGCAGTAAACAGAACCGAACCCGGGTCACTGGAGCTGTGAGACTGTGGCAGTAAACAGAACTGAACCCAGGTCATGGAGCTGTGAGACTGTGGCAGTAAACAGAATTGAACCCAGGTCATGGAGCTGTGAGACTGTGGCAGTAAACAGAACCGAACCCAGGTCACTGGAGCTGTGAGGCTGTGGCAGTAAACAGAACCGAACCCAGGTCACTGGAGCTGTGAGACTGTGGCAGTAAACAGAACTGAACCCAGGTCATTGAGCTGTGAGACTGTGGCAGTAAACAGAACCGAACCCAGGTCACTGGAGCTGTGAGACTGTGGCAGTAAACAGAACCGAACCCGGGTCACTGGAGCTGTGAGACTGTGGCAGTAAACAGAACCGAACCCGGGTCACTGGAGCTGTGAGACTGTGGCAGTAAACAGAACCGAACCCGGGTCACTGGAGCTGTGAGACTGTGGCAGTAAACAGAACCGAACCCGGGTCACTGGAGCTGTGAGACTGTGGCAGTAAACAGAACCGAACCCGGGACACTGGAGCTGTGAGACTGTGGCAGTAAACAGAACCGAACCCGGGACACTGGAGCTGTGAGACTGTGGCAGTAAACAGAACCGAACCCAGGTCACTGGAGCTGTGAGGCTGTGGCAGTAAACAGAACCGAACCCGGGACACTGGAGCTGTGAGACTGTGGCAGTAAACAGAACCGAACCGAGGTCACTGGAGCTGTGAGACTGTGGCAGTAAACAGAACCGAACCCAGGTCACTGGAGCTGTGAGACTGTGGCAGTAAACAGAACTGAACCCGGGTCACTGGAGCTGTGAGACTGTGGCAGTAAACAGAACCGAACCCGGGACACTGGAGCTGTGAGACTGTGGCAATAAACAGAACCGAACCCGGGTCACTGGAGCTGTGAGACTGTGGCAGTAAACAGAACCGAACCCGGGACACTGGAGCTGTGAGACTGTGGCAGTAAACAGAACCGAACCCAGGTCACTGGAGCTCTGAGACTGTGGCAGGAAACAGAACCGAACCCAGGTCACTGGAGCTGTGAGACTGTGGCAGTCCCCAGAACCGAACCCAGGTCACTGGAGCTGTGAGAGTGTGGCAGTAAACAGAACCGAACCCGGGACACTGGAGCTGTGAGACTGTGGCAGTGAACAGAACCGAACCCAGGTCACTGGAGCTGTGAGACTGTGGCAGTAAACAGAACCGAACCCAGGTCACTGGAGCTGTGAGACTGTGGCAATAAACAGAACCGAACCCAGGTCACTGGAGCTGTGAGACTGTGGCAGTAAACAGAACTGAACCCGGGACACTGGAGCTGTGAGACTGTGGCAGTAAACAGAACCGAACCAGGGTCACTGGAGCTGTGAGACTGTGGCAGTAAACAGAACCGAACCCAGGACACTGGAGCTGTGAGGCTGTGGCAGTAAACAGAAACGAACCCAGGACACTGGAGCTGTGAGACTGTGGCAGTAAACAGAACCGAACCCAGGTCACTGGAGCTGTGAGACTGTGGCAGTAAACAGAACCGAACCCAGGTCACTGGAGCTGTGAGACTTTGACAGTAAACAGAAACGAACCCAGGTCACTGGAGCTGTGAGACTGTGGCAGTAAACAGCACCGAACCCGGGACACTGGAGCTGTGAGACTGTGGCAGTAAACAGAACCGAGCTCAGGACACTGGAGCGGTGAGACTGTGGCAGGAAACAGAACCGAACCCAGGTCAGTGGAGCTGTGAGACTGTGGCAGTAAACAGAACCAAACCCAGGACACTGGAGCTGTGAGACTGTGGCAGTAAACAGAACCGAACCCAGGACACTGGAGCTGTGAGACTGTGGCAGTAAACAGAACCGAACCCGGGTCACTGGAGCTGTGAGACTGTGGCAGTAAACAGAACCGAACCCGGGTCACTGGAGCTGTGAGACTGTGGCAGGAAACAGAACCGAACCCGGGTCACTGGAGCTGTGAGACTGTGGCAGTAAACAGAACCGAACCCAGGACACTGGAGCTGTGAGACTGTGGCAGTAAACAGAACCGAACCCGGGTCACTGGAGCTGTGAGACTGTGGCAGTAAACAGAACCGAACCCGGGTCACTGGAGCTGTGAGACTGTGGCAGTAAACAGAACCGAACCCGGGTCACTGGAGCTGTGAGGCTGTGGCAGTAAACAGAACCGAACCCGGGTCACTGGAGCTGTGAGACTGTGGCAGTAAACAGAACCGAACCCGGGTCAGTGGAGCTGTGAGACTGTGGCAGTAAACAGAACCGAACCCAGGTCACTGGAGCTGTGAGGCTGTGGCAGTACGCAGAACAGAACCCAGATCACTGGAGCTGTGAGACTGTGGCAGTAAACAGAACCGAACCCAGGACACTGGAGCCGTGAGACTGTGGCAGTAAACAGAACCGAACCCAGGACACTGAAGCTGTGAGACTGTGGCAGTAAACAGAACCGAACCCAGGACACTGAAGCTGTGAGACTGTGGCAGTAAACAGAACCGAACCCAGGTCACTGGAGCTGTGAGACTGTGGCAGTAAACAGAACCGAACCCAGGACACTGGAGCTGTGAGACTGTGGCAGTAAACGGAACCGAACCCAGGACACTGGAGCCGTGAGACTGTGGCAGTAAACAGAACCGAACCCAGGAAACTGGAGCTGTGAGACTGTGGCAGTAAACAGAACTGAACCCAGGACACTGGAGCTGTGAGACTGTGGCAGTAAACAGAACCGAACCCAGGTCACTGGAGCTGTGAGACTGTGGCAGTAAACAGAACCGAACCCGGGTCACTGAAGCTGTGAGACTGTGGCAGTAAACAGAACCGAACCCGGGACACTGGAGCTGTGAGACTGTGGCAGTAAACAGAACCGAACCCAGGTCACTGGAGCTGTGAGACTGTGGCAGTAAACAGAACCGAACCCGGGACACTATAGTTGTGAGACTGTGGCAGTAAACAGAACTGAACCCGGGTCACTGGAGCTGTGAGACTATGGCAGTAAACAGAACCGAACCCGGGACACTGGAGCTGTGAGACTGTGACAGTAAACAGAACAGCACCCAGGTCACTGGAGCTGTGAGACTGTGGCAGTAAACAGAACCGAACCCAGGTCACTGGAGCTGTGAGACTGTGGCAGTAAACAGAACCGAACCCGGGTCACTGGAGCTGTGAGGCTGTGGCAGTAAACAGAACCGAACCCAGGTCACTGGAGCTGTGAGACTGTGGCAGTAAACAGAACAGAACCCAGGTCACCTCAGCGGTGAGGCTGTGGCAGTAAACAGAACCGAACCCAGGACACTGGAGCAGTGAGACTGTGGCAGTAAACAGAACCGAAGCCAGGTCACTGGAGCTGTGAGACTGTGGCAGTGAACAGAACCGAACCCGGGACACCGGAGCTCTGAGACTGTGGCAGTAAACAGAACCGAACCCAGGTCACTGGAGCTGTGAGACTGTGGCAGTAAACAGAACCGAACCCAGGTCACTGGAGCTGTGAGACTGTGGCAGTAAACAGAACCGAACCCAGGTCACTGGAGCTGTGAGACTGTGGCAGTAAACAGAACCGAACCCAGGTCACTGGAGCTGTGAGACTGTGGCAGTAAACAGAACCGAACCCAGGTCACTGGAGCTGTGAGACTGTGGAAGTAAACAGAACCGAACCCAGGACACTGGAGCTGTGAGACTGTGGCAGTAAACAGAACCGAACCCGGGTCACTGGAGCAGTGAGACTGTGGCAGTAAACAGAACCGAACCCAGGTCACTGGAGCTGTGAGACTGTGGCAGTAAACAGAACCGAACCCGGGACACTGGAGCTGTGAGACTGTGGCAGTAAACAGAACCGAACCCGGGACACTGGAGCTGTGAGACTGTGGCAGTAAACAGAACTGAACCCGGGTCACTGGAGCTGTGAGACTGTGGCAGTAAACAGAACCGAACCCAGGTCACTGGAGCTGTGAGACTGTGGCAGTGAACAGAACCGAACCCGGGACACCTGAGCTCTGAGACTGTGGCAGTAAACAGAACCGAACCCAGGTCACTGGAGCTGTGAGACTGTGGCAGTGAACAGAACCGAACCCGGGACACCTGAGCTCTGAGACTGTGGCAGTAAACAGAACCGAACCCGGGACACTGGAGCTGTGAGACTGTGGCAGTGAACAGAACCGAACCCAGGTCACTGGAGCTGTGAGACTGTGGTAGTGAACAGAACCGAACCCAGGTCACTGGAGCAGTGAGACTGTGGCAGTTAACAGAACCGAACCCAGGTCACTGGAGCTGTGAGACTGTGGCAGTAAACAGAACGGAACCCAGGTCACTGGAGCTGTGAGACTGTGGCAGTAAACAGAACCGAACCCAGGTCACTGGAGCTGTGAGACTGTGGCAGTAAACAGAACCGAACCCAGGTCACTGGAGCTGTGAGACTGTGGCAGTAAGCAGAACCGAACCCAGGTCACTGGAGCTGTGAGACTGTGGCAGTAAACAGAACCGAACCCAGGACACTGGAGCTGTGAGACTGTGGCAGTAAACAGAAGCGAACCCGGGTCACTGGAGCAGTGAGACTGTGGCAGTAAACAGAACCGAACATGGGACACTGGAGCTGTGAGACTGTGGCAGTAAACAGAACCAAACCCGGGACACTGGAGCTGTGAGACAGTGGCAGTAAACAGAACTGAACCCGGGTCACTGGAGCTGTGAGACTGTGGCAGTAAACAGAACTGAACCCAGGTCACTGAAGCTGTGAGACTGTGGCAGTAAACAGAACCGAACCCAGGTCACTGGAGCTGTGAGACTGTGGCAGTAAAGAGAACCGAACCCGGGTCACTGGAGCTGTGAGACTGTGGCAGTAAACAGAACCGAACCCGGGTCACTGGAGCTGTGAGACTGTGGCAGTAAACAGAACCGAACCCAGGTCACTGGAGCTGTGAGACTGTGGCAGTAAACAGAACCGAACTCAGGTCACTGGAGCTGTGAGACTGTGGCAGTAAACAGAACCGAACCCGGGACACTGGAGCTGTGAGACTGTGGCAGTAAACAGAACCGAACCTGGGACACTGGAGCTGTGAGACTGTGGCAGTAAACAGAACCGAACTCAGGTCACTGGAGCAGTGAGACTGTGGCAGTAAACAGAACCGAACACGGGTCACTGGAGCTGTGAGACTGTGGCAGTAAACAGAACCGAACCCGGGACACTGGAGCTGTGAGACTGTGGCAGTAAACAGAACCGAACCCAGGTCACTGGAGCTGTGAGACTGTGGCAGTAAACAGAACCGAACACAGGTCACTGGAGCTGTGAGGCTTTGGCAGTAAACAGAACCGAACCCAGGTCACTGGAGCTGTGAGACTGTGGCAGTAAACAGAACCGAACCCGGGACACTGGAGCTGTGAGACTGTGGCAGTAAACAGAACCGAACCCAGGACACTGGAGCTGTGAGACTGTGGCAGTAAACAGAACCGAACCCAGGACACTGGAGCTGTGAGACTGTGGCAGTAAACAGAACCGAACCCGGGTCACTGGAGCTGTGAGTCTGTGGCAGTAAACAGAACAGAACCCGGGACACTGGAGCTGTGAGACTGTGGCAGTAAACAGAACCGAACCCGGGTCACTGGAGCTGTGAGACTGTGGCAGTAAATAGAACCGAACCCGGGACACTGGAGCTGTGAGACTGTGGCAGTAAACAGAACCGAACCCAGGACACTGGAGCTGTGAGACTGTGGCAGTATACAGAACCGAACCCGGGTCACTGGAGCAGTGAGACTGTGGCAGTAAACAGAACCGAACCCGGGACACTGGAGCTGTGAGACTGTGGCAGTAAACGGAACCGAACCCAGGACACTGGAGCCGTGAGACTGTGGCAGTAAACAGAACCGAACCCAGGAAACTGGAGCTGTGAGACTGTGGCAGTAAACAGAACCGAACCCAGGTCACTGGAGCTGTGAGACTGTGGCAGTAAACAGAACCGAACCAGGGTCACTGAAGCTGTGAGACTGTGGCAGTAAACAGAACCGAACCCGGGACACTGGAGCTGTGAGACTGTGGCAGTAAACAGAACCGAACCCAGGTCACTGGAGCTGTGAGACTGTGGCAGTAAACAGAACCGAACCCGGGACACTGGAGCTGTGAGACTGTGGCAGTAAACAGAACTGAACCCGGGTCACTGGAGCTGTGAGACTATGGCAGTAAACAGAACCGAACCCGGGACACTGGAGCTGTGAGACTGTGACAGTAAACAGAACAGAACCCAGGTCACTGGAGCTGTGAGACTGTGGCAGTAAACAGAACCGAACCCAGGTCACTGGAGCTGTGAGACTGTGGCAGTAAACAGAACCGAACCCGGGTCACTGGAGCTGTGAGGCTGTGGCAGTAAACAGAACCGAACCCAGGTCACTGGAGCTGTGAGACTGTGGCAGTAAACAGAACAGAACCCAGGTCACCTCAGCGGTGAGGCTGTGGCAGTAAACAGAACCGAACCCAGGACACTGGAGCAGTGAGACTGTGGCAGTAAACAGAACCGAAGCCAGGTCACTGGAGCTCTGAGACTGTGGCAGTGAACAGAACCGAACCCAGGTCACTGGAGCTGTGAGACTGTGGCAGTAAACAGAACCGAACCCAGGTCACTGGAGCTGTGAGACTGTGGCAGTAAACAGAACCGAACCCAGGTCACTGGAGCTGTGAGACTGTGGAAGTAAACAGAACCGAACCCAGGACACTGGAGCTGTGAGACTGTGGCAGTAAACAGAACCGAACCCGGGTCACTGGAGCAGTGAGACTGTGGCAGTAAACAGAACCGAACCCAGGTCACTGGAGCTGTGAGACTGTGGCAGTAAACAGAACCGAACCCGGGACACTGGAGCTGTGAGACTGTGGCAGTAAACAGAACCGAACCCGGGACACTGGAGCTGTGAGACTGTGGCAGTAAACAGAACTGAAGCCGGGTCACTGGAGCTGTGAGACTGTGGCAGTAAACAGAACCGAACCCAGGTCACTGGAGCTGTGAGACTGTGGCAGTGAACAGAACCGAACCCGGGACACCTGAGCTCTGAGACTGTGGCAGTAAACAGAACCGAACCCAGGTCACTGGAGCTGTGAGACTGTGGCAGTAAACAGAACGGAACCCAGGTCACTGGAGCTGTGAGACTGTGGCAGTAAACAGAACCGAACCCAGGTCACTGGAGCTGTGAGACTGTGGCAGTAAACAGAACCGAACCCAGGTCACTGGAGCTGTGAGACTGTGGCAGTAAACAGAACCGAACCCGGGTCACTGGAGCTGTGAGACTGTGGCAGTAAACAGAACCGAACCCGGGACACTGGAGCTGTGAGACTGTGGCAGTAAACAGAACCGAACCCAGGTCACTGGAGCTGTGAGACTGTGGCAGTAAACAGAACCGAACCCAGATCACTGGTGCTGTGAGGCTTTGGCAGTAAACAGAACCGAACCCAGGTCACTGGAGCTGTGAGACTGTGGCAGTAAACAGAACAGAACCCAGGTCACCTCAGCGGTGAGGCTGTGGCAGTAAACAGAACCGAACCCAGGACACTGGAGCAGTGAGACTGTGGCAGTAAACAGAACCGAAGCCAGGTCACTGGAGCTGTGAGACTGTGGCAGTGAACAGAATCGAACCCGGGACACCGGAGCTCGGAGACTGTGGCAGTAAACAGAACCGAACCCAGGTCACTGGAGCTGTGAGACTGTGGCAGTAAACGGAACCGAACCCAGGTCACTGGAGCTGTGAGACTGTGGCAGTAAACAGAACCGAACCCAGGTCACTGGAGCTGTGAGACTGTGGCAGTAAACAGAACCGAACCCGGGACACTGGAGCTGTGAGACTGTGGCAGTAAACAGAACCGAACCTGGGACACTGGAGCTGTGAGACTGTGGCAGTAAACAGAACCGAACCCGGGACACTGGAGCTGTGAGACTGTGGCAGTAAACAGAACCGAACCCAGGTCACTGGAGCTGTGAGACTGTGGCAGTAAACAGAACCGAACCCAGATCACTGGTGCTGTCAGGCTTTGGCAGTAAACAGAACCGAACCCAGGTCACTGGAGCTGTGAGACTGTGGCAGTAAACAGAACAGAACCCAGGTCACCTCAGCGGTGAGGCTGTGGCAGTAAACAGAACCGAACCCAGGACACTGGAGCAGTGAGACTGTGGCAGTAAACAGAACCGAAGCCAGGTCACTGGAGCTGTGAGACTGTGGCAGTGAACAGAACCGAACCCGGGACACCGGAGCTCGGAGACTGTGGCAGTAAACAGAACCGAACCCAGGTCACTGGAGCTGTGAGACTGTGGCAGTAAACAGAACCGAACCCAGGTCACTGGAGCTGTGAGACTGTGGCAGTAACCAGAACCGAACCCAGGTCACTGGAGCTGTGAGACTGTGGCAGTAAACAGAACCGAACCCAGGTCACTGTAGCTGTGAGACTGTGGCAGTAAACAGAACCGAACCCAAGTCACTGGAGCTGTGAGACTGTGGCAGTAAACAGAACCGAACCCGGGACACTGGAGCTGTGAGACTGTGGCAGTAAACAGAACCGAACCCAGGTCACTGGAGCTGTGAGACTGTGGCAGTACGCAGAACAGAACCCAGATCACTGGAGCTGTGAGACTGTGGCAGTAAACAGAACCGAACCCAGGACACTGGAGCCGTGAGACTGTGGCAGTAAACAGAACCGAACCCAGGGCACTGAAGCTGTGAGACTGTGGCAGTAAACAGAACCGAACCCAGGACACTGAAGCTGTGAGACTGTGGCAGTAAACAGAACCGAACCCAGGTCACTGGAGCTGTGAGACTGTGGCAGTAAACAGAACCGAACCCAGGACACTGGAGCTGTGAGACTGTGGCAGTAAACGGAACCGAACCCAGGACACTGGAGCCGTGAGACTGTGGCAGTAAACAGAACCGAACCCAGGAAACTGGAGCTGTGAGACTGTGGCAGTAAACAGAACCGAACCCAGGTCACTGGAGCTGTGAGACTGTGGCAGTAAACAGAACCGAACCCGGGTCACTGGAGCTGTGAGACTGTGGCAGTAAACAGAACCGAACCCGGGACACTGGAGCTGTGAGACTGTGGCAGTAAACAGAACCGAACCCAGGTCACTGGAGCTGTGAGACTGTGGCAGTAAACAGAACCGAACCCGGGTCACTGGAGCTGTGAGACTGTGGCAGTAAACAGAACTGAACCCGGGTCACTGGAGCTGTGAGACTATGGCAGTAAACAGAACCGAACCCGGGACACTGGAGCTGTGAGACTGTGACAGTAAACAGAACCGAACCCAGGTCACTGGAGCTGTGAGACTGTGGCAGTAAACAGAACCGAACCCAGGTCACTGGAGCTGTGAGACTGTGGCAGTAAACAGAACCGAACCCGGGTCACTGGAGCTGTGAGGCTGTGGCAGTAAACAGAACCGAACCCAGGTCACTGGAGCTGTGAGACTGTGGCAGTAAACAGAACAGAACCCAGGTCACCTCAGCGGTGAGGCTGTGGCAGTAAACAGAACCGAACCCAGGACACTGGAGCAGTGAGACTGTGGCAGTAAACAGAACCGAAGCCAGGTCACTGGAGCTGTGAGACTGTGGCAGTGAACAGAACCGAACCCGGGACACCGGAGCTCGGAGACTGTGGCAGTAAACAGAACCGAACCCAGGTCACTGGAGCTGTGAGACTGTGGCAGTAAACAGAACCGAACCCAGGTCACTGGAGCTGTGAGACTGTGGCAGTAACCAGAACCGAACCCAGGTCACTGGAGCTGTGAGACTGTGGCAGTAAACAGAACCGAACTCAGGTCACTGGAGCAGTGAGACTGTGGCAGTAAACAGAACCGAACCCGGGTCACTGGAGCTGTGAGACTGTGGCAGTAAACAGAACCGAACCCGGGACACTGGAGCTGTGAGACTGTGGCAGTAAACAGAACCGAACCCAGGTCACTGGAGCTGTGAGACTGTGGCAGTAAACAGAACCGAACCCAGATCACTGGTGCTGTGAGACTGTGACAGTAAACAGAACCGAACCCAGGTCACTGGAGCTGTGAGACTGTGGCAGTAAACAGAACCGAACCCAGGTCACTGGAGCTGTGAGACTGTGGCAGTAAACAGAACCGAACCCGGGTCACTGGAGCTGTGAGGCTGTGGCAGTAAACAGAACCGAACCCAGGTCACTGGAGCTGTGAGACTGTGGCAGTGAACAGAACCGAACCCGGGACACCGGAGCTCGGAGACTGTGGCAGTAAACAGAACCGAACCCAGGTCACTGGAGCTGTGAGACTGTGGCAGTAAACGGAACCGAACCCAGGTCACTGGAGCTGTGAGACTGTGGCAGTAAACAGAACCGAACCCAGGTCACTGGAGCTGTGAGACTGTGGCAGTAAACAGAACCGAACCCGGGACACTGGAGCTGTGAGACTGTGGCAGTAAACAGAACCGAACCTGGGACACTGGAGCTGTGAGACTGTGGCAGTAAACAGAACCGAACCCAGGTCACTGGAGCTGTGAGACTGTGGCAGTAAACAGAACCGAACCCAGGTCACTGGAGCTGTGAGACTGTGGCAGTAACCAGAACCGAACCCAGGTCACTGGAGCTGTGAGACTGTGGCAGTAAACAGAACCGAACCCAGGTCACTGTAGCTGTGAGACTGTGGCAGTAAACAGAACCGAACCCAAGTCACTGGAGCTGTGAGACTGTGGCAGTAAACAGAACTGAACCCAGGTCACTGGAGCTGTGAGACT